>NC_137455.1:386776685-387976685 GCF_964235325.1 Thermobia domestica
ATAGTGGTCGTGCGTTACAATGTTCAATGAGCACACATATCTCTCTGAGTGAGTTAAACATATCTCTCTTAATATACAAAATAAATGTCTTCGAGACAATTTTAGAGCCTGAATGTTATAATCAATACGGCATTTAGTATTAACCAATAAATCGACCAGGTTTAGATTCTCGGCCCGGCGAGATTTATTGCCCTTTATGTAATTGTTCAATTCCTGACCGGAGGTTTACCTAGTTAAGTGTCTGGAGAAATCTGGAGGTCAAGGCGATCATTGTGTGATTAATTTTACTCCGGTGAGCGGTCGTGGAAGTGGTTACGATTACTGTGCTCTTTTCCCAATGTGCCACATCATTAGTTTTCTCTTACCTGTTAGTTTTCTTACTGAAGTAACAAATGATGGCAACACGAATTCGTTCTAAAAATACGAACGAATAGCATCACATCTATTTTACTAGTAATAAATAGATAATTCTATGAATGGGTTCATTCTAGCAATTAAGATCGTATTCTGAACCCGATCCAGATTGGCACTTTCTTCTTTCTCCACGATTTTTACTGATATTTTGGAGAAAATATTTCGTACAAACCTCAGTAATTTTATCAAACAATAACTTTATCGTCTACAAGCATATTACTTTACAGCGCCGGCAACATGGTTCGAAAGAGACAAACCAACCTTCAAGGTCAGATACGGCTGCCAATCCTGTTGCTGCATTTTTGAGCCTTCTGCAACACGAAGGCTATGAGAGGACGTATCATTAACGTGGTCTCCAAACTACAACCAGGGATTAAATCTAGTGAACTTCATGGATGTACAGACCATGATGCAATATAAATTTTCACAATATAGCCCGTTTCTCCCCTCACTATTCGCATTCAACAGATCTAGATTTTAGAATCACTCCACCGGTCGTGGTTGATCCAGTTGCTACGCATAACAGTTTATTTTATGGCATGTTGTAAATACTAAGAGACTTTCAAATGTTCGATTTTGTTAACTGAAATGAAATGAAAACTGAAATGAAATCTTTAAGTTTTACGTCTCACGGTTATGTCGACTGGGTTAAAGGAGACGGGGATAAGTGAATGAAATGGTAGAATGACGAAAGTGGGAGGAAACATGAGAACCCGAGAAAACTCACGCACACGGTGTTTGTCCACCACAAAGTTCACTTCACGCGAGCTGGGATCGAACCAAAGACCCTATGCACCAGAGGTGAACTCTCTACCACTGAGCCACCGTGGCCGGGTTTTGTTAATTGTCTTAGAATTAATCAATAATTTAAATTACGTTTCTAAAATTTGGTTGCTTAATTTAATTAAATATTTCCGTACTTTTGATAGTCATACAAAACCTTGCTACTGAATATGACATAATTTGACATCTGTTGTCATAAAGTTGATTCCCTCAGGAAACACAAAAATAATTAATTCCACAACAAGGTTGATTTTGTGAGTAGTATGTTATTCCTAAATTCTCTTGTGATTATCATTTGAACATATCTTCTGCCTCCTTTCATGAATGATCTCAGCCCTTGGCTTTGGATGAGAATGTATGCATGCAAAGGAAACTTTTGATTGGCTAGCACCTGATCTTTGTCGACTGCGTTCTTACTTTTCTTGTTGGTCGTTGAATCCCTGAGCCACGCCGAGGCTATGTTACGAGCTGTGATAAGGAGAGAATTGTGGAATGATGTATTTCATGTGACGAGGAGATCCGCAAGGATTAGAAGCAGAGATTAATGGAGAAGGCCAAAATGGCTTACTATCCGTGGGTTCTTTTCTTCTTCCGAGAACATCTTAAGTCCAAAGATACGGGACGCTCCTTCACAGATAAATTCTCTCCCGCGTGTGGAAAGACGTACTAAAAAAACTTACTAAACCTTTTCTTCCCTCTCCGTCTACACACACATAAACACACACACACACACACACACACACACACACATATATATATATATATATATATATATATATATATATATATATATATATATATATATATATATATATATATATATATATATATATATATGTCGAAAATGGCATACAAAAGTTATGAATCACGATGCAAATTTAAATGTATTCCGCAAATTGCTAAGCAAAAAAAAACTGAATTTAAAAACTCTGATATGATATCTCGAAGTTAAAAAAGAAACTACTCGTATTAAACTAAATATTTTATTTCTGTTTTATTCTTATATTTAAGAATTTTCTTTTCTAACAAATATTTATCAATTTATTGTAGACTTCATCGTTTTTTTTTCTTTTAAAGTTGTTGAATATGCTTTTAGAAAGGACGTTGATCATCCGTAAAATTGATATGTTTTCAGAATATTATGCCTTCTTGTTTTCTCTACAGTTATCAACCCAAGTTTAGTTATAGGTCAATTTCATTCTGAACGTTATAATTTTATTTCAAAAACCTCTCTTTTTGTTCAAAACTTTCTTTCTTTTTTCATTTCTTCGTTTATTTAAGATTATTTTATATTTTTCTTTCATTTTAGAAATGAAATCTTTGTTTTACGTCCCACGGTTATGCCGGTTAGGCTAAAGGAGACGGTGATAATGAGTAATGAATGAAATGGTGGAATGAAGAAAGTGGGAGGAAACGGGAGAACCCCGAGAAAACCCACGAACACGGTGTTTGTCCACCACAAAGTTCACTTGGCGGGGGCTGGGATCGAACCCGGGACCCCAAGCACCAGAGGTGAACGCTCTACCACTAAGCCACCGCGGCCCCTCTTTCATTTTAGAATTCTTCTGCTTTATTCAAATTGTAGCCGAGGTTCATCACTACGCATCATCAGGCAAAAAGGTATCAAAAATTCATGGGGTAAAAAATAACAAGCGGCTATCAAAGTGTACAACACGTGAAGGAGTTTGGTTCATAGTAATTTAGTTTCATTTTAGCGTTGTATTCTACGGACAAATTGGTATGTTGCATCCTGAGCGTTATACTAACTTGATAGTCTCATCAACACTGCGGGTAGTCTATGAAGCAAGTATAATATCCATAACTACTTCGAAAGGAGTAGGACTACATAGGGACCGATTTTCGATTGTCCTTAATTGAATGCCGATCATTTGAAAGTGAATATGGAAGAAGCATGAAATAAAGTAAATAGACACTCGGCAGTTTCTTATAAAATTACATGACAAGCAGATTTTATCTGATCCCAAACCGTTATCGTCGAATATACGCTGTTAAAGGAGTACTCTGATTAGCCAAATTCAAAAGACCTCAACAATTTATCCCTGTACAAGTAACGTTTTGTTCATCGCCTCCGTGGCCAAGTCGGAAGAGCACGCGGCTAGTAATCCAAAGGTTAGTGGTTCTCGCCCACCCTGGAGTACATTTTTTACTTGTTTAAAGTGTTTTTTATACTCCCCTTAATGTAAACATATTACACATATAGGCGATTTAACATATTTTGGGAGAATAATTTTGTGGTTCATTGACGCTTACAGCATGGAGAACATACCTAGAAGATACTAGGCACGTTCCCCAGGTACATGTCAGGCATGTGCCTAGGGACAGACATAGACTGTGACTATCACTTGCCATCCATGTGATTTCTCTTTCAAGAGTACATAAGGCACATACTGGACACATTCCTATGTACCTGAGGGAACATGATAGCTATATGCCTGCTATGTAATTGTGCTGTTAGGGACATCTGGCCAAAATTGATGCTGACCCATCAAGCAGTTCTTCAAATTTTGTTTTCCGGATGGCTGAACGGACAGAGTAAGTATATAGAGGAGTTTTAGTAAACCAACCTTCTTAAAAAACGTTGCAAAAATAAATTTTCAAAATTTTCATTAACTACATTTCTCTATTCGTTCGATAACTTCATTTTCTTATTGATGTGGTTCTAGAGAGTGAGACGTACGGCTGACCATTTTAAATCAGATAAAAGCGAAAGTTTTAAATAATTTCAACATCAAAAACGCCATTTCGACTGTATTTTGATTATATTGGGTATTTGCAAAAGTTGTACCCAATTCTAGTAGGTCGTTGCTGAAAGGCGTGAACAATTAGATGGCGCTCCAAGAGCTGGAACCAATGGTCATATTATCGGAAGAACATTACAGGAACATCCAGCAGTAAGTAGAGAGAAAGTGTTGTGCCGATCAAATGGAAACCAATAACGAACACATCAGACATCGTTTACTGCTTGAATTCGATAAAGGCAGTAGTGCGGTCTTGGCCTGCCGCAACATTAGGCAAGTGTATGGTGAGAATGCAACTGACACAAGCACATGTCGACGCTGGTCTTGAAAATTCAGGGACAGAAGTTGTCAATATCAACCACGGTCTGGGCGTCCATCAGCGTTTTCTCAAGAGAATCTGGACCAAGCCATAACACTCAGTCCGAATCCAACTGTAAAAACATAAGTGGAAACCTTCCAGGTACACGGGGAAACAGTGAAAAAGAGACTTATGGTGCTGAGTTTCGCCATAAAATTCGATCGTTGGGTTCTACAATAGCTGAGTGCAACTCAACTAGAAGGGCGAGTCACAACATGACTATTTCCTTGCTTTCCTGGTACAAGAATGGCCGCTTCTTGACACAGATTGTCACTGGAGATGAGAAGTGAGTTATGAAAGAATGACTGTGTGCTGCGTTTTATGAACTGCCCCATCGACGTCCAAACAAAACCTTTATCACAACAAGGTGTTGTTGAGTGTGTGGTGGGATGTTCAAGACAATTCATTTTGAGGTCCTGCAACCTGGTCAAACAATTAATGCTATCTTTTACTGTAAACAGCTAAATAGACTGCAGGAAAATTGCAGTCGAAGTAACCTGTCTTTGTAAATCGCCAATGGATTGCCAATTAACAACAATGCTAAGGCACATATTGCTTCGTTGACCTCAGAAATTAATAGACATTGGTTGGAACCTTTTACCCTGTCAACCCTATTCTGCTAACTTTCTCCCTACAGACTTCCACCTTTATCGTTATTTACAAACTTCCATCACTAGGAAGACCTTTGATGATGTAAAGACTGTGAAAATTGCCTTTGCATGAGTTCTCAGCTCCAAAATACGGAGTTTTATCGGCGTGGCATTCATCTTCAACCAGAAAGATGGTAAGATCATATATTTTGTGTTAATCGCACTTTCATATACACACCAAACACTGGTAAAGCTTTCGCGTCCAATATTATCCGAGAATAAATTTAAAAGACTCTTGATATAAACATCTTTGAGGTTAGACAGTCTACTACAACAGGCTTTCTGAGACCATGAAAATAACTTGTTTCAATGTGCACGTCTGGGCATTGAGGTGATATAAGACGTAAACTCAGTTTAACTCGAACTCCAGATTACATAGACTCGTACCGGGAATCGAAATCATGTCTATTGCACCGTAGATGAGAATGTCCAACCTGGAGATTACTTAGGATAACTACGAAAAAATAAGATTTAAAAGGGAACAAAGAGTTTCAAATGGTATTGTTGCTCACATAATGAGAAGATGGGAATGTATTACGGTAAGCCTTTTAACAATACTGTAATAGTAATTCCATTTTCAGAGGCTATCACTTATAGCTCTATGGTTCCAACAACATTGCAAACGCATGGACATTACATGTATATTTTCTTCACCACTACTTTTCCACATGGAGGCATGAAAGGTAGACTTAGGAGGAGTTATTAAATTAATGTGAGTAGAAAGGTTGTTTCACTAATTATGCTTAAAGATTACACCAAAAGGATTTCAACTTTGTATAATAATAATAATAATAATAATAATAATAATAATAATAATAATAATAATAATAATAATAATAATAATAACCCATGAAGATGTTAGTTAACACGCAAATGAAATTACTGTACGCAGAATATCGCGTAATGCGTTTAAGGATGAAGGCTGAAGACTGGGGGAAATGGAATATGATCAGAATTAATGCCGAACATTTCATTTTAATCTTGCTTCGCTGTTTGGTGCCTCGCCTCGCTTCTTCTCTCCATTAGCTTTAACCATTATTAATCTGCCATCTCGTACGGTACAACTATGTGCCATTCATCCTCTCTTCCATTCTCTCCTCTTTTCTTTTTCCTCGAGGTATTTTGTTTTTCTTTTTTTGTGTGTGTGTGGAAAACACAGTTTAGCACTGGCGCTGGGAATTTCCTCCACTGCTTCACTATTAATCAACTTCCATTTGGTGGTGCAACCCACAGGGGCAAAAAGGGTTAGCAGAAAAAAAAGTACTATTTCTCGCTGGAGTTTGATCTGCATACGGGCTCAATAGAGAAGAGCAAAATATGAATGCGAAATGTTTGTGAACTAGAATTACGTCATATTATTGTCGATAGGACAGAATGCATGTACTTCGGACAAGGTAGGTCGAATTGGAACACCAGTCTTTTCTTTTTTGATTGCGATAGTATTTAGAAGAATGCCTGCAAATGACAACGTATCATTCATTGTTGAATTGTTTACAAGCTTCAAGTTTTTACATTGATACTTCTGTACAACATATTATGTTTCATTCTTTTCCTTAATTTCAAAAAGATTGATTTATATGATAGTTTCTTCGAGGATAATTCGACAAGTAATTACGTAATGACGTCTCATGGTTCCTCTTGTTCAAATTCTCCGCTTTGTCAAATTGCCGTGGGACTGTCATATGTTGCGTAATATCCTTATAATATCAGTTGGAAGATGGTTGCACTCATGAAAACATGTTCAAACTTCAAAGTCTAAAGTGTCATTAGATTTTTGCACTTAAAGGGCATTTCACCACCAGGACTACAATTTAATGGGGAGTACGATGCTAGTGTGCAAAGGTGAGCAACTAATTAATCGAACAAAAACACTGAAACGCATCATCCTCACCTGAAATGGTTTTTGGCCCATTGAAGAAGTACCTGAGTGGCTGGGGGGGTAGGCAATTCCCAACCGATACTGAAGCTGAGAATGTCATCATAACATGGCTTCAGGGCCATTGACGACTCAAATTTCTCAATTGCCTTGGTGTAACATTGGTAGAAATGGATGGACAAAAGCAGTAACTATTACGAGAAGTAATGTGAATTAGTGGTGTTAAAATTCGACTAATTCATTATTCGAATATTAGCAGAAAAGGTGTTCGAATTACAAATATTCGAATAATTTTAACAATACTAATATGTAGTAATGCTCTACTGTACGTAAGTACATCCTGTGGAATAAAGTGTGCCCAGGAGAATTCTTGTACTTTGTGCAAAGTGGATACTTTCAAATATCTAGGATCAATATTAACAGACCAAAATCATATCCATGAAGAAATTAAATGTCGACTGAAAGCAAGGAATTCGTGTTATTATTCAGTTCAAAATCTTTTGTGGTCGGGAATTCTGTCGAGGAATTTGAAGCTTAAAAAACATGAATATAAAACGATAATCATACCTGTTGAACTGTATGGTTGAGAAACATGGTAGCTTACTCTGAGGGAAAAACATAGACAAAGTTTTTAAGAACACGATCCTGAGACGAATATTCCGACCCACGAGGAACGGGAATGGGGAATGGCGGAAACTTCATAACGACGAACTACGTAAATTATACGGCTTACCAAACATTGTTAAGGTCATCAAGTCTAGGAGGCTTAGGTGGGCAGGACATGTAGCCAGGATGGAAGAAAGTAGGAACGCTTTCAAAGTTTTAATTGGAATTCAATCGTAAAACCACCATTTAGAAGACCTAGCTGCAGATGGGAGGACAATATTAAGATGGATCTCCAGACATAGGAATGCAAAGTAGAAACTGGATCCAATTGGCTAAGGACAGAAGTCAGTTGCGAACTTTTGTGAACGCGGCATTGAACCTCTGGGTTCCATAGGCCATAGAGTTAGTTAGGAAAGATCTTACTGCTCTACTTTAAAATCAATCGTGTATAGAATTATTGAAACTTGGAGAAAGGATGTAACGTTATTTGGTTTAAAATTTTGTGTTGCATGCAATGTTTTTACAGTTAGTATAGAGTATGACCATTTTTATTTATATGTGTTAACCATACCTTCTTATAAGAGCAGAAACGGCCTGGACACATGACAGTGAATTCCCCTATCATGTTCAGTCATCAAATGTGATCATTCAATCAAACCGTGTGAAACGAGCCAAATAGAGTGAAGCAAATTCAATTTATTTATTACAAGGAAAGAAGAGGATTTCTAGCCTTATTTTTTAGCTACTTTGCTCAGTGAACATCCAAAAACGGCTAATGTTTTGGTGAACTCTAACTGAATAGTAGATATAGTTCTTCATGTGTCTCGATTAGTTCTCCTTCTCTCTTTCAAATACATTTTTTTTTTTTTTTTTGTGATTTGGTGATCTTCTTACTTCTTTATTGTCATTGGAGGCTGTTCTTAAACCCGTTATTGTTGCCGTCAGGTGCCTGGGAATAACAAATCTTTTAGAGGTTAAAGCCGGACCCATATTTTCTTCGGAGGCCTTACTGTACTCGTACATGCCATTACTTCGTCGCTCAACTTAGTTTATTCTCAACTCTAAGAGACGTATAAAGTGTGAACAAAGACATCAGAAGTAAACTCTCTTTAATCCTAAAGGCTTTCTCGATTCGACTCTTGAGTTGCAAACGTTCCTAAGCTTAATTATAACTCAGTAATATACAGAATAATTCGCAAGGATTTGAGAAACAATCAAAACTCTGAAGATAGAATTTTAAGTTTTGTTATACATTTGAGTAGTGCAACCTGTTTAGAGACGGCTGCACATTGCGCAAAACGATCCTGGCTGAAGGGACTGAAGAGCCTGCTGGAATCACTGTCGAGAACTTCAAGATGTGGAACATGAGACTTGAAAGTTCGGCTTAAGGTTGCGTTCAAGAGGAGTTAAAGCTGCCTCGTCTCGTGTCGTGTCGAGAAAATGACGTCTCGTCTCAGGGATGTTTTGATTGGAAGATCTCTGTCTAGTATCATGTTTTGTCACAAATGTCTTGTCTCGTCTCTTCTAATAAGCAACTTTATCCATAACATGTCGCCAACTTACGAAACAAATGCATCTTTCTGTAGACACGGTAAATCATGAAACTATAAACACAATAAATCATGAACGACTACAATTCCGGAAAGTTAAATCCTGTTGTACATTACGTCCCATCTGTAAATCTATATACTGTCTGGGGTAGGCCCCAAACAGTCTACGAACTCAGCTGCTGGGAGTTATCACATCCTTCTTAGAGACCGAACAACACTCTGAGCGATTTCCACTTATTCAAATCCTCAAAGGAGTTCCTCGGACGTTATCATTGTAGCGTCTAGCGAAGAAGGGAAGCAGGCAGCATTGTTATGGGTCAAAATACTTAGAAATCTTTCTACATTGCTGCTACCCTAACACTTGTGAAACACTTAAATAAGCGCATCACTGTAAAGAATGCTTACATTGTGAAATACTAAAAATGTTTTCCATATCTATAGACGCGTTCTGTTATTCTGAAAAATTAAGTCTGGTTTCACATGAACTACTCCGTATGCTTATAGAGTCTTCTCTTAATGTGTTCTAGTCCTTCCTGCGGTTTGGGTACAAAACCTTGCGGCCAGAACCTCGCAGCGACAACCTCGTGGACCAAAACCTCGCCTGGCCAAAACCTCGCCTCCCAAAACCTCGCAGCCCAAAATCTCGCCGGGCCGAAACCTCGCCTGGCCAAAACCTCGCCGCCCAAAACCTCGCCACCCAAAACCTCGCCTGGCCAAAACCTCGCCACCCAAAACCTCGCCGGGCCAAAACCTCGCCTTGCCAAAACCACGTCTTCCAAAACCTCGCGCCCCAAAATATCGCCATACCCAAAATCTCGCCTGACCAAAATGTAAATATTCCAACAGATGACGGACGACGGTATAAAAGACGCTGTTTCAGAGGAAGTATCACGGGTATTTGACCAAGTCCCGCGATACCATATGAAAATTCTATTTCTGTATTAGAGGATTTCAATGTGAAGGTAGGGCGACAGGATGTTTTTAAACTGGTTATAGGGAAAGGAAATCTGCATAAGGAAAGTAATGACAACTAACGGGGTTAGTTTCGTGAACTTTAGAACTTCCAAAAACTTAAAATTTTAGCAAAAATCTAATAATATTTATGAAAGTATGAAATAATATATGAGTTTTTACGACGTCCCTTGATTATGTCCTGTAGATTAAAGGAGACGTAGATGATCAGGATGAAGGAAATGCTCGAATGAAGGAAGTGGGAGGGAACGGGAAAAACCCGAGAAAGCCCACGCACACGATGTTTTATATCTTCTTCTTCTTCTCCTTCTCCTTCTTCTTCTTCTTCTTCTTATTATTATTTGTAATGTGGAATTGCATATTAAGAAACTCATTGGGTAAATTTTAAAGAAAAGTTTCATTCGCGGCGAGGTTTTGGCCACGCGATGTTTTGGGTGGCGAGGTTTTGGCCCGGCGAGGTTTTGGCAACGCAAGGTTTTGGCCCGGCGAGATTTTGTCCCGCGAGGTTTTGGCCACGTGAGGTTTTGGCCCGGCGAGATTTTGTCCCGCGAGGTTTTGGCCGGCGAGATTTTGGGCGGCGATATTTCGGCCGCGAGATTTTGTCCGTATCCCCCTTCCTGCTTGTCTTGTGGGTAGCGTCTACGCTCTTAGTACACAGAGTCCTGGGTTAGATTCTCGGTGGAAGAACTTTGAAATTTTAATCCATTCAAACTAAACTCAAATCTAACCAGCCAATGAATCTTAAATGCTGAATGTACTATTGTCTTCGAAACAAAACGAAAGTAAACGAAAATAAAATACTTTTTGTTAAAAGTACTAATGTTTTAGTTTTGCGTCCGACGGTAATGTCCAAAAGGCTAAAGAAGACGAATGCTGGGGCTCAGTGATAGAGCTTTCACCTCTGGTGCATGGGACCCTTGATTCTATCCCAGCCAAGTGAACTTTGTAGTGGACAAACACCGCGTGCGTGGGTTTGATCAGAGTTTTTCCGTTTCTTCCCACTTTCTTCATTCCACCATTTACATTCATTTCTTATCACCACCTTCTTTAGCCTATCCGGCATAATCGTGGGACGTAAAACTCAAAGATTTCATTTCATTTTTTTAAATAATCTTTGGGCACTACTTTGTCCACCACAAACTAACATATTCTAAGATCGAACCAGGGATTCTCTGCATCTAAAACGAGCGCTCTACCATTGACCCACCGTGTTCCTTCATTAACAGTACAGTTATTCATTATTACTGAAATTTGTGAAGTTAAATAAATAATACACAAAAGAAAATCACTTTTTTAAAAATAAACACAAATTTTAAACATGAAAGAAAATAAAAACTAAAGATTACGTTTCAGAGAGAGAAAAAATGCCGTAAATTAAAACTAATAATTTTGTAATGTGCAGAGAGAAAAACGTATTATTCCTGTAGGTATTTTTCAACTCAACAGACTAGAAACTAGAGAAAAAGAATGAAAACAATCTTTCTCTGTTGAACCATAGATGATTCTGCTCCCTCCACCATAATGAAGCAAACAGTATATTTCTTTTGTCTTTTTTTTTTTTTTTTTCAGTGAAAGCTGAAACTATGATGAAGAACAGCAAAAATGAACCATTCTCTGCTCTGCTCTCTTTGACGGTGGGTCTCCGGATATTAAAAAAAAGCGAGAAAAATGAACATAGAAAAAATTTCTGGTAAAGAAGAGTTAATTGGTGTTTTCCACACAGAACGTTCCACAGTTGATGGAATTAGAGAGACTTTCTCTTCATGACATATAATTTTCTCAGGACGAAAACGAAGATCTGCTTTTTAAAAGGATAATATTCTACGCGTTCAAAATTATTATATTCTCTCTTTCTCTCTCTCTCTCTCATATATATTGTTTGTCATATATGTTTAGTTATCTGAATGAAAAATATCTATTTACAGTGCGTGTTTTCTTAATTAACTTAAATACACTTTACAAAAATAACTAAAAGATTTGTGTATTTCTACGTTTCTGTTCAAAATATAAACTAAACGTTTTATGTATTTAAACACGCTCAGTGCTAAAGTTCTTTATTTTATTATTATTTTTTTTAGTAAAAGAAATATTTTAATAATTGCTTTCAGAGTTTTAACATCTAAATTTTAACTGATGCTTTTCCGGACTAACCATCATGGCCCTCATCTTACTACAATTTTCATAAACACGAATGACAGTTTGTTTGTGTATTTAGAATATACTGTTGTTTATGAAAGTTTGTGTATTTATAATATCCTGTTGTTTATGAAAGTTTGTGTATTTAGAATATACTGATGTTTATGAAAGTTTGTGTATTTAGAATATACTACTGTTTATGAAAGTTTGTGTATTTAGAATATACTGATGTTTATGAAAGTTTGGTATTTAGAATATACTGTTGTTTATGAAAGTTGTGTATTTATAATATACTACTGTTTATGAAAGTTTGTGTATTTAGAATATACTGATGTTTATGAAAGTTTGTGTATTTATAATATACTGTTGTTTATGAAAGTTTGTGTATTTATAATATACTGTTGTTTATGAAAGTTTGTGTATTTAGAATATACTGATGTTTATGAAAGTTTGTGTATTTAGAACATACTACTGTTTATGAAAGTTTGTGTATTTAGAATATACTGTTGTTTATGAAAGTTTGTGTATTTAGAATATACTGTTGTTTATGAAAGTTTGTGTATTTATAATATTCTGTTGTTTATGAAAATTGCACCTAAAGACACAACTGAGTAACATGAAGTTTATATTCAAATTTGTTACATAATTATCCAGAAGCAATTACAATTTCATACTTGAAGTATATTTCTAAGCTTGATAAATCAGTATATCGTGAAATGTTCAAGTACTACAGTCGGAACATTTATACGTCATGGTATCGCATCACACATACTACATGCCTTCTTGAGGAATCGCTTGCTATGCTGCTTGTACGGGAGTCGACAAGACAGTCTGCTGGAGAACCTTAACAAACAAGGTGATAACCAGTCATAATATCGCGCACATTTTCGCTTGGTTGTATGTCGGGCGGTATTGCAGGCCAGGGAATCAAAGGTACTAGTAGTTCTTCGAGTAAGAATGGAACATTTTGGAATACATGTAGCCGGGCATTGTCATCCTGAAACCAGGCGTCTGGTGTTTATGAAAGGACTCAAGGACTTCTGTTTCTAAAACAATTCTGTTGTAGCAGAGTAACTGATGAGGTTATTCCCAATGATTAGTGTCGTACCCAAAAGCGACCAAGCTATCACACCCACTATTCTTAAGCTGTGAAGTTTCACAATTCATGTTCACAAATTATGTTCACCATGCAAGCGTCTAACGTACAGGGGGACCGGTAGAAATTAGGAGGGCCGATCCAACTATATTATACCTCATTTGCAAGCCTACCGTGAAAATTTTACGGAGCCAGTAAACATTTAGGGGGATCCGTCCCTTCGTGGATACGGCCTGCTAACGTGAATGCGGCTATGACTGTAAAATAGGTTTAAGTGCGATAGTCTGCCACTCAGTGTATATATGAAGATGTTCTCGCGTCCATTGTAGCCTGAAGCGTTTATTGTTCTGGGCGAATGGGAACCAACAGAAAGATTGCGTGCCCCCAGTCTAGCGTTCAGGAAATGTCGAACCCTCGATACAGGCAACCTCGTAAACGTTACCATGGAACAGTGTAGAGATAAATTATACGATGTTGTATTGTCCGTCATAGTCATGCGGTCGAGATATGTCATCCCGTCGTACGTTCACATTATGCAATCCACTGTTTGATTATTGCTGTGTATGTTTATCTTTTGTCCATTGATTTTACAGACGCAACATGCCCTATATGTGGACAAGTTTTGCAACATGAGAAGCCACATTGCGGCAGAATGACCATGCGACCGTTTTCGAACACAGTCGTTTATTCATATTGTACCTTGTACATCTACCAGGTGTAGTGGCGTTTGCTCAGAAGTTTCTTGCATCACTCGAAATGTTTACTGATGAAACAAATTTTAAATATTGTATAATACAGGTATAAAGAGTCATTTAAATGTTTCTCATAATTGTCATCTTGCCTTAGATTCCTTTTATCTGGGGTTCGATTCCTGTTTGAGGCTCAAGATATTGAAACTTCACCAGCAACAATCGAGGAGTTACTTCAGTCAAGAGGCAGGGAAATTAGGTCTAAAACTCAAGATCTAGTAATGGGGACTACGCATAGCCTATTTAAATATACCACCTGGGCGCAAAAGAAGAAAAATCAACACTTGGAACAATTCTTCTCTCTAAGTTACGATTGTGATGATGTGTATATATATATATATATATATATATATATATATATATATATATATATATATATATATATATATATATATATATATCAGGTGTTCTAAAAATGGCGCCCACGGACCACAGAGCACTAATTCTACAGGCCAAAATAAAGCGAAACTGTTATATGATGGAATGCCTTCCGGGGTCTCCTTCAGCCGCTATGGGCAATCAAAATTTCACAATGTGGCAATGTCGCAGATTAAATTGGAGCCATCAACACTACTCTACGAATACAACAAGTAGTTGGATCGATTGCTACACTAATAAGTAATGCTAGTGTCAATCAATATCGACTTCAGCTCTCATATGGAAAGAATAGATATACAGTAACTATTTGATAGAGGGGTAGACATAACACAGCCAAAGGAAGTCCGTGTTCAACTCTGAGCGACCAAAGTGCTGATCACGTTCATTTGGGATCAGCATGGGGTATTACTACTTGCTTTCCAGGAAAAGGGTACCACAATTACAAGGATATACTATGCCTCATTGCTGCGTGCGTTGCGGGATTCTGTGAGCGTGGCATGTTGACAAAAGGTGTCCGTCTCCTGGAAAACACGCGCTCACTGCTCAAATATTGGCCAGACTGATGCACGACCCTGTATATGAAATCCATCATAGTTCGTGTTTTCTCTTGATTACATACTATCTTCATTTCACCTCTTCCCAACTATGCAGTCATTTCCTAGGTGCAAATACTTCTGCGATGTTGCCACGCTGCTTTCTGAGGTGCAGTAATGGATTTTGGACCACTACACCTTACTTCACGTTCGGACCTATAACACAGCAACGATGTAGAGTTACTTACTGTACATTATCACATGACCTACACAGGTATGCAGGATTGCACATGTAAAATTGCATCGTTCTACGGTATGTGAAAGCGGGTCAGAGTAAAACTTTCTCGCGCACCTCTCGTTAAGCGGCAAATTTCAAAGAAATCACACAGGTGCAAATTACTCAAACTATTCATTTGCGACCCCCGGTTTATATAGTTGAAAATGTACCAAAGTACTTCTAGAATATCCTCTTGCAAGGAATGTATCGAATTACCAGTCACCTTATATATAATCTATCTCTCTCTATTATATATATATATATATATATATATATATATATATATATATATATATATATATATATATATATATATATATAATATGATAGAGAGAGAGAGACCAAGAAGTAATGATCCATTTTTGTATATATTAATTTTTTAACTTTCGAACATAGAATTAATTAAGAAAGAAAGAATTAACTATCCACCCCACAAAATCCTTTCAAACAGCCTGTGGTTTAAGGGCAAAGCTGTGAGAGTTGTGCTGGGGCGAATTTACTAGTGGAGAGCTTATCACGGAGTGGGTGTAGTCGCGGATTGGGGGTCTCCGGTCATAAATTACCTACGGCTGGAAGATGCCTAAATGCCCCACTGATTTAAGATTGAATCCTATCAGCTGTAATTTTAAGACTTTCCCAGCGGAACTCCGTACACCAAAGTCGCCCATGATAACCAAGACTTGCGGATAGGGCGCAGATATTCCTATTTATACTGGCAACGCGTCTCCTTTACTTGTAACTTTAAATTAAAATGATGTTTCCTTGATCCATTGTTTCGGATTGACCAATCTTGAGTTGAGCTACATTTAGTTTAGGTCGTGTTACAGTAGTCGGCATATTTTACACTACAGAAGGGGTTCTTTAATACATCATTCGCGGACCACGGCTGTATCAAATTATCAAACGTCAAGATAGTTTTAATAGGAATACCGAAGATAAATCACTCTCCACATATAAGAATGAAAACAATTAAAACACGTGTTTTATGTGTTTACCTGTTCAGAAGGTATAAATTCCCTCATTCCTGCAATGCAGAGTTTAAAATGTTCTAATTTATGATTGGATAAAGTACAAAATTAAATTTAAACATTGAATAAGTTTATATATTTTATTAAATCATAAATTGTCGTAAAACCAAAATTGAAATCGAGCTTTGTGAAGAAAAAAAAACAGGAAGCACTGTATTCGAATGAAAACTTGCAGCAGCACAGTGGCGCTATCTGACGGTCGGTCAACAAAAACCCGAATCCACCCGAAAAGCACGCAAGTGGCTCTATTATGGAATGTGCCCATCCGCAGAATGTGGGATTAAAGAGCACGTATTCTGTATTACGAAGATAAAACTATATTTTTAGTAATTTTTTAGGAATTGTAAAAAGAAGCAATTATAGATTGATGAAATTTTGAAGAACAAAGTCAATTCTCTTCTCATGCGAAATATATATATAAAAAAGAAGTATACATTTTAATGAATGAAGGTGAAACAAATAAATTGGTTAATATCCATTTGATGTGTTTAAATTTTCCAGATATCATCCTTTGAATGTGTGCTGCGTTCGTTGTATATATATATATATATATATATATATATATATATATATATATATATATATATATATATATAATTGTATGTGTTTGTGTTTATGAATTTACAAGCATTAACGTCCGTCGCTACAAGAGAAACGCATATTGATCCTAGTTTTGTCACTCATGTCCACATATGTCTATTTGTATTGTTCATGTTTACATGAGAAGGACAGGTTATTTTTACAGCGTGTGGAGGCACCGAGGACGAAGATTAATCCGTCACCATAATTCAAAAGCCGTCCATTAAAACCTCACGACAGACAAATCGTCTATAACAGAGTGGGTAGGTGGCTTTTCTTTACACCAACAATAATTTATGGTCTCACATGTATATATGTAAATACAGTATTCGTACCAAGTATTTCTATTTTCATCTCCAGGTCATGGTTAATAAGCTTCCAGGTTTTCCCCTACAGTATATACTTGCTTTAAATGGTCATTGAAAATATTTTCAGGTCATGGTTAATAACCTTCCAGCTTTTCCCCTACAGTATATACTTGCTTTAAATGGTCATTGAAAATATTTTCAGGTCATGGTTAATAACCTTCCAGCTTTTCCCCTACAGTATATACTTGCTTTAAATGGTCATTGAAAATATTTTCAGGTCATGGTTAATAACCTTCCAGCTTTTCCCCTACAGTATATACTTGCTTTAAATGGTCATTGAAAATATTTTCAGGTCATGGTTAACAACCTTCCAGCTTTTCTCCTACAGTATACTTGCTTTAAAAGATCATTGAAAATATTTTCAAGTCATGGTTATTAACCTTCCAGCTTTTCCCCTACAGTATATACTTGCTTTAAATGGTCATTGAAAATATTTTCAGGTCATGGTTAATAACCTTCCAGCTTTTCCCCTACAGTATATACTTGCTTTAAATGGTTATTGAAAATATTTTCAGGTCATGGTTAATAACTTCCAGCTTTTCCCCTACAGTATATACTTGCTTTAAATGGTTATTGAAAATATTTTCAGGTCATGGTTAATAACCTTCCAGCTTTTCACCTACAGTATATACTTGCTTTAAATGGTCATTGAAAATATTTTCAGGTCATGGTTAATAACCTTCCAGCTTTTCCCCTACAGTATATACTTGCTTTAAATGGTCATTGAAAATATTTTCAGGTCATGGTTAATAACCTTCCAGCTTTTCCCCTACAGTATATACTTGCTTTAAATGGTTATTGAAAATATTTTCAGGTCATGGTTAATAACTTCCAGCTTTTCCCCTACAGTATATACTTGCTTTAAATGGTTATTGAAAATATTTTCAGGTCATGGTTAATAACCTTCCAGCTTTTCACATACAGTATATACTTGTTTTAAATGGTCATTGAAAATATTTTCAGGTCATGGTTAATAACCTTCCAGCTTTTCCCCTACAGTATATACTTGCTTTAAATGGTCATTGAAAATATTTTCAGGTCATGGTTAATAACCTTCCAGCTTTTCCCCTACAGTATATACTTGCTTTAAATGGTTATTGAAAATATTTTCAGGTCATGGTTAATAACTTCCAGCTTTTCCCCTACAGTATATACTTGCTTTAAATGGTTATTGAAAATATTTTCAGGTCATGGTTAATAACCTTCCAGCTTTTCACCTACAGTATATACTTGCTTTAAATGGTCATTGAAAATATTTTCAGGTCATGGTTAATAACCTTCCAGCTTTTCACCTACAGTATATACTTGCTTTAAATGGTCATTGAAAATATTTTCAGGTCATGGTTAATAACCTTCCAGCTTTTCCCCTACAGTATATACTTGCTTTAAATGGTCATTGAAAATATTTTCAGGTCATGGTTAATAACCTTCCAGCTTTTCCCCTACAGTATATACTTGCTTTAAATGGTCATTGAAAATATTTTCAGGTCATGGTTAATAACCTTCCAGCTTTTCCCCTACAGTATATACTTGCTTTAAATGGTCATTGAAAATATTTTCAGGTCATGGTTAATAACCTTCCAGCTTTTCCCCTACAGTATATACTTGCTTTAAATGGTCATTGAAAATATTTTCAGGTCATGGTTAACAACCTTCCAGCTTTTCTCCTACAGTATACTTGCTTTAAAAGATCATTGAAAATATTTTCAAGTCATGGTTATTAACCTTCCAGCTTTTCCCCTACAGTATATACTTGCTTTAAATGGTCATTGAAAATATTTTCAGGTCATGGTTAATAACCTTCCAGCTTTTCCCCTACAGTATATACTTGCTTTAAATGGTTATTGAAAATATTTTCAGGTCATGGTTAATAACTTCCAGCTTTTCCCCTACAGTATATACTTGCTTTAAATGGTTATTGAAAATATTTTCAGGTCATGGTTAATAACCTTCCAGCTTTTCACCTACAGTATATACTTGCTTTAAATGGTCATTGAAAATATTTTCAGGTCATGGTTAATAACCTTCCAGCTTTTCCCCTACAGTATATACTTGCTTTAAATGGTCATTGAAAATATTTTCAGGTCATGGTTAATAACCTTCCAGCTTTTCCCCTACAGTATATACTTGCTTTAAATGGTTATTGAAAATATTTTCAGGTCATGGTTAATAACTTCCAGCTTTTCCCCTACAGTATATACTTGCTTTAAATGGTTATTGAAAATATTTTCAGGTCATGGTTAATAACCTTCCAGCTTTTCACCTACAGTATATACTTGCTTTAAATGGTCATTGAAAATATTTTCAGGTCATGGTTAATAACCTTCCAGCTTTTCCCCTACAGTATATACTTGCTTTAAATGGTCATTGAAAATATTTTCAGGTCATGGTTAATAACCTTCCAGCTTTTCCCCTACAGTATATACTTGCTTTAAATGGTTATTGAAAATATTTTCAGGTCATGGTTAATAACTTCCAGCTTTTCCCCTACAGTATATACTTGCTTTAAATGGTTATTGAAAATATTTTCAGGTCATGGTTAATAACCTTCCAGCTTTTCACCTACAGTATATACTTGCTTTAAATGGTCATTGAAAATATTTTCAGGTCATGGTTAATAACCTTCCAGCTTTTCACCTACAGTATATACTTGCTTTAAATGGTCATTGAAAATATTTTCAGGTCATGGTTAATAACCTTCCAGCTTTTCACCTACAGTATATACTTGCTTTAAATGGTCATTGAAAATATTTTCAGGTCATGGTTAATAACCTTCCAGCTTTTCCCCTACAGTATATACTTGCTTTAAATGGTTATTGAAAATATTTTCAGGTCATGGTTAATAACTTCCAGCTTTTCCCCTACAGTATATACTTGCTTTAAATGGTTATTGAAAATATTTTCAGGTCATGGTTAATAACCTTCCAGCTTTTCACCTACAGTATATACTTGCTTTAAATGGTCATTGAAAATATTTTCAGGTCATGGTTAATAACCTTCCAGCTTTTCACCTACAGTATATACTTGCTTTAAATGGTCATTGAAAATATTTTCAGGTCATGGTTAATAACCTTCCAGCTTTTCCCCTACAGTATATACTTGCTTTAAATGGTCATTGAAAATATTTTCAGGTCATGGTTAATAACCTTCCAGCTTTTCCCCTACAGTATATACTTGCTTTAAATGGTCATTGAAAATATTTTCAGGTCATGGTTAATAACCTTCCAGCTTTTCCCCTACAGTATATACTTGCTTTAAATGGTCATTGAAAATATTTTCAGGTCATGGTTAACAATCTTCCAGCTTTTCTCCTACAGTATACTTGCTTTAAAAGATCATTGAAAATATTTTCAAGTCATGGTTATTAACCTTCCAGCTTTTCCCCTACAGTATATACTTGCTTTAAATGGTCATTGAAAATATTTTCAGGTCATGGTTAATAACCTTCCAGCTTTTCCCCTACAGTATATACTTGCTTTAAATGGTTATTGAAAATATTTTCAGGTCATGGTTAATAACCTTCCAGCTTTTCACCTACAGTATATACTTGCTTTAAATGGTCATTGAAAATATTTTCAGGTCATGGTTAATAACCTTCCAGCTTTTCCCCTACAGTATATACTTGCTTTAAATGGTCATTGAAAATATTTTCAGGTCATGGTTAATAACCTTCCAGCTTTTCCCCTACAGTATATACTTGCTTTAAATGGTCATTGAAAATATTTTCAGGTCATGGTTAATAACCTTCCAGCTTTTCCCCTACAGTATATACTTGCTTTAAATGGTTATTGAAAATATTTTCAGGTCATGGTTAATAACTTCCAGCTTTTCCCCTACAGTATATACTTGCTTTAAATGGTTATTGAAAATATTTTCAGGTCATGGTTAATAACCTTCCAGCTTTTCCCCTACAGTATATACTTGCTTTAAATGGTCATTGAAAATATTTTCAGGTCATGGTTAATAACCTTCCAGCTTTTCCCCTACAGTATATACTTGCTTTAAATGGTCATTGAAAATATTTTCAGGTCATGGTTAATAACCTTCCAGCTTTTAACCTACAGTATATACTTGCTTTAAATGGTTATTGAAAATATTTTCAGGTCATGGTTAATAACCTTCCAGCTTTTAACCTACAGTATATACTTGCTTTAAATGGTTATTGAAAATATTTTCAGGTCATGGTTAATAACTTCCAGCTTTTAACCTACAGTATATACTTGCTTTAAATGGTTATTGAAAATATTTTCAGGTCATGGTTAATAACCTTCCAGCTTTTCACCTACAGTATATACTTGCTTTAAATGGTCATTGAAAATATTTTCAGGTCATGGTTAATAACCTTCCAGCTTTTCACCTACAGTATATACTTGCTTTAAATGGTCATTGAAAATATTTTCAGGTCATGGTTAATAACCTTCCAGCTTTTCCCCTACAGTATATACTTGCTTTAAATGGTCATTGAAAATATTTTCAGGTCATGGTTAATAACCTTCCAGCTTTTCCCCTACAGTATATACTTGCTTTAAATGGTCATTGAAAATATTTTCAGGTCATGGTTAATAACCTTCCAGCTTTTCCCCTACAGTATATACTTGCTTTAAATGGTCATTGAAAATATTTTCAGGTCATGGTTAATAACCTTCCAGCTTTTCCCCTACAGTATATACTTGCTTTAAATGGTCATTGAAAATATTTTCAGGTCATGGTTAACAACCTTCCAGCTTTTCTCCTACAGTATACTTGCTTAAAAAGATCATTGAAAATATTTTCAAGTCATGGTTATTAACCTTCCAGCTTTTCCCCTACAGTATATACTTGCTTTAAATGGTCATTGAAAATATTTTCAGGTCATGGTTAATAACCTTCCAGCTTTTCCCCTACAGTATATACTTGCTTTAAATGGTTATTGAAAATATTTTCAGGTCATGGTTAATAACCTTCCAGCTTTTCACCTACAGTATATACTTGCTTTAAATGGTCATTGAAAATATTTTCAGGTCATGGTTAATAACCTTCCAGCTTTTCCCGTACAGTATATACTTGCTTTAAATGGTCATTGAAAATATTTTCAGGTCATGGTTAATAACCTTCCAGCTTTTCCCCTACAGTATATACTTGCTTTAAATGGTTATTGAAAATATTTTCAGGTCATGGTTAATAACTTCCAGCTTTTCCCCTACAGTATATACTTGCTTTAAATGGTTATTGAAAATATTTTCAGGTCATGGTTAATAACTTCCAGCTTTTCACCTACAGTATATACTTGCTTTAAATGGTCATTGAAAATATTTTCAGGTCATGGTTAATAACCTTCCAGCTTTTCCCCTACAGTATATACTTGCTTTAAATGGTCATTGAAAATATTTTCAGGTCATGGTTAATAACCTTCCAGCTTTTCCCCTACAGTATATACTTGCTTTAAATGGTTATTGAAAATATTTTCAGGTCATGGTTAATAACTTCCAGCTTTTCCCCTACAGTATATACTTGCTTTAAATGGTTATTGAAAATATTTTCAGGTCATGGTTAATAACCTTCCAGCTTTTCACCTACAGTATATACTTGCTTTAAATGGTCATTGAAAATATTTTCAGGTCATGGTTAATAACCTTCCAGCTTTTCACCTACAGTATATACTTGCTTTAAATGGTTATTGAAAATATTTTCAGGTCATGGTTAATAACTTCCAGCTTTTCCCCTACAGTATATACTTGCTTTAAATGGTTATTGAAAATATTTTCAGGTCATGGTTAATAACCTTCCAGCTTTTCACCTACAGTATATACTTGCTTTAAATGGTCATTGAAAATATTTTCAGGTCATGGTTAATAACCTTCCAGCTTTTCACCTACAGTATATACTTGCTTTAAATGGTCATTGAAAATATTTTCAGGTCATGGTTAATAACCTTCCAGCTTTTCACCTACAGTATATACTTGCTTTAAATGGTCATTGAAAATATTTTCAGGTCATGGTTAATAACTTCCAGCTTTTCCCCTACAGTATATACTTGCTTTAAATGGTTATTGAAAATATTTTCAGGTCATGGTTAATAACCTTCCAGCTTTTCACCTACAGTATATACTTGCTTTAAATGGTCATTGAAAATATTTTCAGGTCATGGTTAATAACTTCCAGCTTTTCCCCTACAGTATATACTTGCTTTAAATGGTCATTGAAAATATTTTCAGGTCATGGTTAATAACTTCCAGCTTTTCCCCTACAGTATATACTTGCTTTAAATGGTCATTGAAAATATTTTCAGGTCATGGTTAATAACCTTCCAGCTTTTCCCCTACAGTATATACTTGCTTTAAATGGTTATTGAAAATATTTTCAGGTCATGGTTAATAACTTCCAGCTTTTCCCCTACAGTATATACTTGCTTTAAATGGTTATTGAAAATATTTTCAGGTCATGGTTAATAACCTTCCAGCTTTTCCCCTACAGTATATACTTGCTTTAAATGGTCATTGAAAATATTTTCAGGTCATGGTTAATAACCTTCCAGCTTTTCACCTACAGTATATACTTGCTTTAAATGGTCATTGAAAATATTTTCAGGTCATGGTTAATAACCTTCCAGCTTTTCACCTACAGTATATACTTGCTTTAAATGGTCATTGAAAATATTTTCAGGTCATGGTTAATAACCTTCCAGCTTTTCCCCTACAGTATATACTTGCTTTAAATGGTCATTGAAAATATTTTCAGGTCATGGTTAATAACCTTCCAGCTTTTCCCCTACAGTATATACTTGCTTTAAATGGTCATTGAAAATATTTTCAGGTCATGGTTAATAACCTTCCAGCTTTTCCCCTACAGTATATACTTGCTTTAAATGGTCATTGAAAATATTTTCAGGTCATGGTTAACAACCTTCCAGCTTTTCTCCTACAGTATACTTGCTTTAAAAGATCATTGAAAATATTTTCAAGTCATGGTTATTAACCTTCCAGCTTTTCCCCTACAGTATATACTTGCTTTAAATGGTCATTGAAAATATTTTCAGGTCATGGTTAATAACCTTCCAGCTTTTCCCCTACAGTATATACTTGCTTTAAATGGTTATTGAAAATATTTTCAGGTCATGGTTAATAACTTCCAGCTTTTCCCCTACAGTATATACTTGCTTTAAATGGTTATTGAAAATATTTTCAGGTCATGGTTAATAACCTTCCAGCTTTTCACCTACAGTATATACTTGCTTTAAATGGTCATTGAAAATATTTTCAGGTCATGGTTAACAACCTTCCAGCTTTTCCCCTACAGTATATACTTGCTTTAAATGGTCATTGAAAATATTTTCAGGTCATGGTTAATAACTTCCAGCTTTTCCCCTACAGTATATACTTGCTTTAAATGGTTATTGAAAATATTTTCAGGTCATGGTTAATAACCTTCCAGCTTTTCACCTACAGTATATACTTGCTTTAAATGGTCATTGAAAATATTTTCAGGTCATGGTTAATAACCTTCCAGCTTTTCCCCTACAGTATATACTTGCTTTAAATGGTCATTGAAAATATTTTCAGGTCATGGTTAATAACCTTCCAGCTTTTCCCCTACAGTATATACTTGCTTTAAATGGTTATTGAAAATATTTTCAGGTCATGGTTAATAACTTCCAGCTTTTCCCCTACAGTATATACTTGCTTTAAATGGTTATTGAAAATATTTTCAGGTCATGGTTAATAACCTTCCAGCTTTTCACCTACAGTATATACTTGCTTTAAATGGTCATTGAAAATATTTTCAGGTCATGGTTAATAACCTTCCAGCTTTTCACCTACAGTATATACTTGCTTTAAATGGTCATTGAAAATATTTTCAGGTCATGGTTAATAACCTTCCAGCTTTTTCCCTACAGTATATACTTGCTTTAAATGGTCATTGAAAATATTTTCAGGTCATGGTTAATAACCTTCCAGCTTTTCCCCTACAGTATATACTTGCTTTAAATGGTCATTGAAAATATTTTCAGGTCATGGTTAACAACCTTCCAGCTTTTCTCCTACAGTATACTTGCTTTAAAAGATCCTTGAAAATATTTTCAAGTCATGGTTATTAACCTTCCAGCTTTTCCCCTACAGTATATACTTGCTTTAAATGGTCATTGAAAATATTTTCAGGTCATGGTTAATAACCTTCCAGCTTTTCCCCTACAGTATATACTTGCTTTAAATGGTTATTGAAAATATTTTCAGGTCATGGTTAATAACTTCCAGCTTTTCCCCTACAGTATATACTTGCTTTAAATGGTTATTGAAAATATTTTCAGGTCATGGTTAATAACCTTCCAGCTTTTCACCTACAGTATATACTTGCTTTAAATGGTCATTGAAAATATTTTCAGGTCATGGTTAATAACCTTCCAGCTTTTCCCCTACAGTATATACTTGCTTTAAATGGTTATTGAAAATATTTTCAGGTCATGGTTAATAACTTCCAGCTTTTCCCCTACAGTATATACTTGCTTTAAATGGTTATTGAAAATATTTTCAGGTCATGGTTAATAACCTTCCAGCTTTTCACCTACAGTATATACTTGCTTTAAATGGTCATTGAAAATATTTTCAGGTCATGGTTAATAACCTTCCAGCTTTTCACCTACAGTATATACTTGCTTTAAATGGTCATTGAAAATATTTTCAGGTCATGGTTAATAACCTTCCAGCTTTTCACCTACAGTATATACTTGCTTTAAATGGTCATTGAAAATATTTTCAGGTCATGGTTAATAACTTCCAGCTTTTCCCCTACAGTATATACTTGCTTTAAATGGTTATTGAAAATATTTTCAGGTCATGGTTAATAACCTTCCAGCTTTTCACCTACAGTATATACTTGCTTTAAATGGTCATTGAAAATATTTTCAGGTCATGGTTAATAACTTCCAGCTTTTCCCCTACAGTATATACTTGCTTTAAATGGTCATTGAAAATATTTTCAGGTCATGGTTAATAACTTCCAGCTTTTCCCCTACAGTATATACTTGCTTTAAATGGTCATTGAAAATATTTTCAGGTCATGGTTAATAACCTTCCAGCTTTTCCCCTACAGTATATACTTGCTTTAAATGGTTATTGAAAATATTTTCAGGTCATGGTTAATAACTTCCAGCTTTTCCCCTACAGTATATACTTGCTTTAAATGGTTATTGAAAATATTTTCAGGTCATGGTTAATAACCTTCCAGCTTTTCACCTACAGTATATACTTGCTTTAAATGGTCATTGAAAATATTTTCAGGTCATGGTTAATAAGCTTCCAGCTTTTCACCTACAGTATATACTTGCTTTAAATGGTTATTGAAAATATTTTCAGGTCATGGTTAATAACCTTCCAGCTTTTCACCTACAGTATATACTTGCTTTAAATGGTCATTGAAAATATTTTCAGGTCATGGTTAATAACCTTCCAGCTTTTCACCTACAGTATATACTTGCTTTAAATGGTCATTGAAAATATTTTCAGGTCATGGTTAATAACCTTCCAGCTTTTCACCTACAGTATATACTTGCTTTAAATGGTCATTGAAAATATTTTCAGGTCATGGTTAATAACCTTCCAGCTTTTCACCTACAGTATATACTTGCTTTAAATGGTCATTGAAAATATTTTCAGGTCATGGTTAATAACCTTCCAGCTTTTCCCCTACAGTATATACTTGCTTTAAATGGTCATTGAAAATATTTTCAGGTCATGGTTAATAACCTTCCAGCTTTTCCCCTACAGTATATACTTGCTTTAAATGGTCATTGAAAATATTTTCAGGTCATGGTTAATAACCTTCCAGCTTTTCCCCTACAGTATATACTTGCTTTAAATGGTCATTGAAAATATTTTCAGGTCATGGTTAACAACCTTCCAGCTTTTCTCCTACAGTATACTTGCTTTAAAAGATCATTGAAAATATTTTCAAGTCATGGTTATTAACCTTCCAGCTTTTCCCCTACAGTATATACTTGCTTTAAATGGTCATTGAAAATATTTTCAGGTCATGGTTAATAACCTTCCAGCTTTTCCCCTACAGTATATACTTGCTTTAAATGGTTATTGAAAATATTTTCAGGTCATGGTTAATAACTTCCAGCTTTTCCCCTACAGTATATACTTGCTTTAAATGGTTATTGAAAATATTTTCAGGTCATGGTTAATAACCTTCCAGCTTTTCACCTACAGTATATACTTGCTTTAAATGGTCATTGAAAATATTTTCAGGTCATGGTTAACAACCTTCCAGCTTTTCCCCTACAGTATATACTTGCTTTAAATGGTCATTGAAAATATTTTCAGGTCATGGTTAATAACTTCCAGCTTTTCCCCTACAGTATATACTTGCTTTAAATGGTTATTGAAAATATTTTCAGGTCATGGTTAATAACCTTCCAGCTTTTCACCTACAGTATATACTTGCTTTAAATGGTCATTGAAAATATTTTCAGGTCATGGTTAATAACCTTCCAGCTTTTCCCCTACAGTATATACTTGCTTTAAATGGTCATTGAAAATATTTTCAGGTCATGGTTAATAACCTTCCAGCTTTTCCCCTACAGTATATACTTGCTTTAAATGGTTATTGAAAATATTTTCAGGTCATGGTTAATAACTTCCAGCTTTTCCCCTACAGTATATACTTGCTTTAAATGGTTATTGAAAATATTTTCAGGTCATGGTTAATAACCTTCCAGCTTTTCACCTACAGTATATACTTGCTTTAAATGGTCATTGAAAATATTTTCAGGTCATGGTTAATAACCTTCCAGCTTTTCACCTACAGTATATACTTGCTTTAAATGGTCATTGAAAATATTTTCAGGTCATGGTTAATAACCTTCCAGCTTTTCCCCTACAGTATATACTTGCTTTAAATGGTCATTGAAAATATTTTCAGGTCATGGTTAATAACCTTCCAGCTTTTTCCCTACAGTATATACTTGCTTTAAATGGTCATTGAAAATATTTTCAGGTCATGGTTAATAACCTTCCAGCTTTTCCCCTACAGTATATACTTGCTTTAAATGGTCATTGAAAATATTTTCAGGTCATGGTTAACAACCTTCCAGCTTTTCTCCTACAGTATACTTGCTTTAAAAGATCCTTGAAAATATTTTCAAGTCATGGTTATTAACCTTCCAGCTTTTCCCCTACAGTATATACTTGCTTTAAATGGTCATTGAAAATATTTTCAGGTCATGGTTAATAACCTTCCAGCTTTTCCCCTACAGTATATACTTGCTTTAAATGGTTATTGAAAATATTTTCAGGTCATGGTTAATAACTTCCAGCTTTTCCCCTACAGTATATACTTGCTTTAAATGGTTATTGAAAATATTTTCAGGTCATGGTTAATAACCTTCCAGCTTTTCACCTACAGTATATACTTGCTTTAAATGGTCATTGAAAATATTTTCAGGTCATGGTTAATAACCTTCCAGCTTTTCCCCTACAGTATATACTTGCTTTAAATGGTCATTGAAAATATTTTCAGGTCATTGTTAATAACCTTCCAGCTTTTCCTCTACAGTATATACTTGCTTTAAATGGTCATTGAAAATATTTTCAGGTCATGGTTAATAACCTTCCAGCTTTTCCCCTACAGTATATACTTGCTTTAAATGGTCATTGAAAATATTTTCAGGTCATGGTTAACAACCTTCCAGCTTTTCTCCTACAGTATACTTGCTTTAAAAGATCATTGAAAATATTTTCAAGTCATGGTTATTAACCTTCCAGCTTTTCCCCTACAGTATATACTTGCTTTAAATGGTCATTGAAAATATTTTCAGGTCATGGTTAATAACCTTCCAGCTTTTCCCCTACAGTATATACTTGCTTTAAATGGTTATTGAAAATATTTTCAGGTCATGGTTAATAACTTCCAGCTTTTCCCCTACAGTATATACTTGCTTTAAATGGTTATTGAAAATATTTTCAGGTCATGGTTAATAACCTTCCAGCTTTTCACCTACAGTATATACTTGCTTTAAATGGTCATTGAAAATATTTTCAGGTCATGGTTAATAACCTTCCAGCTTTTCCCCTACAGTATATACTTGCTTTAAATGGTCATTGAAAATATTTTCAGGTCATTGTTAATAACCTTCCAGCTTTTCCTCTACAGTATATACTTGCTTTAAATGGTCATTGAAAATATTTTCAGGTCATTGTTAATAACCTTCCAGCTTTTCCTCTACAGTATATACTTGCTTTAAATGGTCATTGAAAATATTTTCAGGTCATGGTTATTAACCTTCCAGCTTTTCCCCTACAGTATATACTTGCTTTAAATGGTCATTGAAAATATTTTCAGGTCATTGTTAATAACCTTCCAGCTTTTCCTCTACAGTATACTTGTTTTAAATGATTATTGAAAATGCAACTCTATTACTATTGCTCGCCCAGTTATGAGAATAAGTCTAAAGATCCTTCGAGTCTTCTTTTAGTGTACTGGATACAACCTTTGCGTTTGTTGTACGAGGTCCTGAGTTTGATTCCAGGGAAAAATCGAATATTGTAATGTGATTCATTTTCTATTTAAACTATAGCAGAGGCTCTGTAGCTGAATCAGTGGAGTGACAAACCAGAAACTCACACTTAATTTAACTAAGCAAGCGTAGAATAGCAGTTTCCAGTGTGAGAAGTTTGAGTGACGATCATGAGGAGTTCAAGCCCCTCTGCAGATTTTTAACCGTCCTTGGCGTTTTTGTGTTTGTTTCCGTGTCATACTGGATAAAGCTAAAAAGAGAATAACATGACGAGGGAGAAATGTCCCAGTTACAGTGAATTTAGAAAATGGTTAGAGTTTTTGCCTTGCAATCATAAGATCCTGGGTTTTGATCTAATGGTCAGGCAACCTGACAGGTCTTTCCATGTTTATCCTTGAGTTCCACTAGGCGAATGGTGAGATCGTGCCTTATATATAGACCCTATCCGATATCTTTCCTCTTAATTTCACGTGGTTTTTATTGTTTTAGTTCGTTAATAATTGGATTAGAGGTAGAAGTCAGGAAACTCTATAAAAATTTGCAGTGTAATCACAGTTATGCACTTGTTTTTACTAGAATATCAGAATGAGTGAGGGCAACACTCACCAAAAATAAACTAATTATTTCTAATAGTTGAATATCGATGACTGATGGAAACGGGATTTTTTCGGTTATTATCCCACGAAAGATACCCTATTATATTTTTAGAGCTCCTTCGTGCCTAAGTGGTTAGCGTACGCGCCTTTGGCGTGGGAAACCCGGCTTCGAGTCCCGGCGGGAGCTCATGTGGTGCGGATTTCACGTTAATCAGTAGGTTCTGTCTCGTATAGCCTTGCTGCTAAAAGGGACAAAGTCAACTCAACTCAATTATGTTTTTTTTAAGAAAGAAAGAAACACTTGAAGTTTTGAACCTTTTTTCTCCCGTGGGTGGAAGGGTAGATTATATGAATCTGGGTCCTTAAATTAACAATAAAAAATAGATGATCTATTGTCTACAGCCTTGCTACTGACAAAGAACATAAAGACAAAGAAATTCAGAATTGACACGTATCCCTCTGAGTGTCAAGATCATTCACATTTCTCAAAACGCCAAAATAGAGCCATGTATACTTCTCGTACCAAATTTCTCTGTTTTCCAGAATAAAAGTAAGACATATCATTACAAAAGTTTTAAAAATTCTGTTTTACTTACGGATATATTTTCAGACATCAAGGAGGCACAAATACAGCAAGTTGCTGCATTTATATAAATTATTGATCACCAATTCCGAAAGTACCGCGTACCAGAACTAAATTTGCGGGTCATTTTCTATATTTTCCTTAACCCCCTGAGGATAGGGTTAGCTGAATGTCCGTAAGTCACTTTTCTGAGTGTTTATTCTATTATGAGTATACATCTTGTTGAATGTGCCTAGGCTAGTTAGTCTAAAGCACGAATATTTGGAAGCAACTCTATGAATTCCGCACTTTAAGAATCAGCGAAATTCTAACGGCCTCATCTTGCAGAAAGGTTTCCAATTGGTTAAAGAAAATATTTTCACAGTTAAAATCAAGTTTCGATTCAGGCGTAGCTGCGTAGCACAGCCAACTACGCACTACTTGTTATTACAGAGTCTCGTAAAAAGAAACAAATCACACATTTTCAATTTTTATTAATGTGTCTCACCATCACTGATATAAATCATTGTAATTAATAAATAGGTAATCAATAGATTGCAAATTTCTTAAAACTTGGGAAGTTACATAAAGCACCAAGACCGGACTCAAATTGGCTCGACATTAATAGTATTTGAATTTCCAAAATACCTAATGTATCTGTACAAAAGTTGCATTTTCATAAATCTTTGAGCAAGAATGCCTGAAATTTTAGGAGCCAGTGCAGTACTAGTTCATAGACAAAAACTTAAGATTTTTGATTGTCGTGATCATTTTGACCTTGCCTTGACGTTCTGACGTCGACGTTTAAAGTCTTGACCTGGTCTTGACGTTTAAAATCTTTTGGATCTAAACAGATTTAAAGATACTATTGTGTACAGAAGCCGAATTTACGTTTTACCTTGGGCGTTGGTCTCAAGTTCACCAATCTGCTTCCGGCGACGTTGCCAATGTTATGATCTCCGAATCAAATTCGACCGAGTAGTTATATGCGCTCACTAGTTGACACAACTTTGTTACTATGTAATATTCAACCATTCAAATCAAGTTTATCAGTGCAATTTCGACAGTAGCCGGCTGCCACGTAGTTATAAAAACAAACGTCCATGAAAAGTACTGGATTTATAAAGAGTAAATGACATTTTGTTGCTATTATTTTGCACTCAAACACGTCTTTTGTATTCGTTTTAAGAATTAGATATACGTAGAAAGAATGGTGTAAGAGAAAGGTCAATTTATAACATTCAGCGGAATTATTTTCTGTTGATAACATAAAAGTTTGTATAAAGTGTCACAACGTAGTTATTGAACACACTTAACAGATGGAGACATAATGAATCAAACATTTTACGATATTCTTCGAATTTTATCACAAATTTACTTAAGATCGCCAGCAAAGCTCATTAAAAGATTTCCAAAGTTGAAGTAAACACTACACGTCTATAGGTTAATTACTTTATCGTCTTTTTATGGTAGCTCTGATGTCCGTTGGGACCATGATAAAAAGATATGAAGGTAAACAGTACGGTACTTACCAAAACAAAACTCAATCGTAGGGAAGATAAACGAAGCATAACTGTTGCACAAACTTACCTACAAAATAAGAAAGAAAGAAATAAACAGATAAATTTGATGAATTGTTACGAGTAAAATCGTTATACTGAGCAAGGTAAATTTCAAATTATTTACTAACATGTGCATTACTGTTAGAACACAAAAACAATCTATACAATCTGTTACTGACATGAAAATGATACATAAATAGTCTCTGATAGAGAGTAAACAAGAATGTTAGGAACGATCAAAAAATGCATCGAAAGATTGTGATCTTGACCAAGAAGATTTTTGGATCAGGGGCTACAAAATTTTTGAACGGCCCCTAAATCGAGTTTTCGTATTTTTTACGGAATAAGCACATCATACTGAGTTAAGTGATACTTTGGGTTTGGCTACACTATATGTAGTTCTCCAGATATAAGTCCTGCAAGAATATTTTTGATTGAAATATATTGGATCTTTTGATGCATTTTTGGATCAGGAGGTACAAAAGTTTTGAACGGCTAAGTATCTTCTTTTAAAATGTATCTAAGAATTTTTTTTATTTAAAATTTTTGAGTTGCGCTTCGCGTATATCCTCCAGGGATATCATTCGTCGAATTACTGTATGTCAGTTTAGAACTCTGCTAATCAAATTATTAGAACACTTGTTTCATTACCTTCCACAAATGTCAATTGCTTCTTACATAAAAAGGGTGAATCGTGACTTTTGGAGCACTTAGGGACACTGTTAGTGCAGGGGAGCACTGTTAAACTACGTAGTAACAAAGCCTACAACTACTTATATTTTTCTGAAGTACGCACAAGACGTTCAATTATCACTAACCTATTCAAGGTTGGCAGTTACAGACAAAACGTACTCCTAATCTCTAAATATGAAAAAAAAACAATAGCTCCAGCACAAGAGTTACAACACTTTTAAAGCAACGATATTAAAATCTTTACTTATTTATTTATTTATTTATTTATTCTGAAACTATTTATCTCCCATTGCTGGTACTGTTCTAGTACGTATTAATCTTATCTCCTTCAGAGGACATGCTCTCCCCCCCCCCAAAAAAAATAAAAAAGACATGCCTGAAAGAAACACTGCATATGATGCGATCCTAAAAGCCAGTAGCCTTAGAAATATTAGACCCCTGTCTATTAGGTTATTCATACGTCGTAGAAATGTTAAGAATTATTTTTTTGGAACAGTTAAAACAGCCAGGTTTAAGAGATGTTTGATGTTATAAATAGCATAATGAAATGCAATAGAAGCCTCAATTTAACATCCTACGCTTTTAATGATTTAGGCTAAAAGAGACAGGTGATCAATGAAAATGAATTGGTAAAATAAAAGTGTGGAAGGAAATGGGAATGCCTCGAAGAAACAAACAGGCATAATGTTATCTATCACCAACTCACGTAGTTTGGGATCGAACCCAGGGGCGGATCCAGGGGAGGTGGCGATCGGGGCGATCGCCTTCTCCAGAAGAAGTAACTTTCTTATTTTATATATAAATAAAACCAATCCCAGAGCTTAGAACTCTTAAAAGTAGCTCTAAGTAGCAGTATTACAATCCATCGCCCCCCAAAAAGTCCGTCCTGGACCCGCCCCTGATCGAACCAGAAAGTGCTCTATCACTAAACCACCATACCCCACAAATGTCATGCCAATGCCATCCCTACAAATGCTAATTTTATCAATTAACGTAATTTACTATCTATCTTCTACATATATTGTTTAGAAAATACTTTCAAATATTTTATTTCACTTTTCATAACATTAAACATATCATTTTTGGATTATATTAACAGTTGCAGAGCAAGAGAACGGCCACAGTATAGTGTTCGAAAGCCACAGTTTAAGAAATATTAAATGGTCGTACTTTTGAGTACTGTAATTGTCGTTTGTTGAGATGTTCTGAACTGTGTTGCCCGGAAACGAAAAAAGTAAATAAGAAACCCTGTCCTATCCAATAAACGTAGCGTTCTATCTGTTGTTTAATGCAACGAAAGAAATAACTACCAACATGTTTACAAAGGAGAAAGAGGAAACATATGAAGCAATTTGTTTGGGTCAACAGAAAAACAAAAGACTGTCGATGGTTGTTTATGACAACTAAAACCCACGTACTTCTGCCTTTGACACTGTCATCCATCAAAGTTAGCTTTTCATAGCAGACCGAATGCCCTACATACAGGACAGAATCAGTTTCATCACGCGCTTTCGACGCCCCCTCAAGATGGAAGACTTGTCGGCATAGAACACAAATATTGAGTAAAAATCGTTTGTATTATAGAAATCCAGTGCCACTTCCGGTTTTAATGTAGATTTCAAGAAACAATGTATTTGATACAGATTCATCTCGTTCCTTATCCCTGTATTGAAACCGGAAGTGAATTATCTATGTTTCCCGATTTCAATATATACTCACCATACAGTCATTTGGAAGTTTTGTTTAGGTTCAGTAAACAAACAATATGAAAAGTTTAAAACATAATCCAAACATAAATAATTAATACTTTTCTAACTAGAGTATATACTTAATAATTAAAATAAATATAAGTAACAGTTTCAATAAGTTAACGTTATCTTCATCAGACTTAAATGGCAGAAATATCTTCATAATATTAAATTAATATTGTTTTGAATAATTTAATATTATGAAGATATTTCTGCCATTTAAGTCTGATGAAGATAACGTTAACTTATTGAAACTGTTACTTATATTTATTTTAATTAAGTATATACTCTGGTCAGAAAAGTAGTACATATGTAAGATATGGATAGCGTATGTTCTGTACTGATTTCTGTAGTAAACGTAAGGATACTGTATATTTGTACAATATACCGCTATCCATATAACGGATTTTTCTCAGTATATAATAGTTACTTGTAAATTTGTTAGGAAAATTGTGTAAGAATTTAAACTGTAAACAACTTATTAGGATGACGCAAGTTAACGTTACAAAATAATATAATATTAGTACGTACGTTACACCTCACGATAATTATCTAACGATAACGAATTTTTGAGTTGTGTTCATTGCAGGGGCACAACCATGGAAGGGGGCGGTGGCTCAGTGGTAGAGCGTCCACCTCTGGTGCATGGGGTCATTGATTCGATCCCATCTGGCGCCAAATGAGTTTTGTGATGGACAACGACTGTATGCGTGGGTTTCTCCGTTCATCCGTTTCCTCCCACTTTTTGCATACCATCCTTTCATTCATTTCTCATCATCAGGGCCCGGATCTTGTTGACAAGTCAACTTTTTTCTGTTACGCATAGGACAAGGCAAGTTCAAATAAAAACGTTATCCATCAACTCTAGGTTCTAAAAATACATTTTTTAGGGTGAACTTTTGGTCACTTTTTGTCGTTTTGAAGTTTCAGGTCATTTTTTAATATTTTAAGGTAACTTTTAGGTCACTTATGGTCCCTTTTTTCTTCTACATAAGGAAATCTTAAAATGAACACTGTTTACGGATATGAAAAAGACAAAGTTAAATGATCTCTCTTCATGCTTCCTGACTATTGGGGTGGAAAAATTGCATTCTTAACAAGCTAATGAAAACTAAGCTGTAGTTGGTTGACGAAAAGTGGAGGTTGGTAGGTGGCCCAACAGATACTTTTGGGTTGTTGACCACAAAGAATGTGATCACGTGACTAACTAAAAATGGATTAGAAGGCGTACAAAGATTTTAAACAAGGTTTTTATCTATTATTCTCGTGCAGTCTAAAGTTGCGAACTTTTAATGTCTAAGAGTGTTTCCTAGTTTCAACTAGGAATTGACGCTTTCAGTACGTACAAGGCCGTACAATGGACTGATCAATGGACTACAACTAACTGAAACAAAACTTTTTGAATATGAGTGAGAAACGTTAATTAAAATACAATGCATATTTCAAAATGTCAATGTTTAACGAAATAAACGTTTAAAAGAACGGAAGTTTTAAAGTCAATTTTTGTGAATTTTAGAGTCATTTTCCAGGAATTTTAGTGTCATTTTATAGGTCACTTTCTAGAAAATTTTAGGTCAACAAGATCCGGGCCCTGCTCATCATCATCGTCTCCTTTAACCTAACCGTTATAACTGTGGGACGTAATACTTAAAGATTTCATTTCATTTCCACCCACGGATGGCACAGGATCTAGACCACTCCCCCCCCAAAAAAAAAAACATCGTAACTCTTTTTAATACTTGTGTTTTGTCTATACCAGGAGCGCAATCAATGCGCATCTAACCAGTCCACATCCTGTCCCATCGTAGTAACACGACAGATATTTCTATAGTTTCTTAATAAAACTATACTTGTTTTAACAGAGGAATGATTGATGTCTCCTAAAGATCTGATCTTATATCTCTACTCTTTCTTCTATTATAAAAACAATTTAATTCTATTATTTTTTAATATAAGTGGAAATGAGGGGTGTCTAAAGGCAGGTTTTAGATTGCGTGGATGAGATTTTGTGGCGGATATAATTTTTCATTTAAATGTTAGAATCGAGCTTAAATTATACCATAATGATACTTTTTAAATTGAATAAAAGTTAGCTTACAAGTCAGTTGTCACAACCGACTTCGATTTCCTTTATTATTTTTCTGGGGCAGAGGGGATGATAAATTTTAGGAAGTGCAACTAAGCATTTCAGAGTGATGGTCAGCACTGGTAAAGTACGTGCAAATTCTTAATGTTTTCCCGAATGTAAAATATCATCTTCAATACTATATGGGCGTAGTGTGCTGTATTTCTATATTGACCCCTTTCAATAGAAATTCCTGGGTGAACGCCTGTTTCATTGCAATAGTCCGGGTGAGTTCGTTAATGAAACAACTCGTTAACATCTTCACAGTTAACGGCAACTTTAACGTTGGATATCCATATCCTATATTTTACTATTGACAGAGCCGTAACTTGTGGGAGGCAGGAGGAAACTCCCCCCCCCAGGGAAGCTCCCCGTCGTTCAGAGGGGCCCATTTTAAGACAAAATTTTCTTACTCCATATATGATACGAACATGAAATGATAAATGAAACATCAAACAGATTCACTGCATTACATAAATAAAACAGTACACAAAAGGTAAATAAAACAAAAATGAGTCGTGGGCCCATTTCAAGAAAAAAAATGCGTACTATTAGGGGCCCTAGAAATAATATTTAGTCGTATCGCTTTGAGATTTGTCAATAGTGTCCCCTTAATTGTCTTATACGGAACGGGCCCCAGGGCGCGCGGGAGGGTCAACAGGCTCCGGGAGACCCACAAAAAGTAAGAGAAAGATGGAAAGAGGGAGCCCAAGAATTAGAAAAACAACCTTTTCTAGGGGGCCCAAATACGCTTATTAATGCTGCCCCCCCCCTCAGAAAAAATCTAAGTTACGGCGCTGACTATTGAAAAAAAGTGTATAATTGTAATATGATGCTAGAGGTACACATAGCTCTGTTACATGACAGCAAACATTCTGCACCGGACAAAATGTAAACTTCGTGCGATCACCTTTACTGTCTTCAGGAGAGCTCAGTTTGTATAAGGAGATAGACATCGCGCCACAAGCGTTGAAGGTACTCTATAGAGGAGGTGGGGGCGCGGTGGCTCAGTGGTAGAGCGTTCACCTCTGGTGCTTGGGGTCCCGGGTTCGATCCCAGCCCCCGCCAAGTGAACTTTGTGGTGGACAAACACCGTGCTCGTGGGTTTTCTCGGGGTTCTCCTGTTTCCTCCCACATTCTTCATTCCACCATTTCACTCATCTCTCATTATCACCGTCTCCTTTAGCCTAACCGGCATAACCGTGGGACGTAAAACTCAAAGATTTCATTTAATTTCTATAGAGGAGGTACAACATAGGAGTTTCATCAGAGAGACACACTTAAGCACTATACAACAATAAAGAAGTTTAAGGATCCCGGAAAAGGAGTCAACTTGGTATTAACAAGAGGTAGGCCTGAGAGAGTGAAGGTTGTACGGCTAGACAAAGGAAGCTGAGATTCATCGCAGCAGATACACAAATAAATGACTTGCATTTCCTTTTGCAATGTTGAGATAGCTATAATGATCAAGCATTTGTGTCATCCTGTCAAGAAAACAAATTCAGATAAAGTAGTTGCGCTGTGAAATCTGAAACAATTTCCTATTAAATCTCTAATAATTAATTCATTTCCAAACCCTCGGAAATTATCTAATGATGAATTATAACTTGTCATACTTAGTTGTGTTACCAATTTCAAGCCAGGCGCGCACCCAGAAATTTTTGTTGGGAGGGTCCAACCTGTAAGGGTCCAACACTACAAGCCACTGCGTCTATGTAGAATTGAACTACACCCGAAAAGACGATAAGTAATTATTAAAATACTTCCACCTATATTTTCAGGGGGAAAATGATAGAAGTAGATTGTTTTTATAAGAGAAAGAGTACAGATGAAGTGTAAGATCAAATTTTCATGCTACATCAATCATTTCCCTGTTAAACAATAATAGTTCTATTGAGAAAGTGTACAAATGTACGTTACGGTATGAAGTTTTGAGGGTGGTGGTCCAGACCCGATGGACTTCCCTTCCGTGTATGCACCCCTGTTTTAAGCCAACATTCGACTAAAATGTGTAGCGCACGTTAGTATAAATAAAATGCTATTAACTGGACTAAAACTTGAATTGAGGTCCCAAGTCTAAATGATCAGTTTTGGGTGTCATAGTTGACAGAGGACATAACAACAGGAAGAGTTAGGCAAAGAAGTGTCAGCGGCTGATAAAACATTGTTCTCCCAGCAGCAATCTTTGGGAGTAGAAGGGCTCTGCAGACGATTACGCTGTCTCTTTGGGAGTGAAAATATTTTATGAGTAGAGATTTCTGTAAGGATTATGGGACAATCCCAAATGGACGCCAACATCCTAAGAGGTCAGAGAAGTACTGAAGAACACAGATGTTCATTAAACTTCAATGAAGACGATCAAAGCATTAACCTGACTCCTGAGACATTCCAACAAAGAGGGGGAGGGGGAGGAATAAACATGATTCAATTAAATTCCGCTTAATTTCTCTGGTTTCAGGCGGACATCTGCAACTAATGCTCTCCTATTCTAATTACACACTCACCTCCCATCTAGCAGCTCAGACACTAATTACTACACAGATCACCGCGCTCTTCTACTTCAACTGGATTTTTTTTTTGTTTTCTTTACACAACATTTAGATTCCATTAGCATAGAAGGTAATTAGCTTTACTAACATACGGAGTATATAATTACGAGTCTTGAATGCTCTTTCGTAGCCAAATGAACGACGTTTGCTCTTTTTATACGCGTGATCCCAAGTTCGATTCCCGATGGGACTGCTTGTCTCAGATTCTTACTAGATTAGTGAATCCGGTCGCGCTAAAAAGGTAAGGTTCGTCTCAAATAGTCTCGGTGCTGAAAAGAGACACTGAACCACAATCGATTAATGAAAAACACCCACTTGTCTTAAAATCAGAAATATTCATAGACTCCCTAGCGATCGCTCTTTACTAACTTACTTTCTTCTCGACAGCTTTTAGAAACCTTGGTCAAAGTGGAGGACAGTGGCAGATTTAGCCAGGGGCCGGAAGGGCCTAGGCTCCTCCCAAGTTTTTTGAGTGACAAAAATAATTGAAGCCATTATTTATATAATTTTGAAAGTTTATAGTAAACTCATGTGGTTATTAGTCTCAGTTCTGACTCGTCCCCCGGTTTTTACCTTCTAAATCCGCCACTGATAGGTAGATAATCTTCTTTATTAGTCAGTGTGTGGTAAGGTCTATCCTACTGCTGTCCACTTCGGTTAGAAATTTATCATTTTTATTAAGGAGTTTGGTTTGCATATTTATACCAGACAGTAGCATAACGCAAAAATGTCGCCCCCCCGGCAGGATTATTTTTGGGGCCCCCTTCCCATGCCCATTAACTTCCTACTATATTATGTCCCTGTAGAAGGAAATGGTTAATAAATCCATGGAACATAACAAAATTACAATTAAAATTAATACTGACCGAAAAAAGGCAAAAATTATTTTCCCTTAACCTTCATGTGCTAAGATGATTTTTTAAACTGATGTTGCTAGAATGGATGAATTTTCACCCAGAATATATTTTTATTTTCTAAAGTAAATAATGTTGTTCAGGGAAATGGATATTCCGTATTCAACTCACTTTTTGTAGCCTATAGTTCTTGGAATTTGCTTCGCAGTGGGTTCCCAAACCCTGTGGGCCTCCCCGCACTGCAGGCTCCTCAGTTACGCCACTGATACTAGAAGACACAAAATCTAAAAGACTATCGGAAGGATCACCATCGATTTTATCCGGAATGTAGATGGCCAAAGCTAGGGATCAAGTTCGCCAATGGATGTTATATTTAAACGGGAAGTGATAGAAATCAACTATTCCCAGTTTTAATACTGATCTCGATACAGCAGAAACGGTAATATATAGCAAGAAGTGTTTCCTTGCAGTCGATTAAGAGTTTCAGAAATACGCGTAATCTCCATGTTTAGCTTTCTAATAAAACGAGAAATGGCAGAAATCAACCATTTCCGGTTTTAATGTTGATCTCTATACGGTAAAAATGGTTGCATATATCGACAAAAGTGGTTTTCATCAATCAATTAAGCATCCCAAGAATATATTCCATCTTCTCTCTATTGAGACCGGAAACAGTAGAAATTTACTACTACTTCCGGTTTCAATATTAACTGAAAACACCATGCCATGCAAATCAAATTAATTCTCGTGGTGCATACATGACATTGACACTTGTTTTACCTTATACCATTATAGCAGCATAGATATTTGTAGGGGCTTAAGTTCACGACATACAAATATAGATATGTGACTTATAAAATGATATTTAAACCATGGAAAAATGACATAAAATTGTGAAAATGACGATTAAATTTGTAACTAACTTGTAAAGAATATAACAGACATACAAAATGATGGGCATCGTCCACATTTATGCCTGTTAGACTAAGGGAGATAATGATTAAGGCAAGTGAATGATGATGGAATTGGTGGAATGAGAAAGAGGGAGAAAACGATAGTACCCCAAGGAAACTCAAGTCAAAATAAAGTAGCTTCTCCAATTGAAGTATATACGTTTGATTTTAAATAAAAACATCCAAATAAAATATGAATTTGTAACGATTAAATTCTTATTATTATATTTTACACGTTACATTAAGCTCACAGTTCAAGTAATTTTAAGATATGTCGACACGATCAAATTACATTAATTCAGGCATGTCACCTTGTATCACTATTACCTTTTATTCCTTTTCACATTTACATTAATAATAATTTTTCTTTTTGGTTGTCATAGCAACTTTTAAATAAATAACTATTTGCTGTTACGATAACTCTGAGTACAGATAATACATATTAATCAACATATATTTTCAGCTACTAAGATTAAACCTTATTTCTTTATATTTAGAATCAACAACATGTATCTTCTTTTTTCTTCTTCTTCTACACAGCAGGTTGTGTACTTGTAAGCACCGTTGCCCAAAACCAAGATACAAAAATGGAAGAAATTCACAAAACGGATATACAATATTGTTGTAAATTCAAACAATTTCATGATTAAGACGAATACAAAAAAATATTCAGCTTAAAATACATTTATTTCGCTCCTGTTTTGCTTTCTCATGTAATGTAACTAATTTAATAATAATAATAATAATAATAATAATAATAATAATAATAATAATAATAATAATAATAATAATAATAATAATAATAATAATAATAATAATAATAATAATCTTTATTTTAGTGCCGCGAACAGCTTTTGGCAAAAATACAGCACTTGGTATCAGAGTGTGCGATGGAATAATAATACTACTAAAAAATAAATAATAAGAAAGAAAACAATAAAAAGAAGGGTACTAATATAAAACACAATGTAGATAAAAGTCAGCTAAGCAGAAATAATTCCTTGTCAATGCAGTAAAACTTATCAAGTTTTCCATCCATCCAAAACAACAAGAAGCTAAGAACAGCAGTCATAAAATTACATTGGCTTAATGTTTCTAAACGTCATTGATTAAAAACTATCAGTAATAATAATAATAATAATAATAATAATAATAATAATAATAATAATAATAATAATAATAATAATAATAATAATAATAAAGAAACGCCGTTCACTTGAGGAAGCAAACCAAATTCAGCCATACCAGTCATTATGGTTCTACACATGACGATACACTTCTCTGCAAATGTGTAGAAAAGTACAGTCACTCATTTAAAAACTCAAATGGATTAATCTGTGAAAAACGACCCCAGACCTCTCTTTTGTTCCTATTCTCAAGTATTGTAAAAGGAAGAAAATCAATATGGGCAGTCGACTCCGTAGTTTGTCTTTCATTTCTATCGTATCACACGTTAATTGCATTTAGCAAAGTTCTGCTTCTTCCTCTGACTCTGAAAGTTCTTTTTAGACGGAACGTAAATGAATTACAAGACGAAGACTTTCATTTTCCCTCAGGAACAACAGTCACGAGGATCAAATTCAATGAATTAATTAATCCATAAGAATCAGAGAGGAGAGAAGAAAGCCGTTCAGTTGCAGGAAAGGCCTCTTTCTGTTAAAGAGATTTCCTTTCAAATTCACCCATCCTACGTCTTTTGTTTTTGTTCATTTCGTTTAAACAAACAAACAACGCGCTCGTGAACTTTTGAATTTGCTTCTACACACAGCTTAGTTGTTGTTAATCAATCTGGTTCGTAGGATGTTTTCTGTCACAATTGTTCGCACCAACTGGAACATCCTTACTTTTTCATCTGTATTCCAATGTAAAGAACTCGTTGCTGTGGGATTTTCAATACTTTTCTTTAGTTGTAATACTCGAATAATGGGGAGCAAGAAATGTAAAAGCTATCATATGTCGTGTCATACAAAACCACTTCTCTGTGTGAAAGCAAATATAGACTTCTGTAATAACGCTCTAACTCGCCATTTTTTAAATCTTTTATTTACATTGTACTTTGTTTCCAAATTTAATATCTTTTGTCAAAAAAAAGAACAAATAAAACACTACAGATAATTTCATATTAAAAAATCATTGTAGATTCTTTAAAAAAATATTATACAAAGGCTCCGGAAACTAACAGACATTTTGAAATGTAAAAAAGTAACAGAATGTACAAACGAAATTGAATGATATACATTTGAAAGGTACAGTCCACATACTCACCATGCAAATTAAGGTACTTATCATACCGTGGCACAGGTTTTTCAATAGCGTCACGGTAGAAGCCTGTCGCCTGCGCTTTCAACTACTGGTGTACACCGGCATACAGTTCGGCGTCAGTATCAAAACGTTGCATAGCGACCCATGTCTTCATCGCTGGGAAGAGATGGTATTCACTCAGCGGCAAATCCGGGCTTATATGATGGATGATTGAACACCTCCCATGCAAAACCATCCACTCATCATGAACATTGGGACGACCATTTTTAAAATCAATGCACCATTGCTTCACTCGGCATCACTCATATTCCATGTCCGTACACTTCACACAGTTGGCGATGAATTCCAATTGGCTTGTGTTTTTTTACCAACAAAAACCTAATCAAAAAACGCACCTCACAAGAGGCGGGATTTTCTATTGCGGCGCACATTGTAACACGTCACTGAAAGCACAGTACGAGTGTGGCAGTCCTTACGCTACCCTAGCTGGTTGCGTAGTGAGCGTGGCAACGTTCTAACACCAAGATGACGACTCTAGCCTTTCTCACTGCCGCGATATGCCAAAACGTCTGGGACATTCTGAATAGCCCTCGTATAATTTCGTCTGTAAATTCGCTTTATGTGCTGAAGACAGCTTAATTTAAATAATGAGCTTTCTCATTGTGTAAAGCTTGCATTGACATTTTCATCGTCGAACGAAATTCCGATTTGTACATAAACCTGGATTTCTGGGTCCAGCTTTTGATCGCGTAGCTCTACGTTATAACTACGGGTACTGTAACAACCTCAGCAAAAATAGCAGTAGACCTACATAATGTTATGGCACCTCCAAGATGATGGTGTGTGTGACTAAATCTTATATCAGACGTCGTCTCAATGTCAATTAACTCCGTTGTTCCACTTCAGGCACACTACCCGTTCTCTTGTTGTACGAATTTCGTTTAGTTTTCTTCTCAAGTTTTCGATGTAACACGGTATTGTTCAATGCAGTTGCTAACGAATAAAACTGGTCTTGGGAGTTTGTGGGTTAAAAAATCTTTGTGCTAAACGTCTGCTTTAAGTGACCAAGTTATAAGACATCATATGTGTGCTTAATTTGAATCTATCAACTGCCATTCATGTTACAACACACAAACACTTTACAGACACGAAACACTAATTAAAAATCATTAAAATTTAATCACTAATTAAATATTAAACCAATCACAAATTAAAGCTTGTACTTTTCATTCATGCCTAAAAATTATCGTGTGAATCTGCATCAAACTGCACTGCAGAAAAATAAATCATTCTCTGGTCATTTTTAGAAAAGACTTTTGGTCGTTGATTAATGTGGCCAAAAATGTCCTGAACTGTTTTACCAATGAATAAAAAAAGTCTAAAATGATTCCTAAAAGTTCTTAAGAGGAACTGTTCAAAAGGTGTTTAAAATATTGAACTTCAGGTACATTTTAAACACCCCTACAACAGTTCCTGCTTATGAAATGGGTATTTGGACAAATCCGAAGCATTGAGGTCATAGAAGCCTTATCTTCACGTCACTTATGGGTCATACTGACCAGTCCCGAGTAGAGGGCGTAACTTCCTCTTTTCGTTTTAAGGTTTACCTATCAATAGGGTTGTATTCAAGGACTACCCTAAACTATTCATGGTTATTTATTTTGCCCAATTCCACAGTTCATAACACTGGTCCACACATTACCTCCATTACTCAAAAAACACATTTGCAACTACATCAACGTGTTAACATACGAAAAATTCAGATTTCATATTCAGAAGATCTACAACAATGCATTAAATATTAGCTTGCAACGGAACATGTTTATATTTTTTATATACTAAACTTTAAGCTTGAAACTATGAGACCTGTTTACGAGTGAAACGATTAACAATCAAGATCAATAAAGAAAGAAATTCGTCGGGGGTCTTATATAAAATATGTAAAAGTACTATCCCGAAATTTGTCTGGTACAATCCATGGGAAATTTCCGTTACAATGGGCGGCTACTAAGATCGAACCAGATGTCTCCCACTTAATAGGCAAGAGTGACAAACATTAGGCTGTGTTAAAAACAAATATTATTTCCTGTATTATTTGCATACTCCTTTACAGAATAGAAATACTTCATTTGATCAATACATGTATTTACATATTTGATTAACACATACCTTCCTTTATTATTTTCTGTTTCTATAGAGATATTAACGGTGTCTCTTGACACAAAATACGTTAATTAGGTTCATGAAATGTTTGATCAATATGGAAACAAATATAATATACAGGTTGTTTCAAAACAACACCGACAACGTTTGGAAGGTAATTCCTTACACCAAAATAAGACAAAAAGTATAGACCATCATGGCTGCACAAGTGCATCCTTTCGGAGTTATAGATGGCCGAAAACATGAGAAAATGAACTTTAAAGGTCTATAGTTCACTTAGGAACTAATACAATATGTGCGCTATCCAAAAATACATGTTTCAGAATCCTAAGGTACTCACGCAACAATTGTTATAGAGGGAGTTTGGCTACAGTAATATAATTTGAAGTACTCACGAACGACCTCTATAGAAATTAATGCGGAAGTACCACAGGATTCTGAAACATGGATGCTTGGATAGGGCAGATACTAGTTTCCAAGTCGTCTTGACCCGACTACGGTAGGTCCCATAGTTTTCGAGCTATGGACTTTTCAATTTCATTTTTTCATGGTTTTGGCAGCCTATAACTGTGAAAGGAAGCATTTGTGCGCCCAGGCTGGTCTATACTTTTTGTCTTATCTTGGTGTCAGGAATCACCTCCTAAACGTTGTCAGTGTTGTTTTGAAACATCCTGTATATCTCTTTGTTATCACATCTAAAAAAAAATATTTTAAGTTTTAATTCATTGAAGTTTTAAATCGCGTAAGGAAACTAACAGAATTATTATTTCCATAATTCCTTCTCAAATTCTTGGTTACTGTTTTCATTTAGAGGAATCGGAAATCGATGACAAAGTCCTTGGCTTACAAAACAGAAACTGCGCTTCCAAAGCCTCTATTTGTGTTATGCATTTTTTGTATATATATATTAATCAATATATCTATCGGTTCTTACATTACAAGAAAAACATTCAATTTTTTGCTCCTTTAAATTATATAATTGAATAAATTTTATCAGAAATAATAAAGAATTATATTGATTATACATGTAAGGTATAAACGCAGATAACCTATATATAACTATATGAATATTCCCGATATCTTTCCATTTAAATAAAGCTATTCACTAGTGTCATACACTGAAATTCATTGGCATATTTTTAGTTGTAGTATAGGTAGAGGCTGTTCCGATGGCAGCCATTTCCTTTTGTGAAAAGAGGTTTTGCTCCGCTGATCTTTTGTGAGGATTCCGCTTAATCAATGCAACAAGAGAGGACAGAAAAACAACTCAAATTAATGTGACAGTGTTTTTGTTGTTCTTGTATTGGTTGGAATAACATTTCTATTGGAGGTCCACACAGAGAAGGGTGATTGGAGGAGTACAACAAGAGGGGCTCATATTAACGACAAAATTCCAATATCGGAACTCGTAGAGATAATTGCATCTGCGATGACCAGATGCCTTCATGAGATATCATCCAACCAGCCCTCGTAAAATTTATACAATACTCTCTCTATCTCTCTCTGTCTCTCTCTCTTCCTGTTAAATATGATTCTCTTTTGTTTTAACTTAAAAAAAAATAAATTCAGTACCATTTTATATTTTATCTCTTTTGTTTGCAATAAAACAAGTTACAACTAGCCTACTCTTAATTTTAAGCAATAGGTTGATAGTATCCAACTACCAATAAAACATTCAGATCAAATCTACTAACGTTCAGAAAAAAAAAACAAATTTAAAGTGCAAGATGAGCAATCAGTTTTAGTAGGTTGAAATGTATGAGTACAGTTCTGGACAGAACACATAAAATTTACTTCACGAATACATTATGGTAAAGGGTGTTTCAAAATTAGTCTCGGGGTTTGAAGGCTTTGTAGTCATCACAATTAACTTATAATTAGAAATGTGGTCCTTGTCACAATTAACTTATAGTTAGAATTAATACATCAAATGAAAGAGCAACTCACAATCTTGTAAGCACGCATGCCCACGCACTGTTTCCTCTGTCTGTCGTTAGAAAGCGCTAGTAGCACAGATGGCGACTAGTGAGTAAAGAGCTTTTTTGTTCCACATTTTGCCAAGACTGGATCTGTAGTTACAGTGCAACTGTCTGTGTGAAGAATTTTAAGGAGACGCTTGCAACTACTAGTTTATCGTTTCCAGTTGATACACGCTCTAAAGCCTACAGACTATGATTTACGTGCCAGTTTTGCAAATGAAATGTTGTTGCACGACGATGAAGATCTTCTTGGTCGTGTCGTCTTCAGTGATGAATCGACATTTCACCTAAGTGGCAATATGAACACTCACATCTAAAGGTCAGCAAATTCCCAGGAAATGGTACAGTTGCAACCAGTGGCGGATCTAGAAGGTAAAAACTAGGGGGGGGGGCGGCCAGTACCCAGAGTATGATAGGTATATATAAACTTTCAAAAATATATAAATAATAGCTTAAATTATTTTGTCACTGAAAAAAGTGGGGGCCTAGGCCCCCCGGCCTGGTCTAGATCCGCCACTGGTTGCAACGAGACCCTCCTAAATTGAATATGTTCTGTGCCATGTCCCAGCGAAAAGTTTATGGGCCTTTCTCGCCTATCAACTCGATATGTGACGAATAATGCCTACATTGAACACTTGTAGTAAAAACTGTTTGAGTTATTCTTTCATTTCATGTAGTATTTATAACTGGAGTTTTATACTCTGTTGAGGGTATAAATACAAACAAACAAACAAATAAAGAAATGTACGTTAAATATACGAAGAGGAATCCGAAAATGCGTTTCCCTAGGCGACTATGGACAGAGATGGGGATGCAAGACCAAAAATAGCATGTGATATTAAAGATGAGACGTGCCTTTAATTTTCCACATAAGTACTACATACATTGAGATATTTGTCATACCGGTCTATAAGCTTTAAAAACCCTTCCAGGAAAAAATCAAGGTTCTGCAAACGGAACAAGCGTCGATCAGCTTCTGTGACTTCACCATTGCTTCCAAAGCTTTAATCATGCCATCCACCATTCTGACATTTTCGTCCGTGGTGACCGTGAACGTCCTTCCAGATCTCGGTGTGTTCAGCACTTGCTGCTGCTCCTCACTGAATTGACAACACCATCTCCGCTCCATTTGTTTCGATATTCCATCAGGCCCATTGACTTCCACGAGACGGTTATGGATTTCTCCTCCCGATACACCACGTGTCCATTCATAGCGGACAACCGCTCGCATTTCCTTCTTTGATCACGACGCCAAAAAGCACCTTCTCTCCACAGCTACCAGGCTCAGACTGAGAGACTGGTCTCCGCTTTGCGCAGGCGCTGCAATGGCGCCATCTGCAGGATCGGGTCTGGGTATGTTGTGCGTGCAACCACTGTCTTGTTTTCCCAAATGCTGTTCGGTTTCTTGGGGAAAATGAGGGGCGAAACTTATGTTTTGACTCCCCCTCGTAATAAATACTACAAAGCCTTAAAACCCGGAAATTCATTTTGAAACACCCTGTATTGTCTTTGGTTTCTATTAAGTTCTACAATATTAGTAGCGTTTAACGGGAAATGTGGCTAGAAATGAAGCATATGTAGAACTCCACCGCCTCCTCCTCCAAACTTTTTTTTAAAATCGAAAATGTAAATTAACATAATTCGTACTATATTTTAAAAATTCCTATTTGTATTTGTCATTGATACTCAGCTAATAGGAATAATCGACTCTCCGCTACTCACTTTTGGTGAGTGTTGACCGTACTCTGATATTTCAGAAGAAAGGGAGTGAATAACCATGAATATACTGACAGGTTTCATAGGCCGTCCCGGATTTTTAATCTCAAAATGTGAGAACGCTAGGCATACAGTAATAGATTGGAGCTGAATATGAGTGAACGTAAATCCTTATGCGCAGTTCTTGGAACCATTTTCTTATTGAAAACCTAAAAGTTACTGGATGATAACCACACCACCCATTATGAAAGTGCATAAACAGATACGAACAAACAGCTTAGGCATGTAGGAAGCAAACAATGCTCGTGAACATATTTTCATGTATATTTTTTTTAAAAAAATTAATTCAATCATATTGAATTTGCTTAAGTTTAGATGTCACGCGGCAGGTTGTATCGAATTTGGTTCTAGAGGATGAAATAAACTATTCAGTACCACATTATTTTCAACATCAATTGATCTTCAACCAAATTATAACTTTGAATCACACTTAGTTTTATTAGCAAACTTTTCTCTCACAATCAAATTTGTTCTTCTTCTTCATGCAACGTTAGCTTTTCAGGCGCAGAATTTTAAGTATTTATTTGCCACTAAACTGAATGATACATTTAATAATTACGAATGAGATTAAATAAATTATAATAATGTAATAACAAATAAATGACTATTTTGACATTAATAACACAAAGAAATTTTATATTTGTAATGCCATCAAGTAAGTTGATGGGGCATTACATGGACAAACACCGTGCTCGTGGGTTTTCTCGGGGTTCTGCCGTTTCCTCCCACTTTCTTCATTCCACCATTTCACTCATCCCTCATCATCACCGTCTCCTTTAGCCTAACCGGCATAACTGTGGGACGTAAAACTTCATTTCATTTCATTTTTTTAATTTATGTGTAATTATAATATTTTAAAAATCTCAAATTACGCCTTTCGGTAATCCGCCATATCTGCTTTTGCCTTGAGTTCCGCCTTGTCAATGGGCCAATATGTCAGTAATGAAGCATCTGCAGCCTGCGATCGGTACATTTCGTAAAATCATAGAAGATACCGGAGTTAACTCAAAATCGAAATTGGCGGGCTCGGTGGCTCAGTGGTAGAATGCTTACCTCTTGTCTGTGGGGTTACTGGTTCAATCCCCGGCCAAGTTAGTTTGTAGTGGACAACATTGTGTTCGTGGGCTTTCCTTCCACATTGTCATACCACCGTTTCTTTCCATCCTCATTTACCTACTTTAATCATCCTCCTTTAATCTAAAGGGCAGAATCGTGGGACGTTAAACTCAAAGATTTAACTTTCAAAATAGCAATTTTTGAGATACCCTTATTGATTAATGCAACGACAATCGATAGGAAACATTGAGATTAACAAAATGACATGCATGATGGAAAATTCTTATGCGTAGTTTCTGAGAAAACCGAGGAAAATTAATTTTAGAGCGTGAAAATAAGTCATTCGTTCCCAATCTGATGAAGTTGATAAATATTCTCCAGGAAAAGAGTATTTATATAATTATCGTATCTGGAAGTAGAAAATCTTACCAATTATTGTTTCCATTCTTCTAACAATGACACTCAGAGTCCTAACACTGAGGCTCACTACTACCAATGACACATACAATCCTAACAGTAATACTTTCACTTAAAAATATATTAAAATGCGTTAAAAAATGTATAAAACTGTAATATTATAATACTTTCTTATAGCAGCTGTAGTTGCCTATGATTGAAAATATGTGGCGAAAGAAGAGAGACTTTTACGATTTCGCGAGGTTTCTAACACTTTTATTTGCAGAAATAGCATTAATATAGAAGATACCAATACCCCACATATTGTATAAAAACTAGAGTATTCTACTGAATGATTTCAATAAGTAATCTTTGTTTAAGCATATTTATACTCAATACTCAGGAATGTCTCACACACCCCTTCCGTCGGCTCGCATGATTAACAACCGATTCAACGAATGGAAAGCCTAAATTAAAACCCCTGAAATTAAAACTGCAGTCTATTCCAAACGAATTATAATAGGAAACGCGAATGATGAGTGTGTTCAAAACTAATTCACTATTGTTATTTTTTCTTTCGACTCACACACCATAAGAATATGAAGCTGCAAAGATAGTAACAACTACAAAATCTGAAAAATAATCTTATGTCTATTATTGATCGATGATAGCGACACCGTGCGGCAGAACTTTGCTCTCAACGGACTTACTACTGTCTGGTAAGTAGTTACTATAGACAAATGTAGAAAGCAGGAATGTGCTACCATTTGTGGTAAGGTAATGGTTACTTGATTCCTAGCAAGTCCATGACGGCATGGCGAGTGTTTAGCTGATTCCATGATGTAAGACCATTGCGCTTTTCTGGGAATGGCTACTGCTGGTGTAGTGCAATCTTGTTATTAAACTACAAGACTGTTGGTTGATATTTCTGTTATTGCTTGATATTTACTTTCAAATTGGCAGTGGACAGTTTTAACTACTGTTGAACAAAATTTAGAAAAGGCTTCAATGCCAGTAAGCAAACTCTTTCCAATTAGAATATTAGCTAAACTGGGAACAGAGAAGTATATTTTTCACCGCTCGCCAGTTTCCTTTCAGTTCTGTTAATACTGGAACTGTAAAGACCGGGTTAACGAGTAGGCTGGAACCTATAGCATGCGGCCTAGTGTCGACGTAATTTACACTGTTTCCATATATACCGCAGAATAAATTAAATTATTGTATTAAATTTTCCCATGCGGATCTTTCTGCGTTCTAGTGGTTCTGACTTGAATATTGTACCTTTATATTGCCGCCACTGAGTGCTTGATCCATATACGATACCAATTTGCAATAAAATCTTAAAGCTCCATCAAAATGGAACATTTTCTTAATGCGTTAAAGCCGAATGAGCAACTGCATTAATAACATTTTCCAATTCGATAAGTACAAATACATTTGAAATTACATTTATTTTTGGGGAGGGATGATTTCGGAAGAACAACCTAGGCACCAGAGGGTGTTAATCTGCCTCTGCAACTGTAAGATCTCTTAAGATTATTTATTTTACTCTTCATGAGATCAGTTCTATAATTGCTTAGCCGATGTTGTGCTGTGTATTACTACCATAGCCGAATTAAGAGGGAGCTTAGGGGACTATAACTCCGGGCCTTCAGGTGGACAAGGGCCTCCATTCTGATCAAAATCTCACCTGGCTATCTAAAAAGAATCATAAATATACAATCACCATCATAAAATGAATGACCAGAAATATGAAACATATTCCCCTAACTTTCCTAGTGCACTTTCACAAAAATGTATTAGATGAAGTCAGCACGGGTCACAATCTTGTAGCCCTGGGTCTCCGGATGGTTTAATCCAGCCCTGAGTACTACTTAACCTGTTCTTCTCTGTTCTCGCTTAACTAAAGCGGAGCCTCACGCTCACATCACATTCTGACACTACAAGACCCTACCTCACACTCGTAGCTTGTACGAGTTACAACTTCACGTTCCCATTATGATTTGGAACTCGCACTCACTCAGCCTTACGCTAACGTCGTAAGGGTGTGTTCGAGTGAGCGTAAGTTCCAAACTCGTGAGCGCAGCATACCTAATGAGTTCGTACACCTTTACTCTCCTCGTTTCTACCTCATTTCAAGTTGAATAAAGCATCATAAAAAGATATTTACCTTATATTATTATATGAGTTAAAATAGCACCTTTCCTTTTTATCAAGTGCTTTCTGTTGAAGTAAAATTTCGTAACGGCCTTCCTGCTCGTTGATTGAATTATAGACACACGCTGTTCAGGAGAAAAGGAAAGCCTCCTTCTCTTCGTTATTAACTTAAGCCATTAACTGATTCACTCAATGTTCCGCTGCTAATGGAAGCTCCTTTAACTAGATTAATTGCACCTCACAGCCCCAGCGAAAGAAACGCTTCGTCAAGAAAGGAAATAATTATGCAACGGTTGCAGAAACACTAAATTTGTAAGTGTAACTAATACATTCCTAACGTACTGTTGATTTACCTACTTTGTTATAATGTACATTTTCATTATGGCAAAAATTGAGAGCTCCTCATAGTACGATGTTCTTCCTTTAAAAATGAATTTTACAACAAAGAAAGAATTTTAAGGAAAAAATGGATCAAAAGATTGCGACCTTGGCCAATAATTAATTGTACACACTGCGTAGAAAACAATTTTAGCAATGATAAAAAAAGGAATCAAAAGATCTTGGTCAATAATTAGTTTTTGGATCAGGGGCCACAAAAATTTTTAACGGCCTCTAAATCCAGTTTCCGTATTTTCTACGGAATAAGCACATCATACTGAGTTAACTGATAGTTTGGGTTTTGCTACAATTTATGTAGTTCTCCAGATATAAGGCCTACAAGAAAATTTTTGATTGAAATATATTGGATCTTTTGATCCAAAAATAGAAATGGTATATCACGCACCTTTATAAATATTTCAGAATCGTTACAATTTATGTTCAAACTAGATATTATTAACGATGTTGATTTATTGTATTTAACAATTCATATGTGAGAATTAGCACGCACAGTTTAGAGATTATAGCCCGATTTCTTTAACTACAGAATTTGTCGTTTAACCATTTACTAACCTAATGATATTATTTCCTATACCTATTACACACATTCATAGAGGAACTCACCTTTCACAATTAGCTCATCTCTAGAATAATAATTGTTTCTAGATTAGCATTTTCTTTTTCTGTACGATGTACAAGATGGACCAGGATCCATGAGTTATCCTTTTTCTGTTGTTTGTGACTTAGAACTTAATTCAAGCTTTCCTGGCTGGTCCAGTAGCTAGCCTGTGTACCTTTGGTTTAGGGACGTACGCAGGAGGTGTTCTGGGGATCTAAAGCCCCCGACATTCCAATTTGTCTGTAAATGTTCGTATAATTTTAGGGATGATTTCACAAATTTTAATATAATTTATCGTCACATTGATTTTTAGAACGCCCCCCGAAAAATCTTCGCCCCCTGAAATTAATTCTTGCAAACGTGCTTGCTTTGGTACATGAGATTCCAAATTCAATTTCCATTATGAGAGCATTAAGCGTTCAAACCATAGTTTAAGATATGGGTCTTGTCCTGTTTAGCCTTACAGCTGATAAGAAATTTAAGTACAAACCAAAGAAAAAGCAATCTGATATGGTTACGAATAGACAATAAAGTATTTATAGTTTCAGATGTTTGACGTATATAAAGCATATAAAAGTGATAAATTAATATATTTATTATGACAATACATAACGAATGTCTTTAAGGAAGGCGTAAGATATATATACATATATCGCAAACATACGTCAAGGAGAATGCCTGTTTGTGTTGTTAGGAAAGATTGTCATTTAGGCATTGTTAGGGAGAGGCATTGTCATTTATTTTGTTTTCTTTCTGCTGAGTTAGTGTTCATAATAATTTCTCCAAATAGGAAGAAATCTAATTCCTGTTAATAACTATCCTTGATTGATATCTCTCGGGTTTTACTCAACTCAACTCGTCGTGAGACCAATTTCTTGTTGTGCAGCAACTATTGATTGTATGCTGGTCACTTCTCCATCATCCTCTGATTCTGCACTGAATCACAATTTCATCTCAGACACCATTATTTACTCAACTGATATCAAAGTACAAATAGTTTGAAACGTACTCAGTCTATTTTTATTCCCTATATGCACTGGAAAATGAAATGAAATGAAATCTTTGGTTTTACGTCCCACGGTTATGCCGGTTAGGCTAAAGGAGACGGTGATTATGAGAAATGAATAAAATGGTGGAATGAAGAAAGTGGGAGGAAACGGGAGAACCCCGAGAAAACCCACGAGCACGGTGTTTGTCCACCACAAAGTCCACACGGCGCGAGCTGGGATCGAACCAGGGAACCCCAAATACCGGAGGTGAACGTTCTACCACTGAGCCACCGCGCCCCCCTCCCATATGCACTGGGTATCTGGAAGGTCTATTTAATTTCAGTGAAACATACAACGTGCTTTAGTGGGCTTAAGAAAGGAAATGGTTGATACATGTGTACAGGAAATGAATGCCTATTTGTAAAGTCAATGATGTAAAGTACTATCATCATGAATATTATACTTTAAGAGTATATATTGGTAATTATTATCTTTAAAAACACAGCCCATCCACGCACAAATAAAAGTTCTGTGCACCATGCCCCAGAATATGGATATTTTGTTTCACAGAATCCAATTTCAAAACCAGAGGACGATTGAAATTGTCAATTTTTATGGGCGAAAAATTTGAACGATTTTGTATAGGGAGGATACACATTTTACGCCCATAAAAATTTACAAAGTCAATCATCCTGGGGTTCCGAAATTGGATTTTGTGTAACAAAATACATCGAATCCGTCCACAGAACTTTTGTTTTCTTGTGTGGCTGGAAATTAATAACATTCTCGGAAATTGATTCAGTGCTTAGTACTTGCTTTTTACGTAAGCATGGAGGCTATATAGGTTAAGACCTACAGTTAGAGTGGAATCTGAACAACTATAGTGTATTCCATGCTCGCTCACCCACCAGGAATCCAATCGGAACATCGTGAAGCAGAGGTGTGTGCACTGGCCACTACACCACCACATACCATGAAACACTTTAAATGTCTGCAAAATAGTCGTCTACATTTTCATCTAATACGACTAAACGAGCTCTCAGGATATCGTTCCTTGAACTTCTCCATGTTTTGGAATTTATTGCTAAACCTATATCATTTAGCAGAGGTTTTCCATTCTCCTGGGATGCATGATGCACGTACCCATAGTTTTTCACCTGACATGTCCCTTTGATCATGTATGTTGAAGTTAATCGTTCGTTCGCAGCAATGAGGCTATATGAGACGTGGACCTACAGTTTAAGGGCGAACCCAAACCATTGTAATGCTTTAAATACTCTCCCACTGGGAGTCAAACCCGGGAGTCTATGTGCAAGCCACTAAACAAGAGGCAAGAGCTACATTTTCCTTTGAAAACTAATATATAATTTTAAACTTTTATCTCTAATAAGTACAGGTAAGGCCTTGATTAAAACGTCTTGTTCTTTTCAAAATAATAATTTGTTACAAAATCATTTTTCAATTAAATACTAAAACTTGTAACTTCTCGACCTTTCTCTTAGCAACACATAATGTCTTTGTGTCATGTCATGTCTTTGTGGAATTACTTGGATCAAATTGATCTCGACTCAAAGTTAAGAGAAATTCAGATTTAATTAATTTTTAACGATTATGTTTTCTTTTTAAGTATTAAGCTACAGCAAGTTGATTGAGTTAGAGTATAGTATCCTTCTCAGCATTGAGGCTGGATGAAACGTTGACCTATAGCTTAACGTGAGGTTACACAAGCTCTCATTGCGAATCTTACCTGAATCTCATGGCAGGAAGACGTACCCACGAGGGAGATCTAAACCTATAATAAGATGCCTATAAAAAATTAAATATTTTAAGTTTTACGTCCCATACTTATGCCCGCTAGGCTGAAAGAGACAGTGATGATTAGAAACGAATGAAAATGATGGAATGAATAAAGTGGAAGGAAACGGGAGAATCTCGAGAAAACCCACGCACATGGTGTTTTTCCACCACAAAGCTCACTTGGCGCGAGCTGAGGTCGAACCGAAGACCCATGCACCAGAGGTGAACGCTCTACCATTGAGCCACCGCGGTCTTAAAGGGGCCCATATTTTCACGTGGGACTAGTAATAAGAAATAACTCTCGAGTACTTTTTGATAATGCTTAGCGAAGTAGTAAAGCATTAGAAACCGAAATTCATGGTGTACAAGGTTTAGTTTCTACTTTTTTATTTTCCTAAGTGAATATAAGAAGCGGAAGGAGTACCAGCATCCTATTTTAAGGAAACTTCAATCTCCAAGAGAAAAATTATCTTTCGCTTTCCAAAGAAAAAGACCCCAGAGAGAAATGTTATTAGTCAGCGTTTCTTCTTCTCTGGTTCAATTCAATCCAGCTTTTGTCGCTGCTATTCCATGCCCAGTGCTGTTTCCTACAGATCTCTATCAAATGTCCAATGGGCGCTAAGAGAAAAATACGTCTTTTCTTCTTTTCTTTGGACCAAAATCCTCCACAAGCGACCAAACGCCAGGTAACAGAGGCGCAATTGTTCCTTCTCTCGTGTGAGAGGAAATTTCATCAGCTCACTAACGCAGAATCAGCAATGCGGAAAAACACAACTCAATAGGAGAGAACACCCCCTTCTTCCCCTCTCACGCTATGGTAGACTCTGGAATTAATCTTTTACACACTTCTCCCCCACTCTTAAACACATATACATATATGCATACACAAAAACAGGCATAAATGCATGGAGATGGCAGGATATGAGGAAAGAGTGACCCCATCAGGTCAAGAAGAGCGTTTGCATGAGACGGTTAGATGTTAAACACAGTCAAGGCCGAATATGGCGTGCGACTGAAATATCGACCACTTGGGACATTTTTTCTAAAATATCCTCTCGAGAGAAGAAAAGGATATATTAAGGGAGGCAACGTGTCTCACTCTGTTCCCCCCCCCTCTCCTCCCTGCACCATCCGTTCCACTGGCAACTTACTTTTCAGTTCCCACGCAATGTCCATTACCTGGAGGTAGCAGGTCGATTTAACGGGTATTCACTTGTATTAGTGTTGCCAATCTCACACATTTATACCCAATTTCACGTATCAACGGACTTAGAAAGTTTGTTACTGAATTCCCTATGTCTCTGTGCGTATATGTATATGTGTGTATGTCTGTTATTTGCGAATTTTTCAATTTGGAGCCTTGCTGTATTGGTCAAAAAAGTTCCGACTTCGGGAGATTTGAGGATCCATATCTTGGGAACCGTAAGTCATAGAGAGATGATATTGGTGTTGATCAATACTGATTCAATACCAATACGTTATTGATTGAATAATTATTGCATCACTAAACGGTGTGAGAAACATTTTGGCATTTGAAGGCGGCGCTCCAAGTTCCCTTTAAATACTGCTAGTAAATGAGAGGCCAGCGGTATTGCCACGTTTATTTTGTACACATCCACGTCTATCCCCTGTCACCTGATCGCGCTATAGTTTGTCTGCTTAGCCATAGCCACACTCCTTTACCACTTGGCAACGTCGCGCCAGAGCTTGCGTTTTATTCGTTCAGATGAAATGTCAAGATATTTGTCACAGGCTTTAGTTGATAAATTTAATATACAATTTCATATAAGTTTAGAAAAAAAATAATTCTTTTTAAGTTCGTCCTGGCAATGCTCTTGGAGCATTCTCAACTGGTTTTATATTATATTCTGTCAGTCTTTACCTTACCAAAAGAGGATAGGTTCTCACGAGGAGAACATTACATAGTTTGATTTCATTGAGTATGAATTAAAGGTGGACAGAGGCCTGTAGCGAGCCCAAAAATGTAGGGGGGCGACTGAAGTTAGGGGGAGGCCGATGCAACCATATTATAGTTCATTTGTCAGTCTACCGTGAAAATTTTAGGGGGGCAGCCAAAATTTAAGGGGTTCCCGGCCCTCCCTAGACCCCCCGTGGATACGGGCCTGGGTGGACAACATCATGTTCCTTGAACTAGAAGAAAATCGCTGAACAAACCAACGTTTATTTTAAAAATAATAACTGTATAACAGTTTCGCCAACTAACTGAACATATTGCCTGCTGAAGCCAGTATGTTCGGTTAGTAGGCGAAACTGTCACACAGTTATTATTTTAAAATAAACGTTGGTTTGCTCAGCGATTTGTATTTCAAGTTCAAGTTATTTAAGACAGCAAAAGCTAACATGAACCAGTTACTGATTGATTATTTTCCTGGATTTTCTCCTTCTACATTATTCTACTAGTTCTTCCACAATCACAATATCATAAATCACCCGTTTACTTTAGTCTACAGGATGTAGTCATGGAATGTTGAACTAAATATTCCATTATTTGAACTTGTCAGCATGTTATCATAACTGAAATGCCCGTTATTCGTATGGATAAAATTATGTTTATGGAAAATATTATATCCCTTCCCCAACATAGCATATGCAGTTCAATGACATTTCTGTTCCTCTTGTGTGAGCAATCAACATTGTTTTAAGTTTTATGAAGTGTTTCCTAACCTGTTAGAGACTGTTGTTAAATTTACAACTCCTTCTTACTCCACTCCTAGGGATGCTAGAGATTTCCCACCTGTAGGGTGCGCGGTGGCTCAGTGGTAGAGCGTTCACCTCCAATGTTTGGGGTCCCTGGTTCGATCCCAGCTAGCGCCGTGTAGACTTTGTGGTGGACAAACACCGTGATTGTGGTTTTTCTCGGGGTTCTCCCGTTTCCTCCCACTTTCTTCATTCCACCATTTCACTCATCTCTCATCATCACCGTCTCCTTGAGCCTAACCTGCATAATCATAGGACGTAAAACTTAAAGATTTCATTTTTTTCCCACCTGTAAAGGATATTTTCTAGATTGTAAGTCATACATGTACCAGGTTTGGTTGAAATTTGCTTTAAGTGCTTCAGCGTTATGCTGGAGCATACATACATACGTATTTATACGTGTAGAAGATTAGAATGTTAAGGTACGCACACATATTTAATAAAACCAACATATAGTGTAACTTTTCGATGTTATAGCAACATCTTCGTCACAAATAACGAGACACTCTTGTGTCTGGTGAAGATACCACCATAGCCTCCAAACGGTGCAGTGTTTACTGTTTTTTGTTAAGTGTGTGTCAGTACCACCATTCAGAGTTTCCTTGGGGGAGATCAATATTCTCCATCAGCATAAGTTGATTCTTCCCGTTTATAATTAGCATGATTTTTCGTCTGGTCTTAAATTTAAAAAAGTGATTCTCGTCTGGTTTCCTCGTATCGTGAGTAACCGTAGTATATGAAATACGTACTAGTGTTGCCCGCGAGACGAGAAGCATTTTTTTTAAAAAAATCGAGACGAGACGAGACGAGACATTTCTCAAGTCTTATGGCAACATTACTTCACCAAAGTTTTAGTTCTCAAACGTGTTTTGTTGTTGCATAATGCATAGGAAAAGACTATAAATTGATAACGTGATTGTGCAAACACAATGAAGATAAGGATTAGGATTTTAGATTTCTGGGCTCTCGGCATCTAAATCATGCCATTTAGCCCGTCACGTTGTGAGGGATGACGTCCCTCGGCGAGCACAATATCCGGGGAAAGGGAAGGAAGAAAGGATTGGGGAAGGAAGGAAGCGGCCTGGGACCTATAAGTTAGGTACCACCCCGGCATTTGCCTGGTGTGAATGAGGAAAACTCAGGAAAACCTCATTCAGGGTGGCTGGCCTGAAAAAGCGTTCTTACACCTTTTCGACCGAGTGCCCCCACCGGAAATCGAACCCGGGACCGCTCGCACAGAAGGCGAGAGCGTTAGCGACTATGCTACGCGGAGCCACCCACAATGAAGATAAAATTCTTTTGTTCACATATGTTAACAGCAAATTAAACCGGAAATTAAAAATAACTAACTAGATTTGTTTATAAAAATCGTATTTAATTGTCAAACAAAATTATATTTGCCATTTTGCCTTCAATTTGTATTAAAGATAATATTTTCAAACGCGAGCCTTCAGGATATATCGAATATTTTGATTTGTAAAGAGTAATATTAAAACGGAAGTGGTAGTAGCTCTCAACCGGTTCAAGTTTAAGTAGAGGAAAATGAGAGAAGAGAGATACAATCTCTCTTTCAACAATGAATCCATTTTTAAAGAAATGCTTCTTGTTATTTTTGTTCTATGGCAGTGTTCTTCAAACTATGACCCAAGTCTGCCCTTATGATAAAACATTAGTCCAAAAAAGACAGGGAATTCAAATTCAGGTGAATTGTGCATCACACATTATTGGTGAGAATCTCCAACAGGGCAATCTCGTATTAACAATTTAATTTCGTAAAGATTATATAAATTTCCCAAATTGTACAAATATAAATGTACTGAGATGCCCGTTCTTAGTACGGAAAATATGTAACTACCTTTCCCCTTAGAATGTGTAGTATATGTATTTGAATGGAAACGTAATTATAAAGACTTATAAGATATTCTTTTTGGCAACAAGTTTGAACTACGCAATGCCTTTAGAATACGCTTCTTAATCAAAGTGACTCAATAAAAAATCTTGATATAGATACTGTGTTCCAAAATTCATCCCGAAGTTTAAACCGTGTTCCAGTGATGAGATCACAAACAACAGACAACGGAATATGAAAAAAAGCTAGAAAATTCCCCTTTTCCTTAAATTGAGAATTATCGAAATCTCTAGTAAAGTGTCCGCCTACTTTTAATTGGCAGTTTATGCGCTAACTTCAGGTATTTGTGCAGTACTCTATTTCGGGCAAAACATTTGAATCCCTTTCATCTCCCTCAGCATATGTATTTTTTAAAAAATCCTTTCTTATTCCTATTGGTCTCCTAACAAAAGGAATTTTCTGTCCAAATCTCACCTTTCTAGATATATGAGAATAGCTTGGGGGTCTATGACTAAGGCACTTTCACTCTTTTATATACTCTCTTTTACTCTTCAGGAGTGGAATTTTCTAAAACGCTGAAATACCGGTTTCCTTATTTTTAGTTAAGAATTTGTACAACGAAATTCATATCTCCAACTTAAGCAAATTGTTACATTAAGCATTTTCCGATTTAATAATGGAAGATCCTAACTATAGAATTTGTCCCCCTCTTTCCCTTTAGAAACGGAATTTTGGCAAATGTTGAAATTCTAATATCCTTACTATTACCTAAGAGTTTAAAAACGATTTTCACATCACGAACTTCAGCGAATCTTTGCATTGAGCACCTTCTCAACAAAGAAAGGAACATTTGGATATTACAAATGAAGTTAAATCTCTCAGTTTAACGTTGCACGATTATGCTCTTTTAGGCTACGGGAGACGATGATTAAAGCAAGTGAATGATGATGGAAGGGTTAGTGGAATGGGAAAATAGGAGGAAACGGGAGTACCCCGAGAAAACCCACGGACACGATGTCGTCCACCACAGACTTGATTGGCCGGGAATCGAACCAGGGGCCCTACGCACCAGAGGTAAGCGCTGTAATATTGAACCATCGTGCCTCCGTTGGATCTTATAGAAATGACCCTCTTTTTCTCCTTTACAAGTAGAATTTTCGAAAAGCGTGAAACGTGTGTACCATTATTTTTATTTTAAAAGCCTACATAACGAATTTCAAATTTCCGAAAAGCTCCATCGTGGATACGTGCTTAGCATACAGGTATTTGGCGCAGAAAATCTGAATTCGTTTCCCGGTCGAAGCTCATGGTTTGAGTTTCACGTAAAGCTGTTGATCTACGTCTCAGATAGCCTCGCTGCTAAAGCGAACACTAAGGCTCAAATCGATTCAAACAAATCACATTCACAACTTAAAAGAAATCGCCATGTTCGGCAATTTGTAAATAAACAGTGGGGAAATTTCAATATTGAAGAAGTTGTCTCACCTTTTCCGCTTAAGAGTGGAATTTTTCAAGAACGCTAAAGCACTTATTCTCTTAATTCAAATTAAGAGTTTATATACGATACAAACTTAAGTGAATTACAAGAATTTCACGACACAAATTTAAGAGAAAGTCCAATAGTTCGTACTTTATTAATAATTAAAGGAAATTTTTATGTTGTAAAATTACTGCCTTTCCTTTCATTATAGTGGAATTTTCGAAAATGATGAAAACTTTGTTTCCTTATTTTTATCTAAGAGTTCATATACTGAATCTCACATCTCCAACTTAAAGTGAATCTTTACATTTAGGACTTTGTGAATGATTAAAAAGAAATTTTAGTATTATTGAAATTTCCCTCTTTCTTCCCGTTAGAAGTGGAAATTTTAGAAAGGTTGAAACTTGTATTTCTTCATTTTTAATTAGAAGTCTAAACGTCGAATTTCAGGTCTTGAAGTTAACGGAATTCTTACATAGGCTCTTTCTAACTACACAAAAAGTATTTGAGAATTTTATAAATGTTCCTGTTTCCTCCGTAGGAGTGGAATTATCAAAAACACTGAAAAAACGTCTTGCATTATTTCGAAATCTTTCAGTGTAACGTCCCACGATTATCCACTAGAGGCTAAGGGAGATGGAGAATTATTGTACGTCAATGATGATGGAAGAATTGGTGGAATTATGATGTGGGGGGAAACGGGAGTACCTCGAGAAAGCCTACCGGCACGATGTTGTCTGCTACAACCATACTTGGTCGGGGATTGAACAAGAGACCTCAAGTACCAGATGTGAGCGACCTCCGTGCTCCATCCCTCCTTCGTTATTTTCAATGAAGACTTAATATGGTGAGTTTTTATCTCTTTATCTTCAGAAATTCATGGGATACAAGATTCTTGGTTAAAAAAGAAAAAATTCTTCATCTCTTAGGATATGTATTTTCCTAAATCCTTTCTTATCTCTTGCTTTCGTAATAAAAGGAATAATCTCTACAAAATTTTACATGTCCTGGGCGATGATGAGTCAGTCACTTTCACTGTTTTATATTTAAAAAATGTTATTAGGATCACGTTATTAAGCCATATAAGATTGTAATGTTAGTACGCGTAATGTTATTATTATTATTATTATTATTACTATTATTATTATTATTATTATTATTATTATTATTAATATTATTATTATTATTATTATTATTTTTAGTAGTAGTAGTAGTAGTAGTAGTAGTAGTAGTAGTAGTATATAAATTTACTCTTCACAATAAGTGAATTTTGAAATTCTGCTTTTGCAGTAGATGGCTATAGCGGATACCTTGACCTAATTCGTTAATGGAGTGACTCCCTTATCTTTATTGGTAACGGAGACTTTAACGGTGGTCATCCACATCCCATCTTATACTATTGAAACAAAAATGTGTAATTGTAGAATACTACAAGTCGCACGTCGCGCCGCTGGGGTGGAAGCAAACATCCTCGAAAGGTTGATGACACTGAAATTTTTAGGTGTGATCCTCTTTTATTGTTTTAGCAAAGTTTATTAAAACATATTTGATTGTCTTTAGTTATTAAACAAAAAGCTAATATGTATGAGCTTCTATTAATACATTATAAAATTAAGTACTAATGAAACTAGTAAGTAATATTTTAGTACTTGATAGTAGTAACTTAAGAAACTACTAAGTAATATTTTTTAAAAAACTACATGTAAGTGATATTGGTATACGCTCATATTATTATTATTATTATTATTATTATTATTATTATTATTATTATTATTATTATTATTATTATTATTATTATTATTATTATTATTATTATTATTATTATTATTATTATATAAATTTGCTATGAACGGGCAAGAATAAAGAGCAATTGCACGTACTTGGAAAAAAGTTTAAGAAACGTTCTTTATGGCAATCAACGTTGCAACCGCAAATGGTAGATTTTGCTCTTCCGGTTGCAGTTCGGAGGTGGCAACTATTCTTGGGTCACTAAATCAACATTTAAAAATACCTTTATTGTTTTTACCTCGATACCTGTTGAGGCATAGGCAGACGGACAAGTATTTTTATAAAGACGTAGCACACTTACACAGCATAATCATTTGAAAGCCTAATAATATTGTAGGACAATTACTTGACCTTCAAAACTTTATTTGAATTAGATGGCAACTCTGTCTGAAAAGGGTAGAAAAAAACTGCTTCCTCAACCTGCATTTTTGTGGTGTTTTTTTTTTAAAAAAGGCAGTCGCACGCATTTGGTTCCCACGGCTGATGCAGACGATAAGCAGATTGACTTTGACTTCGGACAAAGCACCAAACGCAAGCTAATCTCCTTATCTCAATGGACATACAACATGATACAAGAGAGGACGGTAGCTGCTGCAAAAACTGAATTGCATACGTCTTCTTCAAGTCTCATGTTCATTTTATATATTAACTTGGTTTGTTTACTTTTTATTTTGCATATAAATCAGTTCGCCATATAAGACCAAAAGGCATAAATATATAATTGTTAGCTTTCTTTAGTGTTAAGTAACGTAAACCAAATGTCACAAAATATGAAATATAACATCGTCATATATATATAGTATGAGTAAGGATGAATGAGAGTTTATATATAGCCACCTAATAATTTACACACCTACGTTTGTTGAGTGTGTTCCTGGATCCGATTAACACTAAAGACATAAATTTCCTGTGTTAAAATCTTAGATAAATTGTAAAAAATTACCCGTAAATCTGATTTAACATGCGATTAATATGCCATTTAGCATAACGAGATACAAGGTTAATGAAAGAGGGTAACTATGGAAGAATTAAGGCACGCGGCTGATACAACGGAAGAAGCACCAGCCAGCAAACGCAATTTATAATACCTCAGTTGGCGCTGTACCCTCCTAGACCGAGCTGTGCATATGTCTTGTTATTCCACTCAAATTCGGACGAAAAGCTTCCAGTAATTACTGAAACACGATAGAGAGAGACTAAACTTCAATGCTCTACTGAAAAGCTGAACTTTATTCAAGTTGCGTTTGTTCAGTTATTTCGTCCACATGTCTTAATTGGTGAATAAAAATGTTGGAGGAACCGGGAGAACCAACGGACAGTAGTTGTTGTCCTTCTAACCAACTACTTCTAATAGCCAAGAAACCGTAAGTTCAATGCCACGTTCACAAAAGTTCTCCATTGACTTCTGTCCTTAGCAAACGGGATCCAGTTTCTACTCTGTATTCCTATTTCTGCGAGATCCATCTTAATATTGTCCTCCCACCTGCGCCTATGTGGTCCTAATGGACGTTTTCCGATTGGATTTCCAGTCAATCCCCAATGGGTCTCACCTCACCATCGTTAGCCCAACGGCTTAGAACGTCGGCTGTATTACATATAGTAGTATGAGTGCCAGTTGGCCTAATTTTAGTGCTTGTGGGTCCCTGCCGCAGGGGCCATGATCCAGAGATATAGGACCACCCAAAGTACAGGGATATATATATATGCATGTATGTATGTATTTAAATAATAGAGAAAATTTACCAAAGTTTCTTTTTGACAATTTGCAAACTTAAAAGTGGTCCTAAGTATCCCTCCCAAAATTTAAGAGGATGTGTCAATGTATTCATATCTTATCGTACCCCTGAACTTGACCATTTAACCACATAAGGTAATAGGCCTCATAAAAGGGGATAAAAAGGTTAAAAAACCTTCGAAAAAACATTTTTAGATTTTTTTACGCATAAAAGAGAACGATATAAAACATCCAAATGTACAGAGCTATATACCCCGGTCCTACACTACCATACCAAATGTTTAAATTTGGTAATTAAAACAAAAAAAACTTGGTGATATAGGGAAATAAAAAATAAAGAGGAAAAAGATCTGAACAGCACACATTACCTGCTTTGAAATGCCATCTGAGTGTTCATAACTATTTATTGGTTGTTAAATTAGGGAATTAAGTGGTTTTGGGAGGAAATAAATAATTTTAAAAGCTAACCATTAACCTTATAAAGTCATTCCATAGACTTCTTTATATCTTCATAGACAACAATTTTCTTACGTAAGTCACTGATTTTTCTAACTCCTCTTTTAGTTCTTCAGACTAAATAAAACAATAATAAATGGATAATGATAATTAAATGATTGACAAAAGAACAATATTTAATACTCATTCCCAAAGTGGAATTCTAACAAGTGAGAGACAAATCCTGCAACCGTTGGCCTAATGTTCTAAAACACTCGATAATACCAATATGCAAAAAAAGCAGCAACAATTGTAACAATGTAAACATGTATGTTTTGAAACTGGACGAAAAGTATTGTGCCATCTATTATACAAAACGAGTTACTTGCTTTTAATTCATTCCGTTCTACAGTAGTTAGAAAATCTTTTTTGTTCGGCCAAGGAAGAATCTGAATTGTACTGAATGTAAGCAACCAACAGAACAAAGATGTCATTTTGGTTGCATAAGAATTGGGGGTAATATTGATTGTTGGAGGCTTTGGTGTTCTACTCATTACCTCGTGCTCTACCTTTTATATATTTAACTAGTGGGCTCACGAAAAAGTTCAGAAATTAAACAAAAAAAAAAAAAAAAAAAAAAAAAAAAATAGCCGACTTAAGAAAAGTACTAAAAAGTAGAAAATAATAAAAATACACTTCTTAAGACCAAAACATAATTAATTACTGTTATTTAATATAACTTTATAAAAATGTTTTGAAGTGCCAAGGCAAACAAATTAGTGCCTCACAAAATTTCCATAGAAATAATTTTCTATTAAGTTTTAATTTATTCAGCTTGACAAGACTTTAAAAAAATACAGATAATCGTAATGAATTGTTTTGTGTTGTTAAGAATTTTATTTTTTTATTATTTTATGTTTTTCAGTGTTTTTATTATTTTCTGCTTTTAGTGCTTTTATTATTTGCTGTTTGTTAATGCTTTTACTATTTTCTGATTTTTAATGCTTTTATTACTTAGTTTTTGGTGTTTTTTAAAGTCGCTTCACAATTTAAAAAAATGTTTTATTATGTTTATAAAATATTTAGTTTTTCTCGATTTTCTCGGAAACTGCGCCTAACGATTTACACTCACCTATATTTGTTGAGCTCAGTGAGTTTTATGAATTGGTATGTCACTTATCTTAAGACAAAAAGAGATCCGTTAAACATTAATAATATTGTAGAATTATTATTATTACTATAATTATGTAGCACTGGTAAGTACGATATCGTATTCTTCAATGGTATACGACCCTGAGTTCGATTTCTGGTGGCAAAATAACATTTCTGGTGTTAATTAGAAAGGACTTTAGGCTAAATGAGCTCATTCCTAGATAACCATAACTAATATCAACTGTTAACCTAAAAGATGTCTTGTATATCAAGCATTTGTGGTAATAGTAGTAAAAATGTGATATGAAGTCTCTGTTTTACGTTCCACGGATGTTCTTCAGGCTAAAGGAGCGGACGATTAATGGAAGTGAGTAATTATAAAGGATTTGGTAGAATGAGAACGCGCCGCGGAACCTCAATAGTAGAGTGCTCATCTATAATTAGGAGGTTCCCTGATTCGATTCCAATCCGAAACAAGTGTGTTTTGTGTTAGATAAACATGATGTACATGGGTTTTCCCGACATTCTCTTCTTTGTTTCCACTTTATTCATGCCACTATTTTTATACATTTCATCATCTCCATTAGCTTCTGAGCATAATCGTGGCACGTTAAACTTAAACATAAGAATATGGGAGCAAATGGGAAATGTCCGACAAAACCTAGACACAATGTTATCACCACAAACTCATATAGTCTGAGATTGAACTAGGTACCTCCGTAGTAGAAGTGAGCACGCTACTGTGCCCTCAGTAGTGGTGGTGGTGATGATGATCATGATCAATGTCATCACCATCATCATTATTGAATTGTCATTAGTAGTTCGCTTGCTTGCAGGAAAATGTAAATCTTCCGTGTTGACCTCCCCGTACGAATTTTGAACTTCAGTTGTAGCTTTCTTCGCTCCTCGTGTCTTCACTGAACAATTCCTTTGTCTCAATCACTCTCTCTTCCATCTAATATTGTTCTTTTCTTCTCCTATTCTCAGTGCTTCCTCATTGATTCTCCACCCGACCCAACCAAATTTCCCTATTCTTCTCCACTTCCAAGTTTAAAAACCTCTTATCACTTTGGTCTGTTTACCGTAATTTGTCTCTGTCCCGTACATTATATTATTTCACACGAAGCATTTTATATTAGCTCTATTTAATGACCCAGGAAACAACGTTTCTTCTTCCTAAACGTTCCTTTCAATTCATGTCCTTTCTGTCGTATTCATTCCTGAACAAATTCTATTTAACAGGTGCTCATGTTCAGTTCGGCTGAAATCTATAGTAACAGCCTTGACGTTGAAATAACAGTGACGGATGAGTGAGAGACACGGCATCATTCCAAAATCGTCACTTAATTTGATAAAATTAATTAGGATTGATACGTAATAGGTGCTCGGTAAGATATAAGAAATTACTTTAAAAAATTTAACATTTTTCGACTCGTTGGTTATAACTTTTCAACTGGTAGACGTAACAGTGCCAATGTTCGCCGCATACTTCTAGTAAAGAATTCGAATATTTCCTTCAGTGGCCTAACGAATCGCAGGGAGTGGAGAAACGCCTTTATATAAAATGCTGTCTTTTGTGAAATTCTTTTTTATTTTTTTTTAAATATTCCTCTCTTTCTGTGACTCTTCACCGACGTAAGTAGTTTCACATTTCTCATTAGTATATTATTTTTGTATTGAATTATATGTGTTGTAAAAAAAACGCCCCCGGACAACAGAGTGCTATTCTACACGTCAAAATAAAGTGAAAATGCTATACTTTCCAGAGCCTCTTTCAGTCGCTATGGGGAATAAAAAGTTTCCCTATGAGGCAACGTCGTAGATTAATGTGGAACCACTAGGATTGCTCTACGAATTCATCAAGCAATTAAATCGATTGTTACTCTAACAGGTAGTGCTAGTGTCATCGTCTATCGTTCCCATGTGAAAAGAATCGATATAACTATTTCATAGATTGATATATCTACTCTATGGATCTTTATCTGTGACGTTGCCACATAGTGCAATTTGTGTGTCCAGACGAGACCCCGAAAGGTATACAATTATCTATATTCTTCGCTTTACTTTCACTTATAGAATAGTGCTAGGTAGTCTGTGAGCGCCAAGTTTTAAAATGTTCGATATACAGTGGTGTCCAAAAGTAGGTATGCACCCCTGCAATGACCAAGTATAACATTTTACCTGATAGGTTTATTTGCTTCGGTGTTCCAAGCTTAAGGCATAAGTAAAGAGATATTAAGAACAAATAATAAAAAACTAAGTGTACCTGATGGATAACAATAAGAAATAATATATAAAAAGCAATGAGTTAATCAGTATCGGACTGTATACCTACTTTTGGGCCACCCTGTATATTGCCCCTAAACGACTCCCGTAGACCCATCCATCTACAACTATTAATACTATATTATTTAGATCTAACTACAAGTAAAATATTCTTTGAAACATATAGTACAAAACGGCTAGTTCGTATTTGAATATTTCGTTGTTATTAAAATAGGAGTAACATTTTCATGAAGTAAGGTGAATCTAGCACTGACGAGTGAGAGAAGATAGTTTAGGATAGTTTAGGAGTGAATTTGGAGATACTTAGGTCAGCTATCATAAAACAAGACTTGATTTTGCATATGTCAGTGAGTCTAAAGTCATTGTGTAGATTTGATAAAACGAAATAGTCTAACTATAAAACTAAAATGCACTGTAATTACAAAACGAATTGAATACTGCTCATTCTGGCTTTGTAACTTCGTATAATTGAATAGAAATGAAATATGAACAAAGCAAACTCTTATTATTTCTAATCTGGGTTATAATTTCGCTAATACATCATTGCGTTCATCAGACAGACCATAACAATTAGGTTCAAATTTTCCCTTCTTTAAATCTGAACTTTTAAAGATACACACCTGCCTTACCTTGGGTCTTTACGGGTAACGGTGATAGCCACATCTCGTTTAAAATCCATAACATTCCCTAGATTCTATGCAACCTGCACAATAGCAAAGAAATGTAGGCTGCCTATAATAAAAGGATATATAGTTTAAGTTCGTTAATGGAGTAAATCCGTTAGCATCTTCACGGATAACGGAACGTTAACGGTGGCTATCTGTATCACATAACCCGTATGTGTAAGGAAATTTTTGAACTTTGTTTTTGTTAAACTGGTTATCTCGGCCGAGTTCATAAATGAAGTCAGCCCGTTAATGTCTTAACGGATAAGGTGACTTCAACGGTAACAATCTATATCCCATTCATGAAGTCCAAGCGAATTTTGAATTTTATTTCTTGCTAGAACAATTTCTGTTTCTTGTAGTAGCTTCCTATTGAACAATTATTTCAGGTGAGTACTTTAATGGAGTCAATGGGTTAACATGCTAACGGGTAACGGTACTTTGTCGGTACTTATCTATATCCATAAGCAAAATTTTGTATTTTTTGCAGTAGATATCTAGAGTAATTATTGTAAAAGTTTGTCAATGGAGTCAGTCTGTTAGCTTCTTAACGGATAATGGTGGTGGCTATCCATATCCCATATACGCACGTTTCGAGTGATTCTATTTACTGTCTTTACCAGAGTGAAATTTATACAGTAATTCCATATTACCGAAACAGTAATACAGGTAAGTAATAATAAGTTTTAGATTGGTAAGATTTTATCTTCTTTTAAACGAAAAAAATATACATGTCTAAAAACTGTAACTTCGATAATATTTTAGAAAGGAAGCAACTAGGCCAAATGGAGTGTTCAAACTTACTTCTCATATTTAGATAACGCCAACATACCCAAAGCGAAACAGCGGAAAATCGATTTAAAAACAAACCTATTGATTTATTGATATTCCGAAATACCAGCACGTGCATATTAAAAACAAAAAAGATACAAAAACAAAGGAAACCTAGAAGATGGTATTATGTCTACCGTATTTGAAATTAGGGATGGAAAATTCCATTCGGGCTCTATTCTCCATTTGCAGATAGGCTCACAGGATCGTTCTCACGTTCTTCTTATAACTTATATGCAAACGAGATTTCGCAAAAAAAAAACATTTTCCTAACTTCTACGAAATAACACACTAAGAATCCTAAAACGTGTTCCGAAGTTTTAGTTCGTGCGAAGGTCTTCGAGGCACAAGGGAAAAAAGAAAAATAGATAGTTTCGTAAGATTTTTCTTTCTGTTTCTTTTACAAAGACTGTTACGTAGGTGGTAGCATTGTTCTTTCGGGGAGACTTAACAGGAATAGTTGGGAGTACATGAGACGCACCTTCCGTGAAATTGGAAATAGCACGACGTAAGATGTTGATTTAATGTTCTTTCCACTGGAAGCGACGGAAAGGAACTTGTTCCGAAACTTTTAAATGTATGTAAATAGATAAGTTTAAAGCAATGTCTTTATAAATGTTATGCAGATTGTCTTTTAGGGCATTTCAAGTTCACTTTTAAGCCTTCGGGGTCTTTGAAAGTGTTTCACTATAATATTTCCTGCCTTTTTTGGATCAAAAGATCCAATATATTTCAACCAAAAATTTTCTTGTACGCTTTATATCTGGAGAACTACATGCAGTGTCGCCAAATCCAAACTATCATTTAACTCAGTACGATATGCTTATTCCGTGAAAAGAAAACTCGATTTAAAACTTTTGTGGCCCCTGATCCAGAAAATAATTATTGGCCATTTTTTGGATCATTCCTAAAATTCTTGGCCAAGATCGCAATATTTTGATCCATTCTTTTGGATGATTCCTAACATTCTTGTGATACTACTACATTTTCTGAAAACAGTCAATAACATTTTTATAAAATCGTTAACAATGCTGTTCAAACCTGCTCCTAAGATTGCCTATATGTAGTGATCAATTAACAAATCTAATGCCCGCTGTTTTATTTGTTGGAAGCTTAGGCTCTTTTAACTCCAGGGCTATGGTAGACGTACAGTCTGAGTCTCGCACACTTATTTCTGCCCGTTTAACCTAGATTCACTCTCTTTTAATTGTACAGCAAACGTTCGAGTACAAATCAACATTTATGAGTCTTATTTATAGTCTTTCTGACGAATAATTAAAGGATAAATAATGTTTTGTTCGATCCCCTACAATTGTTTTTAAAGAAAATACAATTTTTCATGATTTTTCAGTTATAGAGGAAGGGAATATAAAGTGGCCAGGTTGGGTAAAATGGCCATCGACACTTTTCTCGCCTGTATATACCTAACACTTATCGCAAGTAGACCCAATCAGTTGCACTAGTTGTCATTACAGTTCTAGACGCAAACAGGCTAGACGCAATTGTTGTTCTACTCGTATGAGGAATAAGGTGTTTTCAACTATTGTTGATCTAAGTGTAAGTATTAGTTTAACAATGATTTTCTCTCAACTATATTGAATTTGATGACTATATAATATTTTTATTATCAAGTGTAATGCTTATTAATATTTTTCTCTTATTTAGAAGTGTTTAAGTTCTGTTGTTCAGAGCGAAAGTAAGAAATATACAGTATGGTGTGCAATCGGGCAAAGTGGTCAGAAGCAGAAGCATGTAAAGTGACCATCTCACTGTTCCTATGATCACTTTGACCGACGCTTTCAATTGATCCAAATATTGCTAAATTAGTTAATAAATTAGGCTTAATATTTTAATATTGAAACAGCGATTCATCTATTATACGTTCATATAGACTTAGATCTACATTTTTGATCGAAATAATATAGAAGTTATTAAGCTATTTGGTTCTCTTGCAAATAAATGCATTTTACTATTTTGAAAGGTGGGCTTTTGATAGCTTCTATTTGAATTCTCTGTATCCAGTATTAGCTAACTTTCTTACGACTACATATAACCTACTATAATAACAGTCTCTGCCAGTCTTTCAGATTAAGTGGACGCTTAATAGATAACTATTGGATATAAAGATGCACTTTAACCCACTAAATTAACAAGTCAATTGTAATCCATAAATTCTCACATCGGATCATGGCGCCGCGAATGATATCCCATAAGCAACAGACATTGTGGGAAAACGTATCTACTTTGTAAGGGTGTCTCCTGGTTCGTATTTAGTAATCTTCAAAATAATTCAAACGTTTTAACACTTTCTTAGCTGGTTTTTAATACTTAACCATGAGAAGCGTACATAATCAACTTTCTGCATATACAACAAGATGTCTACACATTTATACAGACACTTATTTACTCGACAAGATGTCTACGTACATGTACATTTATTTACGACGTTGCTATAGTAACAACTCTCTTTTTAGTTAACGATTACAAAATCCAAATCTCGAAATCTCTATGTGTCTTTCTTTTCTTTATACATAATATTGCTAAAATAATTCGCCTCTGATCCCTTTTTATAAATTGGCACAGATTGCTAATATTATATACAACGTTATCGTTGTAACTTTGCCGACTAGGTTGGGTAAGGTGAATATTTTGTATGATTTGAAATTATCAATAATTACTCCGTAAAGCTTCGTTAAAACAGATTCACTTAAATGTGTCTTAAAACTTAAGGACGGAAGTACATTACAAAACTTTTACTTACTTGCTAGCAAGTTTTTATAAGACAGAAAGAAATAAAATTCCTTAAAGTGGACGCTTTACCCACCTTTCCAATATAATACTTTTACTGTTCCTAAAATTGATTGGAAATTGAAAGTTAACAAATAAATTATATGGCTTTTATAGCATATACCAGGACACATCAAGTGTTGGTTGGAAAGCCTATAGTAGAATGGTCTTTCAGTAGGTCGGCAAAGAGAATAGGATAATATACAACAAGATACAGAAAAATGTATTATGATATACTGATGAGATAGTTTGGAAAAGGATACGATCTTTCGTTTCTTTTGGGTTGAACCTGCGGATTGTTTAAGCCGTTAAGCTAATTGTTTGTTTGTTAGTTTATTATAAACTCATGTTGCGATCTGAGGCCGAACTCTACTGCGGTTCACTAGTGGAAAATGAAATGAAATGAATAATGTTTTGATATTGTAGTTTACGGAGACAGACGCTAAATTGAAGCCAAAGAGGTCGAAGGGTTACTATGTGTACAATCGCTAGGACAGAGAAGAACGAGAAAAATCCGAGAAAACTCACTGCGAATCCATAGGATCTGCAATACAACTAGCGAATCCGCGCTTTACCAATAAACCACAATTCATTTCCCCTTTGGAAAACAAGTATGATCGATTTAATACCACGCGAAGTTATAGTGATTGTGCAGCAGAGAACAAATTATGGACAATTTAATGACTTTTAACATGCAAAAATTATATGCAGTGTTTAACGAACACGAAACCTTTAGAAAGTTCTGAGTTGTTTTAAATTCCCAGAAATATCTGATACCAACCTAAGTTGTATTCATAAATTTGGTCCTGAGTTTAAAATTAGACCTTTCAAGTTATCCATTTATTTAATGAAATACAGAACAACTACAAAGGTTAAAATGTTAATATTTTTCTCTTTAATTGCTCGATAAGTCAGAGACATTCTCTCACTTGTTTATAATTCGTTTCCCAAAACTCAGGGAGTAAAAGTGAGGGGAAACGCGGGTGGAGGTCGTTCCCCCACTTCTAAGCAATATATGTAGCGTCCCTACACTTTCTAAGAAATTACAACAATGGGCAAAGAGAGGCACGGGGGATAGCGTGACGTCAAGCATTCCCCTACCTTTTCAGATCCACTTTTATCTCTGAATATATGTGAGACAAATGTTAAATAAGCATGCAGTAACAAAAAATGTAAAGACAATATAAATTGGGTTTGCTATTTCACAACAACAGTGGAAAAAAGAAATATAATTTCTATTAATATTAAAATTATAATATTATCAGAATCTGAAATTAGCAATACGCAAAATTAAAAGAAAAAAGGCTTTAGTTTTATTAAGGAATAATAATAATAATAATAATAATAATAATAATAATAATAATAATAATAATAATAATAATAATAATAATAATAATAATAATAATAATAAAAGAATGAAGATGCGTTGACAACACGGATGTTTGCATGGGGCTCAAAAAGGGGCAAACACCGCTTTTAATTTTTGTTGTCCTCAAAAACAACACTTTTATCTGTAATGATTCATAGTGGTTTTGCCCACTTCTGTTCTCCTAATGCAAGAGCTTCGCCACGTGTATGGTTGACAAAGGACACTATTATTTCTACGTGAAGAACAGACGATTCATCGCTTTCCTAACATTATGAACGATTTTAACATCTAGAAGCACTGTTTGATTCGTTCCTTCACAATTTTGCGTTTAGTATTTTATGAATGCTAACAATGAATTTCACAGGGTATTGTTACGATATTAACATTGTTTACAGTTTCACATTACATCCAGTTACTTCACAAACATTTAACGGCATTCTATTGGATTCCTATCCTAGATCGATATTCTATTGAAATTTGTATGGAAGCATTAGAGAAGAATTCTGTTTCAAACAAACAAAGAATAATTAAAATCAGTGCACCTGTGATGAAGTTATGCATGAACAAACCCACAAAAAATATATATGAGAACCTTTTCCCTTGGTTTGAAGTCGGATTTTAAAACTAGTCCATCCGTTACTGTCAGGACACTGTTGATCACCATTAAAACACAAAACTCAGTTAGTTAATCGTGAATTTTGTATTTACAATTTAAAATTAAAAAGGGCAATCCGTTACAGCACGGAACAAACTATCAATTATTGATGCTAGTAAATGGTATAATTTGCAAAATCATAAAAATTCCCTTTTTCTCTATTTTTCAAAAGCTACGCATGAAAATTTACCCTCAATCATCTAATTCTGTTTAGCATCTATCGACCAGTATCACAGTTCAACAAATTACGGTTAAAGGAAAATCAAAATTTTGAAGTTTTTATTTATAGGACATATCTTATTAACCATAGTATGGTTTTGATTTTCATTTTGTTCTATTTTGAGTTTAGTATCCCCTTCAGCACCGAGTCTAAGTAAGGCATGAACCTAGAGCTTCACGTGGTGAGCTTCTGACGGGAATCGAACTCGAGTCTCTTAAACCAAAGGCGCGTGCGCTAACCCTTTAGCCACGAGGGTGCTCTGTGCTTGTTGTTGTAAAAAAAGGGTTGATTACAGTTTCAGTTGTCATCTCAACAGATGGCGTGGCTATCAACTTTTCAGGTATACAAGAAAATTAGTTTTTCTTTAATTTTTTCGAAACTCATTTTGTTTAGTTCATTTGGAGCTACCAATTGATGTATGTCTCATCCCTGTTTTCTTTATAAGCTATAATGCTATCAGCTAAATAATCTTTAACAAAAAAGTGAACTGCAAGTGGACCATGAGGTCAGCTATCAGTAAGCTTCAGAGGTAGTAGAAGCACAGGTAGGATTTTTTCTAAGGGGGGAGGGGAAAAAGGACGACACATGTGAAGTCACAAATCATTGATGTACACTCATGCCCAAAATGATTGTCGCATGATATATATATATATATATATATATATATATATATATATATATATATATATATATATATATGTCTTCTTGAAAGAATATAATTTGATAATGATTTTGGGGCAGAGTACTTCTAATACTGATACTAAGTGTACAATCGGGAAATATATATTTGTGGTAAATTTCATAGGAACAGAATTATAAATACGAAAATTAGAGTGATTAAAACAAAATGTTGCTAAATGGACAAGAAAGTTTTATTTTCGTTTTATTGTTCTTATTTACTGCTCCTTTGACATGAAATTTGCCACATACATGTCTTTGCTGATTATACACATACTAACATTATAAGAAAAACAGGCGGAATTCGTTATCAAAAATTATATTCCTACAACAACATATTTATAGACATGTGACAATAATTTTGGACATGAGTGTACATAATGTTTTATGTAAAACAATTATTATGGATAGTTTTATTTACGACAATAAATGTAGTAAATATTATAATGCGTAAGTAAGCAAATCTAGTAGGTTTTTGGCACGTATTTCGAAGAACCAAACCCATTTTCGAAGCTCCAGGAGGGCAATTTCCCTCTTTTGGCCCCCACTGAGGGCGCCTATGGAAGATAGCGTTAGCAGACGTCCTCTTTTATCCGGACATGTTCTCTTCTTCGGGTCTTAAAAACGATCTACAGAGAAGTACTTCAAGATTCATAATATATTATCATCATAAGTACTGTAACCGTCATGTCATGTATGTTGTCTCACAAAAGTCTTCTTTTTAAAAACATTTGTCATATGGCAACTGTACACAAAAATATGTTTTCTATGACAAGAGATGATTTGGAGTATTCAACATACTTGCTTCTCATTTAAAAAAAAAAAAAAGGTTGATGGTTCTCAATGAGACCAAAATCAGATTTAAAAAAGTAGAGGAAAGTGATGGCTAAATTGGCATTTCGCTTCTTACAAATCTTTCCACTACTACTGACATAACAGGAAACACTAAAAAAAATTCGATGTATATTACTTTCTCAACTAATATGATGCTTTGCCATCGATTATATTGAATTCTGTGATGATGGTGTGTGAAAACCATTCTACCAATGCTCCCGTACAGTCCTCTCAATTTTCGGGAGGAATCTAAATCTCTAGTGGGAGACCATATTCATCACTTAATTCAAAGTCATATATATTCAAAATTTCTAGAGGTAATTCAAGAATCTTCGTAGGAACATGTCTCGATAAAACACTAATTCTACTGCGCGCGCAGTCAAACATTTTCTACACATCATGTTTTTAGAGACTCCAATCTGACAAGCACAATCTTCATTTCTTCCAAAGAGAATGAAAGAGATAAACGTATGTATTAATTTTCTATCATGGCAAAAGCAATGTAACACCAGGCCCGTAACCAGCCACAAAATATAGAGGGGGACCGGTAGAAGTTAGGGAGGGCCGATCCAACCATATTATAGTTCATTTGCAAGCCTACCGTGAAAATTTTAGGGGGGCGGCCCCTCTAGACCCCACGTGGATACGGGCCTGTGTAACCAACTGTGCAATAAACACAAGGCAAGGAACGAATTTGTTTCGCAATCAACAGTGATTTAGTATGATATTTTTCTCGTCACACACAGAGAAAGCCTTCATAGTATTGTTGAGTCTCTTTGAAGTAGATGGCGTAGTATTTAGATCAAGCGAAACGGTAATTATTTTCTTTTAGTTTAACGTCTCACGGTTACGTACTGAGGCTGAGGTAGACGGGATGATATGGTGGAATGAGGAAATTGGGAGGAAACGGGAAAACTCAGAGAAAACTCATGCATACGGTGTTTGTCCACCACAAAATTTATGGAGCGGGCTGAGATCAAATTATGTACTCCACGCACAAGAGACGAACGCTATACCACTGAACTACCACGACCTCCAAAAGTAAATTTTATTTTTTATAATATAGTCCCTGTGGCACTGGACTCTGTGGAAGGGGATCATATTGTTTTTTTATTTCAATCTCATTATTACTATTATTCCAAGTTTGTACTCAGATAGCGTTTCTTGTATCGTAAATTATTCGAAGTTTACAATATTTTATTTCAGAAAACCGTGGATTAGAGTGTACTAATAATTCACCCTCCCCTCTCAAAAGAAAAAACAAGATGAGTTAGATGTTAGCAAATGCGGAATCTTGATAAAGACAATAAAACCATTTTTTTAAAAAATCTCTATTCACATATTGCTAATTTGTTTAAAAAAAACGGGTACTTGAAAACAGCGTTGGGTAACTACCCCAATTGGTTCCGAATATTTACCTGCAGCAATTACCAGAGTTGAAATAAAGCAAATACTTGAATGCCTGATTTTCAAAGACACCCCCAAATGTAACGTTTCATGTAACTCCTATCTTTGATAGACATACTAATACACTCCTATTTTATTCGGCAAATTCTGATGGTTATAGTCTCTTGAATCAGACTATTTATTACTTAATTAAGCCTGCATTGTGTGTGAAATTCGTGGTGCGAAGAGCGTCCTATAAAATAAAGACTAATGTATATTTATTTAATGATGTGTTCAAAAAGTGCGAGAAAGCTTATTTTCGCGTTGCTCGTAAGAAATTCTAGATAAAGCGGCTAAAAGTTCTTTTTTTAAAAAAATAAAACGGAGCGCACACTCCGCAATGTGATTGGAAAAAGAAGGAAAAAAGGTGGAATGCGTTTAAGACAATTCACCTACCTCTGAGTGTTGTCGCTGGTTATTTAGAGAAGTTATTTTTTAGGCTGACCATTGGTACAACTACGAACCAAAGTCACTTTTAGTCGAGAGTTCACATCTCATGTTCACGGCTACCATGACTGCGTTACCCGCCACGTGCTAAGCATTCGATAAGCGCCACTTACTCGCTCGCAGACCCCGGCGCCAACTCGCCACCGCCGCAGCGCCACACGGGGCAGGTCCAAAAAGTACACAGGATGCGGGGGGGAAAGTGGCATCGACCGAAGCCTTACGTAACAACTTCCCCCCACCCCACCCTTTGCCTTTGTACATTGTCTTTCCACGATGTCACTTCTTTCTGATCAATGAAATCGTCCCACGGCAAAAACAGATTCTTTTCGTTTCTTCGAAGCTAGAAGGAAATGTTTTCACAAGGATTAGGCCTACCTTCGGTTGCGAAGCCACTTTATGTATTCAGAATTCTGACCATAAACACAATAGGCCTCCAGAGATTCGTGTTTGTGGAAACTATCCTCACGGGTTATTCGCGCGAATTCTAAGAATGTTAAAGAGTGTCGGAAAGAATGTTAAAATTTCTTTCAATTTCGAAATTGAATTTTTGTTGTTTGTCTTTGACACACAATACCTTCCAAATATTTTTTTTAAAAAAACAAGAGGATACACAGACGGGAATAGGGTACGACATATGACTGCAACATAAAATCGATTTTATAACATAGTTGGCATTTACTGAGTGTAGTTTTTCAGCAATTTAGGATTAACTAGGTGTGCTATAGGTAAAAATCGTGCAAAATCTGTTTACTATACGTTAAAATCGAGCATAATAAAATTTTCTTTACTTGTCCTAATAATACATAGCAAACCGCGTTCATGTGCTGTATTATTATCGGTTTTGAAAGGGGTATGATGGTAGAACGCGTACCTCTGGTACGTAGGGTCCCTGATTCGATCCCCGGCCAAGCAAGTTTGTGGTGGACAACATCGTGTTTCGTAAGTTTTCTCGGGTACTCCCATTTCCTCCCACATGATCATTCCTCCAATTCTTCCATCATATTCACTTGCCTTAGTCATCCTCTCCCTTCGTCTGAAGGGCATAATCATGGGACGTTTCAACTGAAAGATTTCAGTTCATCCACGCCGTAGTCCAGCCAGGGAATTTGACTGTCGCTCTGCTGTACACCTTAATACAGTAGCAGACTTTGATGTACAAAAAAAATAATAATAATAGCGCTAACAGTGGACACGTTTCAGGTTCTCATATTTATAATGACAACAAACTTAATTTACTCCGCCAAATACCGTTGTAAGAAAGGAAGTTGTCAGAGCTAGTTTTAGTTGTAACTAGTTAAAAAAAAAAAGTTCGTTCTTAGAATGAACATTTTAGGATTTTATGAAATATAGTTTGAACCTACATTCAATTGGAATGCGTATTTGAATTGAAATGAGATGATAAAACCTATCTGGATGGAAGAGCTTTGTTCAAAAATTAATTTCGAGCTACGCAGTCGTTATCATTTTGCGAAAAGTTTAAAACCCTTCTACCATTAAAATGTGTATTTCAATTAAAGTACGGGGGGCGCGGTGGCTCAGTGGTAGAGCGTTCACCTCTGGTGCTTGGGGTCACTGGTTCGATCCTAGCTCAAGCCGTGTGGACTTTGTGGTAGACAAACACCGTGCTCGTGGGTTTCCTCGTTTTTTTTCGTTTCCTCCCACTTTCTTCATCCCACCATTTCATTCATTTCTCATTATCACCGTCTCCTTTAGCCTAACCGGCATAACCGTAGGACGTAAAACTCAAAGATTTCATTTCATTTTTCGTTTGCAAATGTGAAAACTATGTTAAAAAGTACATTTCAGATAGAAAAGAGTCATTTTCCGGTGATGATGAGACAGACAGTGTTAATTTCAATCTGAAGAAAAATACGAAAATTGTCCCGTTCCCTCTGTAGGCCTACTTAAAAGTGGATATTTGAGAAACATTATGACACATCTAAAATCTTATTTTATCTTCCTAAGATGAAGGGGTGTTGAGATACTCTATTTTCGGCACAAGCCTTGCAGCACTTTCCTCTTTTAGGATAGGAATTTGAATTTAAGTGACGGAAGAAAAGCTTAGTTCGAGGTAGTCACCAACTAAATTCTAAACTTCCCATTTCATACAGCTCAGCTATTTTTCCTTGACGCGATCGCAAAAAATCCTACTTTCATTTTTATTTATAAGAATGATGTTCTGGAAGAAATAGAACAATATAAGGTAACTTCCAGACCCATCTACAGTGATATTTTCACGGCATAAAATCAAAATATATTGACGACACGAAGAAGTGTGGAGGAAGAAAGAAATAATAATAATAAAGAATAAAAATAGAGAAAATTGGAACATCTTTCGAATTTAAGGTGGAAGTATTGTTGCTAAATTCATTAAGTATCGCAGTGTGGCCAGATGTTACCTATTCATGAGAGATGAGAAAAGCACAAGGGAGAGGAGATGAGTAGCAGGTGGGTCAGAAATGAATCATTCAGAACTTCTCAGTTAACACGACAAGACAAGGCAGCTGACGTTACTGGAAAGCAATACATATACAAGAATAATGGCTCCTTTAGAAAAAGAAGAATCAATGATAAAGCGGTTATTTCTGTTGAAGATAAGATATGCGACTGCAGATTCTTCGGATTTAACAAGGGTGATTTCAGAAGTATTCTCGCTTCTGAAACCAGTGGCAATTTCATGGACTGTGGTCTAGTTTGGAGATACGAAATTTCCCCTTGGAGAATTTCTCCAGCCGTACTCAACCTGGCCGTACAACTTCCCCCTTTTGTCTCGTCTCCAAGAGAGCAGATTGCAGGATTTCGACCCGGTCCCACTGAAGTGTATTCAAGCGTGGCCACATATCGAAACTACGAAAATATCACGTGCTCGTTCCCCAAAACTGGCGTTGCATGAGTCGTAACGTGTCAATGGTCTTCGTTTGGTAGACATGACGAAGGGGTAGAGGGTTCTACAGCATGTGCGTCCTGGAATGTCTCCCAAGTTAGATCTCGAAGTACCTGGACAAAAAGATTGTTTGATATAATCGGGACACTTTACGGGACTGTGTCTTTCAACAGGATAATTAGCGTCCTCATAGACCATCCTGCTGAAAAAACCTTTAATACCAAGTCTAATAGATCTCCAGACTTAAACCACATCGGGTACGTATGGTGGCATGTTGGGAAGGCATCTTACTGCCAGCCAAACTCCGCCAACGACTAACGCTCAGTTACTCCAATATTTAGAGCGAATGCCGGAGAGACATTCAGTATCTACACGGTGGCTATCTGGCAGAACAAGATGCTTTAGGTGATTACAGATGATATTAAAGTGAATAAAAATTCCTAGAGTGCACCACTAGTTACCACCTACCATCACCTTTTTATGTATCAGCTTCGTGTCAGATCCGTAAACTCCTGCTGGGTGCACTTTAATTCGTTTCAGCCAGTTGACGAAGAATATCGTTATAAGGATATGAAGGATTCAGGATATCGTTGTAAGTACTTTACGCCTAAAAAGTGTGCCCGTAAAGGTTAGGACAAGGCAAAGAACGATGTGCTAGTTATCAGTGCTTTTAGCTAAGCATTGTATAGGCCTATAATTAATAAACAAATAACAATTTATTCCAGCAAAAAAAAAAGTGCTCTTCATTATTAGCAACGAGCAATATACTTATTTCGTTTAGCTGAATTTGATCTATAGGGTCTTATATTTGAACAATGAGTTAAACAAAACTCAAAATTTAAGAGTTAATGACAATTTTAGGTTAATCTCATTAAGCATAATATGCAATGATGTCTTGTTAGTATTAGAAGGAAGAGATTAATGAGAATCAGACATATTTTTCTTACAGCAATCAATCTTTAGCTTCACAAATTAATCGTTTTTGCTCCGCATTCTCTAAAACTATTCACGAGTCTTTACTCAGAATTATCACATTGTTCATCTCAATGATACACAACGATAGCCACATTGGGGTAAAAACTACGTGGCGTGTGTAAAACCGTACGTTACATGCGTAAATCCTGTAGTTTTTGTACTTAACGTACAATCCTATGTAGCATCCTGCAGAAACGTATAATTGAAAAAGTATGATTTATAATACTTTCCGTATAAGTGTTCTGCACAAACGTACGTTCTGCACGAAAGAAAGAATGTATATAGGCGTTCAGGATATGATCTCACATACAGATGCACTTATATAACATATAGCTGATTTATATAACATAAACAAAGGAAAAGTACGTACTTTATGAAGGCATATACCTATGTAATATACTAAAGGCTGTTCGTTGTGAGACATTCTGCAACGACATGATGTAACATCTAAGGGGGAAATTATGTAGCATATAGATAGCGTATGCTCCGTACTGATTTCCATAGTAAACATAAGGATTCCGTATATTTGTACAATATACCGCTGTCTGGGTAACAGATTTTTCTCAGTGCATATTTGCCTCAATTTTATTTGATCTTTGGACATTTTTCTTACCATTAATAATACTGTAGATTTTTCCTAATAAGTAGAATCCCGAACTCGACCCAACGTGGACTGAAGTGTTGCTGAGTTTGTGAAAATGCCGGGCTATCAGGAATGGGATTTAAAAGATTAAGTACAAGTGTTTCTTCATAAAATACAGTACTGTACTTGTATAGATTGGTTGCTTGAAAATACAACAAAGAATAAAGTGTCAAATTACCCCTAAACAAAGAAAAAGTACGTACTTTTTGAATGCATAGACCTTTTGCTATACATGAAAATGAAAATTAATGACTATACATTGTACAGTAATTTATCTGATAAGACAGACCTCAGAAAAATACTTTATGAAGTCATAAACCTGTCTATAATGAAAATTAAATAGCCAACTTTACAAAAACTAGTGTGACTGAGTTATCCGGACTGCCGGGTTTCCAAGTGCCGAGTTTTAGAGATTCTACTGTAAGTCTTATCAGAAACACCTTTCTCGTTGCTTTACTTGTATCCTCGTATTAACAATATTAAGTGATAGCGTTATTTTTCATATTGCCAGCCATTACCTTATGCAAATCATATTCAACGTTTGACATGAAAGTATTACTCAAATCACTTAATTACTTATCATCTAATTTTGGAATTTTGTACTCTCTAATTGAAACAGGAGGGTAATATGAATTAAGATTCTTAAATTATTATGAACACGCATAAGTTCATGCTTCTATTCTGCCATATTTCTATTTCGTTTCAAGTTTTACAATCTCTTTGAGAGTTAATTCTCTTATTAATAAAAGCAGGAAAGCAATTGCAATTAAACATTGCGTTTTCTCTTTAACTTTGAAATTGTTAGAATAAAATGTGGATAAAGGTCTTTCCCTTGTAACAAAGATATTTGTGTTCCTATTGCACTGTATTTGCATTAATGACAGGACTCCTTCATTATACTTTCGTCTATAAAATGTTCAGATGAAACGTTCTGAGTGTACAGCCCGTAGCATGTTTTATTGTATTTTACATTGTGGAAAATTTCAACTTACGTTATGTAAAGCCTTGCTTATTGGTGCTTCTTGTTTTCAATATTTAGACAGAGATTAACATTGAAGTTACGTTTATTCTCCAAATACAATAACCTAACCCAAGGGAATCTCACTGATCTATTGTTTATTGTTATTAACCTCATATTACCACGAGTTGTTTGAAGTATTAATTACTTCCAGTCGCAGAGATATCGCGACAATAATAGTATTTGTTTGTCTAATACGAATAGAAACAAATTATGCAATAAATACATACATAAACTAAATTTATTGAATGAATGTAGCATTGAATTTTGATCTCTCTAGTGACTATACGGTGATTATACGCATCTACGATGCAGGAGATCTAAGTTTGATTCCAGGTGAGAGCTCTGTGATTCGGATTGCACGTTAAACTGTAAGTCCACATCTCATATAGCCTTGGTGCTACAAAGAAAACCTAGCTCGAAATCAATCAATCAACAAACAGTGAATTTCATCTACATTTTGAAAATATTGCAACAAAATTTGAAACTATCTTGTGAAACTAAAGCTATTTTTTTCTTTATTACCAATAAACAGTCCGAAGCAGTGCATAACTTCCGTTCATTGAAACAGCACACAATTGATTGGAGTAACGAGATGTGAAGTGCATTTGTTTAGCTTTTAGATTAATGTTTTCCCCTCTGTTTATTTTCTGTGCATGTTTGGTCCGTCTTTCAGATCGTGGCCCTGCTGTTGGTCATCTGAAATTCAACATTATTGTACCTTTACTAATTTTTTACTTATTACTAATTTCAAGACAATATCTCTAGTGTTATGTCCCACATTTATGTTCTTTAGCTAAAACACACGGATGATTAATGAAAGAGAATGACGATGAAAGAATTGGTGAAATGAGAATTTGAGAAGAAACGAAAGAATCCTGGGAAACCCACGGACAGATTCTTGTCTATCATAAGTTCGTGCAGGCGGAATCGAACCAGGAACCATACGCACTAGAGTTAGCCGCTCTACTATCGATCCCCCACCCAGAATATTCGTTCGACACGTATACAACGTAATGGATGTTCAATGTAAGTCCTTTGCTTGAAACCAGCGAACGTTTCATGACATTTCCAACCAAAATTCTTTTATAAAAAGGTAAAATTTTCTTACCATGATGCATACGATGTTAATAGGTTCTTGTATGCTCACAGTCAAATTATAAAATGGATCATGTTTACTTCAAGTAAATGGCGTTAATGCTTTATTATGAACTAGCTGAACCTGCGCTCTCTACACAGCGCATCATTCACCTATGAGCATGAATAACCTTGTCATTCTTCCAGCATCTGTACATGTCCCTTTACAGATACAAGGAAAGGACGTGTTGATAAAACTCGGCAACGGGTACCATTAAAAAAGGGAGTTTTTTATTATTTTTTCAATATCTCGCACCGTTTGCAAGATTTGAGCCTACTTCCGGTTGGAGTTTCTAATTCATATATGATCAGTGTTTTCTTTTTTCTTGCATGCAGTATGTAATAAGCAAATACATTACATACACAATTAATTATAATATCAGTGATATATGGTGTTCATTCGACAAAACACTCTAAACAATAAAGATTCATCTTAGGCTGGAGAAATGATTATCCTTCGTTTATCATTATCATTTGCCCATGAAACAAACGCCTATATTGTGTTGGAATGTATAACTCATAGGATATGATACTTTATTTTTTTAAAGTTTCAACACTTCCAGTGTACCCATAAAAATATAATAAAGAAATAACGGCCACCTTTTTAAAAATTCAATTAGAACTGGTAAATCTACACAAAATTTGGAATCGACCAGCAAAAACGGCACGTTTCTAGTACTTGAGGTTTTCGAGATCTCATTGTCGAAAGGATTGGGGAACATATAAACTTTTCTTTGAAGACAAACATATAAATCTAAAAATGAAATGAAATTTTTGAGTTTTACGTCCCACGGTTATGCCAGTTAGGCTAAAGGAGACGGTGATGATGAGTAATGAATGAAATGGTGGAATGAAGAAAGTGGGAGGAAACGGGAGAGCCCCGAGAAAACCCACGCACACGGTGTTTGTCCACCACAAAGTTCACTTGGCGGGGGCTGGGATCGAACCCGGGACCCCAAGCACCAGAGGTGAACGCTCTACCACTGAGCCACCGCGGCCCCACATATAAATCTAGCACTTTAATATATAGATATCGAATGTGAGGCACTTGTTCTGATGCAGTACATAATGGAACCAAATATACGATCTCATCTGAACGTGCCAATTGTGAAACAGCACATACAGGGAGTAACTGAAAAGTTTTGAGCCTAACATATAAAATAAGAATCTAGAATAGAATAATTATATGTATTAGAACAGTACAACCTTTGATTTTAGTGTGTAACAAGCTCTTGGCTCTAAGTGATTTCTTTTGTCTTTTACAGGCTCTTGAAGTGAGTGAGATGGCAGAAGTTGGGTAAATGAAGAAAAAAAAGAGTTCAGGTCAGTCATCAAGTATCTGCAATTAAATTGAATCTCGGCGTCTGAGATCTACCAGGATATGGTCAATACCAGGATATGGTGCCCCTTCATATGCTACGATCACAAGATGGGTGCATGAATTCAAGCGTGGTAGGCAGAGTGTTGAAGATGAGCCGAGATCTGGGAGACCATCGAGTGCTACCACAACGGAAAACATTGGCCTGGTGCTTGATATGATCATGGGAGATCGCCGATTGTCAACTCGATAGGTAGTAGACAGACTGGGCATGTCACAGGAGCAAGCAGATGATAGTCTGAAGAATGAGCTTGGTTTATCAAAAGTTTCTAATCGATGAGTCTCACGTCTTCTGACTCCTAAACAAAAACGTACTCGGTACCTCCTATCTGTGGACAATTTGAAACTGTTATAACATGATGTAGAAGATTTTCTTTGTCGATTCATCACTATGGACGAGTGTTGGGTACACCATTACCAGCCAAAAACAAAGCAACAATCCAAACAATGGAAGCACCTCTCCACCCCTAACCCCAATGCAAAGGTAATCCCCTATACTGGCGAAGTGATGGCCTCTGTTTCTTGGGATTCCCAAGGTGTGATATTCATTGATTACCTGCAAAGGGGTCATACCATCACAAGGCAATACTAGAGTGGCCTTTTGAAAAAATGTCGAGTGCAAATTCAAGAAAAAAGGCCACAAATGATGTCCAGAGGAGTTCTCTACCATCATGACAATGCTCCCGACCACACGTCAAGTCTATTCACGAATGTTACTTTGAACTCGTTCCTAATCCACCCTATTCTCCAGATCTAGCCCCCTCAGACTTCCACTTGTTCCCTAATCTAAAGAAAGGCTCTAGCAGGACGATGTTTTGCAAGCCATAATGACGTCATAACAGCCGTGGAGGAGTTTCTGTGGTCACAACCTAAGATTTTTTTCTACTGGGATAAGAGCACTGCAGCACCGTTGGAGCAAGGGGATTATGATGAAAAATATAGGTAATACCAAATCTGTACTTCTTATAGTTTGTTCAAGGCTCAATACTTTTCAGTCGCCCTATGGTTTGGTCTCATGACTCTCTGACCTTCAAGCACGTAAAAATATTCCGTTAGCTTATGATTACTAAAAAACTTTCCTTCACTGAGGTCAAATGCCGCTTCAAACCGGCGAATACTTTCACCTCTACTTTTTCATGTGAAATCTACCCATTGGCAAGGAACACAATTCGTTGATGTCAGCACTCAGACATGTGATTTCTATAATCGTTACTGGGTTGAAAGATCCTTTCCTGCTGCTTGGCGTGAAGCTTATATTCTTCCGGGCCGGGCTTGGGCCAAGAATTTTTTAAAAAACTTATCGGGCCGGGCCGGGCCGGGCTCGGGCCCAAAATCTCCAAAACTTTTCGGGCCCGGGCTGGGCTGGGCCTAAGTACATTCGGGCTGGATTGGGCTCGGGTCGAAAAATTCGGCCCGTGCAGGTCTCTAGTTTGTCACCTGTTTATTGTTATTAAAAGCATTTTTCGTTTCCAGTTCAATCGACAATCCCGACATCTTTTACCTTCATACTAACTTGGACCTTTCTTTATCCTTGTCACGTAGCCCCGGCAAAAGAAAAGACAAGATCTCACTTTTACCCCAGTCCTTTAATCACTCTACATGTTTTCTCTTATATTTTCTTTCATGGCAAATTTGTTACTGAATTTTAGACATTAATAGGTGCAAAACGACCTCTGCAGTATAAAGCACCCACTCTAATTTTTTAATTACACAGCTTTCCTAATTGGACTTAATTCCATTGTGCTCTGAACCCCATATATCTGTGAATATGAACACAATAAATATTACATGTTGGACGATTGGTGTTATTTAACAGCGATCTTCTCTTTTTAATATTTAAGAGCAAAATACAAGTAACAGCATTCAAGAAGAACTTGTCATTATGTTGAACATAAAATAGTATATGCCTTTGGAAAAATCTCCGTATAGCAGGTCGTTGGAAGAACGTAGTAGCCTGTTTATATAGTAATTACGAGGCAAGTGTGTCATAGATTTGCTTATCTACCAAAGGATCTGAGTACATTGCGAGAAAGAAACTCACACGTGAAAGGTTGGTATGTTTACTCAGAAGCCACTTATGTGTTACCATAGATGTTTCTATAGCAACCTATTGTAGCGAAATCGATTTACATTAAGTGTCGTTTGCATGTCTTGTCAATGGGGGCCGAACCCTCTAATAACTCTCCTTTGTTGGCCTATAAACACAAGGATGTCCACAAATTAGCCACGCGTTAGAAACACATAAATCATAAAATTCCGACGCTGAAAAATGGTACTCCAATCACAAAGTGTTGGGTTCATGCATCACTGTCTTTAAAAGTGTCCTGTAATGGAAACAGAACTAAGAATGTAACATAAACAAAATTTCAACAGCGATCTAATGTGTGAATTGGAGAGTTGTATACCAGAAATAAAGTCTGACCTACAACGATAAGTTCAAAAAGCTTTCGAACTATTAGAATTTGTAAAAAGCTTAAGTGCTACAAGTTTATTTTAAGTTTTTTCGGATAGTTCTGTTCATCTTAGTAAATAAACAAGAAAATCACAACGCAGCAATCTACCGCTCTCACCTATAAATATAACCGGGAAGACACATTTTTCACTTTTGTTATTGACTTTAAATTGCTGTTCTATTCAAGGATTGATGAACAACAAGAGTTACTTTAGTAATTCGATGCAGAAACCAAGAAATTCAGCATTTCCTTCACTTGAGAATTTACTAATTATATTGCTTAGTCTTTTGATCGCTGATGAAGCGCAACTTCGTTCACTCATACAAAGGTAAACTCATATTTTACCTGTTCTTAAGACAATTCTATAAATTCATCGCGTTTCCCTTTGTAGTTTGACTTCTTCTCTTCTTTAAAATATCAAGTTACAAGTTGTCCAAGTTGTAGAAATGTACCGTGTTATGCAAAAATGAACTAAGTGCCAAACTTTGAAAATCCACGTAAATGCGACGATTGGTTCCTGATACGCATTAGAACGTTTTGCACAATCGAAAAGAGAGGGAAATCAACATCTTTCTAAAAAAGAAAAAAGAAAAAGAAACTTAATTTCACTTTTGATTACGGCTACATTTATGTTGGACATCAACCTTTATACGTAATTTTCTTAAAAGTATGAAAGTGGCGCTTAGTTCGTTTTCACATGACACGGTACAAATATAACGAGGAGATCGTAGGAAATATGGTACGGCAAGAGTACCGCTAGTGCTTCAAAAATTTATTCCAAATTTCCACTGCACACCCTCCCAATATCTTTCGATTAAAGGTGAAAAAAATAGGAAAGTAATGTATTATATCTCGTTGGTGTGGTCGCCACAGTCAAAAAGGGACATCAGTCAGAAGAGATAAAACATGTGAACATCAAGTACCGTTATACGGGCCTCTATACTATATGAGTCGAAAACGAAAGTTGAGTTGAGTTGATTTTGAGTTTAACGTCCCTTTCAGCAGCGAGGTTACATGAGACGGGATCTACTGATTAACGTGGAATCTGAACCACATGAGCTCACGCCGGAACTTGAACCCGGGTCTCCAAAGCGAATGTCGGGTCCCGGGTTCGATCCTAGCACCCGCCAAATGAACTTTGTGATGGACAAACACCGTGTGCGTGGGTTTCCTCGGGGTTCTCCCGTTTCCTTCCACTTTCTTAATTTCATCACTCATCATCACCGTCTCCTTTAGCCTAACCGGCATAATCGTGGGACGTAAAACTCAAAGATTTCATTTCATTTTTCATTTTTTGAAAGAATGTAAACGCTAGTGAAGAAGGAAGAATAATAAGGCAAACATTCGGTAGGGATCTAGGAAATCAGTACAACAAAGGTTTAAAAATTGAAGAACGACAAAGAATCCCTCCAGAATGCATCACATGGGATGTCTACAAGTCATACACAACGAGCCTACAAGTCATCCCATCTATTATAAACTACAAATTTCATACTCCCTTGGTGATCTAGTACAGCATACATTTGATATATGTGGTCTTGGGTTTCAGTTTAGATGTGAATACTTGGGTGTTTATTTCTCATCTTCTTGAGCCTGTGCGAAACAATCTTTTATTAGATAGCACCCGTTTGTATTTTCCATGCAAATGTTAAATGAATCAGTGGGGAAAGCGGAACACTCAAAAGAATCCCTTATACGAGCACACTCAGAAATAACATATGGATAATATAAGAGTTGAATGATGTTTACTCTAGCTTTCGAATTGCGTATAAGTTAAATGAAAATACAATCTCACCAAAGCAAACACTTACACAAAATTGATAATCTGAATTACAGTTTCGTCAATATGCTATTGCCTTCATCAGACAAATTATGAAGGCACAACCTGAGAACAAAAGTATAACCAAAATTATTAATAAAAGCGTTTCCTCCTGTCAGATTTTATTAGGATCACTAACATCAAGATTTTAACGTTAGTCTTTCAGTCCGTCCGTTACTCCACAAAAGAACTCGAACGGAAGGAAATTTTTGAATTCGATTTTTGCAAGAGAGATTCTCTCTGTAGATTTTCTTAATAGAGGCAATCCGTTAACATGTTCACAGTTAACGGTAACTTTAACGGTGGATATCCATACTCCATACACAGAAATCAGTGCTGAACTTAGAATTTTTAAGGTTAAAAGGTAAAATATTTTTTTGAGGTTTACATTTGTTGAACCTCAGAAAATATTGGTGAAGTTAAAACCTTACATAGGGTAAAGTAAGGTATGTTCGTAATAAATCACTATAAAGTCGATATTTCTACTAAAAGTTAAAACCTAAGCAAAAAGTAAGTCTGCATATAGATAGTGTGTACATTACTTTATACTGTTCCGCTGCATTGTTTATTCTGCATACAATCTGTAATGTGTATCAAGTTAGTTTATAAAATGAATACATGCATAGGTAATTTCGTGAGAGGTAGGGAAAGTTCGTGATAGTGGGTAGGTATATTCATGATAACACTGTAATTAGTACAATATAATAATGCTGATTGAACATAGGAATGAAATATGAGTAGGAAAGAAGCGCCTTGCAGTTATAAAGCGTTTGATACACAGAATACGCTAACCCTAATCGACAGGACTACCTAGGCCCTAACCACTATGATGTGGGTATGGAAATATGCTCATCAATTCTTAATAGCAAATCACACATAGAAACAAACACACAGATTAGGTCCATCACAAACAAAAACGAAGTTCGTTTGAACAAGTTCGTGTAACAGTAAGTCTCATCAGAACTTGAAGGAGTTGTGGCGCAAGAATCACACACAAACACATGAACACACCCGACCTGTCGTCCTGCTTTTGACAAAGCACATAGTATGGCACTAAACAGAAAGAACATTGGATCCACTTATCGGCTGTCTTATTATGCGCATTGTCTTCATAGCTTTCACCATACATATCACATTCCCAATCATCATCACGAATTGCCTGTTTCTAACGGATAGGCCTAGCTTTATTGTTATAGGAAGATCGTGAATTCTAAGCTTGATCAGCATAGTTAATATTTTGCACGTTAGTAGGGTTAGAAACCGAGAGCTTTCTCGGTCGATCAACTTCCTTTCTGTCAGTAGTAGTAGGACTAAGTTCGTTAAGACATTTTGCGGATGAATCTCTCTGCTTTCGTCTTTTGGACGGAACTCTCAGATTTAGTCCGTATCTTTTCTTGAACTCACCCCACCAATATTTTTTGGTTAATTAACTCTAAATATGAGATTTTTGGTTAAATAATTCCGAATATAAGATTTTAGTTAATTAACCTCAAATATAAGATTTTAGTTAATTAACCTCATATATAAGATTTGTTGATTAATTCATCTCAAATATAGGATTTTTTGGTTAAAACTCAAAAAAAAAAAAAAAAAATATTGGTGGAGTTAAAATCTCATACATTTTGGACATGAGAAGATATATAATAGTGGCCGCTTTAACTAGAACCATTCATTCATTGATAAACGTAAGATTTGCGTTAACCCTTTACTGTCTTCTCCAAACTTTATTTTTATTTCAAATATAATAAATGAGATTTTAACATTGTGCAAGGAGCTTTATGTAGAAGAGCTTCAAAATAAAATAAATAAAAAATATATGATAAACACAGGAATTCCCTCCCTTCATGCACACAGAAATTTGTTTACAAATAGATGTAACGGTGTGTGGGTAACTTTAAGAGAAAAATATATAACATATGAAGAAGAAGGAAATATGCAACTTCCTTTCCAGGAATTTCAGAGCGTGAACATGGATAAATAAGTTGAGGAAATTCGGAGGAAAAAAGCAGGAGATGCCGCGTAACTATGTGTAAGAGAAAGTAATAATCTTAGTTATGTATTCTGTATTCATGTTAAGCAACTGAGAAAGGAAAGTGAAAGTAGCAGAAGATTAGTGAGGGCAAATAGCGGCCCGTCAGGCGAATAAGTCCGCGAATGAAAACGAATATGTGAGTTCATGCGTAACTGGATGAGTGCACTAGTTTTCACAATAATATACCTTTTTGGCCCCGCATAGTGTAGCCGTTAGCGCTCTCGCCTTTGGCGCGAGCGGTCCCGGGTCCGATTCCTGGTGGGGGCACTCGGTCAGAAAAGTGTAAAAAGCTTTTTCAGGCCAGCCATCCTGAATGAGGTTTTCCTGGGTTTTCCTAATTCACACCAGGCAAGTGACGGAATAGTATACCTAACATAAAGATTCCAGGACGCTTCCTTCCTTCTCTTTCCTCAGATAGTGTGATCACCGAGTGACGTCATCTCTCATACGTGACGACATAATGGCCAAAAATCTAATTCCTAATGCCGAAAGTCCTGAAATCTAATTCCTAAATTCCGAAAGCCCAGAAATCTAATTCCTAAATCCGAAATAATATACATTCAATTTTAACTGAAAATATTTTATTTTATCTTTTGGTTATGAAATGCATTTTTCAATGTGATCAATATGACGTAATTATACAGGATGTCTATCGGTCACGAAAGTCACAAAAGTCATGAAAAAGTCACGAAATCAGAAAAAGGTCATGAAAGTCAAGAAATTTAGCTTTTGCGTCACCATATTTTTATTTGTTTAAGTACAAACTGGAAAATTTTGTTTTATAAAACGTCAAAAGTCACCACCAGAAACGTCTCTGTGGTTGCCTTTAGATGCTAACAAATTGCAGGCAAAGCACGCTTCTATCACATCCATGAAAATTTGACCTAATTTGCACCTAAATTTGTACTTGAGAATGTTACGAACTTTTATGGTTTGGTAAAGAAAAGGTCACGAAAAAGTCACGAAATTTCATTTTGGTAATTTAGTAGACACCCTGTTATACTGGCCCGAGTTTTTTTTTTTTTAAAGAAATGAGATTTCATAGAGTTAATTCCAAATGTTTATACGCAGGTCCTAATCTCTGTAGACATGAAACAAGAAACCAAAATATTTGAACTAGAAGAAGATTGACAAAATGGACGACTTGTTTATTTTCAGCAAACTGTCGCCTCCGTAGGAAAGGAAAAAGAAAGTTGCATTCACATTTCGTCCAGCCCCGAAACCATTAACACTTGACCATAACTACGGTAGATATTGTACTTGGTAGAACATGACGGGCTAAGTAATCTGGGAAACTATTCATTTTTCACGGAGTGGCTAACGCGTCTCGTTTTCGATTGCATTCTTGGCGAGGGTTCTTAATTCGATACAAAACGAAGCATTATTTTGGATCAGTCTTTTAAACCCATTTCATATAGCTTCAGTGTTGTAAAAGAACGTTAAAGCTACGTTCAGTAACATTAACCTTCAACGAACCACATAACCTACACGTGCATTACGGCTAGTTACAGACTTAAAGAGTTGACTTCTAAATAATGATGATTTCAGAAGGTACGAAATTTTCCCTCCAGGGCGACTCTCCGCTCATATAGTATTTTCGCAGTTCCACTTTCATTCTTCGTTTATTCAAATTCCTTCCCCCCCCCCCCCCCCGAGGGAATCTTCTGAAATTATCTCTGATTGTAAATGATGTAAGTCAGTGATCAAAGAACCGTGAATACTGAGGAAAGAAACAAGCAACAGGAATCGAATGAATATTCATTAAACTACAAAGAAGTTCCAATGTTCTAGAATTCACAATTCAAGGGTTCAAAGACAGACACCATCAGCTCTAGAATACTCAGATCTCCAGAGATACAGGGTACTTCAAAATGAATATCGGGGTTTTAAGGCTTTTCAATATTTATTACGATTAATTTACAATTATAAATATATCAAATGAAACCCCGACTCAAGCAGTCTATACTCACGCATGCGCATTCACTGTATTTTTCTATCTGCTGTTAGGAAGCGCTAGTAGCAAAGACTAGTGAGCAGAAAGCCTTTTGTGTTTTACATTTTGCAAAGACAGAATCTGTAGTCACAGTGGAACCATCTGTGCGGAGAATTTTAAGGAGACGCTTACAAGTACGTCCTTATCGTTTGCTTTTGATGCAACCTCTAAAGCCTGCAGACTACGGTTTACGTGCCAACTTTGAAAATGAAATGTTGCTGCCTGACGATAAAGATTTTCTGGATCGTGTCATCTTCAGTGATGAATCGACATTTCACCTAAGTGGCAACGTGAACACTCATAATGTTCACATCTGGGGGTCCCGCAAATCCCCACGAGATGGTGGAGTTGCAACGAGATTCCCCTAAATTGAATGTGTTTTGTGCCACGGAAAGTTTAGGGTCTTTCTCGCCTATCGACTCAATGTGGGCCGTGTGAGAAACGGTTCTCACATTGAATACTTGTAGCAGAAATGTTTGAGTTGCTCTTTCATTTGATGTAGTATTTATAATTGAGGAGTTTGATGCAATAAGGGCGTAAATCTGAAACACGCAGTTGGAGAAAAATGATTTAAGTAGTGCTTTTTCTTACATAAAATAATGTAATATGTAGCATTTTATTCCGATATTGAATTGAAATGTTACCAGGAGGCTAAACAAGCATGGCAAAAGCCACAAATGCGTTTGATACAAAAAGGGCGTAAACTCGCTTACACCCTTATTACATCAAACTCCTCAATTATATGTTAAAGGTAATAAATACTATAAAGCCGTAAAACCCCGATATTCATATTGAAACAGACTGTATTTCGTTGCTTCTTTTTACAGTTTTCGTATCATGCGCCCTCCAGTTACACCGAAGACAACACTAATTCATCAATTGAAACCAAACTTGATACAAGTAATTGCTATAACAGCCTTTAGCGACCGCCAAACACTATTATTAAAGTGAGCTCCAACCCATGACTGGGACTTGGATCCGGGTAGATGAGATCGAACAGGTCAACCCTAAGCACGCTGATGAACGTTCCTCACCATAGCTTTCCCACTTCCCAAGAGAGTTGGATTACAGGTCTATTGCACCGATCCTGGCAGGGTAATTTTAGGATTTTGTAGTTCAGATCGTAATTATACTAGACATATGATTTCATCACTCCATGATTATGCAATTCGTAAGATGTGGTGCTGATGAGATTAATGATAATAGCGCAATGTCGGAAGTGGGAGAAAACGGAAGAAACCCGTGAAAACCCGCGCACACAGTGTTTGTTCATCTCAAATCTCACTTGGTAGGAACTGGGATCGAACGAGGCTCTCCACGGGTCAGAGATGAGCCCTCTACAATTCATCCAAATATAAGGATATGATTCAAAGAAACATGTGCTCTTGCTGTATACGTCTTCAATTTCCTCGTTTTCATAGAAGTGAATTGTGACTGCGAAGTTCAAAGTTATAACTAAGTGATCGTATTATTTGTAAAGTACGTAACTTCTAACAACCTAGAATATACGAATAAACGTTAGTACAAAACCTATGTGGTATGCAAAGGCTCTCGAGACAGATATACACAAGGTTTAAAGGATAAACTTTACTACGTACAGTGCCATCGCTACATTTTAAAATATTCATGGAAGTGTGTGAACGTTAATTAACATAGTCGATGCGAAAGTTTCCAATAAACCTCCTTCTCTTTGATATGAAACGCGGATGTTGTGCTACGTACGAGGTAAACCACATACATCCACGTGTGTAGCAGACACAAAAAGTGAACAACATATGTACACAAGAGCTTCACGCCATGATGAACATACAAAGGACTGTCCACCCTTTTGCTTTCGACCATCACCCATTCCTCATACGCCACTGCCGCGCCGACCAGAAGATAGCTGATTAAACCTCAACCAGTAATAAACTTCACTCTCTGTTGCAGATTACATTTTAATTCATCGGAAGATGTAACGAAGCCTATCGGTTTATTTACATTTACTTTTCAGGAGAAGACAATTGAAATTTACAAAAATGATAAAAAAAAATCAATAATTATGACAATTATTGGATATGTTACACAAAAATATCAAAATATGTTTACAAACAATATCCTTTGTTTATCAAAGATTGTCATACAAGTGATTAATTTACACAGTCACTTGTGGCGCCATGCACAGTAGAAACGAGCCAAAGACGTTTATTTATAAGTTCGGTTGTAATTAATACATTTACTCCTAATACATCAACTCCAAATAAATCACAACCAGTGTGATCACCGATAGTACTTTAGTACTAAATCTAGTACCTCTTATAATATTTTAGTGTTCTAGTACGTTCACCAACAAATCTAATACTTTTTTCCTCCTATTCTCATAAATACAGTTGGAAGAGGAAATTGGAATCTCACGAAAATTGGCAATATACGAAAATTGCACTGTTCCTAGTAACTTTTTTCTGCCTTTTTTTCAACAGTGGTATTTGCGAGAGCGAAAGTGGGACATAGCTGCCATCCGATAGCCTCCTCCAACTAATAAATGACCACTGTAAACAATATAATACATATTTGGTGATCCGTTTAAACAGTAGGCTATTAAGGAATTTACAAAAAAAAAAAAAAAAAAAAAAAAACTTGATTTTCTCAATAAGCCCATTTTATGATATTTGTTGTTTTCTCCTGACATCCTCTATATTTCTCATACTTATGTTACTTTAGTGGTTTTACAGTGAGTTCTAATACGACAATTAAGCAGGGATTCCACTAGGATTTTGGTTTGGGGGTGTAAAGTCAAAATTGGGAGGGTGTAAATGGTTTGCACGGTTTGTATCGAATTTTCACTGTAAAAAAATTAATGTTGGGGGTTCTTTTACGAGAAAAAAATATTTACACGGAATATGTTTATGTAAAGACAAGATGGAAATGGAGGAGATGGGAATGTTAAGATGGATGTGTGGTGTGATGAGGAAGGATAGAATACCGAATACGAGCCTGCCTTACTAAAAAAAATACAAAATTTACCATTTTTCTTTTGCTGGTTTATTCATAATGAAATGCAAGTCACCACAATCATAGATAATGCTGTTCTACAACAGAAAATATGAACCTGACGAATGTTCAGTATTGCCATCCATAGAAATTACAGTGTTGGCAGAAAAACAATTTTCCTAAAATCTAAGTTAAGGCAGCGAGCAGAGGAACAAACTCAACTGCATTTGGTTACGTATCATATTGTTTTGATTTCGTGTGAACTACTTTTTAAATAATAGTTGTATTTAGTTTGTAACAAACAAAATAGTTTTAACATACAGTTATTAAAACTAAATAATAATGTTAATTAAAAAGTAGTTCACAAGAAACCAAAACAACATGATACGTAATGAAATGCAGTTGAGTTCATTCCTCTAATCGCTGTCTTAACTTAGATTTTAGGGAAATTGTTTTTCTGGCAACACTGTAATTTCTACGGATGGCAACACTGAACATTCTTCAGGTTCATATTTTCTGTTGTAGGATAGCATTATCTATGATTGTGGTGACTTGCATTTCATTATCTCCTTTCACTGATGAATAAGAAGTTGAGAATAAAGTTGAGATTCATCAGTAAAAGTTTTAAGAATGGACACTGAGATGGGTTGGATATGTAAAATGAAGAAACGAAGAGAATATGCGAAAGAAAATTGAAAAGATGAATGTGTCACGAAGAAGGGAAACAGATGATAATGAAAATAAAAATTTTCAGTTTAACGTCCCACGTTTATGTCCTTTAGGCTAAGGGAGACGGGTGATTAAGGCAAGTCAATGATGATGGAAGAATTGGTGGAATGAGAAAGTGGGAGAAAACGGGAGCATCTCGAGAAAACGCACGGATACGATGTTGTCTACATAATTGGCCGGGGTCCGAATCAGGGATCCCACGAACCAGAGGTAAAAGCTCTACCACTGAGCCACCGTGCCCCTAGGACAGAAGATGAGATGGAAGGACAAGATGATTTGAGGGAAAGAGGATGGAAAATAAACAGCGCTCAGAATAGAAAAAAAAAAAGTGGACAAAAACGCTGACCGCATGTAATCATGTAAAAAGCCAGACACAAACAAGAAGAAAAGGAGTAATATTTCAAGGAATTTAGAGTCATGTTTTCAAAGACGGGATAAATTTACTCTTTTACATAAGTCATATTACAACGCCCAATGGGTGAGTAGATAACATGTATGCTTTGAATGCGACTTATCCTGGGTTCGATTCTCAGCGAACACACTCGCCAGGATGATAATTAGGGTCCCACATTGAACAGCAAGCTTCGTCTCATATAGATCTGGTGGTGAAAAAAGACGTCACATACAAATCAATCAATCAAGCCATTAAAACCGCAACAGGAGACTATTTGGAAGGCCTTTAATAAAGTATACGCCAAGCTTCCTGAAAAACAAACAGATTTTACTAAAGTTACCGTACAGCAAATAGAGGTAATAATATTTAACAATTATCCCTGTTATTTAATCAGCTTATGTTAAAGATCCTTGATTTCATTCAGATGCCTGCGTTTAGTTATACTCGCTTCAACTTCGACGTTTCTGTTCCGGGAGAAAGGAAATAGAAATTTACAAATGCAAAAATGAACAAAATTAAATAATTGTATAGATTAATTACTAGATATGTTATAAAGTGTTTAAGTTAGCAATGCTACGTTCACCAAGAATTGTGCAACTTACGAGTTTGAGTTTGATATTTTGTACTTTATCTCTTTCCATAACACCGAGGTTAATGTATGACAGGACGTCCTAAACATGCCATAAAAAAAAAAAAAAAAAAAAAAAAAAAAAAAAACTTCTGAAGCTTGAATTTCGCTATTTCGTCACTTATTGAATGCAACTTGTACAAATTGACGATTTTCACAATAGCTAGTGATGCCATTTACAGTAGAACACAAACAAAGAACGTTCTGTTTTTAAGTTGGAGGCCCTTATTATTGACAAATTTCAACCTCAAATAATAGAGATAATTTGTAGTCGTGGAGGAAAAACGCTATAGTTCCTACAATTGATGAGTTTTCACGAAAGTTTTAGTAACATACAGGGATAAGTCATAAGTCTTACAATATTCTGGTAAACAACATACCTATATTTATTACAGCGCTGTATACTTGTGGAACGATGGAGAAAAAGGATGAAACAAATACAAGTGAGCTCCTGCCACTCCATGCAATATTTGTGCATCTATCTATTGTACGACAATGTCCGTACACTCTATTTGATTTATATGAAGTTTGGTATTTGTTTTCTTAAAGATTTTCCAAATCAGATACAAGGGCTCTTTCCTAATTTTCACTCTTAACATTCAGTCTCACTCGTCCTTATATTTAAAAGAGGAATTAGCAGTCACTGTATCTCATCCTTGCCCTTATATTCACAAATGAGGATCAGTGGAAGCAGTGGCGGAACCAGGATATGACCAAGGGAAGGGCTAAACCATAGTTTGCCGCTTTATCCAGTGTAAAGCAGTATTGAACCCCATTTTATCCAGTGTATATCTGAGCGTCAAGGGAGGGGCTATAGCCTCTACAACCGCCCTTGGATCCGCGCCCGAGTGCCTGAGTGGAAGTGACAATGTCCTTCATGAGGACAAAATGACTGAGAATATTCACTATGCTCTATCGATTATTCGTTATAGAAGTATTATGCTCTATCAATTTCCATTCATATACAACCTCCAGTCGAGATCAGTTTTTTTTTTCTTTCTTGTTTCTTCCTTTCTACATACACACGGCACACATATATATAATTAGTGGTTAAGCAAGGGCCAATTTCCTGAATTGGTCGTCAAGTAAGATTGTTTCGAACATAAAGTCATACTTCTTGGATCACCCCTGTTCCAAGCACCCCTGCTGGATGAGGTTCAAAATCGAACGTGAAGAAACGATGCATTTATATTTTAAAGTTATACAAGAATGAAACATAAGTCTTGCAATATTTCCACAATCAAAACAGCAAGCGCTTGTATACGCCGTCATCGACCGTAATAGTCCGGCAGCCGAGGCCTAAACCCGAAGTTGGCGTATTAATTTTTATGTTTTCATATTCTGAACGGTGGACGTGTGGACTCTTCAAATTCGAGTGATGCCACCTCGATACCCCTTGGAACTTGGGCGGTGACGTCATCAATTACGTCATTGCAAGAGTCATTGAATGCCCTACGACACGTTTATATCCGATTTATATCCTGTAACATTTTGCTGATAGATAATGAATTCACCTTTCTCCAATTGTATCCACTAATTATGTGTTTGTTATCGTTACAGTAAAGAAAGTACTTTAAAATGTGAAAATGATCTGTTCTTCTAAAGAAAATATATATATATAAAATTTATTTAATTCAATATCTATCTAGAAGCTTCCAATTAAGTTATAAGCTATTAACGTAACCTAATTCCAAATCACAAAGTCAGCAGTGTAAAGCAAACCACATTATTCGAATGGGAATCGAGCCTACGATCCTGGCATTATAGGTGAGAGCGCCAGTCAACTTGAAAATATATATTTCGTTTTCGAGTTAATTTTATTTCAATTTTTAGTATTGTAGGGAAATTTAGGGCAGATAAAGCCACATTGTAATCATTAAAGAACATTTCGGAGGGGACCACTACATAATTTTGGTTGACTGCACATGTACAGCGTTTCATGGTTACAACACTTTTAAGTTGTAGAGACAGTAGTTCAACTTTACAACCATCCACTTCGGCGGTATATCTACCTTTGATTGATATGTCCCCTTCTCATCCCGACACTATCATGACAGACTTGGCGAAGGCTCAGATAACAAAATAAATTGGGCAAGATATTATTATATTCACATGTGACCAGCATTTATACAGAGTGGCATTATACATACAGGGGGCATATCCTGAATGATTTCAGAGCGTTGTACTGAGACTTGGAGGCATGCACCTTCTGATGAGTTTTGTTGGTTGTATTAATACTCTCTTGATGTACACTAAAGGTCAAAAATGTGCTTAATACAAAGCTCTAATTGTTTACATTGCACTATTCTTTGATTTGCCCGCCGACCACCTCAAACTCTATTTCATATGTTTACGTAATCATTCAACGTTTTCGTTGTACACAGCAATCCCGCAGGTGGCGACATCTATTAGTGTGACTTCTTACTGTTGAGAATCATGTTACTGTTAAGAATTACGCAGTGAGACATTTGACGTTTATTATAAGGAAATATTATGATGCTCCTTGTCTTTCTACAACCAACATTACAAATCGTTTAAGCAAGGTTGTATAACATTCCAGGATAACATGACAAATTTTCCCCCTTTTATAATTAGGATACATGTTGAAAAAGATAAGCATTCAAGAAATTCTTATAAGTAAAAAAGAAACGTTCAGATTTAGTTCTGGAACCAAATAGAGAACCCAATTTAAAATGTTAGTATTTCTGCTCCATTGTTACTCCGAAAAAGCTGTCATTTTTCCTTTTGTTTTTGATTGCTCTTTTATTCTCAAGGTTTCTAACTTCATACTGATCATATATCGATTCTTTGTATCATTGAAGGAGTCTATTTGACTTACGTGATACCAAATGAATTCATGTTTTACACGTATTAAGAATGCAACAAGTGAATTTCATTTCACATCGGGAAATTACAGTAGACTCCCGAACTACGTGGATCCATTATTAAAACCGGAAGTAAAAGATATATATATAACAGTGGAAACATAAATGTATTCTTGGTGCATTCAATCCATATAAAAAGAATAAATCTCGATATATATATATATATCTTGTCGTTTAAACCCTACGAAATTCAACATTAAAACCGCAAGTGAGATTTCTATCCCTTCAGGTCGATATATTAACACCATTTCCGGTTTCAGAATGAAGATAAGTGCGGAATTGGCACCTAATTTTGAAACACTGAATCCACATCAGAAAACTGTTTATGATTGTCTCTTATCGTTTTCGCACTGTGGATTCAATATTACAACCACGCCAGGAAATGAAATGAAATTAAATTTTTGAGTTTTACGTCCCACGATTATGCCGGTTAGGCTGAAGGAGACAGTGATGATGAGAGATGAATGAAAGGTGGAATGAAGAAAGTGAGAGGAAACGGGAGAACCCCGAGAAAACCTACGCATACGGTGTTTGTCCACCACAAAGTTTACTTGGCGGGAGCAGGGTTTGAACCCGGAACCCCAACCACCAGAGGTGAACGCTCTACCTCTGAGCCACCGCGGCCCAAAACCACGTCAAGGGTTCGATTCCCGGTGGGGATACTCGGTCGAAAAAGTGTAAAAGCTTTTCAGGCCAGCCACCCTGATTGAGGTTTTCCTGGGTTTTCCTCATTCACAACAGATAAATGCCGGGATAGTACCTAACATACAAGACCCAGGTCGCTTCCTTCCTTCTTCTTTCCCTTTCCTTTGATAGTGTGATCACCGAGGAAAGTCATCCCTTATATACGTGACAGACTAAATGGTCTTCGATGCTGACAGCCCAGAAATCTAATTCCTAATCCTAATCAATACTGAAACCAGAATTGCTGCTACTTTTACTACTTCCGGATTCATTAGAGGGAAAGTAATTGTAATACAATCGCAATCAGCTGAGGGAATTATTTATGCATTATTATTGACTGAATATGTTGAAGCCAGGAAGTAGGTAAACAAACAAATTTCATTATCATTAATTGAGAAAACAAAGAGAAACAGAGTCTATCATAATTGATCATGTGTTACTTGCAAGGTAACGATCGTTCAATATGAATAGATGGCCGGAAGCAAAGCAAATGTCTGTGGCTCCATGCATGCATTATGCTCTATCGATTTCCTTTCGTATACAATCTCCAGTCGAGACCTTTTTTTTTTTTTAACTTTCTTGTTTTCTTCTTTTCTACATGCACACGATACACAAATACATACATACACACAGTATAATAATGCATGTATCCGTGTATAAAGAGAAACATTTGATGAAAGAGCTTATAGTGTACAAAAGCTATTCTATTCGATTTCTATATGTAATGTAGTTCTAGAAATACTTCTGTTGATAACAGACTGCCTACAGACGTACAATACTGTAGTTCGCATGCACGAGTCGTGTGCGAAAAGCAAATACCATTTGAAAAAAAAAAATACTAAAACAGGATTGTTCAAGCCAAATTTATTTTTACATGAAAGAGGACATCTTAAATTGGTGACAACTTGTCCAAACTTTCCTCAAAGAAAAATCGCGCCAGTGAAGACAACCATAACTCCACCGTGTTTTTTTTTTTTTTTTTTGTCATCACTTTCAAAGCGCTCACTACCGAGCTCAAGCTGCAAGTGATGAAACAAGTGGTAGTCAGACGGCTATAAGTCGGGGCTGTATGATGGGTGGTCAACCTCCTCCCAACCGAACTGACGCATTAACGTTCAGGTGGCACCAGCAGTATGGGGACGGACATTGTCATGGAGCAACTCAACTTCTTTACTGAACATTCTTCCCCATTTGTTTTGAATTGTACGGTGAAGTTTTCTCAGAGTCTCACAGTATTGTTCCGCATTAATGGTTTAACCTCTGGGTACGAAGTCAACCAGAAAAACCCCCGGCGAGATGTTTCGTTGAGGAAGGTTAGGACAAGTTGTCATCTGTTGTGACAATTGTTTGAGCATTGGTGAAACCTTTGTCGAAATATAGTTTTAGGTATCATGTTTCATGTAAAATATATTTCGCTTGAACAAACCTGTTTTAGTACTTTTTAAAAAAGGTTCTTACTTTCCAGACACGCCTTGTACAGGATGATGCTAGATTCTTTTCAATATTTGCATAGTCTACAAATAATTAATTTTTCTTCTAACTTTAACGCCCCACGATAATGGTCAGAGACTAAGGGAGATGTTATGATAATACTGAACAAAATGGTGAATACCCTGCGAGGAAATGCGAGAACCACCGTAAAATCTACTCGGCGGGAGCTAGAATCGAACCAACGCTTTACCATCGAGCCACCGCGGCCTCTGCAACTAATTTCGTATCCTCGTATACTTTGAAATGTTTTGTTTTGTTAAAGGTTAGTATCGTTTTCAAGTACCAAAGCTACATGAGACGTGGACGTACATTTTACGATAGAATCCGAAACATCGTAATGCTTTCAAATTTCTAGGATATTCCACCGGCAATCGAACCTGGACCCTGTGCGTCAAAGACACGCTTTAGCCATTACACCAGTGAGGAGAATTTGGCAATGTTTTCGTAAACAAATGTATAACGATAATGAGAAAGAATATTTGCCGTTTAGCGTTAAATGATTATACTCCGAGGCCAAAGAAGATGATGCTGAAAGAAGTGATGGAATGAAAAAACTGGAAGAAAACAAGACTCCCGAGAAAACCCACGCACATAGCTTTTGTTCGCCATAAAGCTCATTTAGTGTAAGCTGGGATCGAATCAAGGACCTTACGCACCAGAGGTGAGCTACCGCTGCCCAGTAACAACTTTAAAACTGAATGTAATATAAATATAAAGGGGACGTAACTTCTTATGAAACTCATAATTTAATAGAATATACTGTTATATTTTACCTGGACATTTGAGTTCTTTGAGAGCTGTCTCCGCAGATCGCTATGTCTCTAGCGTAGATATCAAGATGCTTCTAAGAGCGACATTTAAGGAAGGAATTGACGTCATCGTGTATTATACATGTTATGAAAGATGTAGTGAGTCGTTAATTTTCCCTCGTGCTAACAGTTTGAAGCTTGGCAACAGACCTCTTGTCTGCAGTTAGCGTGACAACCTACTTAATGATAAAACTGTTTCTCTTTCTTTGCAATGCAACGGCGCTTACAACACCTACGCTTCTGTGGGTCTGCGTTCTGGTGCACGAGAAGAGCAGCAATATATTTTCCACCACGATTTTCCTCTATTAAAAGGCGGGGATCTCTGCACTTAACCTGCAGGGTTACCACTTCTTTTTTCAGTCTGCAAATTCTCAGTCTAGTTTGACGCAGCATTCCACTCTTCTCTGTACTGACCCAAACGTTTCATTTGCTTGTAGTTTTTTTCAACCTTATATCTTGTATTGTTTGGACAATACATATTGATCGCGGCCGCCTTCTGCGTATTTATTTTCTACTATTCTTTCCATTGCCAATAGCGTGAGTTCTCCATGTGTACAATCACCTTCCACATTTTCATTCTACTAATTATTCCATCATGATCCACTTGCCTTAACCATCTCAAGGGCGTCATTTAGGGGGCAAGGAAGGGCAATTGCTCTGCTAAGTTTCACACACATACACACACACCACATATACATATATGTATATAATATGACAGGATCAAATTTGTTGGGGAGAAAGAATACAATGGCCAATTTGGAATTCAAGAAATTTCTTCAGATTTGAAGCAACTATTGCCCTTAAACCTATGTATCTCATAGTTTTGAAGCTTCGTAGTTAATACAATAGAACACAAGTTCCTACAATTGATAAATACGTTTCTTGTAGTGTTTTTTCGTATTATTATTCTTATTTTCAATTATATTGCGCAAGTTATTATTTCATTGTTTCACAATTGAAACCTTATATTATATATTAGAGATAGGTAATATTATTATAAAGATAACTTATTGGGAAACATGGTTGAAACCGAGTAGAGATGGATATTAATTGTTAATTTGTTTGTTCTTGAAAAGGCTGATTTTGAGATATTCCAGAAAAATGATCAATATATCCATAATGTATTAATACTATTGAAGTACTTAGTAAATATAGGCATACACTTCTATGCTTTTCCATTTGTGCTCCACAACATGAACCATGGGTGATATAATATACCTTAATGAATATATAGCTAACACACGGATATAGCTTTAAAATGATTTGAAAATCACCAAAAGATCACAGTTCAGATGATATTTTTATTTTTCAAGAAAAAATAAAAAAAGGAAGTTTACAGTCACATGAATGATGCAACTGTCTTCTTTAAATATTTATTGTATCTAAACATTAGGTTAGATAATGTCTAGAGTACATGTAAAGGCTAGAGGCATAAACGATCTAACCATTATAGTACTTCAATGTTTTCCTATTGGGAATTTAACCGGAACCTTGTGCACGCGTGCTAAGGTACACAATAGACTAGTGGAGATGTACATCTATTTATACTCTCTCTCTCTCTCTCTCTCTCTCTCTATATATATATATATATATATATATATATATATATATATATATATATATATATATATATATATATATATATATATATATATATATATATATATATATATATAATGTTTCCAAACAACACCGACAACGTTTGGGAGGTGATTCCTGACACTAAGATAAGACAAAAAGTATAGACCAATCTGCGTGCACAAATGCTTCCTTTCGGAGTTATAAACTGCCGAATACATGAAAAAAAAATGAAGTTTAAAGGTCCATAGCTCCAAAACTATGGGATCTACCGTAGTCGGGTCAAGACTTCATTTAGGAACTACAGGATTACCATCCTTACATTCTTCCAAGCTACGCAGTAATCTGCAATGGAAAGAAGACGCTTACTTCATTAACAAATGGAATAGTCACCACAGTCATCGGATTTGTTACATATCGAGCTCTTGTAAGATGAACTTGACAAATCAGTCCATAACTAGATGCCAACGAAATCTGAAGATCTTTCGAAGGCTCTCCAGAGCTACTGAAATCGTATAGTTTTACAAAAGTTGAATAAATTAATCAAACAAATGTCTGGAATTTGTAAAGCGCTTATCAAGGTCAAGAGTCGGCATTTCATTGAACGCAAATATACTAAATAAATTTGTCTTAGTGCAAAACAAGACAGTATGTTTTAATTTCTTTACAGGGTCGTATCCAGAAGTAGTAAGACTGATTTTTTTTTAATTATTGAACATTTTGGTACATCGACTTAATACTCTTCAAAATAGGCCCCTTGGGCATTCACACACTTCTGGTAGCGAGCCTTCCAGGTGCGAAGGCCTTCTGGAAGTCGTCCTCCGGGATGCCGTTCAGCGCCCTGGTGTGATTGTGCGGCGTGATTTACGGTGTGATTGTGCGCCTCATCGTATCCTCCTTGTAGGCCTGCGTAAGCATGTCCTTGGTTTCGGTCGCTGAGTTTCCCAGTTTGACGCAAAACTTGATGGCGTACCGCTGCTCCAAATTTCGCTCCATCGCAACTGACGACGAGGTGTCACAATAGGAGGTCAGTAGTTCACACTCAACTAACGCACGCAGGCGACTGTCGCCGGTCGACACCTGTACCCAAGGCTCCCCTCCATAACATCCGGCCTTGCAGTTCCCCCCCCCCCCCATACATTGCTCTGCGCGCTCGGGAAAAAATCAGTGCTACTACTTCTGGATACGACCCTGTATGTAAGCAAAGATATTTATTGCACAAAGTAAGTCCAACAAACTGGGTTTTGCATGAATATATGATTTTCTTTAGAAACTCGGAAACATTAGTGTGCTCCGACTTTTGACAATGACTGTATATGTATTAAATGTTGTCCTGAAAGGAAACCAATTTAACAAACTTTTTTTCTGTCATGTGAAGCGCAAAACAAATGACACATCAATTAGTCCTCGGTTGGAAGCTGTTTTTAAATAAAATACGTTTCTAATGAGAATTTCAGACCCAAAGCGCTTGATATTAGCACTTGTGATGCGCAATGCAGTGACGTCAATGTAAACACGTAGCACCCATACTAGATGAAATTTTAAACCTAGAGAGCTTCAGTTGTTCGTTGGTGTTTGTGTTTAAGTGTGACAAGAATTATTGGTGACGAAGCTAGTCACTTGTGAAATAGATATTTTTATGTCTGACTATTTCTGCAATCGATTGCAATTAGTGAAGATTGTAATTTTAAAATGGGATTAAAATATTTTGATTCTAATTAAAAGTAATACTTTCCTTGCAGGATACATAGCAAGTTTTATTTTCTTTTTTTGTATATTAATTTAACCCCTACTCCTTTCTCTTGTTACCTCGTTTTTTCTCCTGTAGAACAAATTAATTCCCTCGTGACTATGTGGATAGTGTGGGCATATTAGCGTAGGAGACTTGGGTTCGATTTCTGGCGGGAGCTCATTTAGTTCGGATTCTACGTTAAACTATAGGTCCACGTGTCATATAGCCTCGCTGCTGAACGGGACGCTAAACTCATATCTAACCATCTTCTAGGACAAATATTAAAAAAAACTCTGGAAATTATTTAAACTGGGAAGTCCATGTCTCGAACATTAAGAAATTGTGAGATGTGAAGATCTTATTATAATAATTTCAGTTCCCATTTCGCCCCCTTCCGCTTCCAATTTCTAAAATACTGTATTAGTAGCACCTTACATGGCAAATCCTATGCACTGAGCAAATTTCATGTTTCTATATTTATCAGTTTTGCGTTGACCAGTCAGTTGAAATTCTTATACAGAAAGATTAGTTTTCTCTCACATCTTTAATAGAATTCGGAATGTTACATCATTAGACTGATGGAGATCGAAGAACGAAGAAAACAAAAATTCAATATGATATTTTAAGTTATCAGATTGGATCACCAAAAGGGGTGTAACTCAAAATTTTTGAATAACAAAGGCATTCTAGTTAAATACCATTTGTTATATTTTTTATATAGATAACCACCTCTGAATCTAACGTAAGTTGCACGAAAATGATTGCCTCATAAATATTACATTACTCAACCCTCTTTGCTATTTAAAAGTGCTGAGCTACCCTATCTGATGACGCCTATTGTTGAATTTTGTTAACTTAAAATGTAAGCTGTTCAAATTAATACAATACGGATGAAAGTTTTGACATTCTTTTAGAAATATTAATTATTTCTTAGGTAAAAGGAAAATAAAAAATAAAAGGTCTAATATGTATGGGACAAAGCCGTTGTACGAGAAAATAATAGCTGTTCGTGTTATTGCTAATGCTCTGTATATTAATTGTACGATCCAATCTAACGCACTATAAATAACTGTACATAGTATATTGTGTTCTATCCGTTGAAGACGTTTGAGGACAAAGAAGGTGCGTGTTAAACCCTCATTTACGGTGTGAAGTGACCCGGCTGATGTACAAAGGTAGCGCTGCTATTGTCAGATAACTCCATAGAGCAGAGTTCACCTCACAACAGACAAAGACAAATTAATTTCCTTCAATGAATGAATGGAGCCCCAGCCGCTTGGAAGGAAATAATGGGAGGGAGCACTAACATTCAACAAGACAACGAAGCATCGCTTTCTATTGACTTAAGGTGAAGGCATTGTTTCTAATAACTTACATTATTTGTAGAAGGTAATTTGGCTCAGTAGTAGAGCGTTCACTTCTCCTGGAAGGGATCCCTGATTCGATCTCATTTTATATGAGTTCGTGGTGGACAAGGTTGTGTTCGTGGTTTTCTTTAGGGTTTTCCCATTTTTGCACACATTCTCATTTCTTGAACTGCTTCAATTTCATTGGCCATCCGCCTTCTTCAGTCTCAAGGTCGTATGCGTGAGACGTAAAAGCAGCAATTTCGTTTCATTTCAACTTTTATTTATCTACCAAAGAACGCTACTGACTATTTTTACACGTCATCTCAACCATCATCATAAAAGTATGATGCAATTACTGGAAGGTCGCTTACCGTAAATTGAGAATCCTCCATACACTACGGTCTTTAGCTACCTTTAATATCCTTCATCAAGTACGGTAAATTCTTCCCTCCTTCCTCTCCTTCCAATATACCTTTTGCCACCCTTTTAGAATAAGAATTATTCTCTAACAATGTCCTAACCATTTTCTTTCCCTCTTATAAATCAAGTTCGGTATTAGTTTCTTCTTTCCAACTATTCTGAGTACTACTTCATTTGGTCTAGCGTACCACCAAATTTCTCCAATCTTTTCCACGAGCACAATTCGATCTGATATGCATATTTTTATTTCACTGGAAAGATTGTCATCAACCAGTTGTTCTTATGAGAATTGTTTTATTTACCCTGTTTATCAAACTTCGAAATTGTGCTATGCATAAATATAGAAAGTGTTACAGAATGGTTGTAAGTGATCTGTAAAGGACAGTGAAGGATATTTCGATATGCATTCAGTGTCCTAAAGATAATTTATATCTCCTGATTTAACCTTCTATTTAAACCACAAGTGCTAGAAATCTATTATTTTCCATTTCAATATTAATCATCCTGGAGCATAAACGGTACTAGAGAGCGAGAAACTTTTCCTGTAATTGATTGCGAGATTATGTTCTACCTCCGACATTGCCTCTATTAATGATAAAATGACAAGTACAGTGATAAAAATCTTCTATTACTCTTAGTTTCAATATTCAGCCCCATAGGCCAGAAACAATAAGAAAGAGTCTGAAATGATTCTTTGGTAGGATTCAGCCTCCCTTTCCATCTGCGTTCTTATGACCCAAGTGGTGCGTGCAGAAATCGACATTTCCATATTTACACTTGCCGTTTCATAGGACTTTCCATATTTATTTATAGCTAGTTCGGAAATCTATAAATAGTGCAAATGAAAACAGTTTTACGTATGTTATTTTTAAAGTGTACATTTGTTCGTCAGCATGGGCACCGATACCGGGGCAGGCCAAAGGGGTCCGGGCCCTCAAAGTTTGCTAGGGATCCTCAGGATCTAGACACTTTTGCTTGGAATTTTAATCTATCTGATAACGAAAAACATATGGTTAAATGGGACAAAATCGGCCACTTGAATATATAACACTTTACTAGCAGTAGAAAGATTCTGATGTTGCTAAGTATTTTACACAAGAAAGTTTATTAAAATTTCGCCTCATATCAGCCATGAAAGTTTATTTAAAAAATATCTGAAGTGTTTACAGTATTTAACTTGAAGATTAAATCAAACGTAATGATAAAATAAACAAATAAACATAACACGACAAATCCACAGAAAGAATACAGAGAAAAAATAGAAACACATAACAACTAGCTCTTTCCGAAAAAAGAAACGAAGATCAAAAATGTGAAAATAATACAGTAGTAATATCGAATACGGGAGTGGTTCACAATACGTTAAAACATGAACTTCAAACAATTGGAAGCGAAGAAATAATCATAAAGAAGATACAGAAGAGTGTAATATATAACACATGCAGAAGAATATACAAACCCCATAATAAAGAAAGAACCCATAGAGGAACACTAATCCTTATATAACTATATCGTCTGCTAAGATAAACAGTAGAGAAAATATAAAATAATAATAATAGTCTAATAATAAAAAGTAGTAGTAATAGTAGTAAAGATTAAATTACATTTAAAAAACGTTATTCAAATTTATTAAAGTTTGAAATTGGACTGACAGAGAATCTACATTGCAGTGGCGGATCTACAAGGTAAAATCTGGGGGGAAGCAACCAGAGCCCAGACTATGATAGGTATATCATGAGTTTACTAAAACTTTCAAAAATGTATAAATAATAGCTTAATTTTTTTGTCACTCGGAAAACTGGAAAGCTGGGGGGCGTGTAGGCCCCCCGGCTCCAGGCTACATCCGCCACTGCTAAATTGAATATTAGTTTTGCATAACAAATGTAAGCACAAATACTTTATTTAAAAACTTTCAAGTCACGACTACTAGCTGAAGTGAACATTTCATTGTTATACAAAAATTACTTACGGAAACTGAAGGTGTGCACATCAGGGGTTTAAAATTAAACAAGAAGAGGAAAATATAACATAATGCATAAGATTTTTCAATGAAATTTCCATCTATTTCATGAGCTAGCTCATGCACACGTTGAGGAGTTTCATGAGCTAGCTCCGAAGATTATGATCAATATCCTAATGAAAATGAGCTATAGGAAGCACAGGGAAAGTATATATTTTTAAAACAAACAGAAAAAAGAAGAAAATCAAAATCGGTGCACCTATGTCCAAGTTGAATATACCCCCAACATATATCAGGTGTCTCTAAAGTAAGTCCCACTTTAAAAACTTTGTTATTAAAACAAGTACTGTACGTATTATGAGTTTTTTTTTTTTTTTGTATCATATGATGCACGGGTCCTTAAGGTTCTGGTAGAATGAAGTCATTACATGGACTCGATGTCAACGCCGTATGTGACAAAGCTCAATGCTGCAACCAGGCTTTTACCAAACTCTGGTTAACATGTCTGCGTGACAGTAACTACAGCTTCTTATTGAATCCCAATGCGTAGTTTGTGAAGGCCTTGTTGGAGAAAAGACACGCAAATGCGATCCATAATGTAATCTCACAAGAAACAAATCTATCAAGCAGGTTTTATAATTATCACGCAGAACTCCTTTTTAGCTTTACCACAATCCATTAAATGTTGCTTTGATGAACAGCGCCGCAGGCGACCAACTTTGGAACTACAACAAAAACTGAAACAAAAGAAAACCTTAGGGATCTGTGTATCATATGCATCTCACAACATAAACTAAAGTACAATAGTTTTCTAATAATATTTTTTTAAAACTGGGACTTACTTTAGAGACACCCTGTATATAAATGGGTCAAATTGAGGACCTTCTTTTTTGAGGCCAGTTAAAGTTAAGTGAATAGTTGGTAGAATGGAAAAAGTTAACGTTTTCATATTTTTCATGAGACCATTGGTTTCAGTAAAATAGCTGTCACTCAAGTTCTGATTAAGCCATAGACAAATTGATTAATTAGGGTTTAAAGTCTCGTTTCACCACCGAGGCTAAACAAAACTGCACCTAGTTCTTAAAGTGGGATCCGAACCAATACTCGGTTCATATTCGAGACAAATACCGCCAATCGAACCCGACACCACGGCACAGCAAATACGTGCATTGTCTAGTGCCGGGACGCGGCAGAAGTCCTAAACGGCACAAGACCTAAATGGAACAAGACCTAAACGGCATAAGACCTAAACGACACAAGTCCTAAAAATAATTTCCTAAACGGCACAAGTCCTAAAAATCGTTTCGCGGCACAAGTCCTAAACGGCACAAGACCTAAACGGAACAAGACCTAAACGGCATAAGACCTAAACGACACAAGTCCTAAAAATAATTTCGCGGCACAAGTCCTAAACGGCGCAAGACCTAAACGGATCAAGACCTAAACGACACAAGTCCTAAAAATAATTTCGCGTCACAAGTCCTAAACGGCACAAGTCCTAAAAATCGTTTCGCAGCACAAGTCCTAAACAGCACAAGTCCTATAAAGGAGCACGTGGAATGCGTAGACTTGTATAGGAAACTTTAGAAGAGAGACCTTTGAATAATGAAAATATAGAATTAGGAATTAGATTTCTGGGCTTTCGGCATCTATGGCCATGTTAGTCCATGGAATGACATCTCTCGGCGATCATACTATTCGAGGAAAGAGAAGGAAAAAAGGATTGTGGAAGTTAGGAAGCGACCTGGGATTTGTACATTAGATATCATCCCGCCATTTGGCTGGTGTGAATGAGGAAAACCCAGGAAAGGCTTACTCAGAATGGCTGATCTGGAAAGCCTTTTATATTTTTTCGACCGAGTGTCCCCACCGAGATCCAATCCCTGACCGCTCGTACCAAAGGCGGGAGCATTACGGACTACGCTACGTGGAGACCAAAAAAGAAAATACAAAGATGGTTCCTACGGAGGAACTACGATACTCCTAATTGACTTGTTTGTTTGTTGTTAAAGTTTAGCGTTCCTATATGCCGTAGCTATATGAAACAAGGGCCTACAGTTAAAGATGTAATCTAAACCATTAATAACCTCCCACCGAGAATCGAACCCGGGACCACGTGCATCAAAGGCGCGAGTGCTAGCCACTAGACAACCGAGTAGGGTAATAGTCCCAGCGACGATGATAATTTTAATTCCTTACTCATGTACTGAGTTAGCTAGATGAACAATCGCTTATGTTGACATTCCTTATGAACATTTTTGTTGTCCTTTTTAAAATGCCCATTTTCTCAACTATGAATTTCAGTACGTGCTAAGAGATCCCGTGACCCTGAACTCCAGAGTAGCACCACCCAGACGAAGAAGTATTCTGAGGGAGAAATAAGGGAAAGTGTAGTGTAGTGTACAGTTCATGTTGTCTGAGAGCAGCGACGAAGGAGTAAGGGGAGTCCGGAAATGCGGTGCTGACGTCACAACACATATTGATCAATAGGAGCAGCCGGAATGGGAAAAGTGGCAGAGACGGGTACCTTTTGAAGCCACTGTAGAACCCCTGTGGACACCAAGGGGAGGGGGAGGGGGAGTAGTCGGAAATATGTCCTTTGTCACTTGCTTCCGATGTAGGTGACATGGTTATAGCAGGAGGAAGTTGTCATTTCCCACGATTTTTCTCCTCTACATGCAAATTCCACGCAATTCAAAGCTAAAGTGGAGAAACCACAGGAAAACCTTTTTGTCCTCTATGTCAAGTACGATGAATGATTAAGAAAAGTTGTTTCGAAGGAATTTCTTTTTGTAAGATACTTCTTACAAATAAACAAACTCACAATTACTTATGAATCCCGCCCCCATTTTCATTCAGATTTTTAAAAATATTGAGGAAAATAAAATTTTATAATAATACTAAAATTTCTGCATTCATTATATATATTTAGATTAGCCTTTGACTAGCAGGGGTTCCGCCCTCAGACCTCGGCTTCGCACCTCTTACACTCACAATTCTACCGAATTTCAAGTTCTTTTCGTATTTCAACTACCTAGAAGATAATTTGTATCCGAAGAAAATGCCCATTTAAATAACATGAAGATTTTTCATTTCCCCTTTAGACTCCCTAAAAAAACTAAAAATATTCACTTTTGCAAATTTTCCTATGTGTTACTCCCGGAAAGATACAATTGTGCCGAATTTGATCATTGTGGCCCGACAGTAAGTACCTAAACATTTTGGGGTGTAGAAAATGTCTCATATTAAAAACATTTTTAAGATTTTTGGTTGCCCGTAAAACCACTCGACAGTTGGAAATTTTTAGGTAACGCTAACGAAAACGTGCAAGCATACCGGATTACAAGATATTATTCCATTTCCAAGTACCTAAAATATGAGATAATAGGTAAAAAAAAAAAAAAGTCAATTTAAAAACATGGGGAATTTCTTCATCCTCCCATTTAGACTCCTTAAAGATTAGAAATATTCAGTTTTTGCAATTTTTCTGTTGGTTAGTCCTGAAAAGCTATTATCATGCCAAATTTCAACTTTTCACGTCAACCGGAAGTATCCGTTATTTTATGTCAGTGAGTTCATGTAGTTAGGATGTACTAGTATATTTAGATATTGTTACCAATATTTAGTGAAATAGTTTATATTGAGGATATGCTCTCTATTGTCAAAGAATACGAAATGTAATATTTCAGCATTATCTCCTCCATTTATGCCCTATAAGCTAAACGATACAGTTTATTAATGAAAGTAAATGAAAAATTAGTGAAATGTAAATGTAGGAGGAAAACTCCGAGAAAAATCCAACGGACGCATTGTTGTATACTAGAAAAACATATGGCGTGAAAAAATGAAATGAAATGAAATCTTTGAGTTTAACACCCCATGTCCTTTAGGCTAAGGGAGACGGGTGATTAAGACAAATGAATGATGATGGAAGAAATGGTGGAATGAAAAAGTAGGAGGAAACGGAAGCACCCCGAGAAAACTCACAAGCACGATGTTGTCCAGCACAAACCTACTTAGCCTAAGATCGAACCGGGGACCCCACGCACCCCAAAGTAAGCGCTCTACCACTGAGCTACTATGCCCCCCTCATATGGCCTGGAATCGAAGTAGAGGTCCCATGAGCAAACATAAACGTTCTAGCTCTGTCCCTGCCGTCAGACAGAACATTCAGATAGAAACATTTTAATTAAAACAAGCAAGTTTGGTTTCGCGTTATGGAACTACGGTAGACATCCAAACACTGCGAATTAAGAATTAAAACCGGAAATAGTAGATGTATGACTTCCGGCTGCAATAGAAGAATAAGGCATGGAACATATTCGTTAAACGCTGAATCCATTTCAGAAAGTTTCTCGTATTACCTTTTAATTATTACTATACAGGAATCAAAATTGAAACCGGAAGTTGTGTTATTTTACTACTTCCGGTTTCAGTAAAAGGACAAGAGCCGAGAGGAAATTTTTCTTGTACCCTGAATCCATAGCACTAAACCATTTCGCTCCCCATCTGTATCGTATAGCAGTTCTCGCTGTTTGAGAATGGAAATTGAAAGCGGATATGAGGTAGTAGATTTCTGCCACCTCTAATTGCAAGTGAGTAATTAGGCCGGAGATGGAATCTACTCTTGCATACATGTCCAAATCTGTTCCTCGCTTTGGACTACCATTTCCTCATTATGACGATCACTGTTGAAATAGGAAATCGCAGATATTCACAACTTTCTGTTTGAAAAATAGGGCAATAGTTGAAGAAACAGTAAATATTCATCCCTCTCTGATTGATAGTAGGGTAATAGCTGACATGATATTTAATCTTAGGAGCCATAATCTATCCACAAAAAAACATTGCTTATTATCTTTTAGCTTTTTTCTCAACGGTGATCGACATTCAAGCCAAAAAGGTTTATTTCAATCATTTCCGGTCTGAATAAAAGGCTAAGTAAAGAGATTCAATCTATTATTGGGACCTTCAATGTATTTCTTGCTATTTTCTACCGTTTTGTTCTGATTCCTATCAAGGGCACATGGAAAATACCGTTTTATAAGACTCCTAATCTATATTATAAAATTGAAAGTGTCTATGTTTGTGACTCTTAATCTCTTGAACCGCCAGACCGATCTCAATCAAATATTTGACGTAGATGCAATTCTAACCTGGGAGTGTCTTTCAATATTCACTTTTACGGTATAACTTAGGATTCGGGGAGTAGGGGAAATTATAAAAAATAAATAAAACTTAATAACTCTTGAACCAAACGACTGATCTCGATCAAACTTTCAACATGGATAAGGTTCGGGCCTGGGTGTTTTTTTCTTTTTCTTTTCTTCTTTTTTTTTTTTACATAATTTCACTTTGACGGAGTAACGTAAGGGAGCGGAAAGGGGGAGATATACTAAAATCAATATAATATTATATTATATAAAAATAAAAGTGGCTATATTCATGAGTTAATAACTCTTGAACCACCCGATGGATCTCAATCAAATTTTCAACATAGAGAGATTCGAACCTGGGAAGTTTTTTTTAATCATTTCACTTTGACGGTAGATCTTAGGGGAGGGGAAGGGGAAAAGGGGAAATATATGAAAATGAATAAAACTTAAAAACTCTTGAATCACCAGACCAAATTCGATCGAACTTTCAACACAGATTGGGTTCAGACTTTGGATGTTTTCGTCATTTCACTTTTACGGTGTAATGTAGGGTAGGGAGAGGGATATATATATATATATATATATATATATATATATATATATATATATGTGTGTGTGTGTGTGTGTGTGTGTGTGTGTGTGTGTGTGTGTGTGTGCGAGTGTGTGGCGGTGGGGGTGGGGGTGAGGGGTGTTAAAAAAATAAAATAAAAGTGACTGTCTTTGTGACTTCATCACGGTTAAACCACTTGACCGATCTTAACCAAAGTTTCAACATAGATGTGGTTCGGGCCTGAGATGGTATTTATCTATTTACTTTAACGATAGAACTTAGAGGAGAGGAGGGAGAAATTAGAAATAAATAAAACTTAATAACTCTTATACCGCTGGACCGATCGCTATCAAATTTACAACCTAGATAAAGTGTAAACCTGACAAGACAAGGTCAGAAAGTGGCTCCGCTGAGATCCGAACAAGACTATTGTGTTTGTTTTTGATATGTTATAACTAGACAAATCCCAAAGTTATACGTGCCACCGGACGAGATATCGTGAGAGAAAATATTTTGTAATGTAAAAGCTATCAGCTGGCAGAATAGTGTAAGCCGGGTCATTTGTTCCGAAACGGTTGGGTAGGTGGAAAACTCCACGAGCACGTATCCCATTATTTTAAGAACACACTTTTTGGAGTAAAAAAAAGTTTGCCCCAGGCCCCCCCCCCAGGTTTCCAGACGGGGTCCAACACAAAAGTTTCAAATGGCAAGGGGGGTTAAGTAGCACATTATTTGAAAGCTGTTGTGAAATGAAAGAAGATGGAGTAAGTATCGACTCTCTGTGGCAACCCTATGCAAAATGGCAGCGGGTCAAAATGCAAACAAAAACTTAATTGAAAAATCCATGGCCACTCCAATAAATCGGAAATGGTGAGCAAATGTGAAAACAGGAAAGCACGTTTGGCATTATTTTCAAAGTTCCACAATTTAAAGTTAAAAAAAGTTTTGTCCCAGGTCTCCGCAGGTTCCCAATTAGGGTTCAACTGAAAAGTTTCGTGGGGAAGGGTTGTTAAGTATCGCATCGCTTCAAAAATGTTGTGAAATGAAAAAAGATGAATTCACAATGACGGACTAATTTATGTATGACTAGCAGCGTTCACCCCGCTTCGCTGCGGTCACCCCGGAACGCAATAAACTTTGTTACTTAGATAATTTTTACTTTTTCGCTTTCAAATTGCAGTAAATGTTAACATTATAGCGCCTGTCATTTATGTTAACCCGCCGAGTGACCCGCTTCGCTGCGGTCACCCCGGAACGCAATAAACTTTGTTACTTAGATAATTTTTACTTTTTCGCTTTCAAATTGCAGTAAATGTTAACATTAAAACGCCTGTCATTTATGTTAACCCGCCGAGTGACACGGTCATGCGGGTTGCATATAAATACGTTTATTTTTATACCTATGATGAACTAATAACAAAGGATTTGTACGTATGGACACTTGAATGGTCAATTATCTCAAGACACTGGTAATTAAAAATTAAAGTGATATGATAAAAACCATCTAGGGTCCAAATCCTAATAACCCCCCAAAAATAAAAGAAATTGGTTCAGCCGTATTAGCGTGATGAGGGAACAAAGGTTTTGTACGTTCTCTTTTATAATATAGATGCAAACAGAATAGAAAATAAAAGTTAAAATAACAAAGAAAAAAGAAATAATCGAAATGGTAAATAAATAAATAAAAAACAATAGTAGTCTCCATTTTATGATGCTTCTAATCGTCTGCTGCGGCGGTTAGAGCTGCTTGCTACCTGGTGGCAACAACTTCTGTACTTCGGTCGGGTTACTCGTAGATCTCTTTGTTTCAACGGATCGAATGAATGAAGATGCAACTAATTGTCAGCTGTGATTCTCAGATGCAACATAATTGTCAGCATTTATAAACAAAGTCATTTTTCACGATGGCAGCCATATTGGATTACAAATTATTCTTTTTTTACTTTTTGTGGATATCTACTGTTGACAATAAATGTAAATATCACATTTCGCTTCTCCAGCTCCAATGGTTCAGCAGGACATGTTTGATACATAGTGTGGCATTTTGAACTCAAGATGTCGCGTTTTTTAACATTTCGTATTTTTTCGTCATCCACTCTTATTGATGAACATTCATGCCAAATTTGGTTTTCCCAGCTTCAGTAGTTTGGAGTGGCTATACTTTCGACATAGGTTTTAAGCGAATCCATCTATTTTGGATTCAAAGTGACAATAGACTTTTCAATTATGTATGTTTTTACATTTTGACCCGCTGTAATTTTGCAAAGGGTTATCGTAGAGAGTCGAGACTCGCTCCGTCTTCTTTCATTTCACCACACCTTTCAAACGATGTGCTACTTAACCCCCTTGCCATTTGAAACTTTTGAGTTGGACCCCGTCCGAGACCCTGCGGGGGCCCTGGGGCATTTTTTTTACTCCAAAAAGTGTGTCCTTAAAATGATGGGATACGTCTTCGTCGTGTTTTCCATCTACCCAACCGTTTGCCAACAAATGACCGCTTGAAACTGTTCTGCTAGCTAATAGCTTTTCCATTACAAAATATGTTCTAGCTCATGATACTCCGCCCGGTGACATGTGTAACTCTGGTATTCATCTAGTTATAACATATTAAATGCAAACACAATGGTCTCGTTTGGATTTCAGCGGAGCCACGTCTTGACCTTCCCTTGTGAGATGTTTTTTGTCGTATCACTTTGACGGTGTAACTGAAAGGTTAGAGAGTGGAGAGACATTTAAATATGATCGAAAATGACCGATATTAGTGTCGAATTCATTCTTTTCGAGGTTGCTAAGATGAACAGTGATACTTCTGATGCCGTTTAAATCTAAATTTAGCCCGCAAGTTGGGAAGAAGAAGAGGAGATACATAAAAATGATCGAAATGAGCAATATCCGTGTCAAATTCATAGTTTTCGGGATCGCTGAGATGAACAATGACACTTCCGATGCCGTATTTCGCAATATGGGGAGGGAAGAGGATATATAAAAATTATTGAAAATGACCGATACCGATTAGAAGTACGCTTTAGTAATGGTAAAAAGTGACTGACTAACGGAACACATTAGTATTTTTTTTTTAATTTAACACAGCAAAGCGGGTAATTGGTGCTAGTAAATTATAAAACTATAAATTCCGAAGTCATGATTTTTATAGTCATCGTAACACAAAAATTAAATGAAATCTTTAAGTTTTACGTCCCACGATTATACCGGCAAGGATAAAGGAGACTGTAATGGTGAGAAATGAATGAAAATGATGGAATCAAAAAAGTGGGAGGAAACGGGAGGACCCCGAGAAAACCCTCGCACATGGTGTTTGTCCACCACAAAGTTCATTTGGCGTGAGATGGAATTGCACCAAGGACCCCATGCACCCGAAGTGAACGCTCTACCACTGAGCCAGCGCGACTCCACATATAATAACATAAATTGAATTGTTCACGAGATATCAAACTTCAAATTTCAGTTTTCAAGTTACACCTCACTTGGCATCCAAACGATACAAATCTTTCACTTGCTTCTGTACAGATCATTATTAGTTTAACAACAATGTGATGATGATAATGATTCTTTGTAATTTGCTGAGATTTGTTATAGTATATAAGGCTGAGAAAAATAGAGGTCAAATCCCTTGAGGTTGACCTCCTCCGCTGAAGACTAAGGAACGGTGAACCATTAATCCTGAGGAAAACCATTGATTTAATATGAATGTTTTGCTCCCCATGGATGGAATATTTACAAAAAGAAAATCCTCGTATTTAAGAGAATAAAGAATGAGATATGTTTCAAAGAGAACAGTGCAGCCAGGTAATCTTTTGTACAGAAAATACTTGAAAAGGAATGCGTTTCTTTTTCCTTTCACAATCTGTTTGTATCTTCCCGTTTGAATTATGTAAATTTAATTTCCGTCTTCAGAACGTCTCTGAGATAAAGGTATCTCCCTTTCTTTGTGTTTCTTCTATTATCGTGCTTTTCACTTAGTCATGAATAATTGATTCCCTTTCTTCATTTAGTCTACACAAAAGGAAAATCTAAATCCAAAGGTTGTTCAAATATTTCCTGGACTCATTTCAATCTAATACGCCATTCTGTAATGAATCACATATCACTTGATTAGATTTATTTTTGATTTAACAACTTTTATTATTGAGTTACAAAATAGCGTATGCACTTAAATTCTTATTAGCTTAAGATTTTGTGGGTCTCTACAAAGAGATAGAAACAAACAGTTACACATTAGATTGTCATAAATTCTACCTATTCACATTTATGACATCCTCAAAAGAGGTTTGGAAGCAGAATAATATATTTATATGAACGAAGGTAGGAGTATGGTGAAGTACAGGGTGTTTCAAAAAGAATGACCTGATTTGAAAAGTCCATATGTATTTTTAAACCATACTACAAAAATGGATTAAACTGCAAAATCTCCCAAAATCTTCAAGTTTTAGCTATGCTATTACAAATGCGCTATGTGTTCAAAAAGTTCACCAGCGGCAGCACGAACAGCATCTAGATGATAGCTAAATTGTCATAAACTTTACACAATGTATCTGCGTTTACAGCAGTTATGGTGGCGGCTATCATCAAATTGGCAATACCAACGATGGATATTTTTGGGTGCAGGTGGATCAATACCAAAGTGCCGATGAAAATCACGCTGGACCGAAATCACTAACTCAATCCTTGCAAAGTACAGCACACAAAACACCTTCTATTGTGCGGATGCCATCTTACTTCAGGCTGACTGGAAACTGAGAAGATGAATTGACTGACATCTAACGGCGGTTTTCTGAAACTCTAGGCCACACCCATTTAAACAATTCATTTCCTTGCCGGTACGTCCCATGTTTCGTAATTATTACTGTTCCAAACCATGTCATTCTTTTTGAAACATGGTATATTTCTAAGTACGGTATCTTTAATCTAGTAACAATCCTTCGTGGAGGATAATGTTTAAAAGTGGCACATCTTCTGAGTAGGTCTCAAGTATTTAGATCATCTTTATGTAAAGAACGTGTTATGGAGAGAAGCGCCAATCCTATGTTTAACTTTGGGCCGCGGTGGCTCAGTGGTAGAGCGTTCACCTCTGGTGCTTGGGGTCCCGGGTTCGATCCCAGCCTCCGCCAAGTGAACTTTGTGGTGGACAAACACCGTGTGCGTGGGTTTTCTCGGGGTTCTCCCGTTTCCTCCCACTTTCTTCATTCCACCATTTCATTCATTACTCATCACCACCGTCTCCTTTAGCCTAACTGGCATAACCGTGGGACGTAAAACTCAAAGATTTCATTTCATTTCCTATGTTTAACTTTATATTTTGAACGCTAACCCTGTATTTAATTACATATATTAAACTCTAAGCATGTATGTAATTGCATAGATTAAAAATCAATTTTGTATTTAGTTGCATATATTCTATAATGTTTGAAAGTGATTCCTAATTTCATTTCATTTATTTCCGTGTTTCATTAGCTTACAAAGACGAGAAATTCTCATGTAAGCATACAGTTGTCAAAAACAAATACAATATTGTGAAGTAACAGAAGTTTATATCACATTGTAGCTATGCATCTCTCTAAAATTCAAAATAATAAAATAGGATATAGCAAGTATATAAACATGAATATTTACATCCTAATTAGATAACCGTTTGTATCACAACAGGCATGCACTCACGAGTGAGTACCTTTTATCAACTCTTCATTTAATGAATTATTTAGATATTTCTGAATTGTATAATACCACTTCATAGTAAGTAGGTTAAATAACTTCTTACGAAAACCGGAAACGTAAGTCATATTCTTCAAGTACATAGGAAGTTTATTATACAATCTAACACAATTCATATACACTGTTTTGCTTATATTAGAATATTTTTGGTGCATCGCAAATACGTCGCTACCTTGTCTTGTATATTATGTTTGCAATACTCGTATAATGTGTGCTTGTAATGTGAAAACATACAAGATTTAAAGTGCAATTGTACCATATTATGGCATCATCATATGCGATGCATCTTTTGTAATAGGATTAGGAATTAGATTTCTGGGCTTTCGGCATCTGTGGCCATGTTAGCCCGTCACGTATGAGTGATGAAGTCCCTCGGCGATCACCCTATCCGAGGGGAGGGAAGGAAGAAAAGATTAGGGAAGAAAGGAAACGGCCTGGAGGCTATTTGTTAAGTACCATCCTAGTATTTGCCTGGTGTGAATGAGGAACACCACGCTCAGGATGGCCGGCCTGAAAAACTTTTACACTTTTTGACCGAGTGTCCCCAGCGGGAATCGAACCCAGGATCGCTTGCACCAAAGACGAGAACGTCAGCGACTACGCTACGCGGCGTCACCATGCATCTTTTTTTTTTTTGAACGGGTCTTGTTCATATTAGTTTTTCTCCAAGCATTCGGCTCGTTTGCAGATTGCCTCAGGCAGCGCCAATAGTGACAGTTATTACTCTGACTGTGAACTATTAGAAATTATCTTGCGTTTATAATAAACATTAACAATTTCTAAATATATTTCGCCTAAATGTTTATGCAACCCGTAACTGTTAAATGTTTGGAAGTTTCCATATTAGCATTCCTCACTCAGATGAGATGGAACACTCAATTGACATGTTTTTGCTTTACAAATAGGGTTTTAACACCGACTAAAACTTGCTACACAAAGTCTGCTTTTAATTGTGTTTGAGAGTCGTCTCAGAGCCACAAAATATGACGATAACTTGTTAAGCGTTCCTTTTCAGCGCCGAGGCTAAATGGGACATGGATTACAGTTTAAGCTGGAATGTTAATGTGTTCCAATTTTAATTCTCTCCCCCACCAGGAATCGAACCCAGAATCCACTAAAGACGCACGCTCTAACCTCTAGACCAGCGGAGAGGGCTAACATGACGATAACACTAAAGTGCAATATCGCGTATTTACAAGCAACACCACGTGTTTAAGCACAAACATCACCAAGCAGCCGACGGATGCCGTCACCGATGAAATACGAGAAAGACACGAACATTCACGAAGATAAACTGTAAACCCCTCCACAAGCTTCTCTCCAAAACTGGCTATGAAAGAGGACGTATAGAGACCGAAGACACCAGTCACCAACTGATCACATCCTACCTATCTCTCCAAGTTGCTCTGGGCGGGAGAGACTGCCTAACCTTACCTCTGCGCTGCTTCGGGCAAGAAGTTCCTAACCAACAACCACAAAATCTCCACACTGCTCTGAGCTCCTTCGTGGCTAAGCGGTTAGCATACGCGCCTATGGCGTGGGAGATCCGGGTTCGATTCCCGGCGGGAGCTCATGTGGTTCGGATTCCACGTTAATCAGTAGGTCCACGTCTCATATAGCCTCGCTGCTGAACGGGACGTTAAAATCAACTCAACTCCACACTGCTCTGGGCAAAAGGTTCAACTTATAAAGAATGAATTATTAGAGACATTACTTATTGGTAACTGTGTACAAAACTGTATGTAATTTTTTTATATAATAAAAAAGGTGAGAGGAAAACCCGCGTACTGTTTCTCTAAAATACATTACAATATTGTTATTAGATAATGTTTAAATCAGAGTCGTTAAGAAATTAAATGTCGACTAAAAGCAGGGAATTCGTGTTACTATTCGGTTCAAAATCTCTTGTCGTCGCGAATTCTGTCGAGGAATTTGAAGCTTAAAATATACAAAACGATAATTATGCCTGTTGTTCTGTATGATTGCGAAACATGGTCGCTTATTCTGAGGGAAGAACATAGACTGAAAGTATTTGAGAACAAGATCCTGAAAAGAATATTCGGACCCAAGAGGAACGAGAATGGGGAATGGCGGAAACTTCATAACGAGGAACTACATAATTTATACGGTTTACCCAACATTGTTAGGGTCGTCAAGTCTAGGAGGCTTAGGTGGGCAGATCATGTAGCTAGAATGGAAGAAAGTAGAAACGCTTTCAAAGTCTTGACTGGAAGACCCATCGGAAAACGACCATTAGGAAGACCTAGGCGCAGATGGGAGGACAACATTAAGATGGATCTCGCAGAGATAGGAATACAAAGTAGAAATTGGATCCAATTAGCTAAGGATAGAAGTCAGTGGAGAGTTTTTGTGAACGCGGCATTGAACCTCCGGGTTCCATAGGCCATAGAGCTAGTTAGTTAAATCAGAGTACGGTAAGAACAGTGGTTGAGAATTTACGGGAACGAAATTTTGAGGAAACTATTCGTGGAACAACAGAAACCAGTAAGCAAGCACGTCTGCAGTAAATTAAGTTTGCCCTTAATTTCTCTTGATAGACTTAATCTTAGTAATCCTCTCTATGTATGGCTTTACCAAGTGTAAATTTCAACTCTTGCTTGGAGTTCTCATAGCTTTGACATATAAACGTGTGTGTGCTTAGACCAGATTAAACAATAAAGGCTGCGCAAGAATGCTTGTATGTTAGACTTAGCCTTAGAGGTTCTCTCTGTATGTGGCTTCCCAAAGTGAAAATTTTAAGTCTTGCTTAACACGTGTGTCAATTTAAAGGAATTTTAAGGCTAGCCCTATATTCTCTGTTACTGTCAAGTCTGAAACAAGCTTACAATCGAAGAAGTAACAAGCTTGCCATACACTTGGTTAATTCTGCACCCATGTAAATACAAACTTGTGAAAGCCTACAGACTTAGCCTTGAAGGTTTGAGTAAGGCTATTAAAAGCCTAGAATGCTAATAGGGTACGGAGGACATATGGTGTTTTAGTTGAGAAGCCTTAGAAAAAGAGATCTTGAAGTTGATAAGGAAGAAAGATGGGGAGTAACAGTTGATGTAGGAAATTCCCGAGCATGTTACCTTAACAAAGGATAAGAACCAATGAGAACGCTGTGTTTCTGTGACATTGAACTTCCGTGTTTTTTTAAAGCTGTCGCATTAGTTAGTTACTTTCCTCCTGCTTTCAAAATATAAAATTCCAACATCAACGATTATTTTAAAAGTCATGTCACTATTTTACGAAAAATAGCCCCCTTTTAAACTAAGAAAAGCATAAATTTATATTCCAAGATTATTGAAATGAAAACAAAAAGGCTGTTTCACAGCCAACTTCTGAAAGGAAAACAAATGTCTGTTCTCCGTTCAACATTTCAAACTAGAAGTAAAAACGAAATCTAAAAGAAAAATGTCCGTCGATCACCGCTTCGGTTCCTTCTATCAACCACTTTATAATACAATCTTCATAAATATGTATTTCCTGTTCCGAAGCGAAAAGAGAACCTTACATATATATTTTTATCATATCCACAACCCTATCAACAGTCAAGACAGTTTCTTGTTTGTGAGTGATGTAAGGAATTTCTTCCAAGTTTTCTTTCGGAGGAGGAAGGGGAGAGCTACTTAGAAGTCACAGAAATTCTAAAATATCCTTCACAGTCAGACAGGAAGTAGCAATCGATCAACTAATGCTGTTTCAATTATTTATAACCGTCCTACATTATAAGCACACCAAAAGAATCACTTTGCAATTCAGAGAAACAAACATAATTTAGCATTCAAATTCAATTTTCAATATAAAAAATATCATTCTACACTGAGGGAGAAACTACAGATACAGGGAGTATGTAAAAAAAAAAAGAGAGAGAGAAAAAAGAAGGGACTTCTCACCTCCCACTTTCCAGCTTTTTAATCCAAAAAATAATGTCATACTACAGATCTGACTGATACGACATGCGGTATCATATCGTACAGACCCTCCTCTTATAGAAATGAAGAGATGATAATACGGAGAAATGAAATACCGGTGCTGAGAAATATTCCAAATTTTCTGCAGTGCCCCTGAGCTGCTAGCTCGCATGGTCTCGGGTTCGATTCCAGGTGGAACTAGTTGTCTCGAATACAAACCCATTTAGCGGGTCTAATTCCATTTTAAAGCACAGGCCCCGTCTCACCTAGTCTAGATGCTGAAAAGTGACGTTAAATTAAAATCAATGTAATGCGCCGCTATTATCTAGCTGTCCCGAAGCGCATTACATAAAATTTACTTGGTGATGGGGTGTCTGGTCCGCATCTTGTGATATTAAGATTAAAATTGAAAGAATAACTTTTTTTCGAACCGAATTTAAAAGTTAGTTAACAGTTCAATTTTATAAATAGTTTGCACGGTATAGGCTATGTGATCTGTGGTATGGGTTTGTGTCTTGTAACTACCAATTCAGCTTAAAAATATGAAGCTGTAATAAGTAAAAACCTTGGTTCGTTCGTCAAAAGCTAATCCATCTGTAAAATTATGTATGTATTTATATTTAATGCCTAGAAATATCAAATTAGTTCAAGCTGTTGCAAATATATTGTTATTTGTTCACAGATGATGTGCAGCTTTATAGAAAACAGAATGAAAGATAATTAATAATTTGGCAAGTCTTTACTTTAGGCAAGGAAGGGACAATAACCAAATAATCTTAGCCGGTTCACGCAATTATAGTTACAGTTCCCAAGAAGGAAAGACAGAAAACAACGCGCCCTGCGGGGCTCTAACCCGCCTTCACTCGCTGGCGCTCGTTTGGCAATACTATGTACTGACAGGATATCACTGCCTTGCCCAAAGTAAAGAGTTACCAATAATTTTGATTATGTTTATAAATATAGTGAGAATATTAATTCTAATTTTGAATACAGCCGCTAGAAACTTGAAAAGGAGATGAAAATGAGATTAATCATATGATGAACTATAAGAATTATATATGTTACAAGGAAGAAGATAATATGATAATATATAATGAATATGTTATAAGTATAATATGTAATTTGGAAAAAGGGTTGTTGAAAGGTTTAGAATTACTCCTATTAAAATATAATCTAATATTCGTATGTTCTTCAATGCTACATAGTCTAGTTGACATTTAAACGATGTTTCCTGCACAGCTTGAGTTTTAATGGGCACTTTTACGCATGGCTAATGGAAAGAGATCTTACGTTCTTCATTGTGGGAGTTCCTTCATTTGCGCACCGGACCTCCAAATTTTATATAATGGAACATGTACCTGTGTGTGTGACAAGGTGCATTTCATCAATCCATTCCAATGGGAGATCACAAAGCAATATGGCCGGCAGATGGATGCTCAGTATTCAGCAATCTACCCCCTCCTTTTCTAGATAGGAGAAAGCTTTTCTTTATGCCAAGCACCTCTACAGTATGAAATATGTCCACCTCTTGTACAGTATGCGAGCATAAATGTAAGATTGACGGAAACGTGTCTCAAATATTTTTAAAAATAACTTACGGTACTTTATCTATTTATATCAAGGGCTAGAAAAGGACATCTTGCCTTAATTATGATATTTCAGTGATAGCAGACCTCTGCAAACCCCATTAAATTCCCGTGTAATCGGTCTTCAACAAATATAATTGTTATTATATGTAAAACCATGAAGTTCAACAACCAATAGAACAGTTATTATTTGTTTAGTTACCGATATGTATAAGCGAACTTCATTTCCGAACTTCATTAAGAGAATTGTTTAGCTTCCGCCTGCAGTTGCAGAAAAAATGGACATGAGTTTAGAAATAAATGCAGAGAAAACATGAAAACTCGCTGTGAGCGTAATACTGTAACACAGCAAATATTTTTGTGTGTGTTATGTAGGTTAGAAATAGAACTTCATAATGTGCTACTTTGAATGCGCCTAATCTTCTCGTTTGGTATAGATATTTTGTAAAAAGAGTAATGGCGACGAATGAGGCAAGTTGTCACAAATAAGATGGGGAATGTTGTCACTGTGACAATGTGCCCCACTGTGTGTTATGTATGATACAAACGATACATTCCTCGTTTAGTAAAGGGTTATCTCTGTTTCGCAGACGGTGAGAATATACAAAAGAAAGACAGAGAGAAAAGCACCACCAATGGAAGATCTACTGGCTGCAGCAAGAGCTATGAAAAGAAATAACAACCCCATATCAATACGTAAAGCTGCTAAAGAATTTCATGTCCACTACAGAACATTGGCAAGATTTTGTGCACGTGTTACAAATGGCGAATTACAGTCCGCCCAATGTTCATTTACAATGGGTTGCTCAACATGTAACAGAATATCTTCGTAATACTAGGAAGAATTACTAGTATCATACTAAAACAAGCTTGGCACATACAATTTGGACTCACTAAAAAAGAGGTTCACGATTTGGCTTACAACTATGCAAAAGCGCTGGGATTGAAATGCCCAGAGTCGTGGAATGAAAAGGCCATTGTTGACTCAGACTGGTATCCGGGATTTCTGAAAAGACATGTTGATCTTGCTATTAGAACTCCCCAAGCAAATAGTTTTGCACCTATAAACAATGTCAACGAAGGTCCAAAGAAGGTTACGATTCTTCCTCAGAGGATGACGATACATTGTGTTTAGTTTATGGCGATCCATACAGTGCGAGTACATGTAGCAAGAAGTGGATTCAGTGCATTCGATGTACGGAATCGGCCTACGAAAACTGAGGAAAGCAGAACTTGTTTTACGTGTGTATTAACTGTGACTCTGACGATGATCTCCAGGTATAGTACTTTGTAGAAACAAAAGGATAAACATTTTCAAACTAGTTTGCGGTGCGTATTAATAAAACGCAACTAAACTTCGTAATAATATTATTTACTCCTCTTCTAGCTATACAGTAGTCCTATCAGAGGAATTCTTTGCAATTCATAAACTACAATCAGAAACAACTTAAATGCATTTGGCTAATTTTGTGTAGGTCTATTGGAGATGTAGGCTATCATTTGATAATTTCGTTCATTTTGTTATGACCTTTCAGTTTGTAGTTTTGATTCCTTACCAATGAGTTAGTTCTGTTTTCATGGCAGTTTTGGTTTTTCTACAAAGCTTGATGTAACAATAAATCTTTTATGTTGAGAAAATATAAGCTACAGGTCCTCCTACTTTCTTTCCTATTTAACTAATATAGTTTTCCCTTTCATTTAATTATGTTTTAATTCTCTTTCAGACGCTAAGTATTTAATGTTGGTAACATTCACAGTCTTTTTGCATTAGTAATAGTTGCATCAATAATATCTACCAATTTCTGGAAAGTGCCACAAGAATAACATGTGACTACTTGCCCCATATATTGTGACAACTTTCTCGCATATGGGGTACATTGTCACAACTGTATTGATCATAAAACATAGCACATACGTGTAGTTCAGGGCGAGTTACATTGGACAAAGAAATATATGTTATGCACAAGATAACCAAGTATGTGTATACTTAAAATTATAATTTTCGGTCTCCCACGAGCATCACAAAAAAATAAAACGTGAAAATTGTGACAATGTGCCTTGGTCTCCCCTACACACGAGCTACGTAAGTGCTGCTGTGTTGCTGAATGTATGCATTTCTTATCATTTCTTTACAAGTTTCGTTCTTACTTTTTAAATTTTGTGAAAAAAAAGTATCTCATTCATGTGGTACTCGAAAAACATAGCATACATTCGATTTTAGTCGTTTCCACCGTAATTTTCAGTGGAAAACACTATTTTACAAACTAGAGGCTCTTAATCTTGTTTTTCTGGCGTTTCCGTTAGTAAACACGGTGTACTTCTCTCTATCCTGTTCGATGGCCATGCATGCTTTTTTGCTTGTACCCTTCTGCGATTTCACATGCAACATTAAATGCTCAAAACTTCAATACTACTAGCACTGCTTTATTATTATTATTATTATTATTATTATTATTATTATTATTATTATTATTATTATTATTATTACTAGCAGCGTTCACCCCGCTTCGCTGCGGTCACCCCGGAACGCAATAAACTTTGTTACTTAGATAATTTTTACTTTTTCGCTTTCAAGTGATATGATAAAAACCATAGAAGATTGCAGTAAATCTTAACATTATATCGCCTGTCATTTATGTTAACCCGCCCCGCTTCGCTGCGGTCATCCCGGTGCTGGCATATTGTAAAAGTGTCTGTAAAAATAAGCAAATCAATTAAAAAATTTTAAACAGAAGATTCAAGCTATTTTCCGCTGTATATCGCCTGTCATTTATGTTAACCCGCCGAGTGACACGGTCATGCGGGTTGCATATAAATACGTTTATTTTTACCTATGATGAACTAATAACAAAGGATTTGTACGTTATGGACACCTGAATGGTCAATTATCTCAAGACACTGGTAATTAAAAATTAAAGTGATATGATAAAAACCATCTAGGGTCCAAATCCTAATAACCCCCCAAAAATGAAAGAAATTGGTTCAGCCGTATTAGCGTGATGAGCGGACAAAATTTTGTACGTTCTCTTTTATATATATAGATTTCTTTTGTCTTTAGCTGATAGGTAATATATTTTCATAACATTCTTCATGGAGGTTTCTTTATTGATGGTTTTGTTTCCATGAGAACTCCTTACCGTAACACTAAAAATTTTGTTCTTTTTGTCTCTAAATCTTCTACTGCAAAATCATCTATTTATAAAAATACTGATACCTGCAAATAACTTTTATTCTATTCTAGATATTTTCCAAATTAAATTTGTTAACCTTCAGATCTTATTCAGTTGTTGAAGAACCTTTGATGTCACGTTATTTAATTTAGTATGATGTCATTTGAGTTTTATTTCTGTTTGAAATATTAGTTCTGAATTTTAACCATCTCTTTTTCTTTTGTTCTTGCATCTTTTGTTTTTCTTCTAGGTTTAATCTTTTTTGCATAATCGGATATTGCATGATCTTATTTTGTGTTACATGTTAGATAATATGACTTTTCCTTAATTGTATGAATTTCTTTTCTTGTAATTCCCACTTTTTAAAATTTGATATGTTATATTTTATGCCAGAGTGTAACCACTTCTCGTATATTGATTTTTATGATTTTGACTGCATGAGCGACTTATATGTTGCAAGTGTAATTTCCTTGTTATCAGATATATTCTGAGACATTGTTGTACTGTGTATGAGCTTGTCTGCATGTGTCATGTACCTGTTGTCCAGGACCCACCTGTGTAAGTTGTTTGCTGCCGAAGAATTTAATTATTATTGAATGTCCTCTTTATAAGTTTTTGAAGCCTGTGTTGTTCTAAAATAGCATTTTGTACTCAATTTTGATAATTTTGTAAAGAGTTATAATTTGAATTTGATTTTCAATAACATACAAAGCTTTAATACAAGTAAGAAAGATAAAATGTCATCACTTAAACGTCCTACGATTATGTTGTTTAGGCTAAGAGAGACGATCGTTAAAACTATTGAATGATGACAAAACAATTGGTAGCATTATAATGTGGGAGGAAACAGAAGTATCCAGAGAAAACTCACGGACATTATGTCCACCATAAACCTGTTTGTGGTATATAGGTTCCCTGGTTCGATCCCAGCTCGCGCCAGGTGTACTTTGTGGTGAACAAACATCGTGTAAGTGGGTTTTCTCGGGGTTCTCCCGTTTCCTCCCACTTTTTTCATTCCACCATTTCATTCATTTCTCATCATCACCGTCTCTCCTTTACCCTAGCCGCATATCCGTGGGACGTAAAACTCAAAGATTTCTTTTCAATTTTCATTTACAAACCTGCTTATCCGGAGATCGAACGACGGAGCCCACGCACCAGAGGTAACTGCTCTATCACTGAGCCACCTCAAGAGTATCTGTAAAGTTTGATAAAGTTGTAATGGTTATTATGAATGGTCCATTAGTCCAAATTTCATAGTTTAATTCGTGAGAGTAGCTTACGCCTTCTTTGCTCATTCTTCATGCTCCCCTTGACGTTAAACTCAAAATCAACTCAACCCAAAGAGGGCGCGTTCCCCAGGTTGGGAGTCACTAAACTAGAGGTATAATTGAATCTAAACTTAAAATTTATGCTACAATGGTTCAGGGGCGTCATTTAGAGGGCAGGGAGGGGCATTTGCCTCCCTTGAGTTTGAGATTTATATAGATTTTATCAATAAAATAGTAGTAAGTCAGTGAAAAACTCGAAATTTTACTTATACTAAGCAGTCTTGCCCCCCAAGCCAAATCTCAAATGACGCTACTGCAATGGTTACCGTTATAGTCAACATCAGAAGACGGACACATTATTTATTTACGAACACAATTCCAGATGCAGCTGAACGCCAGTTTACACTGAAATATCTAACAAATGTAAGAGATGAAATATAATGCAATAATAATAATAATAATAATAATAATAATAATAATAATAATAATAATAATAATAATAATAATAATAATAATAATAATAATAATAATAATAATGACATATCAATAATAGGAGCAACAATAATATAACTATATGTAAGTAATAGCAAGAAAGTTAACAATAGCTGGCTAAAGTTTATCCACGAAAATGACGTCGTAGTGCAAAGTTATATGTGGCTTCACAATTTAATAAATCTACAGGTGTATGTGACAATTCGTTAAATAATTTAGGAAGCTTGTACAACAGAGAACGTTCAACTATTGAAAGTGTAGGTCGTGCTGTATGAAAAAGGTATGTGTTGCGTGTTTGTCTCAAGGAGATTCGGAAATACAATTCTGAGAGTAGCGTTTCGGACCTGAGTTGAAAATGTGTGAGTTTATACAGATATTTGAGGTCACTGATTTTATGATGAGTGTGAGGTAGTTGAATATTTAGTGTTTGTCACAGATCGTGTTTTGTCATCACACACGTGCGAGGCACTCTCAGGCGTACTATTGCAAGGAAAAAGTTGAGAACTGAGTTTAGCCAGGATAGGTTTGTAGGAGCTGCCATTGTCCAGATACGTGAACAATATTCCATTTTACGAGAAATTATTGCCTTGTAGAAAGTTAGTTGTTAAGGAAGAGAGGTTCCATATCTCTGTTAATCTGTACAGAAGTCCTAGTATGCACATCGATTACTTAGTGATAGTGTTTTTATGTTCTGTCAAAGTTTTGTGTCAAAAGTGATGCCGAGATCCTTATGACTATTTACTTTCGTAATGGGCAAAAAATTTATGTTGTATGAAGTGTGTACAATATTTTTCTTTAGGGAGATTGTCATGAATTTACTCTTATCAGGATTAACTTTTAGGAGCCATGTGTTACACCAGGAGGAAAAATTATCTATGTCGTTTTGAAGTAGCTCAGAATCTTCTATACTTTCACTTCTCTGAAGATTTTGCAGTCATCTGCAAATAATACGATTTTGCTGGAATTTGAGTTGATGATTGATTCACACATTAATGATTGATTGACTTTATATTTTAAAAGAGTATTACTTACTAATTGCGACGTTCGAAAACAGTTCATACCTGGAAAGAAAAAAAAAGAATAATTAATATTCTGTTTTGATATAAACGATTATATTATAATGCATATGTTTTCAGATGTGATTCTATATTTATTTATTTTCTTTTCTATTTTTTAGTAGAAATGAGCTTGAAACAACTTTCTGTCTAAAATACTACTTGATAATAATTAACTTATAAAACATATCTATTTAGGATGTGATACTTAATAATAAATATATTAATAATATAATTAATTAGAGGTAATAATTATATTAATTATAGATAATAATTATATTTTTGTAGGGACCGCGTGCTCAATTGCAGAGCGTTCCCTCTGGTGCATGGTGTTCTTGGTTCAATTCCAGCTTGCACCGAGTGAATTTTGTCGTGAACAAACATCGTGAACGTGGATTTCCTCGGGGTTCTCCCCTTTCCTCCCACTTTGTTCATTCCAACAGTTCATTCATTTCTCACCATCACCGTCTCCTTTAGCCTAGCCACATAATCGTAAAACTTAAAGATTTCATTTCATTTAATTTCTTTTCAAATTCAACAAGTTTATAGTGAAATACTGACAAACATTATAGCATCTTATCTCTATTAAATTACAAGTAGATTTCATCTTACATTGTTAAACTGTAGTAGACTTTCAAACAATGGGGATTCAATGTTGAAACTGGAAATGGTTTTCTCTTACTTGGGAATTTGAACAGAAGGATAAAACCTGTTCTTGCAATACCGAATCCATATTGAAACCGGATATTTGCTCTCTGACAATCAATATGTTAAAAACTAAAGTTGTATTACAAGTCTACTACTTCTGGTCTCAAGAAAAGAATAAGAATGATATGAAAGCTACATTGAAATCTTGAACACATACAAAATTATTATCGTTTCTGGTCTTGAATATACAAACCGGAAGTGTTTGATGTACATTTGCACGAATAGGTAGAACAAATCCATTCTAAATGATTTCCAATACAATTGAACTTCGTTGTATCAACTTTCAGCGAAATCTCGTCTATTGTGTCAATTATTCAGTGGGACCAAGAAATTCCTCATAAGGTACGGATTTTATACCATGACAATCAAAAATATTTCAGACTTGTGTATATGTAGTAAAAGGAAAAAGTTCTATCTGTAATATTTACTTGATCAAGGGAGAGTCAAGTACTCAATCGTTCCCAATCTTTGATGTCTGATACTGATATTACATACCTCACTTACAACGACACTATTTTAGGTCCTTTTGCTGTAGTTATAACCAAGTTCAAGTGTACGTATGTGCACCATAGTTTGCACATCCAATAATAATCATAATAATTGTGATAACTATTAATATAACATTAACATTATAAACGATGATTTACTTTACTATCAATCGTGTTCGTCCAATACTTGTAATTCTACGGCGTGTTTCTGACAAAATATTTCACATTCTTTTGTTGTAATTTTATGATTAATATTGTAATTCTATAGAGATTATTATCTGATTGCTAATTATACAGGGTTGCCCAAAGGTAGGTATACAGAGCAGTATCGATCAAATATGACATTTTAATTTATTAAGGGAATGAAAGTTTTGCTTTGGTTTGCTCAGAGCTTAAGATATAAGTGAAAATAAATTAAGAACAGATAAGCAAGAAACTAAATCAATACCTGTATAGATTATGATAAGTAAATTATATGAAATGTCATGACCTATCAGTACGGGATTGTATATCTACTTTTGGGTCACTCTGTACAATATTTCGTTTCATTTCTTCTAAGACGAAACTGTTCTTGTGATGTTTAATGGTTCTGCAATTTTATAAAGAATAAATTTATAAGTTGCCTTGTTTTAGTGATTACAAGTGAACTCGTTTCTCTATGCTGCGAGAGGGATGTAGTTTCCTTCTCTTTTTATGCACTTAGTTTTATAGCTCTTTTCGTTTACCGAAGATTTACACAAACGTGTTTTACAACCATTTTAATCAGATATTCCCAACCGAAGTTTTTTTTTAAAAAAAACTAGGTGTATTATTATCTATAATTAAAAAGTCATAACTTAAACCCTTTATAGGAAGACATCACTAACAAAGGGAAAATGTTTCTAAGTATTTGTTGTGGAATGGCAGGTTTTTAATTAGTAACACCACTAAAATAACAACTCGATGTTGAAACCACAACCTGCCTAATGACAGTCATATTTCAAATAATGTTCAACAGTGTGTCAAAAGCTACCAAAGAACTTTTCATTTATAAAAAAACGGAAATAAGCAAACTTTCCTGGACAACCAATATTGTATATCAAAGAAGTGAAGAAAAACTAAACATGAATTTTCAAAATCAGTTTGAACAACCTGAACTTGCAAAATCGCTCTCTTTTAATCCCTTTATGTTATGCAACCGAAACCTCAGCTTTGTATTGTTGGTTGCGTACATTCAGCACAAATCAAATTGCCAGTAGTATTGTATAAATATTTCTCAACACTATAGAATTATAAAGGTAACCAAGTAGGTTCTATCGCTTTTTCACCCACCACCTTCGAAGATTGATAAGTCACCTAAGACGTAATTGGAAGATCAAAAACATCGACGACCCTTAGCATCGACGACCTTTTGCCAACGTTCTGGAAGGCCATGGATTCCTTCACTGTACAACTTGATGGGCCGTGAAGCGAAGAACGTATCAAGTGCATTTTGCACATCTACTAGGGATTTGAACTGGCGTCCGCTAAGGTGATTGTCCAAGGAATGGAACAGGTGATAATCGGACGGTGCAATGTCCGGGGAGTGTGGCGGATGCAATAGCATTTCCCATCCAAGGTGAGAATTGTGTCCCGGGTCATCATAGTCACATAGAGCTCAGCGTTGTCCTGTAACAAGAGGGCCCCTTTTCGATTCAGAAGTGCTGGCTCCAGAGTTTTGAGTTTTTCTTGAACACGACTCAACTGCTGACAGTACACAGTTGCATTGATGTCCTGACCAACTAGTAGCAGTTCCCGATCCACAATGCTGCAAGCAGCCCACCAAACGAATAAGGAAACCTTCTTCTCGTGGAGTTCGACTGTTTTGGAACCGGTTCATGGGATGCTAACTAGTTATGACGAAGCCGTGGAGCTTCGTACAGGACCCACTTCTCATCAGATGTCAACACCCTGATCAATCATGCGGTACCCATCGACCGAACTTGTACTGCTTCCCAAGTTAATGGAGGTGCTGCCGATTGGTTTCTCCACTCACACTGAATTGTAGTTCCAGTTCTTCACATGTCTGGCCACTGTTCGCCTCAATTGCCCCTTGAAGATCTTCATTTTCTATGTGTAATTGGTCTTCCAGCAGAGGTGCGTCTTTGAGTGTTTCGTCACGGTCCTAGTCACGACACCCTCACCAAAGGCCTGACATTATCTTCAAACCCGTTGCAGCGGTATTTGACCCCAATTTGAATTCTTACAGCATAATGCCCTTATGACGCTCTGTGGAGGTCCCATATTCACTCTGTCCTTACGCAAGTTCACGGTGTAACTGAACTGCCACAACCAGATAGTATGTTGGATATACTCACACCAACAACTGACCTTCGCCTTACCTCCATTCGTATTCAACTCGCGGTGTGAGTGCCAATTGAACACAAACCTCCACAAAAAGCGATAGAAATTTCTTGATTACCTCTATACCTGTATTGTGAATTTCAAGCTAGTACAGTATTTATTTATTTAAGAACAAGAACACAACAGGTTATTCTACCCAATTACAGTGTTCATACCAAAGTTACATAGAATATCTATAATATATTTGCGAAATCTATTCTGACTCATACTGTGTATATCCAGAACTTTTTTACATTTACTCAGTTTGTTGTAGACTGCACCCATCCTCCACGTTGGTGACTGTTTTGTTGCATTTGTTCGAGATTTCTTAGAATAAAAGAAATTTCCATTGCTCACACGTATGTTTCCATTGGGTACCCTGAGATGAAAGGCAGAGACCAAATCCTTACTATTTAATTTGTTATTTAATATTTTGTACAAGAATATCATGTCATTTAACACTCTTCTGTGATTGAGAGACATTGTGTTAAAATTTTCATTAAGAGAAGTACTATTTTCATATGTGGGGAAGATGCCTGTTCTCTTGTACGCCAGAAACCGCAGAAATTTATTTTGAACTCTTTCTATTCTAATAGAGTCTTTCTTCGTGTGGGGGTTCCATATAATAGACGCATATTCTAATTTTGATCTAACAAATGAAAGATATAATTTCAGTAAAACATTCGACTTATTAAATTCCCTTCCCATTCTCAAAATAAATCCAAGATTTTTGTTTGCGTCATTTACAATTTGATTTATATGATGCTCAAACGATAGTTTGTTATCATATCCTCTTTAAGTACGGGGGGTTCTTCTCTCTCAACCACTACATTATCTAAACTTGTTAATACCAAATCTAGTGTTCTACCTAAACTATTCTGAACATCATTGAATGATTTCAAGTCATATAATGACATGAAATTATTTACAAATTTGTACTGCCCCGGGGCGCTCATGAAATCGAAACCCGTACCTTTAATGTCTGGTAAATTAAAGTCACCAAGTACAAGAAGGGTGCAGCCTGGTTGACACTTCGATTCAATGTACTGAAATATTTCATCATATTTACAAATGACAGAATTTGGTGGAAAATACACAACACATATATACATTGTTACCCTCTCCCCACTTACTTTCACCAAAAGACAGTCTACGCCATTATTTAGGTCATCATTATATATCAAACACACTTTATATTTATTTCTTAGTATTGCAAGCATTACCCCTCCCCCCCTACTCTTGCCGGTTTTTCTGTCACTACGGATTAGTGAATATCTGGCATCAAAGAGTTCTGAGTCAAAGATACCCTCATGCAACCACGTCTCTGTTATTGCCAAGAAATCGTAGTTCGTTGACAGCACACTACAATAGAAGGATTCAGTTTTGCTTCTAGCCCCCCTCACATTTTGATAATACACACTTAGAAACCCTTCGGAATGCACGTTGTTATCTGAAGAAGAATCTGTTTGTGCTTTTTCCTCTTTCTTACCTGCCTTGAAATCAGTCTCTGGTCACTTCCACTTGTTCCCTCGGGGCGTGGCACCTGTCCCTTTCGTCATTTTTCTTGTAATGACCTTGTTGCTGGTCGTTCCGGTGACCTGGCTCACTGACAGTGTATCCAATTCGCTCACAGTTTGTTTTGTTCCTGACGCTACTGCAACCGGCCTTTAATTATTCGGCTGTCAAAACGATCTTCTTCTTCTTTCATATTGTTGATATCATTAACACAGTGTTAGAACTCCACGCTAACAATATGTTAGATTTTAATGTTTATGGTTGAGGTTTTGAATCTTAGAAAAATGATTATAGCGAATCAGTAAGCGTCCACAGGAGAACATGTAATGCTACATCTCTCTCAGGAATTGCAGACCTCCAATTTAAAAAGAGGATTTTCTCACAAAGCCATTGCTGATGAGTATAGTATAGCATATAATGCAAATACAAGAGGCGCTCTTTCTAATCCAATTTTTTGCTAATTCCGCATTTCTGTATGCAGGAAATGGACAGATTAGCAACAGTGTGGTGCACACTCGTAGTTAGAATATTAAGACAAGGAAGGTATTTTGATTAGCTATTAGGAGTTCATTTTACATTGATGCATATATAACAGAAAGCAACTGAAAGTTTCAGGGGGCCTGGGCCGCCCCTAGCCACCTTCTAGTTAAGGATCTGGTGTAGTGTAATTTGTTCTATATAGATGATAAAATAATGCTAAACACTTTAATTTTAGGGGATATTCAAGTGTGTGTTTATGTTTTGAACTTTATTTCAGAGCATTTTTTTTTTTTTAAGAAAAAGTTTAGAGAAATAGACACGTACCGTATAGAAAGCCGTTTCCTATGAAAGTATCAACGTAATGATAAAATTTACAGTTTCCAAGACTAATGCTTCATACTTAGCTTCTAAAATAGCATGTTTCCTCATAAAGTAAACTCACTTCCCTACGTTACACCGGACCAAGGACTATGACCTATCGGCTTTTTAAATTAATTAATGTGTTGGTAGCACGGAGTCTCTATTATTGTTATTTCGGGAATTCTAGATAAGGATTCGCTACCTCTTAATTGAAGTAGCTCCTCAATTTCCTCGCCATGCTGGGTTAACACCAAATAGTCTGTGGACTCGGTGCTATGCACACGAAATTGATGCGCTCTAAGCATGTGGCTGTACGGAATACTCAACTACTATTATACTTCTTCTATATGAGATAAAATAATATAGTTCTACGCCCTGTGTCAGAACACCGATGCCTTTGGGCTTGTTTTGTTCATACCGTAGATTCTCTGTTTCCTTCACCCTCCCTTTCTGTGTATTGCGCATTCCTCCGTCTCCGTGATTCTTGAATCTTCTAAATAGAGACGTTTCTTCCAGTTGGAGTGGAATCTCTATTTACGAACAATAAATCTGTCGGCTGATGGCAAATGGAATCGTTTCGCTACGTACGAGTTACCCAATAGACAAGGCAGAACGTTTGCAGCGATATCTCTGAATGAACCAAACAAAGATTTGTGTCACTTCGGAAATAAGGAGACACAACAGAACAGCGCTGCCTTACAGATGTGGAGACAGGAAAGAAATTGTTTTCTTACGTCAGCGAATCGTCATGGAATCTCGACCAACGTCACTGACATAGGTAACAGTCTTATATTTCTTCTTCTTATACTCCAGGCGAGTCAATAAAACAAACACACTAGAAGGTCAATGGAACGGTACCTCATAATCACGTATGCGGGGTTAAATTACATGCACAAATCACGTTTATCACAGTTCCAGCATCCTAACTGACGAAAATATCAATAAAATTGTATCAAAGTGATCCAGTATGTTAATAATATACGTTTCACACACCAAAAAGCATAATACTATTTTTAAATGTTTTAATTTTAATGTGCACATACAGCCTGCGGGGACAATTTACGTTGGAACCTTTAACAAGCACTTTATAATATGAAATAAAGTGGATAGAAATGCAAATCAGTCTTCAGCCCTGATCTGTTATTTTTCATTTGAAAATAAAAACTGATGAATTTTCTTCTATGTCTAGAAGCTAATCCCGTCACATCCACTAGACCATTAATGGAATCAAAATAATCACTATTTTCTTTTAACTGACCTTAATCTGATATTTCTTTGTCGACTTCTGACCCCCTTTATTTTATCATTCCAACTACTTTCCGGAAGCAATAGTTTCTAAATAACGCATTTTTGTGCATTCATGTTAATTTATATACATTTTTTTTATGTTTTAGTGTAAGAATCCATATTCCAAAGTGTTTCTTTACATATGTATATCCCCAAATCATGTAGTGTTCCTCCTAATTGATCAAAAACCTCTTCGCTTTCTACGAAATGTATTACTTATTCATCCTTCTACAGGAACTATTGCTTCCTCTTTCAACGCTTTTACATCTGTCTTTCATTTCCTTCATTGACTTAGTCATCGATGTTCTTACGTTAATCAGTGTACAGTTTATCCAAACGTATATATTATAATCACGCCCAATCCTAGCCATAGAAGCTAAATACACGATTCTGATTGGTTAGAGTTATCCGTTTCTCGCCACGTAGCAGACATATAGCACAAATCAAACAACAATTGCTCTCGCTCCTCGTAGCCAAGCATATTAGTGAGCGGGGTAGTAATGAAAATCGCTTTTGACGTAGGTTCAAATCCGATCAAAGGAAAGATTTTTTTTAATCTTCATAATACATTTATCATTAAAATAAGATTTTTAAAAATGCTCATTTCCCCTTGTACGTAATATATAGTGCATAAATGGTACTTTTTCCACCATTTACCTACAGATTTCTGATAGTCCTTTTAAACAACGACCTTACAAATCAACAGGACAGTAAGAAGTGGCCCCCTCGAGAAGCAAAAGGTTGTAGGGGTAGTGGGAAGTTAGAGAAGGGAATATCGAAGGCCCATAAGGGGGAAAGGTAGGCATACACTTCCTTTCTTTAACTTGTGATTAAAAAAAATGACTTATTTACGTCACGAAACATGGCTGAGCGAGCGTCAGCGAGCGAAGGGGGTTAGAAGCCCCACAGGGCTCGTTTTATTCCACCTTTACCCTCATGATAATACCACGTGATATTACGTCACACTTGGGTTATGCAATTTCATGTAAATTTAACTTCACTCGCTTCCTTGTGATAAAAACAGTTGGCTAGTGCCAACAGTTGGCGCCAAATATATATGTTATCCAAACAGCCTAAATAAGGTTACTCAAAACTTTTTCAATGACAACTTTACTAGAAGTTATTTAATGCTAATGGAATATGGCCTATTGACTCTGAATTTTTCGATTGCCTCTATTTCGTAGTGTTAAAGTGGTAAAGAAAATTAGATGATTTTTTTCATTTTAAAAGATGTGTTTAATTATATATTTTTTTTAAAGTAGGAAACTTCTTCCGGGAAGCAACACGGTAGAAAACATTCATGCATATCCGATTTTCATGAAAAACAGCGCGTACATTTTCAATGTGCACTCTTATTGATGAAATTAGCTACATGAAAGAATTAATTCACTCTAAGTTAAAAAAATAAGTTAACGTTCATTATACAAAAAAAAAAAAGTCCGACTTTTATGCAACATGGCATGCTTTTCTTTTGCAAATGTTTAACAGTTCTTCATATGTGTTTGGACTGGAATCAGTGAAATGTGATATGGTAAAATCTGAAATACATTCTCTGGTGCAAATTTAGAATATAGGGTCACTTTCTAGATAATTTACAGGTAAAATCTGTTAATTAATATAGAAACAGTGTTGTTTAAGGAAATTATTCATGTAGGCGGCGAACATGTAGCTCATACATCAACATACATAAAGCATTACAATGTTTACTCCATTATCATGCAATTCTACGTATGCAAACAAGACATTGTGTATGATGTCTAAACAAATTTTCATTTACGCGCATATCTGTTCCTGTTGACGCACTCCACATTGTTGTGTTGACTTATCAACTTCGTCCTGTTCTGAACTGGAATGGATACAAAGCTAGCTTGTAGTGACCACACTAAGAAGGTTGTTGCGTATTTTTCGTATGAGTAACCTTTGCAGGCCCGTATCCAGGGGTCTATGGGGAGCCCGGGCTGCCCCCCTAAAATTTTCATAGTAGGCTTGCAAATGAACTATAATATGGTGATGAACTATAATATAGTTGGATCGCCCCCCCTAACATCAGCCGGGCCCCATACATTTTTGGGCTGTCTACCTGCCTGAACCTTTGTGGAGCATTATCAGTTTGTAGACATTTTACCTAGGTATAAATCTGTACGCAATAGGCAATAATGGACATAAGAATCTAAAAGACATAAGACTATTATTTACACCAAGGAAAGTGATGTAAAAGTATTTTATCAAGTGGTAGCCATATTGTTTATACTCCCCATTGAATTAAAATAGCCATACGGGATCTTTCTGGCCGTATATTGTTGGGAATGAGGCTATGGATTACGGACACAAGATCTTACAGAAGTTTGCACATGACTTTATATTTAATGTCAGTTGTTAGGGAATACATTGTGCAAACAAATAATCAGATAAAGATGAATTTCAATCAGAGTAAGATGGATATTGGATTTTAAGAATCTTTTGTATGTTATCTCTCTTAGGTGTAGTCTCTGATTAGGAAAATAGATATCCGTAGATCAGGATATGTATTGGATACTCTTATATAGATATAGAAGTAATTGGAATAAATATATGATTGGGAGCATTTAAGCCTAACAAGATAGATAGGAATTTTTATCTGATTTGGAACATTGAGAGATAGTTGGGCACAGTTCAAGTTTAGACACTCAAGATTTAAAATATTAATACTTAACATGTATCATAGTAAATTTGGTATTATGTATTTCATCATAACTTGTAGTGATATTAATTTTGTATTCCTCACGGCACACAGTCACGTGTTGGCCTTTACATTTTGGCCCAAACACAATTTCATTTTCCAAGAAAAGCGAATTAAATTGAGTGTTTTCATTTGTTCTTCTTTTCCGTTTCTGTATTTTCTCTTCTCCACTTCTAATTTTAAGCTCTGAGGATGTTAATTAGCGTTTCTAATTTATTAAGACAAACGAAGAGGACAAATAAAGAAACCGAAAGAAAAAAACCTACAAAAATGGTCCAGACCTCTGTGTATAAAGGAAAGCCTTATCCGTGGGGAATGGGAGGTTTCCCATTCTTCTTAAGAACAGAGAAAATTAAGGGGAAGCCTTTAGGCAAACTTACCTACGTCACGGGATAAAGCCAAACAATGGAATGGAATCAAATGAAAACGCTCCAGCCAAGTGTTTGCCTTGCATTGATTTTGAGAAGTTAACACAAAATCTCAGATTGTTAAAACAGCAAAAACACTAAGTTCAACTGGGATACTTTAAACATCCGGACAAATAGGAATAAATTATTCCTTTATTGCATATAGTTTATATAAATATCTGGAGAAGAATCTATATCTCTAGAATACTGAACCTGTTCAAAATTATCGAAGTGAAGTAATACATATTTATAAAGATTCCAATACTATCGTGTGTCATAAAGTTTAGATCAACAAGTTAGTCTATAGCCAAGAATTGAACTCAATATATTATTTTATAAAACGTCATTAAATTAAATAGGTTGTTGTCTGTTTAAGTTTAGCGCCCCTTTGCAGCATAGAGGTTATATAAGATTTGTACCTACAGTTTAAAGTGGAATCCTAACCACATAACATATTCAAACATCAATGCTCTCCCACCAAGAATCGAACCCGGGATCCCATGTGCCAAAAGTTAGCTACAATTTTTTTTTATTTCGCCCCAACTGGAACATTTGTCTCCAGGATCACCTATTTAACTCTTGTTCTTAATTTGACTTGACAGGGGCACGAACACAGAAATTTCGAAGGCAGTTAGGAACGCCAATGCTCTTCAATATTAGTCGAACCGACGATTGATCACGCCTCGTGATCCAAACTAAAACGCCCGACTTGATATCTCTCGGCTATTGACACTGGTTTACTAGACCAGCAGCGGAACTGAATTAAATAAGAAACCGAAATGTGCTGTTGAGAGTGTCCACCTGAAATTTATAGCATAAATGAGCAAGGTAATACATAAGTTATCATCGAAATGTCAATTTGATGTTCTCCAGGAACGTGAGGACGCGGTGGTTCAATGCTAGAACCTTTACCTCTAGTGCGCGGGGTCCTTAGTTCGATCTCCGCCCACGTAAGTTTGTGATGGACAACACTGTATCCGTGGGTTTTGTCAAGGTATTCCAGTTTCCTCTCACTTTTGTATTCAACAATTGTTGCATCATTATTGACTTACCTAATTAATCGTCTTCCTTAGCCTGAAGGGCATAATCATGGGAGGTTAAACTGAAATATTTCATTTCATTACATTTTCATTCTTCAGGATCATGCAAACATAATTTGATTGTTATATTGGAGTCTGTTTATTATTGCTTTCACTTATTCTGAATGCAATAGAGGACAAATTCAACTAATACCATTTCTCCTAACATTATGATCATTTCTATTAACTGTTGCCGTATCTTTTGTTCTTGCAATCAGTGTTGCAAACAGAAGCTTTTAAAAGATAGCTAACTGAAGCTCAAAATCTAACTAAAATGACTACTCTTTTAAAACTATAGATAAATTTGTAATTAACAGACTTTAAAGCAAAATATTTCGAATTTTTTACTGACTACTGAAAACGTATTGTACTATTCTTGCGGGTAGTCTCAATTCAAACACTGTAACCTTTAACTCTCACTTAAAATCTCTTTGATCGCAAAATAATTAAATATTAAAATTATATGTGGGAAGCTATTTGCAGAATCTCGATTTGCATGAGATGGTGCCAGTAAGCAAGGATGATAAGATACATAAGATGGTTTGGTATGGTAATGTAAGTACTATTGCAAGCGAAAGGGTTGGCAAAACATTAAGTAATACTCTATTATTCTTTTATACATAATTTTTGAGAAGTTTTGATTGGAAAAGATATTCAACTACCACAAGCATAAATACTTAGAAATTAGCATTCTGAATGCAGAATTGATCAAAATTCTAGGTAACAGCTAAACTACATTCTAATTGCCTAAACACCGTGAAAAAAATAGCTAGATTTAGAAATAAAATGACTAATTTGACAACACTACGAGTTGAATTCTTGAACTTCCACTGCCAACCTTCTGAAGTTGTAGTCACCACGTTTTGAGGGTTAGTGGACTTGCGTGTCTGTATATAACGCTTAATTAGAGACCATCCGTTTCTTGGTTGGTTTTATAGATTCTAGTTTACTACACCTTTCATCGCCGAGGTGGAATTCAAGTCACTGTAAAACATTCAAATTATAATGCTATCTCACGGGGGTTCAAACTTGGTATTCCATGCACCGAAGTCGCGCACACTAGCCACTAGATCAGCGTGGAAGTGATTCCATATTTGTGAACAGGAACATTCCTATACGACTGACGTGGTTTCTACGTTTCTGTTTTATTTTCAAGACGCAGTCCTATAATCTAAGGAACACGACTGATACAAGTACGTAAAAGATGATGGCAAATTGATGGAGAAGAGATACAGTGGCAGAAGTGGAACCCAAGAAAAACCTTTGGACATTACATTTATGTTGACCAGCACAAACTCAAATTTGTTTGGTATCGGAGCAGCAAAAAAATGAAATGAAATGAAATCTTTAAGTTTTACGTCCCACGGTTATGCCGGCTACGCAAAAGGAGACTGTGATGATGAGACATGAGTGAAATTATGAAATGAAGAAAGTGACAGGAAACGGGAGAACCCCGAGAAAACCCACGAGCACGGTGTTTGTCCACCACAAAGTCCACACGGTGCAAGCTGGGATCAAACCAAGGACCCCAAGCACCGGAGGTGAACACTCTACCACTGAGCCACCGCGCCCCCTCGGACCAGCAAAGAAAGGCACGGCGGTTCAGTGGTAGAGCGCTTGCTTCTGGTGCGTGGGGACCATGGTTCGATCCCAGATCAAGTAAATTTGTGATGAACAATATCGTGTCCGTGGATTTTGTCGGGGTACTCTTGTTTCCTCCCACTTTCTCATTCCAGTAATTATTCCATCATCATCCACTTGCCTTAATCATCGTCTCCCTTAGTCTAAAAGAGAATAAACGTGGGACGTTAAACTAAAATATTTCATTTCACTTATTTTTTTTCGAACCAGCCATTCTTCGAACCAAGACCACTCTTCTACCACTGAACTACTGTATACACTAAATCCATAGGAAGGCAAATGTGTTAAATTTGTAAAACGTGTCCAGTATAGAATGTCATTTAGAAACATTAAGCTAATACTTATTTTTAAAAAGTAAAAAAGAAAACTTTACGCTCTTCTTTTTAGCAAATCTGATGAATAAAACAAGACTGGATTCTAAAGATATTCTATCCTTTAATTTTCCTATCGTATTTTTTTTTCTCTGTGACGTAGCTAAGCGTTAACTGAAGACTCTGGTTTCTGATCCTAACGTAAGAACACAAGAAGCGACATGTTGGAACCAAAATCCATTTGATCGGCGAATTCAAGTCTGCAGAATATTTATACTTGTATCTGAGACATTGAACGCAGTCCACTTTCCAATAAATCAAGTAAAGGAAAAGCCATTCGTGCTTATTGAAAACAGAGAAATGATTCACAAGCGATTGCAAACGTTTCTACCTCTCTTCCCACAATCACAAGTTTAAAGTATTTCGCAATATCACTGACTACCTTTTGCATTTGTCCTTGTTTAACATGGCAGTGTAATGCATCAATCTGTCCTTTCATTTTCCAATTCAGTCGCGTAGTGGCTCACAAATAGGCTAGATGATACCAACGAAAACCAGGTTATTTTCTTAAAACGTTTACTTATATATATATATACAGGGGCGGATCTAGGATGTGATCACGGGAGGGGCTAAACCATATTTTGGCGTTTTATCCAGTGTAAAGCAGGATTGAAGCCCATTTTATCCAGTGCATACCTGAGCGTCAAGGGGGGCTATAGCCCCTATAGCCCCCCTTGGATCCGCCACTGTATATATATATATATATATATATATATATATATATATATATATATATATATATATATATATAGGGCGCAAAATTTCGAAGTCAGACGCACTCGTCAATCCAAAAATAATGGTCGGTTGCCAGTATCTCTCACGTACAAAATTATGAGAGGATCCCCCTTCCACGGCCTTTGGTTTGACAAAGAAAGAGATTACATCAGGGAGTAAAATTTCAACACTAGACCAGGAGGGCAAAGTACAAGGTCGTGAACACTTTATTTCCATGTAAGTTGTGAAGACTTCACATTCCATATTTTCTCTCACTCAGTGACAATTATTTTCATGCGAAACAGAAATGGCACAGCCCTGTGATTTTAGCCAGAAACAATCCTATTAAACACTGGTCGGCAGCTCTAAATGTCTAGTTGCCAATGGCGACCTGGCGACCGGAAATTTTGTGCCATATATATATATATATATATATATATATATATATATATATATATATATATATATATATATATATATATATATATATATATATATTGTACTAATTGAAGCGCATTTGACGTACGGGCTTCCAGTTTCGATTCTCAGTGGGACGCGTCGTTTACATTTTACCTTAAACTACAGGTACACGTTTCATATAGCCTTAAAGTTTAAATCAGACACTAAACTCCAAACAACCAATTGCAATAACTGAACATAAATTAGTAACTTAAGCACGAAACAAGAAAGTATGTGTTAAGTATTCAAAAAATAATACGGTGTGACCAAATATACACCGTCCGACAATTAAGTACTGAAACTGACTTTATTGTGACCAAACAGTAAATGCAATCCGTAAAGCAGTATGTGCGTTCGAAAGAGTAATCCCTCCTCTACAATCTGGCAACACCGCATGGTCGCATGCAAAGTATGATGGGAAATACAACGCCATTACGAGCAGTGTTGCCAATTTGGGGAAAAAGTCGCTAGATATAGGGGATTGACCTTCAGAATAGCAACAAAAATTGGTGTTTTCGATTAGCGACTTTTTTGGTGATTTTTAAATGACGATTTGGCGACTGACTTACATATCTAGCTACTTTTGTGATGTAAACAACTTCTTCTGTAATCAAGCGCTATTAGTTCGAAGCAGTTTTCATATGTTCGTTTTCCTTTTGCTTATTTGAATCAGCGCAAGCGTCAACGAGTTCGGCGAATATAAGCCTATAGCGTGTGAAATCTCCAGAATTCCTCTTTGTTTTCTGATCTTTCGCTCTAACGGAGAACAATTTCAATCTTCAATGTAATTTTGGATGTAAGCGTTTTCTTTGTAAAGTTTTAACTTTCTTTCGTTTTTTCTAATCATTCTTGATTCATTGAAGTGAAATTGATCATAAAGGAAATATATACGACATAAACATTGCACTAAAAGGAGATTATTTTCAAGGTACTGTAATCTAATTACGAGCAGTCACTGAGAGGCCCTAGTCACGCTAGCAGTATGGAGCAGAGAGTGAATATCAAATTCTGTGTTAAACTGGGTAAAAGTGCAAAAGAGACTGTTGGTTTGATGCGGAGAGTGTGTATGAGGATGTAAAGACAATGAGAAACTACGACTTCAAAAGTCAAATGTGAAGAATACTCTTGTGTTGTTATGGCATAAGCGTATTATTCATAATCAATTTGTACCAGATCACACAGTGTATGTCCAGGCTTATTTAAACGTTTTGGAGCGCTTCGTGAAGAGAATTCGTCGTGTTCGGCCTGAATACTCAGCTCCAGGTAGTTTGTTCCTTATCCATGACAATGCACCCGCTCACCGGCCAGTACTTGCTCAGGAATATTTGGCAAAAAAAAAAAAAAAAAAAAAAAAACAAGTATGTGTATTGCATCACCTCCTATTCTCCAGTTATGTCACTCTGCGACTATTTTCTGCTCTCTAAACTAAAGTTCCCATTAAAAGGAAGACTTTTTGACAATGTTGAAGACATCCAAGCAGCTGTGACAACGGCATTATGGAACGTACCACAAACTAAGTTGCAGAGATCGTTCTACTTCTTGCGTGACCGTTCCACTCGCTGTATTGACGCAGGAGGACTGTACTTTGAATAAGAAACAGGTATTATTCCATTATCTTTGTTTGGTCAATAAAATCAATTCCATTATCTTTGTTTGTTCAATAAAATCAATTCCATTATCTTTGTTTGTTCAATAAAATCAGTCTCATTACTTAATTGTCGGACTGTGCATACAGGCTATTTGATTAAATTTCCTTTTAAAATATAACTTCTCTTTCATAAAAAAAACTTACATAAAAAGCTTAGTTTCAATGTCACAAAACGAATACAAACAGTATCACTTAAATTCTTCGAAAGTAAATACGATATTAAACCTGATATCGATCAAAATAATACCACAGAATACTAATCCAAAGCCTGTTTTCATTATCATAGTAATTTCCACCCAAAATTTGACATCTTCATGTTTTATCTCCTAACAGTGTGGTGATCGTAAAGGGAAATCGAACTTAACACTTGAAAGGGTTTCCACGTTTTATGGCCTCTACATGCTGAAAATGTAATTTGGACGTCTGTCTTCTGTTGGTTCCCACGGAAGTACTCACCTCGAAGTTTGAGATAAGCAGGCATTTATTCCGTTAACCACTGTCAGTGTTTCAGCATCCAGGCATATGCCATAAAAACTGCTGTGCAAAAACAGAAAACGTGTGCTACGTTGCCACTAAAAGGCACGAATGCAACCAGTTCTCTGTAGTAGAGCCCCGAAACACGATACGTTATTATATATTTATTTATTCTCCTTCCCTTATTGCATGATACACGTCCTAGGTTAGTTACTAAGACAGTAGGTTTGAAACACTGCCAAATTATGCTCTATTGTCAGTTTACCTTATATGATTTTGCTACATGCTTTCATACAGTCCAAGATTCAATTGCATTTTTCTTCCTGATTAATCATCTTGTTTCGTTTTTGTGATGCTTAAATTTCGTATAATTATGTTAATTTTCCAGTAAATTTTGTAATTTTAGAACATCTATGGAACTTAACCTCATTATTTCAATACATGGAGCGGAGCAATTAAAACCTCGTCATCTCATACCTTGACACAGTATTTTCATTTGCTTTGGTTCACTACATCTATGAGTTCGATGCTCCAGTTCCTACGTCAATGATAGGATGGAGTTTGTTGCAATTTCGATGTCGATCTAAGCCTACTCATAAAGCTTGTGCTGCAAAAATATCGAATGTCCATAAATTATCTTTACAATTTTAGACTTTAATAACTTTTAAACTAAACTAGAAAATAACAAACAGTTTTCAACTTTGTAACAAAATGATTCACAAAGCTTTTTTTATTTTTCGGCTGAGGCAGATTTGACGAAAAATGGGAACGCCAGAGGAGAAAGCTCAGTGAGTAGCCTGGTTCGTAGAGACGACGTCTGATAAGAAATCTTCAGATAATGTGGAAGGGAACCGCCCTCCCGACAAACTATTCGGGTATAGAACACGTCATTTATGGAAACAGGTAGTGTTCTTCATTAATAGGAGCCCATTTGTTTCAGATGCCAACGTGGACAAGGTACCGCAGGCGTTTGCAAAAAGTATGACAAAATCAATGCATGCAATGGCCAAAGTTGGAAATGCCACGATCAATAGTGTACAAAGTCTTGCCTAAGAAATTACGTCTTTATACCTATAAGGTGCAGTTGTTGCAGGCACTAAAACCTATGGATAAACCTCAGCGCGAACAGTTTGCAGTGGATATGCTAGCCAAGATCGAAGCAAACAGTAACTTTTCGGAAAAGATTTGTTCCTCCGCTGATTGTAACAAAAGAAATACTGACCAAAGCTTAAACCCACAGTATAAGCTATAGTATATATGTAGTGTCTGATGAAGGATATGGTGGATATCCGAAACTGTAACACATCATAGTTTTTAAAACACAGTGTGCTTAAGCTTTGGTCAGTCTTCTTTTGTTTTAATATCCAATCCAAAGCCATGGATGTGTCATTCTCCGATGAGTCAACTTTTTTTTTTTTTTTTTTTTGTATCCTGTAAACTGAATCGTCGTAACGTTCATATATAGGGATCAGAGTATCCTCGTGTTGCACGTGAAATGGAAAGAGACAGTCTCAAGGTCAAGGTCTGGTGCAGACTTAGTAGAATTGCATCATTGATTCATCAGATAATCTACCGTCAACACTGATGTTTACCTGGACATGTTAAAAGGAGATTGCTGTGCCACAATAAAAACACCCGCAACCTAATGCCATATTCTAGCAGGTTTGGGCACCACTTCACTGATCCCTAAATGTCCGTTAATTTCTGGATAAAATATTTCCGGATAGGTGGATTGGACGAAATGGTCCGATTCTGTGGTCCCCATGACTAACAGGCTTCTTTTCATGGAGTTTTGTAAAGGGTCAGATGTATTAAACTAAGGTTACAGACCTACAGGACTTGAAGGCACGCATTCGCAATGCATTTGAACATGTCACCGTGGAGTTCCTGGGGCGTACATAGAGGGAAATTGAATACCGATTGGCCATTGGCCATGACACTAGGGGTGCACACATTGACATACATGCATGAACGAGTGTAGGACGTGTATAAAAGGAAACAAAACTATGACTTATCTTGCCATATGTTAAAAGCTGTTTATTATCTATTATACTTTTAAAACTATTCAAATTAAAGTTTAAAGATAATTTATGGACACTTAGTTCAATGTTGCCACGTGCTACGAGACTATTTTGCTACTGCCTGTAACTTACTTTCAGTTATTTATGTATAATTTCAATAACAGCGAAACAAAAATTTAGAAAAGACCTGAATAACAGTGAGCAACCATGGAGTAAAAAGCTTCTCATTTGAATGCTCGATGAACTTGGCAATAAGGAAGTACTTTTTTTTTCACTGTTCACCTGTTTCTCTCACTTTGCTTGACAGAGAAATTACAGAGTTTCGCTACTCTAAAAACAATTGAGTTGACGTATGTACAGGATGACTATGGGGTGCGAAGTCAATTATTACGCACTACTTCGTCAATATTTTGCTCTCGAGAAATGGAAGTATGAAACAAGCAGCAGATCACCTGACTTGAACCCCTGACTTTAACCATTCTAGATTTCGAAAAATTTGGAGAGTATGGTGTGATAATCCTGACATGTTGGATAGAATTGAAAGGCACATAGTGCAACGTTTAACAAATTATGTTGAGTATGACGCAGAACATGTACTCATTTCTTCCACAGACTGGAAAAGTGAATATGTTATTTCCTCCTTCTTACCATGGTAATCGCCATACTGCTTTACTACACAGATACCTTGTTCCTGTCGCTTGCCCTGGACTTTGCCGTAGTTATAGACCACAGCTTTTACCTTTTTTTCAGTGTTTCTTTTACTTTCATTTGTTGAAAATCCGAACATCTATCAGTATCGTTTTGGGTGTTGTATTTACCCCTAAAAATTACTATATAATATTTTTATTTAGTTTATTCACGCGTGTTGTATAAAGGGAAATGTCCATTTCCATGACAATGAGCAGGACATGAGAACGTAAGTCCATTGTTTTCAGATTCTGGTTAGCAATACTGCAAGTAGCCAATTAGAGTTGGCAGCACTGATGATAAGCGATCTTTCTCTGCCTAAAGTAAACTTTTTACATGTTCGTTGTGTCACACTTCGCTCGTCAGTTGCTCGTTGATGGCAAAAAGAGAGAAGCAGAGTAGATAAGAGAAATAGAACAAGATATTTCTTCTCAGAATACAAAATACTCTCTCTCTCTCTCTCTTGTTCAGCTGAATATTAAGCTGAAAACGTCAGCCGCGGTTAAGAAGTAAGATTTGGAGGCGTAAACCAGACAAGATATTGCAAGGTCGGTGGGACGTGCTCCTTGGTTAATCTGTTGGCTGAGAGAGGGGAATGTAGTTAGCTGAAATTCTCGCTTTTATTTGACAGCGCTTCAGTCCACAGAAGAACAACCGTTATTTGTGATGAAAATTTCGCCTACAAATGAAAACTTTCCCCATCTTGACTTTTAAATTCATACACAATCTACACAAATGGAACATCTTTGTGCTTTAAACATTATTATTCGTTAGAGATTCCTCCTGGCTACAGTGTTAGCGTACGTGCCTTTGATACTGAGGACCTGGGTTCAATTCGTGTTGAAGCCCATTTGATTCGGATTCCTGTTAAGCTCTAGGATCAAGTCTAATATATCCTCAGTGCTGAAAGAGATGTTAAACTCCAAAGGAAGCATCGAAATTAGAATGCCGTTTGATAAAAATTTCAGTTCAATTGGCTTGAAGCGAAACTGCATCTAAGCTGTTTGGAGGCTGAGAGTAGTTCGTCTGAAGTTGATAAGTATATATGAGAACTCACAACTTATCATTAGACAATTTCTGGTGATTTTGAAATGATATTGTAGACTTATTCATATATCATACCACACCATATCAGCTTCTTTATCTGAATTTGTCTTGTTGTCATAATGACACAAAAGTTTGACCATTATAACTATCTCAACATTCCAAAGGTAATTACGGTCCGCACATTTCTATCTACTGCGATGAATAAAACAAAATAATTGAAAAGAACACGATTTACGATCTGAATATATATTCTACGTGTCTTTGGACAAAAGTTGAATACTCAAATCTTTATTTACATTAAAATATTTTAAATATTGTCGCTTTTTACAAAATACTTTGCAAAGATAGAGGAGTGTGGTGTCATCTACTGCTGATAGTCGATCTCTTACACGCATCCTTAAAGAGAAACTAACGTCTATTTGATCGCTCTTCGTTCCTCAGAGAAAGACGATAAGTACGAGGAAACAATAACCGTTCTGCAGAATGGACGCAGAACGAAGAGCTAAATGGGTCGAAGAGTGAAAGCGTAAAACAAGTGACAATGTGCTCTGTAAATACCTGCTACCATGCATGTTAGTACAAAGCTATAATTGAGATTGAAATACATTTGCACTGTTACGTTATAATTACAAACCGGATGCTTAGACATTAAAACCCTGGGAAATAGGCAGTCAAATAGCCACTTAACATTTAAAAAATAGGCACTAAAATGTAACACGAAATAATGAAGGTATTTACTTAATACAATTAAAAAATAAATTCAAGTCATAGATAATGTTCAAAGAATATAGAAATATACCTGTTTATTAATATCTTCTTTTACTGTATATAGAAAAACGAAGGTGCACATGCATTCCATGTATATTTGGTAAATACATTCTCTACAGCACTTTATCCAAATTTTACAGTCCAGAATTTATAGTCGAAATTTTATACATTTATCAGTACATAGCATCCAAAGTTTTACAACATCTTATCACTACAAACAACACTTATATTTCTCGGAAGAGGTAGAATCCTTTCTTGATATACTAAATTATATGTTTTTCAACAATAACCTCTTATTTTGAAGAAAATGCATAGAATAGGGAAGATTAAGCACTAAAGTAATTATTTAGGCAGAATGAGCTAAATAGGCAAAAATAAAATTGGCTTATATTGAAACTATAGCCCCCATATAAACTTTAAAACGTTATTTCTGATCATATCTTTAATATTAAAGAACACGCATTTTGGCTAACATCCGGTATCTAGATATAATCAATTGAATTAACCCTTCTTTATATCATCAGGGTCCTTTTAGCCATTACCCATGTTACCAGCTAAGGAAAGAAAGCTCACTAACACACTAATTCTTGTGTGCAAATTTCAGAAGCTATATTGTTTCTTTCCTTAGGTTGTAGCGAAAAAATTTCAATATTTAGCATTGTGACTTCCCTCTAGAATCGCCACTTGAATGGAAGGAGGTAATTATAACATAAAAGAGAATGTCGTCCGAAATAACTCTGTAAAAAAAAACAGGATTTTTTTATTAATTTTCATTATTTTAAGTAAGTCTCCAAATCAGAATCTGGTAATGTTTAATTTGTCGTAATGATCGTCGGCACTAATCTGCACTTCAAGAGTCGTTAAATCCGCGGCTGTAGAATCGCTTTGGATGCAACTCGTCTATTCATGGTTCCGTGGACCATTTGACCTCTGAGTACCAAACAACACGCTCTGTGGATGTATCCCTCGGTTAACATAATAAAAAGAACGAAGAAGCAGTGTTTAATGTTCCCTGATAAGAACACATAACTTGAGCGCCAAAGACGTGCTCAGTGGAGGGGGCTCGCTTCTTCTTATCTCGTCGGCTGCAAGTAATGACCCGGAGGTGATCTCGTCTTCTCTCCTCATCATATGAGTTGTGACACTCTGCTCACCACCAGGCGATTACAAACGCCGTCCTTCCAAGGCTAAAATGGAGAACGGGCTATAAAACTGTTTAGATTGCACATTCACGACTTGACTTCAGGAACATTAGAAGGCAAACAGGTACCACAAAAAGCATTTCCTTATAAATACTCAATTTTACAACTTCCAAGAATATACAGGGTGTTTCGGAAGTTAGTCTACTAATTTCGCACTAAAATTCTTCTATCAAGAAGGAATGTTAACTTATTTATAATTCATTCTTTAATGTCCCAATCATTAGAAGGAGGACAATGATAAGCAAGTTACGCAATACTGTTAATTTTCCCTTCTGATAATACATTGTAACACTAGGACGACACGGTGGTTCAGTGGTAGAGCGCTTACCTCTAGTATCTAAGGTCCCAGGTTCGATTCCTGGTCAAATAATTGTGTAGTGGACAACAACGTGTCCCTGAGTTTTCTCGGGGTACTCCCATTTCCTCCTACTTTCTCATTCCACCAATGCTTCCATCATCATTCGCTTGCTTTAATCATCGTCTCCCTTAGCCTAAAGGACGTGAGACGATAAACTGAAATATTTCATTCCACAATTTTAATTAGTTCAACAGATACAACGTAGGTGAAGCTTAAAGGCAAAAACTCTTCTTTCCAATTTGGGGTAGGCCATAGGAGGTACAAGAACTCGATGGAATTAAGACTGAAAATTTTCTACACTTCAATACATACAGGAATGATGTAGTCACCACCACACTTCGGGGGGAGTTAAAGGGATCTGTACCTATTGTTGCTGCTCACTTTAGAACCAAGAATAAGTAATACGGAAGAATAACGAGTAGGGTTGAGCCTGCTCTACAGTTTCCAGTTAATTTGCAACCCTTCCTTTTTATGTAGTGTGCACGTCGGGATTTGATGCCCAGTGGGACATGATTGGATACATTATGTTGATTCAGATTCCATCTTAAACTGTGGCTTCAAATACAGTCTCGGTGCTGAAAAGGTATGCTAAATTTCAACAAAGAAGCACTATCAAGAAATGAAATCTTTAAGTTTTATGTCCCTCTGTTATGCCAATTAGGCTAAAGGAAACGGTGATGATGGAATGAATGAAACGGTGGAATGAAGAAAGTGGGAGGAAACGGGAGAATCTCGAGAAAATCGGCGCATGAGATGTTTGTCCACCACAAAGCTCACTGGGCACGAATTGGTACCAATCAGGGACTCCATGCATCAGAGGGAACGCTTTACCACTGAGCCACCATGGCCCCAATATCAAGAACAATTAGTTAACTATAATATAAAGTTTTTCCAAGAAACGCTTTTGTGTTTAGACCAATCATTTTCAAGTTATTGACCCCTGACGTCATGTTTGTTTCTTTCATTCTCAGTAAACCTGATGAACGGACATCAAGAGCTCATTGCAAATACCTGGGGTTCAAAAGGCTAGGGGTACCCACGGGACGAGAGGAGACAGAGCTCTTCTAATAGAAACATATTCACCTTCAGAGACGAGAAATCATTTATCATACAGATATATCTTTTCGAGACCTAAACTCTTGTTTAGTAGGCAACTCTAGAAATAGCAATGATAGTAGGCAAACAAGAACTCGCCAAAAGTCGATCTGTTGGTTGAGAAGGTAACGTTCTTTATATTCTTCTTCTACACCTCCTCTTCGGTTGCTTCTGCCAAGGATATTATAAAATAGAGGATCTGTCCTTACAACAAAATCTTGAAGCCATATGTCACAGTTTCTCCACCCCTACTCTGCCCACTCCGCCCAATAGGATCGCAATGTTTTGAGCCAACAATCATGGCGGAAACGAAAGTAGACAATCAGACGATGGCGGAAACGAGAGTAGCCAATCAGACGTACAGATGCTCGGTTGTTTTTTGGCTTCATCGATTTAATAGGATAATGATACATATGGGCAGATCCTCTATTTATAACATCCTTGGCTTCTGTACCCTTGTACCCCTCTTCTGTCAGCATACATTCACAATTCAGAAATGCCTGGCTGAGACGATAACTCTTTTCTCTCTTTAAACTCTTTTCTGATGACTACGTAAAACAACAACTTTTCGTTAGAAGTCTTTACTTTGTCTTATGTAATATTACATTTTTTTTTTTAATTCCCACAAAAATGTCCATCTTTATTCATTATTTCCTAAACAACTGATATTCGTGACCCTCAATTTCAGGGAGACTAATCTATTAAACCAACCCAACAAAATCAATTTCCAAGTTAGTTGAACTTGATATTTTAGATGTTAGTCTAGGGAATGGAACATGCTGTTTATAAGGCGATATCGCTCTTCTCAGCAAATGTTATAATGGTTCCTTCTGATCTATTTGGTATTCACATTACTCTAAGAGAGTGATCCGCAAACCAGAGAACTACTGCTGTGCAGGTCCGTCGCCAGACCGATTCCTTAGAGGTGCAGAAATGAGGTAGAGGGAGCAGTGATAAAGATATCAAAGAACACTACAAAACTGTTTATTTATACGAGGGGGAGTCAAATGAAAACCATAATTATTTTTTTAAATATTATTTATTGGTCACACAGGGTACAGAAGTAAATCACTTTTCAACATAGTCCCCTCCTCGTTCAATGCAAGTCCGCCAGAGCTTCGGAAGAGCCTGAATACCTGCAGAAAAAAAGTCTTTTGGGCGACGGCGCAACCACTCGTGCACCGCGTTGCGTACCTCTTCATCGGAGTGGAACTTCCTGCCGCCACTCCTTGCTCGCTCGCTTTGTTTCAGGCTAATGGTAATGCACCCATGTTTCGTCACCAGTGACGATTCGTGACAGGAAGGCATTACCGTCACGTTCAGCACGCCACAAAAGGTCTTCGCACGCATCAACACTTCGCTGTTTCAGTTCAGGCGTCAGTTGTCGGGGCACCCATCTTGCAGACACCTTATGGAACTGGAGAACTTCATTCACAATATGATGTGCCGATCCATGACTAAAAATGTCAATCGGTTTCACACCTTCACTTCGCAAAAACCGAATCACAGAACGCTGCTCCTCGCTGGTGCATGTGGCTAGTGGGGCTGCCATTTTGGAACTGTTGTTGCGCCGGTGTTTGTGCATCTGCCGGCTGCTGCCACCTAGGAGACATCCGGCATACTATCGTAAACAGGCATGCCAACTTACAGCTCACTGGCGCCATATGCGGATTTTTATTTCTACTTTTATGGCTTTCAGTTGATTTACCCTCGTAAATAGTATATTCCTAACGATTACGTGTGTATCGCCGTTAGATGACATGATCTGGTAGTTAACAGCCATATTCAGGTGTGTATTGAGCTGAATTTGAATGTGCCATTTACCTAGAAAACGCGTTTTTTCGTTACCGGTTGTGTTCAATCTGCAGGCGAACTATACTGACTATTGCTGGGCATCTGAGCTTCCATTACAGGAAATTGCGTTGCAGCTGGACTGTGTGATTTGCATCCCACTCCTCTTTACAGGCTTTTCACAGACCAATGACAATGCGGACTCTACAATGAAACAGGCGCCGCTTGAGGAGTCGGAGAGTATAGTGGTTCATTGGGCTAGCATTCGGACTCTTGATAGCAAGGATGTTATAAAGTAGAGGATTTACCCATACGTATCTTCATCACATGAACTCAATGAGGCCGAAAAACAATCGAGCATCGTCTGAGCCGGGACGTCTGATTGGCTACTCTCATTTCCGCCATGATTGTTGACTCGAAACATTGCGATTTTAGTGGCGCGGAGTGGGCAGAGTAGGTGTGGCGAAGCTATGACGTATGGCTTCACGAGTTTGTTGTCCGATCCTCTATTTTATAACATCCTTGCTTGATAGGGATTTTAGAGAAAGGAATTGCCCAAATTCCAGTTTCCTGTTCCGTACGGTGATAGAATTCCAGGGATGTTTTCACCGTATGTCTGTATGCCTTGGTTTGCACAATGCTGGGATTTCATACTGGTACATTTCAGTCAATACATGAGTCAAGCAGTTCGCAGCACTGAATTTGACGTTTCTCTCCACCTTTTGGAGACGTAGTTTACCCTTGTTCAAGAAACCGACCACAATGATAAACCCTTTTGGGAAAAGGTTCTAGCTGCTCACGTTAGTGTGATGGGTCCAGGGCATTGTGCTGCATTTACTTATAATACGATTCACTGTGGAATGATCTACACGAAGATTATGCATTTGACAAATTTCTCTCACGTGCCATGCGTGAACTTACGTACCTGGTTTTGTCATATTTAAAATTCTCTCCAACGTTTTATTTTAGAGGGGTCAAAAAATAATTTAGGACGGCCACTGCTTGCTCTAGCCTTTCCTGGTTATGGACAGTGCAAAACCTTTCACATGCTGCTTAATAAATGATAATCACTTATTCTACCTCTAAAAATACCAAATGAAGTACGTGTTCAGAACTAGCGTTCTTCTCAATAAAAACTAACGCCAGTAAGTAAATGAAGAGGCAGCAACATAAAAACTAATACTTTTTCTTCCCAGCAGAGGTGAGTGTGTGTGTGTAAAAACGTGACACCAAGAAAGCAACGGTAGCTACGTGTATTGTGTTAATATCGCATTAATCTACATATAACAATGTTCATCTAGCAACTTTGTTTGTATTTTTTGAATTCATATAATTTTGTGTGTTATGAAATACAAATATATTGAAGTCTCAAGCAACGTCGAAGAATTATTAAGAAACCAGCGCCTACACAAGGATTACATCGACCAAATGGTCCTCCGGGCCGGATCAGGATTCTACAGTGCAGTTAACAAGGTAGGTAGTGAGTGCATATTTCAATGTAATATTATCTTTGTATCACTTATACAAAATAAGCCTGTAAAAGCAAAGCCTCATTTAGAACGTAAGTGTTAAAAGTGTATTTAATTTGAGTGAAGCATGACGGACAGAATGAAAGAATTAGTTTTCAAGAGAGGTCAAATTAAGGCCAAACTCACTCGTTTTAAACCTTTTGTAGATAGCTTTACAGAAGATCAGAATATTACGCAGTTAGTGTTACGTTACGAGAAAATAAAACAGTGCTATGATGAATTTGATGCAATACAATCCGAAATAGAAATGTTACAGGGTTCATCAGAAATTGATCAGGAAACGCAAGAAAGAGATCAATTCGAGAATACTTATTTTGATTTAGCAGCTAAGACGGAAGTGTTCATAAATCAACACTGCTCCAGTGCAAAGAAAAATGAAAACAATGAAGCAAGCAATTCTAATCCATCAGTTAGGTTGCCGGTGATAAACCTTCCGACCTTTTCTGGAAGCTACGATGAGTGGTTGTCGTTCTATGACACGTTTCAGGCATTAATACATAACAATAGCACATTGCAGCCAGTGCAAAGGTTTCATTATTTACGTTCTTCTCTACGTGGTGAGGCTCTTGAAGTAATACAAGCCTTGGAAATTTCTTCTGAAAACTATGACGTAGCATGGACTTTACTCAAAGAACGTTTTGAAAACAAAAAGTATATTGTTAACAAACACGTCAAAGCTTTATTTGAAATGCCAATGGTGGAACGTGAGTCGGCTGTTTCGCTTAAATCTCTTTTAGACAGCACGGTAAAACATTTGAGGGCTTTAAAATCATTAGGTCAACCAACAGAAAGCTGGGATGCATTACTTATTTATTTGATTGCGACCAAACTAGACAATACAACACATAAGGAGTGGGAGAAAACACAATCAACGAATGAATTATCGAGCATGTCACAGCTGACACAATTTTTACAACAGCGTTGCCAAGTTTTAGACGCAGTTGATAATAAGCGTAGACCTAAAGAGACACCCTCAGTTCCAAATAACAAATATCAACAAACAAATAAGGCAGGTAAAAAGAGTTCTTACTCAACGACAGCACACGTAACGTGTTCCAACAACGATGCATGTCCCAGCTGTAAAGGCTCACACAAATTATTTCAATGCCAGTCATTGTTGAGAAAATCTATAGGAGATAGAATTAAAGAAGTTAAACGTCTTTCTTTGTGTATAAATTGTCTCAAACGAGCGCATAAGGCAAATGAGTGCTTATCAAGTAATTGTAAAATATGCAATAAAAAGCATAACACATTACTGCACTACTCGCGTTGTCCATCGCCCACTAGAGCGAATGAACCACAAGATGAAAGGGAAATAGGTCAAGGTCAAAACACGCTCGCTGCGACCACATCACTCGGGCAGGAATGTGAAGATAAGAATATTCGTTCTACAAACAGTGTACCGCAGAATCTTAGGAGACCACCAAGCGTTATGCTATCCACAGCTCTAGTATATGTTAAAGATAAACAGGGTAATTTTCAAATGTGTCAAACACTTCTCGATTGTGCTTCTCAGTCCAACTTCCTAACAAATAGAATGGTTCAATTATTGGGACTAACAAAGAGTAATAGCGTTGTACACATAAATGGTATAGGTAATGCTAATACAAGGTCATGTCATAGCGTTCAGGCTACAATTAAGTCAAGACATAACAATTATTCAGCCACATTAGACTTCATCATATTGCCGCAAATATCACAAGACTTGCCTATGGTTCGTGTAGACACGTCATCGTGGGAAATACCTTTCAACATTGAATTAGCAGATCCTAACTTTAACATACCACAGCGTATTGACATGTTGTTGGGGGCGGAAGTATTCTTTGATCTACTTTGTGAAGGGCAAATAAAACTCAAGGCAGGGTATCCAACCTTGCACAAAACATTGTTTGGCTGGATTGTAGCTGAAAAAATAGACAATCAACCACACATTTCGACAAATGTGTGTCACCTCTCCACAACAGAAAAAATACACGAGCAATTACAAAAATTCTGGACGATAGAAGAATGTTCAACAAAACATCCATTAAGTCAAGAGCAGGCAGAATGTGAAAGACACTTCAAAGAAACACACCGGAGAGACGAGACTGGGAGATTCATCGTCAGACTTCCCTTTAAAGAAAATGTGGGGAATCTTGGTAAATCCAAGGAGATTGCAACGAGAAGACTTTATTCAATGGAAAAAAGGCTTATGAAGGATCCTGAGAAAAAAAGGGCATATATAGTGTTCATGAAAGAGTACGAAGATTTGGGCCATATGGAAGAAATAACTAGAGCAGAGAGCGATACAATGATGCCAGACTACTATCTTCCCCATCATTGCGTAATGAAGGAGAACAGTACTACTACCAAACTCAGGGTTGTATTTGATGCATCGTGCAAAACAACTTCTGGAGTTTCATTAAATGAGACGATGAGAGTCGGGCCTACAATCCAAGAAGAACTATTTTCCATAACAGCAAGATTCAGGCAACATCAATACGTCATGACAGCTGACATAGAGAAGATGTATCGCAACATTAGGGTACATGATTCAGATGCAAACTACCAGAAAATACTGTGGAGAGAAAACCCTCAAGAAGCTATAAAGATATATCGACTCAAAACTGTAACATATGGTACTGCAGCAGCTCCTTTTCTAGCCACTAGATGTCTTCAGCAACTAGCCATAGAAGAGAAGAATAATTTCCCTAAGGCAGCAGAAGTTGTAATGAGAGATTTCTATATTGATGATCTTCAAACAGGGACAAACACGAAGAAAGAACTACATGAATTACAAGGTCAACTCACAACTCTTCTGCAAAGAGGTGGGTTTTGTTTGAGAAAATGGTGTAGCAACGACACTTCACTCCTTTCAAAAATACCCAGTGAACTTCAAGAATCAAATTTCACCATTCAACCAAATGATGATTGCATCACAAGAAGTTTAGGATTGTTGTGGAATCCCATTAAAGACACATTTTCTTTCTCTGTCAAACCAAGAAACAACCCTCAACAAATCACGAAGAGGACTATTCTTGCTACAGTAGCGAGCATATTTGATCCCTTAGGATTAATAGGACCAGTTATTCTTAAGGCAAAAATATTTCTGCAACGTTTGTGGGAATTAAAATTGAATTGGGATGAAAAGGTTCCAGCCCCATTGCATTCAGAGTGGGAAACTTTTGAGCAGCAACTTCAAGAGTTGGAATCACTACATGTTCAGCGGAAGGTTATTCAAGAAACACAATCGCAGGTAGAAATTCATGGATTTTGCGACGGATCTCAGAATGGATATGGAGCTTGTATATATGTAACATCTAGCACAAAAAATGGAAAATTCACAGCAAACTTACTATGTTCAAAATCTCGAGTAGCACCTTTGAAGAAGACAACTATTCCTCGCCTAGAACTTTGTGCAGCTTTGTTACTTGCACAGCTAACTCAGAAAGTAATACAAGCATTACATTGCAAGATCGATAAGGTTGTTTTATGGTCAGATTCCACCATTGTATTAGCATGGATAAGAGGACCTTGTTCTCAATGGAAGACGTATGTTGCAAATCGTGTAGCGGAAATTCAACAGTTGACTTGTAACTATGAATGGAGACACATCAGAACAGAGGAGAATCCAGCAGATCATATATCGAGAGGATTAACACCGTCAGAAATTCTTGATAATGAATTATGGTGGCATGGGCCTTCCTGGCTATCTGAGAAATTAGACTCACAGACGAGGGAAGATGTTTGTGACCTAAGCGATGTTCCCGAGCAACGAAGAAATACAGCAGTAATGGTTTCTACAACACCGTGTCAACTCTTAGACAAATATTCTTCATTAAGAAGATTGCAACGTGTAACGGCTTATTGCCTACGATTTGCGCACAACATGAGAAGATCTAATTGTGACAGACAGCATGGACATCTTACAGTAAGTGAATTACATGAAGCACTCGAATGTCTTATTAAACTATCACAACAACAAGCATTTCACAAGGAATTAAATGCATTGAGATCAGGAAAGGAAGTCGACAACCAAGGTCAACTGAGAAATTTGAACCCATACTTGGATGAGAGGCAAATCATCAGAGTCGGAGGAAGATTAAATGCAGCAGATCTTACTGAAGGACAGAAACATCCTATTGTACTTCCAGCTAACTGCAACTTGACAAAGTTAATCGCTCAAGAAGAACATAAGAAGCTATTGCATGCCGGACCTCAATTATTGTTATCATCCTTGCGACAATCATATTGGCCAATACGTGGACGAAACTTGGTTCGTCAAGTTGTGCATCAGTGTGTCACATGTTTCAGAAACAATCCTAAATATGGTAAAAAGATGATGGGAGATCTACCAGCTGACAGAGTTCAACCAACAAGACCATTTCTTCACAGCGGCGTTGACTACTGTGGGCCCATTTACCTTAAATCGAGTAACCGACGGGGAGCCAAACTCCATAAGGCATATATAGCACTTTTCGTGTGTTTTGCGACTAAGGCGGTTCACATTGAACTTGTTAGTGATCTAACTACAGAGGCGTTTATTGGAGCATTAAAGCGATTCATGGCTCGTCGAGGAAAATGCGCTAAACTGTATTCTGACAATGCAAGTAACTTCGTTGGTGCAAAAAGGGAACTACAAGAATTGAAGACTTTATTTGAATCAGAACACCATAAAGAAAAATTACATAACTTTCTAGCAGCTGATAACATCACGTGGGTTTTTATTCCAGCAAGATCACCAAACTTTGGAGGCTTATGGGAATCATCAATTAAATCTCTCAAATATCATTTAAAGAGAGCCGTGGAAATGCTTCACTCACCTACGAAGAGATGAACACTATTTTGACACTGATTGAGGCTTGCTTAAACTCTAGACCCTTAACACCATTATCAAATGATCCAAACGACCTACATCCTTTAACACCTGGTCATTTCCTAATAGGCGACGCACTCACTACCATGTCAGAACCTAACTTGAAAAATATTCCTGTCAACAGACTTTCGAGATGGCAATACATACAACAACTTCATCAGCAATTTTGGTCCAGATGGTCAAAGGAGTATCTATCAAGTCTTCTAGAACGATCCAAGTGGAGAAGAAAATTCCCCAATCTTCTGGAAGGTGATTTGGTGCTCATCAAAGAAGATAACATTCCACCTCTAAAATGGAAAACTGGACGTATTGTGCAATTGTTTCCTGGGAAGGACGGAATAGTACGAGTGGCGACAGTGAAAACTACCAGAGGTACAACAACAAGATCTATTCGTCAATTGTGCCCGCTTCCTAAGGAGAGTTAATGTGTTGGTGTTATTCATTGTGTGTGCATTAGGTGATTCATAGTGTGTTGTGTTGTGTGTGCATTATTCTGTTTATGTTTATATCATTCATTCATAACTTGTGTTATCTATTGTTGTGTATATTAAGTTCATGAACCAAATTAATCATTCATAGATTTGTTGAAGGAATTCCTTCAAGGCGGGCGGTATGTTCAGAACTAGCGTTCTTCTCAATAAAAACTAACGCCAGTAAGTAAATGAAGAGGCAGCAACATAAAAACTAATACTTTTTCTTCCCAGCAGAGGTGAGTGTGTGTGTGTAAAAACGTGACACCAAAAAAGCAACGGTAGCTACGTGTATTGTGTTAATATCGCATTAATCTACATATAACAATGTTCATCTAGCAACTTTGTTTGTATTTTTTGAATTCATATAATTTTGTGTGTTATGAAATACAAATATATTGAAGTCTCAAGCAACGTCGAAGAATTATTAAGAAACCAGCGCCTACACAAGGATTACATCGACCAGTACGTTCTTGGCCAACCACTTATAAAATAAACAATTTTAAAGAAATTAGAACGCTGAAGAAAAAGACAAGATTATCACGGTTTCTGCAAGTTCAATTCTCTTCTTGAACAGTTCCCTCCTTGGCGTCACAGCCGTTCCCATTTGTGAAGTCTATGTGTTCATATATATGTATGACCCTAATCTGATGCTAATTTAGCGAATATTTATAATTTCTGTTTTTAATTTCAAATCATGTTTTACTTATTAGTTGATTTGATTTAATTTTCAGTTTAGTGTCCCTTTCAGCCCCGAGGCTATATGAGACTTGGAGCTATAGCTTAACGTGGGATCCAAACTACATGAGCTCCCGCAGAGAATTAAACCCGGGTCTGCCATTCCAAAGGTGCGTACGCTAGTCGTTTAGCCACAAAAGAGCTATTTTTTATTTATTAGTAATTATGCGGATACACTTGAAACATTTAAACAGAACTAAGGGGACTGTTTGGAAGGAACTCGGCCAGGATCTACAGGGTGTTTCAAAATAATACCGACAACGTTTGGGAGGTAATCCCTGACACCAAAATAAGCCAAAAAGTATAAAGTAACCTGCGTGTACAAATGCTTCCTTTCGGAGTTATAGACTGCTGAAAACAAAAAAAAATAAACTTTAAAGGTCCAAAATTATGGGACCTCCATAGTCGGGTCAAGACTTCACTTAGGAACTACAGGTAGTATGTGCCCTATCCAAAAATCCATGTTTCAGAATCTTTTATAGCGGTAAGTTTGTGAGTACTTCAAATTACATGCCCGTAGCCAAACTTCCTCTATAAAAATGTTGCGTGAGTACCTTAAGATTCTAAAACATGAATTTTTGGGTAGGGTATACATCAGTTCCTAAGTGAAGTCTTGAATCGAAAACGGTAGGTCCAATAGTTTCGGAGCTATGTTCATTTTTTTGTTTTCTGCAGCCTATAACTCCGAAAGGAAACATTTGTGCACCCAGGCTGGTCTATACCTTTTTTTTTTTTTCTTATCTTGGTGTAAGGAATCACCTCCCAAACGTTGTTGGTGTTGTTTTGAAACACTCTGTACATCCTGAAGGTATTGTTCCGATCTGTGCCTCATAAGACTGTGGGAGAATTTCAATTAGAATGAATGGCCGCAATATTCGAATTTGCTTTTATGTTAAATATTAGGTCTGAAACTCAGCATCGCCAACGGGAATCGAATAATGAGTAAATAGATAAAAGCGTGCACGATAACCGTTCTCTTACACGACACCCGAAACAATGAATAAGAAAGAGGAAGAAGAAGAAAATAAGACACATTTTCATGGTTTGAATTCAGTTTAATTTTTATTCTGTTTACAACGTAGTCTTTCATTCATCGATTAAAGAAGAAACGAACTGAACACGTAACTAAGGATTTTCTTTTTGTAGATCCGGAAAGATCATAATTTGAGAAAGTTCTTTATCCTGCCATTCGCTGCATAGATCCAATAAAATTAATCATTTGTTGTAGGTTGATCCGTTATTTCCCGGCGGGAGTTAATGTTAAGCCCTGTTCTTAGAACAAACCATAAAGATCAGCCCTGCGTTCCCAACAGAAATTCCTATCATGCTTCCACTCCAATGGACAATGGAACAGAGAGGAAAATGGCTATTTTTAGAAGACGACGCGAAAGCAGAGAAAGGTAATAAAATGGAGGCGATGAGAAGATGATATAAAATCTTGTCTTTTCTTTGGCACTGTTCCTCTTTTGGTCTGCGGAAGGATCTGCTTTAGTCTACTCAATAAATATGTCGCCTTTTTCCGCATTTCTTTCGTTTCTGTTGTGGCCAGACGACGTCCATTATTATTTCACGCGAGTCTTCTGCGTTTTCAATCAGTGTTTTTTTTTCTCTCTATTCAGTAACTCAGGTTCGTTCATACATTTTTAAAACTTCATAAGAAATACCTGCTGTCCAACTAACACCAAAATCTATTTTATAGTTAATTCATTGGACTAAAATACATTTCATTGATTTCTTTTAAGCATGTAGCGCAATTCATCAATGGGTGGGAACAGACCATACAATTTAATTAACTCCTATTATGTTACGGTTATCAAAACAGAGAGATGATTTTAGAGAATATCAGAATTCTTGATGAGACCATCATGTTCTTAGAAGATTACAACTTTTCTAACATATACTAAATGAATATTAAACTACTGATGGGCCGCGGTGGCTCAGTGGTAGAGCGTTCACCTCTGGTGCTTGGGGTTCCGGGTTCGATCCCAGCCCCCGCCAAGTGAACTTTGTGGTGTACAAACACCGTGTGCGTGGGTTTTCTCGGGGCTCTCCCATTTCCTCCCACTTTCTTCATTCCACCATTTCATTCATTACTCATCATCACCGCCTTCTTTAGCCTAATCGGTATAATCGTGGGACGTAAAACTCAAAGATTTCATTTAAACTACTGATGCTGTATATTATAGAGAGAGCTAAAATTTTATTGTTATTTGAAATTTTCGTCTCCTTGCCCTTAAACAATTGAAGACCTTGGTTCAAGACTTCAATTTTACATTTGACAAAACTTTGTTAAAAATAAATTTATTGTCCTTTCGCCATCAAACTTTTGGTAAAGAAAGGTTTTACCCTATAATAACATATGTCTTTACAAAAAAGTTTCGAGGCCAGAGTAAACTAAGTTAATTTTTAAGAATGTCCATCTGCAATCCTGAAACAAATGTAAAATTGGAGATGTCCCCTTCTTGCATCGAGGTCTTCAATTTCACAGTTAATAAAAATGGCTGATTTTTTACGTTTTCTTGGAACATATCTCTCAAATCATTCCGCGTGGATTATGATGCAGCATAAGAACATTATGTACTTTGAACATTTCTGGAGGCTTGTGGTATAAAGTTGCAGTATATTTCATGGAGTTCAACACTCTAATGATCTGCAGTGATGGCTTCCTCTCAACGGACAAAGATGCTAAATTAACTGCACCACATATCACCATATCAGCATCGACATCTTCTACACTGAGAATAAAAAACTATGTGGCGTACGTAAAAGCGTAAGTTACATGTGTAAATCCTATAGTTTTTCAACTTAACATACAGCAAACGTATAACTGAAAAAAGTATATTTTATACATACACTTTCCGTACAAGTGTTCCGAATAAACACACTTTCCGTACGAAGGGAAAAAACTGTATATAGCCAGTCATGATCTCGCATACAGATGGACGTACGTAACATATACCTGACGTATGTAACATACGTATACGTGTGTAATAAACGGAAGACTGTTAGATGTGGGACATCCTGCAGCGGTATGATGTAACATCTAAGTAAGAAAAAGCCAGTACATATGTAGCATATGGATAATGTATGCTTCGTACTTATTTCGGCAGTAAACATAAAGACTCCGTATATTTGTACAGCGGTGGACACTTCTAAATGGTACAGCCATATGGAGATTTACGGCTAAGGTGTACCATTTAGAAGTGTCCACCGCTGTACAATATACTGCGATGGGTGTTTTGAAAACCGACCTGGATTTTGATCAAGATCCAGCAACTATGCCGTGACGCTTATGATTACCGTAGCAGATCTATTATTTTAAAAAAAATCAAATGTGACAATTCGATGCAGTTAACTTTCCCGGTTATTCCTTACACTCACAGAACTGCACTACTTCTCCAAACGGCTAAACTCATTGGCCGGTGTCAACTTATAAGCACCAACGAGTCCAATGTTTTCACTTTACTTGTTGTACGGAGCAATCGAACGACAGTGGTATGGTATATGTCTAACATGACTACAATGTCACCCACACTTTTCAAAGGATCTGATTCGATCATATCCCTGAAGAAACTATCTAAACAAGATGTTGGTTGATGCCCACGGGGCTCAACTTGGAATGCTTGAAGAAACGAAATTTGACAAACCAACAGCAAATGGTACATTTATTCTCCGTTCTTGGCCCAAATCCACTGTTAATAGTTTTCGCAGCTTGCTTATACCTAGGTAGAATGTTCCAATTTGAATTCATAAAAAGCAAAATCTCCCCATTGTATGTTCCCCATGGTGTACTTTGAAACTATCCTGTTCAACAGCGCACTGCCTCCTGATTACCTCAGTCTGTTCGCTGGACACGTAGTTTGTGATGCTAGATGCGTTACCTAGCCCTCCAGACGACAATGTGGATATTTCATTCTCACCAACCTAATATATGAGTAAGGAAACTTATTACATTCTGCTCATTTATCTTTAACCAATATCAACTCAACTAATCGGATGATCACGATAACTTAAAGAAAATATAAACCATTTTGTTAAAATAGAATAGTTTTACGTCGTTTATACTGGATTTGAAGATATAACTGCCGTTTGTCCCCTTGTTCTTAATGAATTGCAACAGAAAATAATATAGTCATTTCATAAGACTGAAGGAAAATCATATACAAAGTTTCATTAAAATCGGATAAATTTTACGAGATTTGTCGTAGAAGAGACAGACATAAATATGCCGGATGAGCCTAATGGTAGAATCTCGTTTCAATGAATATTAAATGAATATCTAATTTCCATAAATATTACTCAACATAATCTCTGCCCTTATAACTCATAAAATGGTAAGGCTAGCATGCGGATAAGTTGGTCAGTACGTCGTGTAATTTCTGACTTTCTAGACTGGAGTTTGCTATACTTTAATTCAAGTAGTTCCACAACTGCCTTACAGTGCAGTAGTCAATATGAAACATTATATACTTTTACTGGAAATTAAACAGCAGTGGGAGCTCAAGTGGTTCGGAGTCCACGTTAATCAGTAGGTTCACGTCTCATATTGGCCTCGCTGCTGAACGGGGCGTTAAACTCAAACTCAACTCAACTTACTGGAAATTAAACATCAGACTTCGGGAAAAAATCCCTAACCATTTGGCTAACAAAAACCAGCTGATTCATGCATGTAAATCAACCTATCGATTTGATGTCCGAAATGTTTTTGTAAGGTAAACTGTTCTAAGAGACACTTGTTGAGAAAGTATTACAAACTATTTACTGGAAACAATATCTACTCTTTTTCAGTCTATACTTCTGTGCAGCCGTTTCCTTAATGTGTGACTCGAGTTCGATACCAAGTAAAAACAAAGACCTTTCTGTATTGATCGTTACAATAGGACAATCCAAGTAAAGTAAAAAGTAACTGACTCTGTGTCACTAATCTAAATTAACTCCAGAGAATGTGTGAATTAGAATCTAAGTTCTCTTTTCGTATATGATCATGGAAGTTTATCATTTGTTCTCTCTAAGTGTTCCTCCGTCCTCTCTTTTCAATTTAGTCTCTTGAAGGCGAAATAATGCAGTGGGGAACTGCATATACTATGAGGTTTAGTGCACCTGCCAAATTTACTATGCTCAAGCATCGTCGTTGTTCAGAGTCCACGTTAAGAGTATGCTCAGGCCTTCATAACCTCGGTGTTATATAAGATCGCAAAAGACAAAAACTCAAATTCTTTATAATTTGCTTTCTATACAACTAGTAGCGTGCGGGAAGTTTATAAGTGACAGAAATACTACCACCAAGCTGCATTTGGTTAGGGTCAGGTGCGCGTCCATGCTTTGGGGCAATACTGCAAGCCACTACGTAGTATTAAACGGATATTATTCTGCCCCCGGAAAGATTATAAGTAATTGTAAAATATTTCCACCTATATTTTCAGAAAAATAAATGATAAAACTAGATTTTTTTAAGAGAAGGAGTACAGATGAACTATAAGAATCTCCATGCTACATTAATCATTTTCTAGTTAAACAAGTATAGTTGTTTTATTGAGAAAGTGTACAAATGTATGTCAGTGGCGCATCCAGAGGGGCGATCGCCCCAACAAAAGAGGAAACTTTCATATCCATCCATAACTCCATCTCTGAGCTCCATCTCAGAGCTTGGAGCTCTTAAAAGTAGCTCTAAGTAGCAGTATTACAACCCACCGCCCCCCCAGAAGTCTGTCCTAGATCCGCCCCTGATGTATGTTGAGTTAGGAAATCTTGAGGGGTCTGGATCTGGTAGACCCTACGATATCCCTCTTGCTATTTGAATTTTGACTTGGACCCCGCCTGGAACCCTGCGGGTGGTCCTGGAACAAAATTTCTTGCTTTGATACGTTGTACTTTTAAAATGAAACACGTGTTTTCCTTTTTTGGCATCTGCTTTACCGTTTGCGATTTCCGGTGGTGGCAACGTACGTTTTGGACATGCTGTATATTCATATAATTGGCACAGTATATGCAAAAAATCGAAAAAAATGTATTACAGTTTCGTAACAGGCATCATTAGTACTTTTGATTGGTGTATAAAACATCTTCCACTTCGATATGTAATCTCCCTCTCTTCCCTTGTCAGCCTTCATAGGTTGTAAAGCCTGTGGTGTATTGAAAGGAAAGGAAAAGAAAAGAAAAGAAAAGAAAAGAAAAGAAAAGAAAGGAAAGGAAAGGAAAGGAAAGGAAAGGAAAGGAAAGGAAAGGAAAGGAAAGGAAAGGAAAGGAAAGGAAAGGAAAGGAAAGGAAAGGAAAGGAAAGGAAAGGAAAGGGTGTAAATAGCTTAAAGCTCTTCTCTTTCTACGTTGATAAGGAGTCCACTTGGAGCTGTATTGCGTTTTGAACAAGTAAAACTGGGTGGTTGTTGCTACATTTCTTTCTCTCTGACTAGTGAGAACTATGATATCTTCTTCTCAAGAGAGGGAGAGAAGTGGAAAGTAGAGAGCCATAACATCTTCCATGTTTCCCTGCAGGAATGCTGTTTGATATTGCAACTGCATCAGATAGAGCTGACTCGGAAAGTCCAATTCTCTATCACAAACTATCTTGTTACAAAGTATTGCATTAGTTGATGAGCATTGCAGTCTTTCATATATATTCAAGATTTAGTTTTAGTAGTAGAGGAAAGTTGCACTCATAGTGGTTATCGACTGGTAATTGAAACTAGGTAAACAAATATCATTTATCGATAAATCTTTGATCTAATTATCATAATCATTAATATTATTTGGTGTAAATGAAGAAGCTTCCATTTGCTGGATCCTCAACTGATCTCTTTGTATTGACGTACACTTATACCTGTAGTTACCTGATTTTTGTTCCACAGTGGGGTCACGGTGGCTCAGTAGTAGAGAACTCACCTCTGTTCAAGAGGTCCTTAGTTCAAACTCAAGCCTTGATTTGTGGTGAACCACATCGCGGCTGTGGATTTTCTCAACATTTTGTTATTTCGTTTTACATGGGTTTCGGATTCCATTTCGGCTCTTCCTGACTAAAACATGAAACACTATAAATCTAGTAGCAATTCCTGTTTCAATATCGATTCCTCAAGAAGAAAAAACTGTAACAGAGCGAGAAAGAAATTTTACATGGATTCGGTATCCCAAGATGTTAAACGCATAACAGGGGTTCATATATATCCTCAGATGAGACAGTAGTAATGGAATGGCCAATGTATCAACTTGTAAATTTATTTGGATGTAGGTTGCATATGTTCATCTAGATTATTCGAATATTATCTCGTAGGAGAATTCAGTAGTATCTTACAAGAGTTAGGGGATTGAAAATGCCACATATATTGGAGCAACAAATCGGATCATTTCTTCAGAATTATTGTTGTCATTTGAACCATGTGCTCGGTAGTGTGATTATCGTACCTACTTGCATTAAAAATTTATAGCATATGACACTCGCTTGGATAATTTGTACAACAATTGTTGAAATAAGTAAATGTTTGGTATCTTTTATTGCCTTGCGTGGTCTGTGTCTATATTTACGCAAGATCAGATTAATGAAATGTCATGTTGTAACTATGGAATCACAAACAAGTTGTAAACAGTTGGCCCTTCTGGTTATATTTTATTTCAAATATTTTGTATACTTCATTTTTCAAGCAACTGGAGGTACTTAATTGAATTTAATGGTCAGATCCTTTTATATAATTATATCCTTGATATCAATGAAGCTTGATCTTAATTTAAACAATTTGTTATATTTTCCCATAATTTAAAATTTGTTCATACTATTGAAATCAAATCCTGTAAAGGTTAAATTATACCTAGTATTACAGTTAATGCCATTTTTGCGACTTTGTTAATTAAATTCGTATGAAGGAAGGTTGCTAATCTCATGTCCCATAGCCGTCCGACAGTGGTTGCATGCGAATTATATGGAGAAGGTTACAAAAAAATTAAGTTCAATTTGCGCTCGTAGCCCCCTATCGCAACTGAAAGTAATAGACCTACAACTTGCGCTTTCCATTTGAATCTCCGTAGTTTGAGAGTTCTCTGTTGTTTTCAATGCGAAATGAAACCCAATTGTATGCTGTAGCAACTCGTATTCAGAAAGGCACATCCCTCCATCCTGCGCGATCTATTCACCAAGTTTTAAATTCCAGAGAACGAGAAGAGAGAGGAAAAATAAGTTTATTGGTGACTGGGGTCTTCCGTGGCAAAGGGTAATCAACATGGACATGTGAGTTTCAATAGTTTTTATAGAGACAAGTTCCTGACGAAGGAAAAGTTCAAGTGGAAGAAGAGACAAATAGACCTTTTATATCTTTGTTTGTCCCAACTGAAGTACTCGTGATTTCTCAGGGATTGCATTTTTGCTTTTTCTCGAAGTGGACGAACAAACTGTTGGAATGCTTCAGGGGCAATAAACTGATGGATTGGTATTTTTAGACCTTTTCTCATTGATGACGACTTAGGTATTAGACGTGTAAAACTGTATCACTCCTCTACAACTTCCCGTAATTACAACTGGTTTCCAAGTGTGCTGAATGATGCTATTGATCATTTGCTACTTAAGGTCTAGTTTCTTTGCTTGTTCAAGTTTAGCGTCCTTTCTCAACAGCGACGCTATATGAGATGTGGGAATATAGTGTAAAAAATGAATCCGTAATGCATTAAAATTTCAAGGCTCTCTCACCGGAAAACGAACCTGGGATTATATGTACCAAGAGCGTACTCGCTAGCCACTAGACCAGCGGAGAGTCCAAGGTCTACCAGAACCCTAATTCGAAAGAGGCCATGATTCATGAATAAACTTTTTATTAGGATCGTCCAAGGAATGAGAAAATACAAAATTTTCGGATGAGATAGAGACGAGACATAACTCTTGCAAAAGAAACAAACACTTCTTCGGGACAAAACAGCATCAACTCTTGTCTCGTAACAGTAACCCTAATGCTTATCATTAGAGCTCAAGTCCACGCGTTCGAACCTTGACTTCTGTACATATTTCGTGGAGGGCAGTTTTTTTTTCTTTTTTTGTCGGTTGGATGAAATTTAGCATTCTTTTCAGCAACGAGACTATAAAAGACGTCCACGTACAGTTTAAGCTCTTCAAACCACATTTTAGTTTCAACGTTAAAAGAAATTTATTTATTTAAGAATCACCAAATACAGCTCAGAGGCTATTTTACACTGGATATCTAACAACAATAACAATGGAAACTATTTGGCAAGGTATCGGCCAGGGCCTGTTTAGTAGGTACCATTCCGGCATTTGCCTGGTAGGACTGAGAAAAACCTTTAAAACCCCTAGTCAGCATGGTTGGCAGCGGGAATCGAACGCACGACCTCTCCAATGCAAAGCCAACGCTCTAATAATAATATTATAATCATGTGACTTCCATTTTATATAGAAGTGACGATATACTTCCAAAGCATGGAATCTAATATTGAAACCGGAAATGGTAATTCTACAATGTCCGGTTTCCATATAAGGATAATGGTGGATATATATGGAATCTGTTTTTGGAACGATGAATACATAACATAAATCATTTATTGTAATCTTTTATTTTTGCTTTGCTTCCTATCGGTAGTCAGACAGACGGACGGACACAATTTTATTGTATTAAACTTCCTATTTACATGCCACACGTCTGAAGTCTAACAAAGATAACAATAATGTCGAATACTCAAGTCGTAAACTTGTAAAGTGACATCCTCTGTTTATCTGAATATTTACGCTTTTATCTTGTAGTGTTATTAAAGATAATTTGGTTGGTGTGAATGCTGTGATTGTGAGGATACTAAACACACAGGAAGATCTCACGGCTGGCTGCCAAAGCGTATTCATTATGAAGGTAATGAATCTGCTAACAGCCGTTCCGATATGATTACAGCTTCTCTTCAACCCAAGGTCCTCGTTTGTCTTTGGACTTTTGCCAGTCGCATACTTAAGTGTGAACTCTTCGGCATTTTTTTTTTTTAACTCTTTCTTTGCGAGGGAACCGCGGGTGCTTTGGTGTTTTCATTCTTTTTAGTCGAGAGCATCTCCTACGCGTTCGTCGCTGCACTTTCATCGATTCGGAAATGTCTAACAGGAACTCATAACAGCAATCATTTCACTTTCATCTTCCGCGTATGCAGTTAACTCTTGAATTCACGATCCTTCTTCATGGCCGAGGGGTGTCAGGTTGGAGCCAGAGTAGTTGTTCAGATTCCACTTTAAGCAGTAATGTTAAGTCTCACATCGTCTTGATGTCAACAAGGAAAACTAGAATCAATCACACGTTCAATTCAAAGATGAAACACATAAAAATGATATAAAAAGTCATTTACCTGCACGCTAATTTTATCCTGCAAATAACGATATATATTTACGTTATGATGCAATAGATGGTAAAAAGAAGGTAAAAAATGGGGAGGAGAAGGGGATTGTAATTGATGGGGATACTCATCGTAGATATTATGCCATTATTGGTAGATCACTTGCCACAACTCGGAAGCTTCTATGTTTCACGGTCTTCAGATAACCTCTTGGTCTTCACGTACGATTTTTCTGTTTTATATCGTCCATAAATTGTACTCTTCCTCCATCCCCACCTCTTTCCTGTCACTAGCCTTCGGTGCGAGCGGTCCCGGGTTCGATTCCCAGTGGGGGCACTCGGCCGAAAAAGTGTAAAACGCTTGTTTAGGCCAGGCATCCTGAATGAGGTTTTCCTGGGTTTTCCTCATTCACACCAGGCATACGCCGGGGTGGTACCTAACTTATAGACCCCAGGCCACTTCTTTCCTTCCCTGATCTTTTCTTCCTTCCCTTTCCCCGTATAGTGTGCTCGCCGAGGGACGTCATCCCTCAAACATGACGGGCTAAATGGCCTTAGATGCCGAAAACTCAGAAATCTAAATCCTAAATCTTTCCTGTCACTATACCCTCTAACACGTCCCTCATGATACAGTTTCTTCTTAGACAATGTCCCAACCCTTTCTCTTCCTCTTCTTAATAATATTTAAAATTGTTCTTTTCTCCCATACCATTAATAACACCCGTTCATTCGTTTTCCGCTCGATCAAGTTAATTCTCTCCATTCTTCTCCATGCTCACATTTCGAAAGTATCTATTCGTTTTGCGTAATTAACTGGAAGAATTGTAGAGAGTGGGCCAGGGACTGGGTGAACAGTTTATCCTCCACCTCTAGCGCCATTGCTCCCATGTCTCTGTCCTACACAGTACAAGACTCCACAAGAAACATTTTATGACTCTTTTTCTGAATTCTTTATTCAAGGACCTACAAAGTAGACTTTTCTTCCTTCAAGGACCTACAAAGTAGACTTTTCTTCAAAAGGCTTCTTTCGCCATTCCTATCCTTGCTTTCACTTCACGTTCACACTTCATATCACTAATAACACTACCCAGGTATCGAAAACTAGTCTTTTGTTTTATTTTATTTCCTTCTATTTCTTTATTTGGCACCGATCGCTTCGTTCCAATCACCATGGCTTCTGTCTTTCTAACATTTATTTTCATCCCATATTCTTCAAAGCCTATCCTCAAGTTTTCTAACAATCTGTTGTTTTTCTTTTCAGATTCCGCATCAAGTGCCAAATCATCTGCAAAACGTATACACCTAATCATCTAAATCCTACCGAAATACCATCTTCATTATGTAGGCTCTTTTTCACTCTCTTCTATATAGATTTTAAATAATGTAGGCGAGAGACAGCATCCCTTTCCAATTTCCCTCTCCTCTGTCATTTCCTCCCTTATTTTAACACATGTTTGTTGGTTCATATAAGTTTCTTTTGTCCTTGATCTTTCCATATCAACCCAACCTTCTTTAGAACTTACAACAATTGAAGCGCTTGGAGGATAAAGGTGGTATGTAACAAATTGAATATGATGGGAAAATTGACTTCCACAACTTTGTCCTTTAAAATACCACCTTCATCGTTTCTAAATATCTGCACTAGGACGAGGACTCACCAAATAATGTGTTAGGTAGCATGAGTAGCATATAACACGTGCATGAACAACCAGAATGCAACATTTCGAAAAATGTAGCATAACACTTTTATCCTCCAAACGCTTCAATCCCCAATTCACGCTCAAAAGTCTTTTCTAGGTTAATACATACCACATACACCCCTTTTCCTTTATTTATAATCCCTTCAGTGATCGCCCTTAATAATCCAAGCGCATCTCTTCTACTTTTACCTCTTCTGAATCCAAACTATTCCTCCTCAACTTTTTCATTTTTTTCTTCCATACAACCTTGTGTTCAGAATTCGAAGCAAACTTTTTGCTGCATGCAATATGATACTAATGGTTCTATAGTCATCATATCTCTCTCTGTTCGATTTCTTAACAATCGGTATCATGATCGTTTTAAGAATGTCTTTTTCCACTCTTCTGTTTCTTATATTTCATTGCACCGTCGGAACAATTCTTTCTTGCCCTTGTCTCCCATATTTTTAATGAATTCGATTGGTATATTATCTATCCCGCTAGCTTTTTCGAAGCTCATCCCGAAGAATGCTAAATCCTTTATCATCTTAGCGTCCTTCATTTTCTACTTCAACATATAGACCACACGGTCTATACCTTCTTTCATATAAGTCCTAAAGATATTCTTTCCATCTTCCTAAGACTTCATTTCTCTCGCTGACTACCTTCCCTTTCTTACTTTCTACTTATTTTCACCGTAGTACCAACTTGCTTTCTCCAAAGTTTCATCGATTTCACTACTTTGTACATTTTCTCATATCTCCCAACTCTTTTTAATTTTACTGTCCTCACATTTTTTTGTAGAACTCTTTCCTTATTTTGTCTGTTTCTCTTCGTAGAGCTCCTTCGTGGCTAAGCGGTTAGTGTACGCACCTTTAGCGTGGGAGACCCGGGTTCGATTCCAAGTTCAGCAGTAGGTTCCGTCTCATATGGTCTCGCTGCTGAAAGACAGGTTAAACTCAAAATCAACTCAACTCACCTGTTTCCTTTCGAAACTCGTTGTACATCTTTCTGCTCTCTTCCGTATCAACGTTTTTCCACGTCTCATTTTCTGCAACATCTGTTCTGTAATCCATGGTTTCTTAGCCGTTTTGTGTTCGACAAAATTGATTTTAAAAAATCATTTTGTTGTTAACCTTTATTTTACCGTTTGTCAGTACACTGCCAGAATAGTAAAACCGTTCTTTCCCGCGTGTCACTGTAGTGACACAGGCGAAAGGTCTACTTTGACCCGCGAACACACCGGTTGAGAACCAACGTTTTTGGTTCCTTTCACTATGGACTATCTCTTCATACAATAAGGCACATCATTTAAAAAAAAATATGTGTGCTCGCGGGTCAAAGTAAACCTTTCGCCTGTGTCAGTACAGTGACACGCGGGAAAGAACGGATTTACTATTTTGGCAGTGTAGTGACAGCCGTAAAATAAAGGTTAAACAGAATACTAATGCATTTGATGATTCTTATTCTTATCGGATAGGTTATTTATTTATTTATTTGTGTAATGAATAACAACAGACAGTATCTATTATTTGATTTCTCTTAGCAGTAAAAAACAACCAAACACAACTATATCGTCATGTTACTTGTAACGTTTGATTCAACGTGGACTCTTTGTTTAACAAAGTTGAAACTTCCTCGAAAACTTAGCATAATATCTTTCACTTGACGCCTTCTAATTCGTTTATAAATCCAGTGACGAGGCTGAAAACGTGGAAGTCTGAACTCGTAGCCTGTTACTGCTCTGTTGATTAGCATTATCTCCAGGACGACTGATCGTCAGATATGATTTCTGGAAAGTTAATTCTCACTTGGGACACAAATCTAATCCATCAGCTGCTCTGCTGTCAGTCACCGAGCCTCTGATGTCAAGTTATCTCTCGGATCCTGTCACTCACTTTGTGTAGATTTCAAAACTTCTGTACACAACGTTTTTACAATACACAGCATACTGAACATAAAACAAGCCATTAAAAAGCGGTGTTTATAACGTAGTATTATGCAGTGAGACCCAAGGCTGTTGGTACATCCATCCGACCGCCCGTTACTCGGATAACTCTTGAACGGATGCGATTTTTTAATTCTACTTTTTGTAATATATAGCTAGAGAACGATTACCTCGGTTGAGCTTGTTAACGGAGTAATTCCGTTAACAGATAACAGCGACTTTAACGGTGACTATCTATAGACCATATCCCATACATGTACGCGAATTTTCGGATTCTGTATTTGCAATAAATACACTGTCAGAAAATAAAATTGCAACACCATGACATTGTTGACAATCGAAATTACATTTATTCCATAGACAGTACACAGGAAGAATATGAAATGACTACAACATAAGCTCCATATGTACAGTGTGGTGGGAACGACACGTACAGTATACTATTACACTGCCACCTCCACATTAGTGTCATGTATAGCCTCTATGGACAACAATGCAGGTACGGATTCTTGCATATATTCGATCATAGAGATGACGGATACAGTCTTCCGGTACATTCTGCCATTCCTGCTCGACCTGGTTGCGCAAATCAGCAACAGTTGCAGGTGGACGTGAAGCAGTTGTCAGTTGTCGATCCATGACGTCCCATACATATTCGATAGCATATAAGACTGGGGAGCGTGCTGGCGAGAGAAGTCGCGATACACCTTGCACAGTACGTCCTACCGTACGGACAGTATGTGGCCGAGCATTATCTTACTGAAACAGTACATGACTCTCCTGCACCAAGAAAGGCATTAGAATAGGTTCCACCACATGTTGCACGTAAGATATGCCCCATGCCCCATGCACAAACACTAAAGGCGAATGGGAGTTGTAGCTGTTTGCACTACATACCAGAACACATGAGGTTGGAGCACTGTATCTTTCACGAACGCACTGTGGGATCAGACGCTTTCCAGGTCGACGACGCACTCGCAGTCTACCATCACTTGCATACAGGCAGAATTAGCTGTCATCACTGAACACAACGGAACGCCATTTCTCCCTACAGGTGCTCTTTTGCTGGCACCAGGATAGCCGTGTACGGCGATGATATGACATCTGTAGCAGACAGGCAATTGGTGGGTACGCCCGAAGTCCTGCCGTTAGTAATCGGTTCCCAATAGTGTGTGTGAACACTCCAGGGGCCACATTTGCACGGATGTTGGAAGTAGTAACTGTGCGGTTTGCTAATGCTAACCTCACAGTACATCGATCTTCGCGCACGTTCGAGCTACGAGGACGTCCAGAATCTTCTCTACGGGCCACTGTTGCCAGCACTGATGCACAAGAGATGCATCATGGCTAACGTGATGGCCAATTCGACGAAAGAACTAACCAGTCTCTCGAAGGCCCACAACACACCTCGCTTATTTGACTGAATGGAGCACGATTGCGTCTTGGTAGGATGTTGCATTGCTTGTGTTTACTGTATGAGTCACTTTAATTCGCCTGCTTATCTTCTACCTCTGCTCATTCATAACACAGAATCAACACAGATGGCGCCAATGTCACTGTCCTCTGTTGGCCGAAACAGTTACAAAGTTAATCATCTACTCCACTACCACCATAGAACATAATAGTAGAAGCACATCAATATCTCAATGTATTACAGGGTGTTGCAATTTTTTTCGACAGTGTAGTTAGAGCGATTACCTCGTCCAAGTTCTTTAACAGTGAGAATCCGTTAACAAGTTAACGGGTAACGGTGACTTTGACGATGGCAATTAATATCCAGTACATTCATTTGCGTAATATTCTCTACTGTTTTTAACAGAGTTTATTAACCATGGAGTTTCTAGTTCCAAAATCGTTTCAGTCGCCCTCAACCATTCTTGTGTTTCTCAATTTTTAAGCCCATTTATTAACTTATCACATTTATAACTAGCGCTGGCGTGAGTTGTAGAGGCGCGAGAATGTTTTCATTTATTATTGTTATTACTATTGGAGATTTTCATCGCCTTATCCTTTACCTATTTCGATACCTTTTATGAAAACCTATTATTTATAAACTTTTCACGAAACCCTTTTCTTTTGAATCGGGACGGGGTAAATTCACTCCCCGATTTATTATTACCCGATTTTAACATCATGCAGCAGTGATTGTGGGCACTCTCGCAGAACATGCAAACCAGATTCTGTCAAATTCTAATAACTTTTAGGAACAAATAGTATCATGTTATTGTGGTATATATACGAAGTGTGATCAAAAAGTACGGTAAAAGGCCTTATTACGAACAAAGTAACAAGCTTACATCAAATATCAATAAATCTCCTTAAAAATGTAGTCGCTTCGCTTGCGATGCACTTATTCCAACGTTGATTCCATGATTGGAAACACTTCTGGAAGTTTTCTTTCTTCAGAGTCTTCAACTGTGTCATTGTCATCCTCTCAACGTCTGGAATTGTGTCAAAACGTCTTTCTTTTAGCACGGTTTTGATTTTTGGAAAGAACCAGAAGTCGCATAGTGCTATATCTGGGTAATATGGTGGATGTGGACAGCCAGGAATATTTTTTTCGATCAAAAACTCCTGTTCGTCAGTCAAAAGTCGGGGAACGAATTTGGCAGTCAATCTGCTTATTTGCAAAACGCCGATTAGAATGCTTTGCACAGACCCGTACGAAATGTTTAGTTCTTCGGAAAGCTCTCGAATATTCATTCGCTTGTTTGAACGAATCATTTGTGCCATTTTTTTACGCGTTTTCATTCGCTTTTTGACAAAAGGACGTGGTGATCGTTGCTCGTCTTGAACCAACTCATTATCATTGTTCAATCGCCCATATACCACTTGTAAACAATCTTCAATGTTACCGTTTTATCACCATGCACTGATTTTACCATTTCTTTGACTTCTTTCGCACTTTTTGCAGCTTAACATAAGACTTAAGTGTTGCTCGAAATCAATGATGGGCGACAGACACTCTTAACACGTTCTCACTGTTCTGCCTCTGCAAACCAACTGACATGTAAGAACTTGTTCAAAATCGACACTGATTGTCTCAAAGATTCAGACCACCGGGTTTACTACTTAAAATGGATAAAACATTGGTAGGTAGCGCTGTGCAACTACATTACCGTAATTTCTGATCACTCCTCGTATTTTTATTTGATGGGGAGGGGGTAAGGTCTATCTACGTATCTTTTACTGATTTTAATTATACGGTTGCGACAATTGAGAACTCTCAAAAAAAATGTTCCATGTTTAAAAGTTTTTCTTTTTTAAATTTTTATGTTCATTAACAAAGCGGTGGAATTCACGCTTATGTTGTGGACAAATATCCTGCCTAAAATGTGGATGTTTGGGAAATGTTAAATAAAGGCCAAATCGCATTAAAACTTTTTTTTATCATATTATTTAAGTAAACCAGCTTCAAAATTTAGAAGGGCTTACACCGATTACTCACTTATCTTGGCCGATTTAAACTGCGACCAATCGCCAGTGGCGGATCTAGAAAGGCCAGCCAGAACCCAGACTATGAGAGGTATATCATGACTTTATTATAAACTTTCAAATACGTGTAAATGATGCTTAAATTATTTTTGTCTCCCAGAAAACTGGGGGTCCTAGCCCCCCTGGTTCTAGGCTAGGTTCGTCACTGCCAGTAGGGATGATCGAAGTGCTCTAAAGAGAATATATTCTATGTTTTACCAAAGTCGGATAACTTTTATGTCGTTTATACTGAAATATCGTTTGGTAAGTACCCTATATATGTGGAAACTTGCGAAATGGTTGGAGTTAGTGCTTTTAACACCTTCTTCTTGAAGTATATCAACCCAATCAATAAGGATGTTTCGTAAGGTTAGACGAACTCATACACTGAATTTCATTAACATTCGATGTGGTTGACATGAATTATCGTGAAACAGATAGACGAACAGACAGACAGACAAGTGCCGATTGAATCAAATGGTAGAAGCTCACTACGCTCGTTTTAAAGACAATAGTTCTTTTCTGTTTCTTTGTTAAAAATAAAGGAGATGAGCTGTTTCTGGTGATGGTGGAATTATTAATGAAGACACGTAAAGTGAAGGTGAAACAAAAGGAAGACTGGAGTTTAAGATTCGTCCCCTCTACACATGTTTAGTTTTCAACTTTGTTTAATAGTATTTGATGCTTCAGAGTAAATTCTCTTCCATAGTTTTCGAGGAAAACGAATTTTTGTGGCGCTAAAAAAAAAGTCGTTCGCTGACAATCTGATCGAGTTAGTACTTTTCATTCTGCTGCAATAGATCACTTTTTTATTTGTTGTATACTAATATTATTCACTAAAAAGTTGCAATTTTCATTTCTTCCCTGTCACACATAGTCGTAATACTGACAGTAATACGCTCTCTTCTAACGGTGACACATAGACTAATTATTGTAAAAGGCAGGTGATCCTTATACTTTGATTTATTAGGTGTTAAAATTTTAGGGACAGTAAAACTTCAAATGTCACATAAAATTCATTTAAAGCATACGTTTAAAATTTTGTCCAGTGTAATGTTAACAAGGATGTATTTCAACTGGGATCACGCTAACGTTAATTCTAATATTTTAATGTTAATAAGGCCGTTACTCCACACGATGACATTTAAATGGGAGCGAATTTTTGAATTATTTTCTGCCAACAGTGGCTATGTCGACCTAGCTAATTAGTGGACTGAATGTGTTAACACCTTCACCGTAACGGTGACTTTAACAGTAGTTATTCATAACCATTTTTTACTGTTGAAACAAAGGCACTAGAAGTTAGATGGCATCAAGCATCCTTCGGTGGTTTCCATCTACCGGACGAAATAGAAACTTCTAGTGCGTTATTCTTTTTACTGTGTAACACGTTAATTTTAACTTTTAAAGCTTCTTGTTTGTACGATAGCGATGACTATAAACAGCAAGAGCTGATTGATTGATTAGTTGAAGAACGTTACCGCTGTATTTGTGTGAGCTAACACTGAAAGTTGACGCAAGATTAGAGTTCCCTTCTAGGAATCGAACTCAATGCATTGATACCAAAGAACGCATGAGAACGCTACATTCTACGTATTCATGTCTTTGTTTCCCGCTAGAATATTTTATATTAAGTATTGTAGAAAACAAGAATTTCATCAATCATCAGTATTTTTCATCAAATATAGTACAATATGGGATAATTATACGCCTAGAAGGGAGAGCCCTTGTTCATATTAAGAAACGTTAATAAAATATGAAATAAAAGCTATTTTACGCTATTTTATGTTCTGTAGGCTAAAACACACGGACAGTCAATCAAAGACATGATTACACAGCAACAGACACAAAAGAAAGTTCTGTGTATCGAACCCCGGGATATGAATTTGATGTATTTTGTTACACAGAACCCAAATTTCGAAATTCCAGGACGATTGACCGAGTCAATTTTGTTTTATGGACGAAGAACGTATGTGCTATCTTACGTACCAGAATTCGCTGAAGTTTTTCGCCAATATAAAAACAATAACATAGTCGATCGTCTTGGGGTTTTGAAATTTGGATTTTGTGTACCCCCCCCCAAAAAAAAAAACCATAGAATCCATACCCTGAGGTTCACTGCACAAAACTTCTGTTTTTTTATATAGTTATTTTACGTGTATTCTCCCTATGCAAAATCGCTAACGGTTTTCGCTCATTAAAAAAAAAATTGAGACGTTGATTATCTTGGTGCTTCGAAATTTCGATTCTATGTAACAACATACATAGAATCCATATCGTGGTGTCCGGTTTTAAAGAACTTTATTATTATTATTATTATTATTATTATTATTATTATTATTATTATTATTATTATTATTATTATTATTATTATTATTATTATTATTATTATTAAACTAACTAACTCTATGGCCTATGGAACCCGGAGGTTCAATGCCGCGTTCACAAAAGCTCTCCACTGACTTCTATCCTTAGCTAATTGCATCCACTTTCTACTTTGTATTCCTATCTCTGCGAGATCCATCTTAATATTATCCTCCCATCTGCGTCTAGGTCTTCCTAATGGTCGTTTTCCTATGGGTCTACCAGTCAATACTTTGAAAGCGTTTCTACTTTCTTCCATTCTAGCTACATGACCTGCCCACCTAAGCCTCCTAGACTTGACGACCCTAACAATGTTGGGTAAACCGTATAAACTATGTAGTTCCTCGTTATGAAGCTTCCGCCATTTCCCATTCTCGTTCCTCTTGGGTCCGAATATTATTCTCAGGATCCTGTTCTCAAATACTTTCAGTCTATGTTCTTCCCTCAAAGTAAGCGACCATGTTTCGCAACCATACAGAACAACAGGCATGACTTATTATTATTATTATTATTATTATTATTATTATTATTATTATTATTATTATTATTATTATTATTATTATTATTATTATTATTGTGTGTGTGTGTGTGTGTGGACAATTCTGGAATGACAATCTTGAGGCAAAATGGGAGAACCCAGAGGAAACCCACAGACACAATTTCGTCTAACCCCAATTTACATGAACTAGGACCCAGCTAGGAACTCTAGGCACCAAATATGAACCCTCTGCTACTGAGCTTCCCTGCTCTCCAGTCTCTTTTAAAACATTAAACATGTCAGGTTATGAAAATTTGTTAGTTTCTAACAGTTACATTGTAAAATTACTATGTTTACTTTTCGTGTTTTGCAATGTCCTTGAAATATTTTCCACAAAACTCATAAAGGACCTCTTCATACTAGTCCCCGTATTTGGTCTCAAGGTCAAACATTGTCATCATATATTTATGAATTTATATTTCTGTCATATTTGTGTTCTCACCTGCTGACCCTGATTTGATTGTTCTTTTCCTAACGCAGCGTATCACGACTGTTCCGCAATGGTGAGAGTACGGGAGTCGAGCCTAGGAAAAGGCAATCGTCTAAAAGCAGTCCCCATTCCAGAAATAGAATAGGTTCTTGCCTCGCTATTTTGATCCGGCAACTGGTCCCTGCGACCACAGCATCACAGCAGAGACACTTTAATCCTATCATCCTCCCTCCCTCTCTCTTTCTCTCTCTTTCTTCGTTACGCACACATACATACATACATGCATGTGTTTATACACATGAAAACAAAGAATTGAAAGCCACAAACTGCGACGTTGCCATTTACTTGTTTCTGAACTGCTACAATCAAATTCTCAATAACACGGATTTCCACTTGAAGAAAACAGTCGAAAGAAATCCTAATAACAACCTCGAGTCTTCATTCTGTGCATTATACTAAAAGATATCGCTTCGTCTGCTATTGCTTGTCACATGAGCTGATAGCTGTCGCTACTTGCACTATCACTTTCCTGAATGTGACACTGCGAGTTATCGCATTTTTACTCAGGCATTTTGCATCACGATTATGGGGCTGTAGGGCTCAATAGTAGGGCGTTCATCTGTGATACGCGGAGTCTCTAATTCGATCCGAGCTCATGTCAAAGGACCTTTGTAGTGGCCAAACATTGTGCGCGTGGTCTTTCTCGGGATTCTCCCGTTTCTTTCCCCATTCCTCATTAAACCATTTCATTGTCATAATCATCGTCTACTTTAGCCTACGAGCCATAGCCTTACACTGAGAAAAATCCGTTATCCACACAGGGGTATATTGATTCCTTATGTTTACTACGGAAATCAGTACTGAGCATACGTTATCTATATGCTACATACGCACTGCTCTTAGATGTTGCATTATGCTGTTGAAGGATGTCCGATATTTACCGTATATTGCATACGTATACGTATGTTACATAGTCAGCTGTATGTTACATATTCTGACCACCTATAGGCTATACAGTTCTTTACTTTGTACAGAAAGTACATTTATTTGGAACACTTATACGGAAAGTATGTATAAAATATACTTTTTCAGTTATACGCAGGGCCGTGCCGTGGAAAACCAGCGCCCGGGGCGAGAGTATACGGCGGCGCCCCATATATATATTCTAACCAATTTTTCCTTTCTTTTTTCCTTTTTCCTCCCGAATTTTTCGCCCCCTTACTTCGGCGCCCGGGGCCGTCGCCCCGCTCGCCCCCCCCCCCACGGCACTGCCCTGGTTATACGTTTGCTGTACGTTAAGACCAAAAACTACATGATTTACACATGTAACCTATGTTTTTACGTACGCCACATATGATTTGTTTTCTTAGTGTAGAACGTAAAACTAATAGATTTTATTTTATGCTTCACGCTTATTGTTTTGAATTTGTAAAACTTTTATTACAACTTTTTCAATTTTGTTTTAATTTCTTTTAAAACGTTATTTTCTGTTTTTAAAAGTACGTTTACGCTTTTAATTTCATTCGGGTATGTCACTGTCCGGAAAATTTGCCGATTTAAAACTACTGGTAGAAATAAAATGAGGAATATTGTAACTTCATAGTGGTTCTTTATCGAATGCTAAAAAATTGCGATTGTTATTGTTGACTGGGAACCAGGGGCGGATCCAGGGGAGGCGATCGGGGCGATCGCCCCCCTTCCCCAGAAGAGGAAGCTTTCTTATTTTATATACATAAATAAAACCCATCCCAAAGTTTAGAGCCCTTAAAAGTAGCAGTATGACAAGCACCGCCCCCCCCCCCAGAAGTCGGTCCTGGATCCTTCCCTGCTGGGAACTCAGAAATCCCTAAACTTTAGCAGGTGCTTTAGAAATGAAATCACATTAGGTGCGACATTATTTTAAAATTTAGTCCTCGGAGATCAAATTTAAAGAAATCGAGACATGATAGTGGATACATACTTCCTTGCTGAGTTGGCACTACTGTTTGAGAGCCAGATCAGATACGTACACAGAAATTTTTATTGGGAGGGGCCCGAATTTTGGGAAAGGGGTCCAATACTACAGGCCACTATGTAGTAGTGAACGGGTATTTTCTGCACCCGAAAAGACGATAAATAATTGAAGCGCTTGGATAATAAAGGTGTTATTGTTACATTTTTCGAAATGTTTCATTCTGGCTGTTCATGCACGTGTTATATGCTACTCATGCTACCTAACACATTATTTGGTGAGTCCTCGTCCTAGTGCAGATATTTAGAAACGATGAAGGTGGTATGTTAAGGGACAAAGTTGTAAAAGTCAATTTTCCCATCATATTCAATTTGTTACATGCCACCTTTATCCTCCAAGCGCTTCAATTATAAAATTCTTTCATGTATATTTTCAGAAAAAAAAAATGATAGAACTAGATTGTTTTTATAAGAGAAAGAGTTGATAGTGATTTTTAATTTAACGTCCCTTTCAGCAGCGAGGCTATATGAAGTATAATATCAAATTTTCATGTTACATCAAGCATTTCCCTGTTAAATAAATATGAGAAAAAGAGTACAAATGTATGTTGAGTTGGGAGGTTCTGGAGAATCCAGACTCGGAGACCCCCGTCGGTGCGCCCCTGAACAAGATAAACTATATAACAGTAGGGCCAAACTCCTAGTGACCAATATCGAAATTGCGAGTATTATCGTAGTATTAGTTACTACTGAATGCAGTTGTTCAACGAATGCAAAGCTTTAAATCCCACAATTGAAATATGAACCCAATTCTAACTTCTAATGGGAAGCTTCTGAATGAAGGGCATTTAAAGCTCAATTAATGTTGTAAATGTTCCTTTTTTTAACTCAGTTATTTAAGTACAAACAGAAAATTGCGTACTCCAAGGCGAAATGAGGAGTGCTTATTCTATCCTAATATAGTACACTGCACAAATAATGAATCAGACACAAAAAGTAAATCTCTCCTAAACTGAGCTTCAAATCTCACTGACTCAAAACAAGAAATATTTAAATGACATTTTAATCTCAAGTTCTGTCTTGAAATCGAAATGTATAACAGAATTTTGATTTATTATAACTATTTCAAATTTAAAGTTAAAAGCAGTGCTGTTTTTTGGAAGAAATGGTGGCGGCGCGGCGGTGCCATGAATTATTTTTACTACAAAACTGAACTATCTTTGCTTTCGGTAAAAATATTATTGAGTAAAAATATTTCATAACACAGACACTCATCATGAACTTCCACACTTTTCTGAGATACCGTTCTCGTCTCTTAGTCCCTTCTTGTTTTTGGTACCAACCGCGGAATGGAATCGAAGCTACAATTTATCAACATATACGATAGGGGCTGTACTATTTCTTTAATGAATATCAGTGCAGAACTGTCTCTACAGACAGAGTTTACCTATCTAAATGAAAGTACAGAATCGTCTGTCACATTCGTTGTAATCAGAGTTGGCGTGGGTCAATGAAAACTTGACCCATGACCCACTGACCCACCACTCACCGTGAACCACTATCATCCAATGTGACGTACTCTGACTCACCAAAATCTATCGTCATCAACTCTGAACATGATCCACGGCCTCTTTTGTACTGACTAAAGAGTTTACACTTGTAATAAAACAAGACTGTGAAATTGTCACTAATCGGGCGACAATGAATTTCTAGTCAACCGCTTAAGCACCACTCTGTTACAATAACGGTGGATCTGACCTTAATGATACAATATGGTAAAGTGTTTGTCAGTGAGGAAATTGAAACAGTCCGAGGTGAGGGGAAATTAGTGTGTGCCTAAAATATACTTGTACTAAGAGAGTATTCTTGCAAGTGTTAATTCCTGAACGCATTCCAAAAGAAACTTCTATTCGCAGGAAAATACCCCTGTACAATATGGAAAAGGTTATGGTTTCTCAGTTCACAGTATTTTTCTCACAAAAGACTTGAAAAATCAGTTTTTCATAATGTATAAAGGTACTCGGTTACTCTATGTGAGAGCATCTCCATAAAGTATGCTCATAATTGTAATTTGTGTAATCACTAAAACGCCATGTTAAATTTAAGTTACAAATATGCATAATTGCAATTATTATGAATATTTATTCAAAGTAGTTTACCTAAAGCAAAGAAAAGACTTACTAAAAATTAGGTACAAAGTTGAACAACACAAATAAGTCATTAGTAATACAAGTATACATTTTCCATAACTCGTAATTTGCTACCTTGAAACAAATCTGAAATCGGGTTTATTTCCTGTTGGCATCCAGAACTTTTTCGTGGTAAATCATCCGCGGCGGAATGATGTTCATCCTTCAGCCGAGAAATAACTAGCTCGTCTACTTTGAGCTTGTCTAGCGGTGGGCCATTAACATTGATGAGCAACAAGTTAGACAATGTTTGAGCACTTAGTGTATTTCTAATATTAGTCATCTGTAAATTCATAAGGGGAAATCCCCGTTCGCACTCTGTCGTGGAAATTGATAATATTTCTACCCGATTTCTGCAACTTCTCATCGACAATCTACTTGTTAGACTTAAGTCTGATAACGATTTTTCTTGGTTAGGTTTGAAATACTCAGCAAGAAGTATCATCTCTCTATCACCATACAACATCTTTTCCATATCGACCATGTCAGTTGGTAATGTCGACCCATGTAGAACAGAAACTTCATCTACCACGCCTTTGATAGGGAATCCTGTGAATAAATTATCAATTAAAGCCTGATAAACTGATGGTTTCTTATTTGTTTATAAATTTAATTTTTGTAATTACACATGAAGGTTTGATGCCATTACCAAGTTCCCTCCGCCGTCTAGAAAGCGAAAGGGAACGAGGTTCCTGGAAAGTGTCCAGAGGTGAATGGGAATTTCCCTCCTCCTTCCCCTTCAAGTACCACACTGATGTTTGTCATGTGCCAAATTACGATAAATTTCAATTAAATTATCCTAGTATAATTATTTCCTTGCTGAATTATCAATACTTTTCAGTGGAAAAAAGGATGAAACTTGAAAGTTCCAAATCAAGGTAAGTAGACAAACGTAAAGGGAGAAAAAGTGTAAAATTTTCCATATAACTATGAGTACAATCCAAACTTAAAATTTCCGTGTAATTAAGCTTACAATACAAATTTTATGTCTATTTTTCTCACAACTTTATGGGATGATTGCCCTGTGCTGTAAGCGCTCCATATAATAAACATAAGCTTCAGCAATTATTATAGCAGAAAGCAATCGATATAATGAAGCCAAGCACTGTATTTTTTGTTTCTGCTTTTTTTCTTAAATAACATCGATCGTTTTCGATCATTTTTACAAACCAACTCACTACCAATTTTCCATATATAGAAAGTGCCCCTCCCCCCATATAGGAGAATTTAAAAAAATGCTAGGACACATTCTGTTTATTTTCAATTAAGAGTTAATACACTGAATTTCAGCTCCGTAAGTTTAACGGCGTGCGAGATACTACTTTTTTTTCGCAAAAATTTGGATTCTCAGTACCTCCTTAGGATATTATGCATTATAATGAAAGCAATATACGCGTAACATCCCAGTTTGGATTAAGGCCTAACTATATACCAAAAGTAATTTCATTTGACTTTGCAATTTGACCGTGATGATCAGGCACACATAGTTGCATTCAATTTTTATATAATAATTTATATATTACAGTGATTCAAAAATGTATTTTTTCCAGTAGTTAGCTCCTCTAAAAACTCGCAGGTCTCGAAGGCCAAGTAGTAGTATAAGTCCTATTGCTATTATTACAATTAAAAATATCAATATCCAAAAGTGCCTAAAGTTTTTTTTTTTTTTTTTTTACTTGGTTAGATGTACTCAATTCAGGTAAGAAGACAGAAACAAATGAAAAAGGAAGGGAAATGAAGGTCTTGAAAGTAAAACGAAGACAAATTTATCAGTCTTCAGAAGATACTGTCTACCATGCAGTGAGCACAGTGGGTCGGTATATCATACTGAGTCGGTGGGTCGCAGTGGGTCATGGTGGGTGGTGGGTCGCAGTGGGTCACATGCTGTTGACCCACGACCCACTGACCCACTCAGAAAACTTGACCCACTTGACCCACTGACCCACTCAATCTCTGGTTGGAATATATTGAAATTGTAGCTAAAATGTCCTTTACAAGAAATAGTTGTCCGGGAACTCATTTTCCGAGTGGCTGCAAAGCAAGTATCAAAAAGTAATCAATCAGAAGCAGCCAATAGCTTTGCTTATCGATCTACTATCTTTGAAATGCATATAATATACTGTTGCTTTTTCAAATCGACTTAAACTGAGTACTTCGTTCCATAAGTACAAAAATAGAAAACGACTAGATAAATACATTTCTTAAACTTCATTAAAAAAAAAAGTAAGAGCGGAAAGTGTACAATAAAAAGCGATGCTTCTAATAACAATGACACGGGTCACTGAGAACTGGATTTAGGATCACAGACCGGTCACCCGGACAAACCCGTGACAGGGTGATCCGTAGGATGCCGAAATATCAGCATATTAAAATGGATTTGTGTTGTCCACTACTCGAGCTGGAATATTCTCATATTTGACATTCCTGGTGTGACATTTCTTAATCAATATCATCTCTTGACTATTTTAAATATAATTTCTTAATACACAATAACACACCGAGCAAGGCTATGTAATAATATGTAAAAAGAACTCTATCACGTAACAGTTTCAACACAATAACTGTGTCTTCATCAGACTTGCACTCTTGTAGGGAAGAGAAGAAGTGGAAATCTGATGAAGACACAGTTATTGTGTTGAAACTGTTACGTGATAGTGTTTTTTTTTTTTTTTTTACATATTATCACATAGCCTTGCTCAATGTGTTATTGTGTATTAGTACAAAATGGAAACAAGGCCTGATAAAATAGTTATAATTTCTTAATTGCATAAATATGAAATTATTCGTCTTCTTATACAGAAAAATAACAATAAAGAATTTAATAAAACACCGTTTAACTCAGTGGCATCTCTTATTTTCTATACGACAAGTTTTACAGGCTCGTTAAATTAAACTTTGGCAACCCTTATAAGAAAAATCGTACGTGAAGACAAAGAGGCTAGCTGAAGACCGTGGAGCATGAAAGCTGTTCAGTTAGGACAAGTGACCTGTCAGTAATGTCGGAATATTTATGATGATCATGATGATGATGATGATATAAGAAAAAAATATAAGTAGGTTTTCTTTCCTGTCGTTCTTACGAGACTGTAGTTCTGATAGACTTTGTAGTTATCTTTCAGTGCAATGTTTTGACAAGTAGCAACAAACAAAAAAATATATAAATTTAGTGAAAAATGAGAAAGAGGAAAGAATAGCTTTGTTCAATTACATTAGCAAGCCATCCATATAACCATATGATGATCTTCCATATTTCATTGACTCTGGGTCACAGAACTATCGAGGTCGGACTGGATCAAGGATTTGTCCGTGTCACTGGGTCATATTGAATCACTCTAGGTCATGGATCTGTCCGAGCCACGAAGTTCGTGACTCGTTCCATCATTCGTTTTTAATATTAAGTACCGTCTGCAACCTAACCGAAACTAGATCACCTAAATGAACATTTCCCTATTCATCTATTGCCCTATGGGAGGGGGCGGTGGCTTAGTGGTTGAGCGTTCACCTCCGGTGCTTGGGATCCCAGGTTCGATCCGAGAGCGCGGCGTGTGGACTTTGTGATGGACAAACACCGTGCTCGTGGGTTTTCTCGGGGTTCTCCTGTTTCCTCCCACTTTCTTCATTCCACCATTTCATTCATTTCTCATAATCACCGTCTCCTTTAGCCTAGCTGGCATAACTGTGGGACGTAAAACTTAAAGATTTCATATCATTTTTCTATGGTTCTATGGCTACATGGCATAGCGTTGAGACGACTTCCACAGTCTACGAAAGGTCTCGGCCGTAGAGAGCTTTTAGTTGAGTGGTGTGTGGTCAGTTTCTCTCTCCGTTGTTTCTCACCGACTACAACGGTGTTCTCCACACCTTAATTCAAATACACCTCCAATGATCTCCAATGACCTCGCCGATCTGGGATAATACGAACAATTAAGTGCGTCGATCGGGAATCGAATCCTAAACCTTATGTAAAAAAAGAACACGCGCTAACAATGAAGATACACCGGCGCACAATGATGGAAAAAGAATAAAAAAAGTAAAGTAAAACTCTCTCTCTCTCTCACACACACACACAAACTCTCTCTCTCTCTCTCTCTCTCTCTCTCTCTCTCTCTCTCTCTCTCTCTCTTACATACTATAGTTGAGTAATGAATTGTCCTTCAAAAATGACTTTTTGTTCAAAAGTAACTTATTTACATTCGTAAAACATTCTATGGTGAAATTTTGACAGCGATTTGTTTAAAGTGAAACTTTGCATACGTCACGATCCTAAGATGGCTTCATTCATAAAACTCCGTTGTACCATTTCACAGGCGTTCGCTGAATACATAATCTCATCACTCTTCTTTAACTCAGGGGGGGGGGGGTGTAGAAACTCCTCCTCCCCTCAGCAACTCTTGGGAAAGAAATTAATATTTCGTCATGATTGCCGTGAGAGAGAGACGAACAGAACAGTTAAATCATTGAGGCGCCGCCGTCAGCCGCTGGCGCACTGCAGTAGAAGCGTCTTCATCAGACACCACAAGTAGCAGATCGCCTTTTGTAATTGCTTTTTCACCCGTCAGATGTCAGTGACAATCAGGGTCATTCAGGGACGAGACAAAGGAGTTCGAAGGTGCATAAATCTTCTAACGAAACTTCAAACAATTCAACTTCTTTTGAATAAAGTAACAAAGCACTGAAAAACACAAACAACAAAGAAAATAAATGACAAAAAATAATAATTTGAAAAGTCTTACACTTTCATGAGAAAACAAGCGTGTTAAACATTCGTAATAAATAAATGATATTTAGTCTGACTGCCAGTTATGAAGATTTACTTTCCTTGTTAAATTAGACCCCCCCTCCCCCATAATGATATTCGAGTTAGGAAAGTTAATGAGGTAAGGGATCCTAACTCAAGTCCAAAACAAAGAAAGATGATATTCGTAAGAGATACGTCACTTTCGTCACCAAGGCGAAATTTAAAGCAATAAAATAAATTTCTACAATATCATTAGTATTTAGGGCAGAAATGTCCAGAGATGAAACTCATAGTTCCCTATCGAATATGCATCCATGGGCTTCTTGATAATGTAAGTGTGAAAGTGGACTGATTCTCTTTGGGCTTCAAGAAGCATAATTTATATGCTGGCACCCTCGAAAATTATGTGCGCGCAAAATAAAAGGGACCGCCATCACAAACACTTTGCGGTAGATTCCGTCGAAACCTACCTATTCCAGAATAGTCAGTGATTAAAATTCCGAATAATTTTGACATGTGTCTCTCCGGTAATATCCTGTAGACCTCAAAACCAGCTTTAACTCAAAAGTTTATAATATACTAGCAGGTTGCCCATTCTTCGCACGGGGAGAATGTTTCATTTTGGACATAAAGGGTAACGGGGGCTGAATTTGAATTTACACGGGATCGGAAGTGTTACTGTTTGTCTCAGTAACCCCGAAACTATGTAATCGACATTAATATCGGTCATTTTCTATTATTTTTAAATATCTCTCCCTTTCCTAAGTTGCACTATCAAAGTAAAATAGTAAAAACTATCGCAGGCAAAAACTTCATCTATGTTGAAAATTTTATCGAGGATTGTCTTGTGGTCCAAGAGTTATTAAATCACAAACATAGTCATTTTCATTTATATATATATAAGATACGTTTATATACCTTATTTATTTTTACATTGATATATTATTCTTTTTGTTGTCATGGCAACTGACTTAAATTAATAATGATTGCAATCAAATTTGATAGAGGTTTGGGGAACCAAATTAAAGACTAAGTTTGTTGATGAACAAAATCGGCCCAGAGGTAGCCAAAATATGGCCAATGAAATCGGCCGATGGGCGGTCAAGATCTAGCCACCCAAATTCACAATTTTCTGATACATTTGTTGTTGATGATGATGTGATATGATTTTGAGTTTAGCGTCCCTTTCAGCAGCGAAGCGATACGATATGTGGACCTACAGCTTAACTTGGGATCCGAATCGTATGAGTTCCCGTCGGGAATCAAACCTGGGTTACCCCATGCCAAAGGCGCGTAAACTTTTAGTGGGCACAATAGCTCTCGTAAATCGAGCCCGATTGAGAGCAAACTTTATTTGAGAGGAAGAAAAATGTTGAGTTCGTAAATGAACCAAACGGCCCAGGGGTGGCCAATTTTTTTATGATTCTATCCGAAGTTATTATTTTCCTATCTTTAGGTATCTAACTGAACCACTGATGTAACGAAAATGGAGAAAAATCGAAACTGGAAGGAACTGGGAACTAGGAGCGGCAAAACATTAAATTTGGCCCTGCTTTTAGTTAAAACTTATTCAAAAGTGGGTCAGTTATCGGCTTGAATATAGTGGTGTAGGAACCCATTTTCCGTAGATCTGCTCACATATAATTGCTTCCATCGTTAACACTGACGTTCAAGTTGAAGAAAAGTTGAGAACCAGACATCTAGAATAAGGTATTATCAATAATAAAGCTAGAGGGGGACGGGCATCCCCCTGCTGCCCCGCCAGACATGTTCTATTGGGTGCGTGAAGTAATATAGAACTATCCTTTTTACTAAAGAAATTTTTGGTGGGATAGGTATATTTTTCTTTGTCATTCTGTTTGTACTCCTCCAATAAATTCAAGCTGGTCTCTTCACCATAGGATTAAGAACGACAGGAGACATTTGAAAATTGTCGTGACGAGTTTTGAGATGAAAACAGGGCTCTTCCAACAGGTATAGTTTCCAAGACGAGACACCTTTTCGAGACAAGACAGTCTCAACTGTTATCTCGTAGACAACCGTAGTTAAAAACGAATTGCTTAATGAGGCTGAGTTTAAGGAACAGAATAATGCTGTTAGGTTGAGTAAGTTTCAGGGTCTATAAGTGGCTCAGGTTCATGTTGACGTTTGAAGACAATATCCAACCCTTGAATACCCTTCCCCTTGAGTTCCACACACTTTCAGATTTGAAATTTTATTGTCAAGCCATTGCGGGCTATGGTCTAGCAGCTCACTTGATAGTAGGCCTTACAATTGGAAAGCAACAAAGGGTAAAGTCGCCTACATATTGACCAGAAGAAGATAGGAGAGAATGCGGAAAGGCCCCTAGTGTATTGACTGTATGTGTAATAACTTGGAGAGACCTTTGTCTAGCACGTGCTCATGAGGATACGATGTACGAGGCTTTGTTGTATTACTCATAGACTGAACCTCGGCTCAGCTGTCATGTTCTCTGGTCAATATACGCCCTGAGTAAGTATCTGCACGGTTGCTATGATACTTGCAATAGTAAACTAGAAACATTACAACGATAACGAGTATGTAACATGTATTTACTTCTTTTATCTTATTTAATACAGTACTAGTTGAATATACCCATGCTTCGCACGGGGGCTGTATGGATTTGATGGATTATCAAAACTATAGATTTGATACTAATATCGGTCATTTTGGGCTATTTTTTTATATGTCTCGGTATCCCCCCTCCCGCACTGACTCCTGGCTCGCATACAATTGTAACTGAATTTGCAAGTCATCGCTAATGGAAGTGCCACCATTGATTTCAGCGATGGCGAAAACTATGGATTTGACACTAATATCGGTCATTTTGGATTACTTTTATATATATATATATCGGTATCGCACACCCTCCCCCGGCGACCCCCGGCCCGGAGCCGAATAGCGTGAATTTAACACTAATATCGGTCATTTTCTACTACTTTTATATGTCCCGATAAACGCCTCCCTGAGACCCCCTGGTTCGAATTTTGACAAAAACGTTCAACTCTGGTCTGGAGCCTGGACCAAGGTAGTCGTGACTAAAATTTGGTAACTCTCGGTCAATTTTTCTGGTTCCCAAGCCGGTTTCGGTAAACGCCCCCCCTGAGACCTCCCCAGTTCGAAATTTAAAAAAACACTTCGTCTTGATCTGGGGCCTGGGCCAAGGTACCCCTGACCAAAATTTGGTAACTCTCGATCCACTCGTCTGGTCCCCAGGCCGCACACACACAGACAGACAGACAAACACACAAACAAACTCTTTATTTTATTTATATAATAATATTTTATTTACTTTATTTATATTAGAAGATTAGATTCAGGGCAAAATTGCTATTTTATCTAGAACTAGCTACAAAATTAGAAGATGGGGAAATGTTATCAAGAAATGTCATGAATAATGTTGATTTTGGTAATGTTTTATGTTTCTGTTGTTAGATGAAAATGTTTGTTTACTCGTCGTTAGGACAGTAATCTTGATAGAGTAACAATTTCGCTACCAGGCACTTGATTATAAGTAATTAACAAAATATAACCCAGTAATACATCGTATAATGCAGACAGTGGCGTATTTACGATTTTCTTTCGGGAGGGGCTTTGCCTGGAAATGTGAAAGCTCTGCAAGATATTTCATTTACTTTACTATACTAAGTAAGATTTCGGGGGGGGAGGGACTTAAGCCCGGAAGCCACCCCCCTAAATACGCCACTGAATGCAGATGTATATAGCATTACTGTAAAGTTAGTAATAGTTATTACAAAATATAGTGAGTTCTAAGCAACTGAATCTGATATGTAATCCTTTATTTATATGAAGTACATTATAAGATTTTGACAAATCGAACTGGTGTGGCGTTATAACATGAATTGGCTAACATAACTTAACTCTTTTCCGACTGTCGGGACTTTTAAGTCCCATTTTCTTTGCTCATATACTATTTACCTGTGTGCGTTATGATGTCAAAGCCTATCCGCCTGACGGAACTCCTGATTCCCCTTTCCCCTCAGCATTGTTGAGCAACAATAGAAGCAAAATTTATTTTTATATAGTCTAATGCACCCTCAATTTACTATAATTTACTATCATATCAAATTATAGTAAAAATATAATTCAGTCTTAGAAAGGTTAAAGTATATGTTGGTCAACCAACAGTTTCGGCCTCCCACTTCCATTTGAATTTACCTTCTTTAGTGGGGGAATTTTGGTAAATTCTGTTGGTTATCAAATGCTCGGTAAAGCGCTCAATTACAACGAAGGCCAATGTTAGCAATTGGCTAGCCCACGTTTCCAATTGTTAGGTCTACTCTTTGTGTTGCTAAGGTAAATAACCGTTAAACTCTCGATTACGGAAGTAATACGCAACACTTACACTTCTCAACTTTCTCTTGGAAACTTATCAGATTTCCTTTGAAAATTATGATCAACTTCTGACGATTAACATCTTTTGGAAATCATGCCCTCTCAAAAATGTGGTCACGCTTTGCCACTGTACTAAGTGATCATCCGTAGAAAAGGCATAATAATAGAAACTGTTGTCTATATATACGAGATATGTTTGAAAAGTAATGAGACTGACAACGCTGTGCACGAACCGACACTGCTGCTACCTCCACCTTCACACAGCAATTAAGTAGAACTTGGTGCTGACTCAGTACAAGTTTGAACTTGCTACATGGTCGTTGATAGCGTTTGAAGTAAAGTTGTGTTTGTGAGGCGTATTACGAAGACAGACCGGTAAAAGTTTGATTAACGTTGTACCAACTAATTTTGTGTAAAGGTTGGCGAATACGCTATTGTGACTTGTGAAAAAATACAAAAAGTTTAAGGAGAACATTTTCTATGGAGAGCAAAAGTACTCAGGTAGCACAACTACTTTCTAGACGGCCGAGAACAAGTGAAAAGAAAAACCTCATGCAGGAAGACCTTTAACCTCAGAAAAGGATAATGTGGAAAGAGTGAAGTCACTTCTGACGTCAGGTTATCGATTAACTATAAGAATGATGAGTGGTGACTTCACTCTGAGTGTGGTTATCGTTCATCAAATTTTAACACATGATTTGGACATGAGAAAAGTGTGAGCCAAGATGGTTCCAAAGATGGTCACAACTGAGGGGAAGGCCAATCGGAGGGATGGAAATCTTATGGTAGCTATGGTTCCTCAGCCCCTATTCACCGCAATACAGCACCACAAACTTCTTTTTATTCCTCTTACTCAAAAACCACTTGAACGGGCGCCATTTTGGTACTTTGATTAACCCAGAGGAGCATAACCAACGAGCTGAAAGGTATTCCAGCAGAAGGGTTCCAGCACTGCTACGAAGACTGGAAACAACCACCCTCCCCATTACTGCGTAGCTACGCAACCGGCATATTTTAAAGAAGATAACATCGATTTGTAAAGCTAATAGCATTCATCGTTAAAATCTCATTACTTTTCTAATGCACCTCGTATATTTGAGAAACATGATTAGCACTGGTAAAATTCAACGTCTGCTTTAAATGGCCTCTATTCCACACAAAACTCTTACCTTAATTGTATTACTCACGGAATCATGTGTGGAATAACCAAGTTTCGTATTTCATTATTTAATTTGGGATTTTGTTTCTTTCTCACTTTTTTTTTAATTTCAACATTTTTTTTAAAAAAATCTTTCTGGCTTAAAATAATAATCAAAGTTAAAATCATTAACAACAATGAAGTTGTGAATAAAAGCGCGGTAACACAATAACCATACGAAACGAGACGCAATTATTGTGCCCTGCGCCGATGGCATTCATTGTCAATGTTCTATGGAGCTCAACAAGCAATAATACAATTCTATTCTATGTTTCGAGCGGCCACCCAGTGTTGCAGCCCTTCACAATGGTCACTGCACCGCCAGCAGCAATAATTTTATTTAGTTATGTAATATGCAAATAAAGCTTTATAAGTTATGCAATTTAATTCATCAAAGCTCAGTGTAAATAGAAACTTTTTTCAAAATAACATTTCTCTTTCTCCCACAATATACAGTATATGAGTTGTTGCATTTTTTGTTGTAGATAGTTTCCAACTATGAATAATAATAATAATAATAATAATAATAATAATAATAATAATAATAATAATAATAATAATAATAATAATAATAATAATAATAATAATAATATAAATGAAATGAAATCGAAGTTTTACGTCCGACGGTTATGGCGGTTAGGCTAAAGGAGACGGTGATAATGAGAGATAAGTGAAATGGTAGAATGAAGAAAGTGGGAGGAAACGGGAGAACCCCGAGAAAACCCACGAGCACGGTGTTTGTCCACCACAAAGTCCACACGGCGCGAGCTAGGATCGAACCAGGCACCCCAAGCACCGGAGGTGAACGCTCTACCACTGAGCCACAGCGCCCCCTAATAATAATATAATGGACCTTGGTAGCTCACTAGTAGAGCGCTTACCCCTAGTACGTTAGGTACCAGGTTCGATTCCCAGTCAAGTAAGTTTGTGGTGAACAACATCATGTCCGTAGGTTTTCTCAGGGTATTTCCATTTCTTCCTACATTATCATCCCACCAATTCTTCCGTCATCATTCATTTGCCTTAATCACCTGCCTCCCTTAGCCTAAGGGGCATAATCGTGGGACGTTAAACTGAAGAATTTCATTCCAATAATAATAATAATAATAATACAGTACTATTCGTAAAAATTGCAACACGAAGAAAGACACATACAAGTGGATTGAAATTTGTGCTACAGATTCACTAAATGAATCTTGGAGTGTTACGTCCAACGTTTATGGCGGCTAGGCTAAACAAAACGATGATGGTGAGAAATGAATACAATAATCGAATTAATAAAGTGGGAGGACACGGGAGAATCCCGAGAAAATCCAGGCGCACGGTGTTTGTTGACCATGAAATCCACTTGGCGCGAACTGAGATCGATCCAGGGACCCCGCACACTAGAAATAAATGCTCTACCACTGAGTCACCGCAACCCTCACTGATTCGCTAGATGTCTTATACGCAAATGATTACCAGCTTCGGATCTGCAACACTTCTAACTAGTAAGTCAGATAAATTAGTGTAGCGTTCACAAACTGCAATCAGAGTTTCTACGTTGTGGGATCAAATCGAACAAGCGTTGGATGTGTCCTTGATGAATTATTTCTTGTATCCAGGTCAACGTGATTGCCATTAGTAAACGATGTTAGAATGGGAAAGGGGTTAAAAGATATACTAGTATCTACTTTCCCTCTCACCTCCCACCAACTGGCCCTCCTGACATGTTGATGTTCTATCGTAATATAAGTCAAGAAATATGAAACTATCCTTTCTGGTATACAAAAAATAGCTGTACCCTAAATTGAGTGTCCTTCCGTTCCCTCCTTTAAATACATTAAGCTAGTGTTGTCACTAATTGGCACTTCTATGCTGAACGACTATGACGAAAACGTTCCGACCAACCATTTCCCTCACATATTCGATGGGTGACATGTCAGATGACAATGCAGACTATGGAACCAGCGGTAACCCTCGATCCTCGAAGAAGCCTTGCATATTCCGGGATACGTGTGTCCACGCATTGTCCTGCTGAAGAATGGAGTGTGGAACTGTATACAGGAAGAGCAAGGTTGACTATAGGCGAGTTTTAGGGTGGAAATTAAATCCACGAGAATTTTAGGGGGACAATATTTAATTGAAAAGATACAATCAGAGAGGAATAGTAAATTTTGGAAGGAGAAAAGTACATTTGGGGGAAAGAATTGTAAGTTTAAGGAAGAACTGTAAATTTGTATGGATAGAGATAAAATTGAGAAAAAGAACGCTAGATTTGGGGGTTACGCCGAAGCACTTGGGTGAGATGGAAATCCTGAGGAAGAGTGTAACCTCAGCATCTAGAATTTCCCTTATGTGACGGTCAACAGTAAGGAAGTCTCAATGTATATCAGCCACCACAACTGCCACTGTGACTGTCAACAACGCACACTGGCAGATTGCGTGTAATCATTTTAGGACAGCTTGTATTGGAACCTATTCAGTACCATTTAACACACGAGCGACGATATTCACGCGCCTCATTTGTTCTTCTCAATCAATGGAAGCTGATGCAAATGTGTGCGTATCGCCAATCAAACGTTATGAAGGCATGGACACAGTTGAATCCATATGCGTTATTGTGCTCCAGGATCGAGATAACCTGTGAAAGATGCTTAATGTCCGTGTCTGACATGCTCGGTCGTTGCTGAGTACAGTTCTCTTCACTCAATTACTTCCAACCATGCGTCACTGTTATAGCGTCATGGTCTGTACTTACACGTATCCGTGCTATACGATAAGCCGCCTTCCAGTTGGTCGACCATGCAATCATCTGCTTATATTGGATCCTTTCACTTCGACGAGGAAGACTGGCATTTGAACATACGCCTTGTACTCTTTTGTCGACACTCCAGTACGAGATTGCTGCACAAACATTCTGACTCATGACATTAGTTCATGCATCGAACCGCTCCTTTATTTAGCTCACCTATGAGAAACCCACAGCAATTCTAATCGTTCATACGTTATACCCTTCCGTACAAATGCGGCCAGTTTAGACACTTCCGTTATTCCTTCATGATGTTGCAATTAAGAAATATGTTATTAATTATTTTAATTCGCGGCTGGAGAAAAGGTCTCTTCTTCTACATAACCATCTATTTGGACAACATATAATTTCTGAATATATGAAGGTGAACGTTTTCGGGGAATATTCTTCTCCCAAATCTGAGAATCTCTCTCTTCTTTTTCAAATAAACTTTTCACTCGACCATCTTGCTCTATAACAAAGGTTGCCAAACTTTTTGAGACGGAAAGTCTCAAACTTTCTTAATATGTTTACATATTGAAAATCTATACATTGTATTTCACTATACAGTGTAAGTTTTATACTTTTGCCTCATAGGCGCGGTACTCTGGACCAAAGTAATCAATACATAATTCGGGTACTACTGTTCAGTGGGTAGAAAGACGAAGGAAAACAACTATGATAATGAAACACACCTGCAGTTAATCTCTATTCGATATTTCAAACTAAAACGCCAGATGCTGAAAGCCTTTAAGGTAGAATAAAGTTCAGTACATATTTTAGAGAGATTTCTTCAGGGAAGGAGGTAAATGCAATTCTACGTTCTCTCCTTGTAAAATGTAAATTGAATGAATTTTGGAGTAAATTTAGAAACAACGACCGAAGAGTTACAAAGTGTAGTACTTACGATTGATTTTTTTTTTTTTTTTATTTAAAATCTTTTCTTTATGAACCTTATGGACCACTGATACTTCAGAAACGTAATAGATACCCTCTAGTTATTTGTTTATTGCTTTGGTTTGGGTATCACTGTGAATCAGGCTTGCGCACAGAAATTTTTGTTGGGTGGGTGCCAAGCTTTAGGGAGTCCAATACTACGAGCCTCTACGTCTATGTAGTATTGAACGGATATTATTCTGCACCCGAAAAGACGATAAGTAATTGTAAAATACTTCCACTTATATTTTCAGAAACAAATGATAGAACTAAATTGTTTTTATAAGAGAAAGAGTACAGATTAAGTGTAAGATCAAATTTTCATGTTACACCAATCATTTCCTTCTTCAAGCAAATACAGTTTTCTTGAAAAAGTGTAAAAATGTATATTGAGTTAGGAAATTTTGGGGGTCTGGACAAGGCCTAAAATTCAACGAAATCACAGCTCCACACTGGTAAACATTTTATAAAATATAGAAAAACTAATTTAGTCAGCATTTGTTTTGACATATAATCAGTGTTCTGTCCAGTACATCATGTTTGCCTGAAACCAAAATTATTATTATTATGTAGGAAAATTTTGGTATCCACAGCAAACAAAATTAAAGGCACATTAGGATACATATTTAATTGTATTGTATTAAACCATAAAATACAGGAAACAAACCGGTAAGAAAAAAATAGTCACACTGGAAGAAAACAAATCATTTTCCTTACATAAGAATTTCACTGTCATTGTTCCGTGATCATCACGCTGTCTTTCTGTTTTCTGCCGAGGCAAATACACCGTTATACCAGGGCTGTTCCTTTGACTTCCTACCAACTTCAAAATGCTTTTCCTTTCTGGCTAGCCATTTCATAACAGCAGGGGTTGGGCTAAAATCTTCCAACGGACCCATATTTATATTAACGTGAATTTAATTTTTCACAGTAGGGGGAGCCAAAGAGAGTCTGTTATCTGTTTTCAGTATGTTGTAGTCACTTATAAGTCTTTCAACATTTGAAGATGATTTCGAAGCAACAACTCGGACTAGACTTGTTGACAGAGCATGAAATGACTGATTTCCAGATTTTCATGAGAAGGCTTTTAGCGTCCAGACATTTCAACATACTGCACGATGATGCCTCTCTATATTGCATTGCGAACTGCAAAAGATCTGTATCAAGACAAATAACTTTGTGGCATTCTCTTAGGGCATCATCAGTTACATCCTCTTGCAAAACACGCAAAGGCTCCAAAGCAACAATGCTGTCTTCATACAGCAAACGCTGACTAACAAAGTTAATTATGGAATCCAGGACTTCGTAGCGTACTACAGTAAAATCTCTTTTCTCACTGACATATTTGTTATGGGATTTATTGCGACGTGTGTTACGATGAAGTTGAATACCGTGTAATGAGTACTGTATTTCTCCGTTGACGTTCTCTTGCACACGTTCGTTTAAAAACGTTTCTTCCCATCCGCCTAACAGAGGTTTCTCTTTCATACTCTCCAAATGTGCTATAGTTCTATTTTTATTTGTTATTATGTCCAAAAGAAACATTTCATCACTCTTAAACTTCTGCTGGCAGTTCTTCAAAACATATAGAGCATCTGTCACAAGACACAGAAGATGAAGGCGATCTACTTCTATCCATTTACGCAGATGACCATTGGCTTCATTACATCCATGGCTTTCCGTTTGCAAGTAAAGGCAGCTTGGATACCAATTCTTTTAGGAGAGTAGTGAGCATACTGAATGAAAATTCTGTCCACCTGACGTCAAAATATTCTGAGTAGTGCAAAAATTCTAAGTTTTTTTTCTGAAGCCACCATCGTTAAACCTTTCGTTCGCTGTCCTGAAGAGTGATAAAAAGCACAGTCTAGATACTGCTTATATGAGATATTAAAACTCCTTGGACATTCTTGGTGACATCTTTCCATGCTAAATTTATGCGATGGACAGCACACCAAATTTTCAACAGAGGCAACATTTCACCTGAAGCAACTCTTTCATCAGTTAACAATTTCCACATTCCTTTGTGTTCTCCTGTATTCATGTTTTCACCATCAGTAACTATCGAAGTCACTCTGGGAAACAGTTCTTTCCATGGTATTACTCTTTTTACTGATTTTCGTAACGCTGTAACATGCGCTTCGAAGCCTCTTCCTTCTGGTTCTTCAAAGCCCAGGAACATTAACTTGTTCTTACCCTTTTCGTCAACAATATTGACCATAAAGTGATGATTGTGCAACTCCATTCTGTCGACACTACCATCGCTTCTCAGTGATATAGCTATTGCGTTTTTTAGTGTTTTTCGTACATTTTCTATATCTGCCTTAACAATACAATCTAACAGTTTGGCGTGAGATGCTGGATTAAGATACAAGTCATCTGAGGACTTGGGTTCAAACACTGTGTGTTGTATATTAACATCACTGCTACATGAATCTGCGTACATCTGACCTTTCAGGAAAGCCATCTGTCTGGAAGGCCATGACCATGCACTTAATGTTCCACGTTTAGCGTCATTAAACACTGTGTTCATGTGTGCACCAATCTTCGCTTTTTCTACATTTTGAGCTGAAAACTTCTTTAGTAGTTGGGATTCTTTGCATTTCTCTTCAGTCATCGATGAAAATGTTTTAGCCTTTGCTAAGACGACATATGACTGTCGATGATTGCCTGTCTGCATTCTGCTCCAGTTTCTGTACAAATAGGTGGTATCTGTTTGGTAGTTCTAAAGCGCTTGACACCATGCAAATGCTCCATACAGACTATACACCTAATTCGCTTTCTTCCTTCACCGAATTTCTGTAAACATTCTGGTACTTTCACTTTATGTTTTTGAGAGTTTGGTAGCTGGGAACTATGCACTGATGGAAAGATTGCTGCATCAGCAACAGAGCCGCCATTTTCACTCTTTCATCATCTACAATGGAAAGGTTAGAAACAGTAGCTGATAGACCTGGCTCAGCACCTTCAGGTTCAGTTGAAACATCATCAACGGTTCGAGGCGCTTCTGTTTTCTCCTTTGGGTCTGTCATCTTTTGTGAGCCAGGACAGAAGACTCCTTTGAGTACCAGTATCCTAAATTAGAAACAAAAATGTACCCTAAATACTAATCCCGATTTCCACTGCGTAAAGTCGTGCCAAAAATTATAGAGCCGCAATGTTGCGACATAAATACTCAATAATGCTGGGGCTAGCGAAGAAACTGAGTTTACATTCAATTTTAAGAAAATAAGCGTTTTTCTGTCAGTGCTAAGAGGTTATATGCAATCATGAATTATTTACGAAAGAATGTGTTTTTGTGATGTTATGAGGCTCTTGCCAAAGTTACGTAATTTTTGCAAGGAAACAGGGGGACAGAATAAAATCTATCTTCATCCATGTATACCAAATCCATTTTACTATATAGGCTGGCATTGTTAGAATTAAACAAAAAAATAATTACATATTTAATTTGACTTAATTCTAACAATGAGAACTAATAGCAAACTTCATTTGTCATATCTCTGAAAGTACGTTTTATTCTATTTATCTGTTTTCTTGCAGCAAAAAGGAAAAAAAAATCGTAACCCGAAGTCTCGGATCATCACCAAAATCACATTCCCTCCCCACCTCGACACACACACAGACAGAAAATATACTCACGATTGCAAATTATCTGTTAGCAGTTGTTTTATGTTTATATGTTACATAAAAAGTTATTTTCGTCTCCTTAAAGTGCATGTAGCCCCAGCTTTATCGAGTATTAATGTCGCAAAATTATCGCTCTTATTTTTGGGGCGAACTCAATGAAATAAACAGAATTTAAAGGATTTATTTCCAGAGGAGTTTTTGACCTGGAATGACTGCTATTATGAACCTTTATATTCTTCACATATAGCAAAATGAATAATCTTCGCACCTTTATTCTGAACTAAGATAACTAATAATTTTAAATTTAGACTGATATGGCGGTCTAGTTAAGGTTGAACTGTTGTATATCAGTGCTAGGCACACTCCCGACTGCCGTACATGTGTCGTACAGGTTCGAGTAACCCATTGCATAATGAATGTATTGAATCAGTAAGACTTAGTTTGACACACTAAACGCGTTTAAATGCATAATCCGAGAAAAGTAAGGTACTCACATTAATACCACTTCACACTTTAAGAATTATAGTTCCACACTCCTTTCCTACAGTTCCACAAAGTGTGGAGTACTCCACTCAATTTTAGGCCCTGGGTCTGGATCCAGTGGACCTTCCCATGCTTGCGCCCCTGCTGTAGATGCGTCACTGGCCTCAGCAGTCAATATGAAAGCAGCTTCTCACAGGATTTACATTTTGGGTTGCTCAATTAGCAGGATAAAGGAAATACACTCGGAATAACGGCCAATAAATACATTCTCCGTCAACTCCAACTTGTAAAATTGTTTCTTTGGACTCTCCTATTACACAGAGAAAAATCCGTTCTCTGAACAGCGGTATATTGTACAAATATACTGAATCCTCTTGCTTACTACAGAAATCAGTATGGAGCATACGTTATCCATATGCTACATACGCATTGTCCTTAGATGTTACATCATGCCGTTGCAGGATGTCTGACATCTAACAGTTTTCCGTACATCACATCTATATACTTATGTTACCTTTGTCAGCTATATGTTATATACGTCTATTTGTATGTGAGATCCTGACCGCTTACATTGTTTCATACGAAAAGTACGTACAGATGGAACATTTATACAGAAAATATTATAAAACATGCGTTTTCAGTTATACGTCTGCTGTACGTTAAGTCCAAAAACTACAGGAATTACGCATGTAACCTATTTTTTTTAAGTATGCCGCCTACATTTTTTTCTCAGTGTACCTTCAGCAGTTTCTAATATAGTCACGAAAACACTCTAGCCCTCATCGTTGATCTAATGGCCTCTGGTTCGATTCCTGATGAGAGAACATTGAATAATTATGGTGGTTGGGATTTCACGCTAAACTGTAGGTCCATGTCTTATATAGTCTCGATGTTAACAAAGGATGCTATACTCTAACAAGTGAACAAACAACTAAAGCACCCTGTATAATTCACAAGTCTGTTAGATATGGTTATCAAACCGGTTAGAATCATAGTAGATGCAAAAACTTCGTTTTTTTTTTAATTCTACACATTAATACATTCCACTATGAAACATTCTACACTTTTCGAAAAGTGAAATATTACACTTGTGTTGTGTAAATTTATTATTTATTCACACAGTTTCATACAGCACTTGTCCAAATAACTGAAACTCTACAACATAAAGGCAAAAAGAAAAAAAGAAATAAAATATAGATAAAAGGTTCACATATATACAAGGTTCTCGTCAATTGAGTTCTAAAATATCTCTCAGAGCTTAAAATGCTACATACTGTTGACAATGTATTGTAATCGTGCGCTAGTCTGTAAAATAAGGAGCGCTTTACAATTGATAACCTAGGTGTCTCATAAGTTACCAAATTGAGAGCGCGAGTTCGCCGCCGAGGAACACGAAAGTTGATCTGCGAAGTAAGAATTCGGAATCAAGTCATTATCATTAATGATCGTATAAGGTAAAGTAGATCAGCTCCGCGGTGTCGTTTGTCAGGACAACATTAAAAATATTAGCTCTTGTTTCGAGTAATTACGTAACTCTGAAAATCTAAATCTAACAATGACAAGAAAAATGTTTAAGATAGAGCCAATGCAAGGTAGACTCGTAGGTATAGCCTAGTGGTGGGCACAAAAACAGGTTTTTCGGTTTTTAGAAAAACCGAAACCGGTTTTTGAACATTTTCAAAAAAACCGGTTTTGGGTTTTCACCGAAACCGGTTATCAGTTTTCCACAAAACCGGTTCGGTTTTTCACCTGATCCGGTTTCGGTTTTCTTCAAAACCGATTCCGTTTTTTTCCAAAATATCTTCTATTTCTGACCAGAATGGTGTTTTGTTGTTCTCCGGAAACCAAATCCATTTTCGCAGAAATAGTTTTATGTGTTTTCGAAAAGTTTTCACCGAAACCAGTTTCGGTGAAAAACCGAACCGTTTTTGGAGAAAACCGAAACCGGTTTCGGTGAAAAAACCGAACCTGTTTTGGAGAAAACCGAAATGTCGGTTTTTCGGGTTTCGGTTTTTATAGAAACCGGTTTGGCCCATCCCTAGTATAGTCATGTTCCGTACAAATGATCAATATTCAATAATCGAAGAACTAAAAGCCTTATAAAACATCGTAAGGGCCGAGAGACTTTGTATTTCCGGAAATCTAAAGAGTAGACCAAGTAGTTTCATAGCTCCGGATGAGATCCAACTGATATGATCCGCAAAGGAGTGTTTTTCATCAAAGACAACACCTAGATCTTTTTTCAGATTAAACGCGTTTAATAGGTATATTGTTCTTTGGCAGATACATAATGTTAACATTCTCATTTAAGAAAATAGAAATCGTAGTACATTTATTGGGGTCTACAGACACATTACAGGTAGAGTACCAATTACATAAGATATAAATGTCAGCTTGCAGAGAAGAAAGATCGTCTACAGTGTTAACGACTCTGAAGAGTTTACAGTCATCAGTGAAAAGTAATGTAGTTCATGAAGAGGTCGAGAAAATGCTAGGTAAGTAGTTCATTTACAATAAAAACGAAAGTGGGCCCAGCACGCTCTCTTGAGGTACTCCGGATAAGAGGGACTGCCTTATAAATGGGAAAATCATATTTAAAAAATAAATAAAAAATAAAGCATATAAGCCGTTACATGTAAAAATCTATGCAAAAATAAAAGTCTACTCTAACAGCCAACTAAAAAGGAATTAGGCATACTTTAAAACCACAAATAGTTTGTTAACATCATTATGTAGTATTTCTCCATAAGGAAACCAACAGGCAATATTACGATATAGGATGAAAATAGTCATAACCTACTAGCCAGTGGAAGACGACCACTACATAAACTGACTTTCTAACAGTATTCAGACGCATATAGATCAATAGTGTAGTACTATACGGTACTAATGAAAAAGATCGATCTCTACTTTGGCTATTTATATCGGCGAAGAACGTCCCCTCCTGAAATTATGCGTTGTGAAATGACAGATTTGTTCTCTTAAAGAGAAAGGAAATTTAATTTAGTTTAATGTCTTGAAATTAAAGGTGATTGACAGAAATAGATCTCTGTTGTGACGTCAACACCTAAAAGGACATTGACCTAGCTTTACCTGCGTTGACCCTAATTTTACCCCTTTCCATTTTCCACCCACACCTGAGGGACGTAGGACGTTGACCTCCAAGAAAGTAGAGCACGATGTGGACAGAAGCTGAAAATCAATATGCAACCCCCTCCTTTCCCTATCTCGTTTCTTCTTAGATTTATCATTCAAAAGAAGAACACCTGCTCCAAATTACTCACATCATCTTGTTTTCCGTTCTTCCTCTTTCTTTTAAATCTCGCGATGAGTGTTCCGATTTCGTTTCTTCTTCCGTTGCTGCAGTCCATGTGTTACTTTGATCGTTCCGAGCAATCTATTCGGAATTATGGAGGCTTTGGAGTGGGCAGGGAACCAATTCCACTTGAGTAGAAAGATCACGCACGTACAAATATAGAGCGAAAAAACAGGAAAAGAGTATAAACGTGATGAAAGAAAATTCTTTCGTTCAAAACAAGTTACACAATGCCCTATGTAAATGGAGTACAACATTCAATCAATGGGACTTGCAATTTTAATATTACGAGGGTTCTGCTTTGTACAGTAACAGGAGTGCTTTAAAGTAATTTAATTTTTTTCTGGTTGGTATATTCTACTTTAAAATTCATTAATGGGGAGTGTAGCGCCCCTCTTGAGCACCGAGGCTATATGAGATGTGGAACTACAGCTTAAAGTGGAATTCGAAGCACATGAGCTTCCTCTAGGAATCGAAACTAGGTCTCTGGTCCCGCGAAAGTTGGTATGTTAATCATATAGACACGGAAAAACTCTCGCTTTCCAAGAGACTAAGAAGGCGATCGTAAAATCTGTATGTCACTAGTTTGAATCCCATTGAGGAAATAATCGCATTGTCCTTTCAACATCCATGAAATCTCTCAACTTTCTGCCTCTTTTAGCCTAAATAGCAGAACAATGGGCCAACTAACTAAAAATAACTATGGCCTATGGGACGGGGCGGATCAACGCCTCGTTCGTAAAAGTTCTCCATTGATTTCTATTCTTAACCAACTGGATCCTGTTTCTATTTTGTATTCCTATTTCTGCGAGATGAATCTTAAAATTGTCCTCCCATCTGAACCTAGGTCTTCCTAACAGTCGTTTTCCAATTGGACTTTAAGTTAAAAGTTTGAAATCTTTCCTACTTTCTTCCGTTCTGGCTACATGACCTGCCCATCTGATCTTCCTCCATTTGATGACCCTAACAATGTTTTGTCTCTGAATTTTTATGTTTCATCAGGGCACAATCTAACTTCAATTAATCGTAGGAAAGAAAGTATGAATGATAGAGCAATATAATTTCAGAAAATTCAAATAAATCTCATAAATTTTGTTTCCTACACATTCACCCTATCAATCTTCTATTTCACCTCAACCATAGGTTGGTGGGCAACATGGAAATTTTAAAATTTTTCTCTCCCTTGGGAGAGCTGTTTTATACTTTGATAGGCCTCTTCTTTATAACCGCATCTAGATATTATATCCTTGGTCTTCCTCTTCCTGGTTTTCCTTCTGCCTTTCCTTCTATCAGCACGGTGATCCAATCAGAGTGCCGAATAAGGTGGCCAAGCATGCTGTTTCTTCTTTTTCCTATTATCTTTATGATCTGTCGTCCTTCATTAGCTTCCTTTAGCACATTTTCATTCCTTTTCATTTCGGTCCATAATATGATCAGCATTCTGCGCCAACACCATATTTCAAATGCTTCCAGCTTGGATATTTCAGCTCTTCTTAATGTCCACGTCTCTGATCCGTAAAGCGCCACGCTCCATACCAGTGTCTTAATAAATCATTTACGAACGTCCAGTGACACATTTCTTGATGTTAGCAGTCCTCTTTTCCTATTGAATGCTTGTTTAGCCTGCGCTATTCTGGAACTTACGTCTCTTTCACTTCTTCCGTCCGAGGATATTAGACTTCTTAAACAGGGGAACGTCTTAACGTCTTCGATTTTCTCTCCATGTAGCCATACGTTTGCCTTTTCCTGTCCTGCTCTTGTGCACTTTATCAATCTGGTTTTCTTCTTCTTTATCGTCATTTTGCATGTTTTTTTCAGTTGGTCGTTAAAGTTTGAAAGTGCTTCCTCCAAGTCTTCTTTGTTCTCCGTTATCAATGTTATGTCATCAACAAGCCTTAATGTGCTACAAATAATATCCAATCTGTATTCATTTCATGCTCTCTCCAGTATGTCCCTTATTACCGTTGCAATCGTGTTTAAAATTTTGCGATGTTATTCACTGGAGTTGCAAACACGATTCGTGACGTAACCTCAGAGGAAGAAGCTCACGACCTCAGCATACCAGAAAACTGACTGCGCGTGTTTTTATTCTCCGAATCGCGTGCTGTGTAGTGAGCAACAGGACAACAGTGTAGTCATGGATACAAAACTTTAAGATCTGTCTTTTCTCTTATGCTTGATTAATTCGCTCGACCATATTAAATTGAAAGGTGAGGTCTACAAACGTTTGTCATTCGTTTGCATGAGCAAATATTTTAAAACAAATCAGATTTCATTTAATATTGTCGAACTAAAGTAAATTTGTAAAATATCAGGATTCAGTATTAAAACCGGAAGTGGTCGATCCACCAGTTCTCGTAACAATGGACGTGGGGTTCTCTGATTCGATCCTCAGCCAAGTAAGTTTGTGGTGGACAACACCGTGTCCGTGGGTTTTCTGTAGGTACTCCTGTTTCCAACCATATTCTCATCTCAGCATTTCTTCCATCATTATTCACTTGTCTTAACCATTACCGTATCGTGGGACGTTAAACTGAAAGATTTCATTTCATTAGGATCTGTCTTGAGATATTGAAGATATATATCAAAAAACGCTGTCTCTTACAATTTTTGTTCTCTGGGGATCAATATTAATGCCGAAAATTGTAGACTTCTACCTACTACAGTGAAATCTCCCTTAACGGACACCTCTCTATACCGGACACCTCTCTATTTTTTTTGTCAAGGCAAAAATATATGTTCTCTTACGGAACTAACCTCTCCTTTTTACGGACACCTCTCAGTAACGGATAAAAATTCATGTCCCATTGGTGTCCGTTATTCAGAGGTTTCACTGTATTTCCGTTTTCAATAGAAAGCATCATCTGAGATTGTATGTACTGAATCCATCAAGATCCTGAATCCATATAGAAAAACATGTTTTAATGCCTTTTGTTGGTTTTGTTCTTATGTTGGAACCGGGAAGGTATAGTAGACTTCAACCACTTCCGTTTTCACTAAAAGGCCAATGACGGAAATACTTATCGATGAGACGCTGAATTTATATCAAAAACCGCTGTCTGTCACCGAGTTTGCTCTGTAGTGATATGTTGAAACCGGAAGTGATAGATTTCTAGTACTTCCGATTTGAATAAAGAGTTAAGGGAGGTGAGGAAACTTTTTCTATAGACGCTATGAAAGAAACTATCTCTTGCTGCTTTTCCTCTAACCCAGATTAACATACGGACGGACGGACGGGCATATTCTCCTATACAACTTCTGGATTGTAAGTTTCAACGTTCAAAATGGAAACGTAAGAGCCATGAAACGTGTGAATTCTTTGAAATGTCGTTTTTTTTTTTTTTTTTCATAAGCACAAGACTTTGTTCACGCCTAATGAAACTCGAAACTTTAAAGAAAATTTGAAACTCGAAAAAAGAAATGGAAATGCCTGGACATTGACACGATGAAAAGTATAATAACAAAGAAATTATAATATTAGTGACTTACGGTAAAAGAATTTGTTTTTGTTTCTGTCGAGGAAACAAAATGCTTACAGAAATTCTGAAGTCTCCAAACTACAATTTGCAGTTCTCACAGGTTAGACTCAAACCCGGGTCTCCCGCACCAAAAAGCGGTTAGCGTACGCGCCTTTGGTGCTGGAGACCCGGGTTCGATTCCCGGCGGGAGCTCATGTGCTTCGGATCCCACGTTAATCGGTAGGTCCACGTCTCATATAGCCTCGCTGCTGAAAGGGACGCTAAACTAAAAATCAATCAATCAGCTGAGGAAATAACCTTGCCGTGCAATTTCGTGGAACCGAAAATGCTGAACGCCTATCTTTATTTGATGATTTTAAGTCTTGCTTTTTATTTTATAAAATCTGGAATTCCTCAAAGAATTCCATTGCGTCACAAGTTGGAGAGACCTGCTCTATACATAAAAAGGAGAGTTTTGTTTGACGTTTATTATAGACGTTCTCAAAAGAAAATATTGTACAAATACCCTGTTAACACAGTACGTAGAGTGATTAGTACACTTGATTTTGGACTTTCTCCTATAAACTTTTATTATTAATATCCACTTATATACGTGCAAATATACACAAATCACTATAATTGTGTTCCGGAGGCCAAATCTATGTTGTCTATAGGTTTTGTTGTTAAGTGGATGTTCCCAAACCCCAGGCAGAAAGGGAAGGCTGCTCCAGAGCTCGAGGCAAGCAAAGAAAGTGTGGTTATGTACTCACAGAGCTTCAGACAAGCTGAGTGGGCAAGCTAAGAAGTTTGGCTTCGATTAAGTCCCTCAGAACTCCAACGAAGCTAAGAGAGAGGAGTGACCAGTCGAACTGATACCTTTGAAGGTAGTTCGATTCCCGGCGGGAGCTCATGTGGTTCGGATTCCACGTTAATCAGTAGGGCCACGTTTCATATAGCCTTGCTGCTGAAAAGGGACGTTAAACTCCAAATCACTCACTCACGCCTTTGGAGGTCCTCTGGTGTCTTTTATACCAGCTTCACGGTGGTGGCGCTAGTGTTCTTCTTCGGTCACGTGTTCCATCGTTGACGATGATATTCGTCGTCTGCTAGCTTGTAGGAGTAGTAACGAAGTACACCGCTTTGTTTACAATTATGAAGCACGTGTAAGATATGACAATATAAAACTTAGAAGTGAGTTTCGATCCACATTGTCAAATTACGATCGACTTCCAACAATAAATGTCCAATATTCTAACCAGATATAATCGAGTTATCAGTTTCAGTTTGAAGAGAGAGAGAAGGGAGGAGACAGAACCTATTTTGAGATGATTAATCTAAGTATATTAAAAATAATTCTTGCTTTTTCTTATGGTTTCTAATCTATGTAAAATATTAAAAGCGAACTTAACAAGCCTCTACAATTTCCCATTTTAATACAAGGACTAAAATACAGACTGAACCCATTCTAAGAACACTAAGTACGTACCAAATAAACCATTCGTCAGTATTTGTTGCTGTTTTGATGTGTGAGGATCAGTGTTGAATCCGGAATTAGATTTCTACTATTTACTGTTTTAATTGATGCATTAGAGCCAGGTTCTAACCACTTCCGTCATTAGCGGAATAATAAGGACAAAAAATTGTTTATTCCCAAGATGCAGAATAGATATTAACAGAGGTAAAAGTGCGGGGGAACGCGGGAGGATGCCGTCCCCACCTCGAAAAAATATGTACTGCGTCCCCCAGTTCCTAAAAAATTACAATGGACAAAGATAGGCAGGGGGAACGGCGTGAACTCATACCGCTACCTACTGTCCCCCACCTTTTCAGATCCACTTTTACTCCTGCATATTAATAAAATCATTTATCACTATATCTTAAAGTTTTTACGCTTTTCTCCACTAACATTCAAACCAGAAATATAACGAATTCTACAACTTCCGTTGGAATAAAATGACAAGGACAGATATGGACGCCATTCTAGTGAGTCAGTCCATAGAAATAAACCCCTTCTCGCTCTTATCAGTTTTGCTTTCATGATGATCAATTCTGAAACCGCAAATGGTTGGTTTCTATCACTTCCGGTTTGAATTGAGGAGATGGAGCCTATTCTTAGGACACTCGATCCATATGTCAAGAAATTGTTTTCTACCGATTTTGCTTTGCTACCTGTCGACAGATGGACATAGCCGTGTTAAAAGACTTCCATTACTTACATAGAGGCAGGTTTGAAGGTTTGATATACTAAACCCTGTGTGTTAATACAATGCTCCCACTAGAATGTGAATCTACGATCAAATGCACCAAACGAGATGGGTTGGGGATATTGGGGGGGGGGAATGTTAATACTTAATAAATTTATGAACTGAAACGAGTGCTGATTTTAAACATAAAGCTTCAAATTACAAAGTACAAAACTCTCGTTTCGTACGGCATTACTGCGTGATAAATTTAGTGAAAGAATTGACGGTTTACAGCTTTTATAAAATCCTGTTTATCCCAGTTTTTGCGACACAGAACGTTGTAATGGTTGTTTTGTTTGCACAAAAGAGCGAGGAAACAAATGAAAGCAGAAGAAATCAAAATATGATAGGAGGAAACTGTTTTATGACGTTTTATCATCTTCACTAAATGGTTGGATGGGTTTCACGTGCTGACTTCTAATGCAGTTGCTCCATTCCGTTTGCAATAATAATCAGGTCAGCTGCTTTTGAAAGAATCCGTTGCTATGGCGATACAACAAACGGACCAAGAAGCAAAAAAGAATTAAATTACTCAGTCTTTTTATTTGGAAGAAGAAGATGCGTTTCATTCCGCTGCGGATTGAGTTTTGTTGTTCTGCTTTTATGAAGCTACAAAACAAAAGAATACCAAACAGCCTACGTGCAAACATTTCCTTTTCATTGCTCACTGTATTCAGTGCAATCAACTATTTCTTCATCTTTTGATTGGTCGCATAAAACGTTTTATGAGCATTGTTTATTTATTTATCGATATTAACCTCTCCGGTGAGTTCCAGTAGTGTATCCTGGCTCTGAGATAACTCTATTCCTTTAAATGTACTTTATGACAACTGAGCTTTCCTTGTTCAAGTTTATAACTGGTATCGAAGGTTATGGTGTACACAAGGGTAAAAGTGAGGGGAAACGCAGGGAGACGCCGTTACCCCACTTCCAAAAAATATCTATAGCATCCCTCTCTTCCTGAAAAAAAGTACAATGGGCAAATATAAGCACGGGGGACGGCTTGATGTCATGCTTCAGATCCACTTTTACCCTTAGGTGTACACATACACACACATGAAGTACAGATTGTCTTGAAAGCACTGTAGGAATGCAGGAATCTAAAACTATAATTTTCAAACGAAGAGCTATATTATTAAATTTTCTTATACAGAAAAATTTCAAAACTGTTCTCGCTACACTGTTGGATAAAAAATTAGGTGTGTGCAGGTGACTACGTGATTCAGGTGAAGATGCAGTGTGTGTTATGCTTACCAAGTTGAAATCTTGTGTTTTTGCGGAGAAGATTTCAAGCAACCTTTTTAGGAACCACCTCCAGCGGAAACAAATGGTAATATACGTTCAAGACAACAAAAATTGTAATAGATTTGCCATATAATTTGGGCCCAGAACAAACAACTAAGTAGTGAATTCAGTGCAAGAGAGCGAAAGGAGAATCCCAAGTAAATCATTAAAATGGAAGTCTCTGGAACAGGAGGCGCCGAAGAATGTCCCGCGTATGAAGATGAAATCTAAGTTCTACAGGTTCAGATGTGTGAGCGATCTGATAGAGAAGGACTTCGATATGAAGATGATTTTTTTAATGGATGGCTACCAGATAAAATGGTGATAATATGCTTATATAAGTATATATGCTTATTGTGTTCTCTGCGGGAATGAAGTTTCATGTGTCTAGAGAAGTGAATGCACACAAATACTAGAGTTCAAGACACATGAGCGGGGTAGTCCCAAGGTTAATGTCTGGAATGCTGTTTTACCGGCCCACATCCTTAATCATTCTTATTCAAGGAGAGCATTGCGAACGACACCATCAAACTTAATATTCTGCTGACATTTCTTCTTGCGGAAGTTCCGACGCTAAGCATTACTAATATTGTTAAATTTCAGCAAGATGATGTCACCCACATTTTGTGGTTTTAGTGTTTGGTAGTTCCTTGATCATTTTGGGAGAGGATATATTGGTCTCAAGAGATCTTTACTTTGGTCCTCAAGGTCCCCAGTCTTACCGCATGTGATTACTACCTGTAGGGGCACGTCAAGACGCAGGTATATGAACAAAATCCTAAAGATCTAAACGAATCCAGGTACGAGACAGGTGTGATCAGATTCTAAATGCCACCGTCAGAGCGAAATTTTCAGAAAAAGAGCAACTCGAATGGGGTTTGGGTACAAAATCTCTCAACCGAAAGCACGCAGTCATAACCTCGCGTGGTCAAAACATCACCGCCCAAAACCTCACGTTGTCAAAATCTTTCTCCGCCCAAAATCTTGCGTGGCGAAAACCTCGGGGACCAAAATGTTGCGGGACGAAACTTTGTCATGAGGATTTCTTCAATATAGAATCTTCAAAATATATGTGTCCCTTAATGGAGGTTAAACTGTATATAGTTGAATCTAAATTAAAAGACATCTCCATAATATAAATCAGTGGCGTATTTACGATTTTGTTTCGGTAGGGGCTTTGCTAACTTTGGGGGGGGGGCTTTGCCTGGAAATGTGAAAATTCTGCAAGATATTTCATTTACTTTACTATACTAAGTAAGATTTCGGGGGGGCTTCGGCCCGGAAGCCACCCCCCTAAATACGCCACTGATATAAATAGATTATTTGTCCCAGTTAGAATAAATGTATTATTACGGGACAGATCCCTTTATTTTACAGGCATTCTTAGATAAAGATAATTTTCTTCTCCACTTCCGTAACATGTTACTCACATGCTATTTTACCACCTTATAACTGAGAGTAAGTATTCTTTCTATATTCAGACGTATTTAGCACAGAAAAAATCGCCTTTCTACAATTTAAAAATAAATCTAAGTATACAATACAGTAGACAGGAAATTTATTTCAAATGTTCAGCCATTTTGAGGTGATGACAGACAATGTCGATTATAATGTGGCCCTTCAAACTGGTCTACTGCGCATGAGCTTTTCGTGATTGTGGTCCCGGTTCGATTCACAGTGGGAGAGCACATAAAATTTACCTCTTTGAGATCTTAATTTTCGAAGATGCTGAGACACGTTTCCAATTACAAGTATTATTAATGAAAAGTTTATATCTAAAATTTTATCTTTTTAACTTAAGTAATTCGTGATATACTAGATTTTTGCTACAAATTTTGAATTCTCCGTGAGATTCGCAGTACACTCTTACTCATCGAATCAATTTTAGTTAAATTATTTGGTAAGATTCTCTTGATTTGGGTTTATTTTAAATATATATTCATTCATTTTGAACCGTCAATATTTTGCACTTCTACACCCTCCATTCCAAAAGAAACCGAACTTTTGAAAACAAATAGTACCACTAGTGCCATCTGTTGTAATATTTTACCGGTAGATGGCGTAGTCCCTCATTGACAACTGGTATAAATGTCATGACATTTGGATGCACGGCAACAAAGTTATTGCGTTTCAACTGTCAGTGTGTTGTGTACATCGGTCGGAAAATGAGTTTCAAACAACGAGCTGCAATTGAGTTTTGTGTTAAACTGGGTAAAACTTTTAGTGAAACGCACCAAATGCTACAAAATGCATATGGTGATGAGTGTCTATCCTGTACGCAAGTTTACGAGTGGTTCAGGCGATTCAAATCGGGTAGAGAGACGCTGGATGATGACGAAAGATCAGGCCGTCCCAGAACCGGATTATCGGAAGAAAACATCGAAAAAGTGCGTGAATTCATCAAACATAACAAAAAATCGTCGGTGAAAGTTATTGAAATGGAATTAGGCATTCCTCAAACAACCGCATACCGCATTTTGACCGAAGTTTTGGGCCTTAAGAAGGTTAATTCGCGGTTTGTACCACACAAACTCAACGAAGACCAAAAAGTTGATCGAATTGCGCATTGCAAAGACATCGTTAAAAGTGCTCGGCAGGATCGAAACTTCTTGAAATCGATTGTAACTGGTGACGAGACATGGTGTTTTAAATATGAGCCCGAAACAAAGCGGCAAAGTGCTGAATGGAGAGCGCCGGATGAAGGAACACCCAAAAAAAGTCGCTTGGTGAAGTCAAAAGTTAAGGTGATGCTGATTTGTTTTTACGATTCAAAAGGAATTATCCACAAAAAATTTGTTCAGCCCGGCCAGACAGTCACTGGAGAGTTTTACTTGGGCGTCATGAAGCGTTTGCTGGCAAGAATTCGTCGTATTCGGCCCGAATATCGCGAAATCGGCAGTTGGGCTCTTTTGGACGATAATGCACCATCACATCGTTCGCGACTTGTAACTGAATTTTTGGTCAAAAATCACATTATTCGGTTGCATCATCCACCCTATTCACCAGATCTCGCTCCGTGCGATTTCTATCTGTTCCCGAAACTGCATTTGGCGATGAAAGGAAAGTGGCACGCATCGATTGATGCCATTGAGAAGGCGACGACCGCCGTCCTAAAGACCATTCCAATAAAGGACATGGAGAAGTCGTTTGCCAACTTGTTGGAGCGTGCAAATATGTGTTTCGATGCAGAAGGGGAATACATTGATTAATAAAAATGATTTGTTCCAAAATGTACATTGCTTTTTTTGTTTTTTTAAAACGTTCGGTTTCTTTTGGAATGGAGGGTGTATTTCTCTAAATTAAACATTTTGGATTTTACATCGCCTTCGTTCATAGAAGTAGGAATTGTATTTCTTGGCTGGCATCATCTAATGTTATTTTGCCCAAATGGGGGAAACCCATGAAAAACCTCATTCAAGATGGCTGGCCGCCTGAAAGAGCTGTTATACTTTTTCGACCGAGTGTCCCCACCGGCAATCGAACCCGGGACCGCTCTCGCCTTTGGCGGTACCGACTATGCCACCGTTTTCGTTCATTATTATTAATATTATTATTTTTGACCTCAAAAACTCATGCATATTGTTATTGCGAGGTGGTTTTGAATGTTGAGGTTTTCACTAGGCGAGATTTTGGCCCTCGAAGTTTAAGCAGAAGGGTTTTGGCCACTCGAGATTTTGAGTGGTGATGATTTGACCGACAGATTTTGGTCGTACATGCTTGAATGGTACTCAGCTGAAGATCTGGCAACGAACCTAGCCACACGAAACATAAAATTTCAAGTTTCGTCTGTGTAACCAACATAATTTCTTTAAGGGGACGCGGTGGCTCAGTGGTAGAGCGTTCACCTCTGGTGCATGGGTTCGATCTCAATTCGTACCAAGTGAATTTTGTGGTGAACAAACACCGTGTACGTGGGTTTACTTGCGGTTCTCCCGTTTCCTCCTACTATCTTCATTCCAGCATTTTATTCATTTCTCATCACCGCCTCCTTTAACCTAGGCGGTATAAGCGTGGGACGTAAAATTTAAAGATTTCATTTTCATTTTTTAAATTTCCTTTAAATATACCTGTTGCTTTGAAAGTTACTTTTAAGACAATCTGTATAGTAATTTCGTTTTCTATAGTCGTTATTGTATAATACAGAAATAACAGAATCAAAACAGAACCCCTCTCCAAAGTTTTGATACCTATTTGGTTGTTCACATTCCTCGCCATAATTAGAATAAGGTGATAAAGAGAAAGAGATGGTATTTCCGGACTCTTTATGAACAGATCATTTGTCTGCCATCATAGATTAACAAAAAGGTTTGGAGAATGGGTCCTTCAAAGTTCTCAGAATTTCATAGATCTTGGTCTCTTGTGTTGGAGAGTTTTAAGAGAGCTGTCATCTGCTATTGAACCAACAAACCCTTAAAACTCCTTTAGTCACCTTTAACAGCTCCTTTTGATTTCCTTCATTTCCTGGAACCGTGTACTTTTTGGAAATTTGATACCTGCCATGTTTATTTTCTAAGTTTATGCAAATTCTATCGAAAGCACGCGGCACCGTTTCTAAGAATCCATTACTTTGAACGAACGAGAAAATGAAGTGATAATAGATTATTCCTTATATAATGCATTTTGGTGCGAAGTGTCTAAACATCACAAGCATATATATATATATAGAAAGAGAGAGAGAGTTTCAAAATAACACCGACATCTTTTGGGTGGTGATTACTGACACCAAGATAAGACAAAAAGTATAGACCAACCTGGGTGCACAAATGCTTTCTTTCGGAGTTATAGGCTGCCGAAAGCATGAAAAATGAATTTTAAAGGTCGAGAGCTCCAAAACTATGGGACCTACCGTACTATGGATCAAGACTTTACTTAGAAACTAATATGTCCTCTATCCAAAAATACATGTGTCAGAATCCTAAGGTACTCATGCAACAATTTTTATAGAAGGAGTTTGGCTACGGGCATTTAATTTGAAGTACTTACCAACTACCTCTATAAAAATTGTTGCGGAAGCACCACAGGCTTCTGAAACTTGGATATTTGGACAGGGCACATACTAGTTCCTAAGTGAAGTCTTGACCTGACTACGGTATGCATCATACTTTTGAAGCTATGGAACTTTAAAGTTCATTTTTTCATGTTTTTGGCAGCCTATATCTCCTAAAAGAAGTATTTGTGCACCCAGGCTGCTCTATACCTTTTGTCTTATCTTAGTGTCAGGAATCAGCTCGCAAACGTCGTTGGTGTTGTTTTGAATGATGAGGGAGATAGTCAAACCGGGACTTTTGTCTAATAATCATACACATAAATCCTATGCTGTTAAAAATATCTATTGATTGGTGCGAATGAAATGTCATGGGGTTTGACGTCCGGAGGCAGCAATATAACGCAGGGATGGAGTAAGGTCATGCGGCTATTGTCACAAACTTGGGGTTACAGAGATAATCAGAAGGCAGCTCATTATTGAAGAAGTCGTATGAAAGTATACTATGGAGAACAGACAATTGCGTGTGATTTTTCTTTGCGATTCAAACGAAGACATTCTGCACAGCTAGCATAAAAAAGTTAACAGAACATTTGGGCCAGGATTTGCAAATGAACTCTCCATTCGCCGTTAGCTTGTCAAATTTCGTTCTCGTCTTACAGCATTGGAAAACTAGCCTCGTGGACACCGACCAATACCATATTAAGACGAGCTCCTCAGAAACCCATGTGAAAGAGGATCCCTCGGAAGAGTTTTTGCATACGCAGACGAGTTGAATTTACATCATACGTATTCGTTTGGTGACTCCGTTGGTATGGGGAAATAGTTGCACCCTTGGGTGCTATATGAGTTTACAAAGCCCAATAGGAATCGCCATCTGGGGATATGCAGTTCTCTGATTGGATGCAATAACTGGAAAATCTTCCAGAATTGGATTGCCACTGATGATAAAACTGGGTCTGTTATGACAATCACAAAGGGTCAGGACAGTAGTTTAGATCTTGATCAAAGTCCAGGAGAGTTTCTAAAGTTCCTAAAAGATGTTGCTGCTTGTATGATGATCCAATCGTTGCAGTGCTCAACTCCATGAAATTCACCGCAACTTTATCCACAAGAATCCAGATATATTTAAAAGACATGGTGTTCTCATGTTCCATGCTTATACAGGTGCAAATGTCGTTTAAAAGAGTTTGTAGATCTGCCATTAGTTTTAGTATGAAATGCTTCCTCATCCACCATATTATCCTGACGTCCTTCGCACCTCCTCCAGCATCTCGATCACTTCGTGGGACGGATGACCTTTTTTGATAATTAGGCGATACAAAGTGCAACTGAGGACTTCTTTGCCTCGAAGATTCCAGACTTCTTTCGCCAATCGTTGATTGAATGATGGAAAAAAGTATGGGTTGCAGACGGCGGCTATTTTGACTAATCGAGTGTTATACTTTTTTTGCCCTTGGAAATAACGCATTTGGAGCAAATATTTCATTCGAACTAACCTAATATAAGATAAAAGGTCTATTGTATTACCGCTTGGTGCGCCAATGTTATTGAACAGCGCGTCTCTTGCAAAACTAGATGACGTAGATGAAGAAGCGCGTTCTGATGAAATTCGTGTGAACGAAGGTGTAAAACTAACATATAAGTGAAATTTTGGAGCACTTCAAGTACACATGATGATAAGGCTCTTGGTAGCAGTACAATATTTTAATCTTACAAACGGTTTTAAAATGTCTTTACGTCTGTAGAATACAATACTGGTTGAAATAAATTGAAGCCCACTGCATTCGTGAGAGCAGAACTAATGTGCGAGCCATTAAATTTTGAACAGACGTAGAAGATAGTCTTTGGGGAAACTGGTTACAATACGAAAGAGTACGCTTCAATTTTAACCCTTTGATGCACAAATTAATTTGTTTCTGTTGAAAAACTTACTTCTTTAAAAATTATGTAGTGATTGTAAATTATATATTTTGTGTGTACTGTAATGTACGGTAGGGTAACTGTAAACGGGTTTATCCTCACCTTTTTTATTATAAAAGTTTTAATGTAGTTTGTACAGTAGATTACAAATAAGTATTTTTTTCTAGTAGATTTTTCTTCTACAAGTTGGACCTCCTGCCCATAGCAGCACGAAGATATAAGCTTAATTGGTTAGAAACTACCTTGACTGTTTCAGATGTGTCGAAAAGAACCTGTCGCTCGATGCAGCGCACAGGTGAGGCAATGTCTCCTTCCCGATGCAGCGCAAAGATGGATAAGGAATCTTTTGTCTAATGCAGCCCTGAGGTAAAAGTTTCTCCCGCCAATTGCAGCTTGAAGAAATGGGTAACATGTGACCAGTTAATGAATAAGTCTTTTGCCTCGAGGTTCCCGCTTTTATAATCAGTTTTAAAGGCAGAGCCTGTAGAGGAGTTAAGAGGATTCTCTTCGTATCCTTTTGTGTCCTTCTCGTGTTCCCACGGAGATGGTATCCATCGGCTGTTTGCTAGTGCTTGTACTAAAGCATGTGGTGGTGTTTTCTAATATAACGGGATATTGCAGTATTGATTTCTGCGGTATCAAGTTACAACAGTTCTATGCTAGTGAAAACAGAGTTTGGTGCTGATTCCTACTTTCTACTGGAATAGACCTTACTTGAACTGTTTTCTCATACAATCATCCAGGATCCATTTTAGGTGTGAGAATTACTTTAAAGCTTACAAATATGGACGCTTTGTTCTCCATGTTCTCACTGACACTCTGATAGCCAGGATGGGAGAAGTATGGTAGAAAACGTTCTGCATTGATGTCATATAGTATCAGTCTGCACCATTCGCTAATGAACACATTTTAAGAATATTGTCACTGTTCTTATTGTTATTAATTCGCTAAGATCGTCTTCCAAGAATTTCCCGCCTGACAGCGACACATAATCACTGTTACTGCTTTCTTACACAGACGTTACATGACCACATATGTAGTGCTACATTGTTGCAATATCAGCTGGAAGATGACTGGGAATACAGAATAAGGACTTGAGTAGCGTGATCAGATTTTTGCATGCAAAGGGCACCTCATCAGCAGAAATTCATCACCAATTTGTTGAGATACTTTACTAAGTCACCTTACATTTTAAATCACCCTCGTATTCCTAAATAAACAGGAAAATGTACTAGAAGGCAGAGATTAATTTCAAAATGATTTTGGACTTGAATTTAACTAATGTTAAATAAATCGTTACATATCCCACCAATTTTCTTCCTCCCATGACATATATTGTTTGCACGAACTGTAGCTCAAACCAGAGGATTTTTTATGGTTTATGTCAGGTAACGAAATTATTAGTTTCACAAGAAAGACATGATTTGAAGATTATCAGAAGGAAAGAAACGCTCAGAATGGAAAGATTAGAACAAGATTGAACACCGATCCTTCTAGTTTACACTGTTGAATCCGTTCTTAGAAGATGACAGCTGCTAATCCTCTTCATCAAGGTTAGTAATCCAACCAACCAAAAGAGGTTTCCCCTCACCCAATGGAACAAAACTTAAGATTTATAGAAGGAGACGTTGCTATCTCAATCCGTATCTTTCTTTCACTACTTCTCTCCTTTTTCTTTTTGTGCGTGAAGAGTTTTAGCTTGGCCTTCTGGATTTTGTAAGATAATGACGTTGCTCAAGTAAAGGTTGTGAGGCTTAACTTGATCCACTATCTAAGAGAAAATATTGATTGGATAGTAACTAGTTTCTGATAGACTATGCAAATGGATGATAATATGACTTCTCAGGTAGCATAGATGGAGGACGCCAGTTCATAATCAAGCAATGCAACTCATTGTCGTTCAGTATAAAGCGTGAACATTTATTTACCATGTGTGAATGGCTGGTTAAAAGTGATCATCGATTGATAGTACTTTTATCAAAATTCAAGTTGTTTTTAACTCCATTCATGCCATCAAGCTTGGCAATGTCTATTAAGGACCAAGTAAAGAAAGTTAAAATTTGTGAATTCCCTATTTATAAAGCAAAACTTGTATTTCTATTTCTAAGGAGTTCCGTTGACCAAAAACTCTCAAGAACTGTTTCATCAACATTAAGGGTCAAATGTTAGAAGCAGAGTTGGCGTGGGTCAATGAAAACTTGACCCACGACCCACTGACCAACCACCCACCGTGACCCACGACCCACTCTGACCCACCACCCACCATGACCCACTCTGACCCACCACCCACCGTGTCCCACTCTGACCCACCACCCACCATGACCCACCACCCACGGTGACCCACTCCATCTCTGGTTAGAAGTCGAGTTCATTAATGCAGATGGAATTGAAACCGGAAATGGTTAAAACCAATTGTGTTGGTCACTATAGAGCAAACCCGGTAATACGTAGCGAGATTTTTTTCTGCAATAGATCAAGTGTTCTATCTAACTAACTGTATGGCCTATGGAACCCGGAGGTTCAATGCTGCGTTCACAAAAGCTCTCCACTGACTTCTATCCTTAGCTAACTGCATCCAGTTTCTACTTTCTATTTCTATTGCTGCAAGATCCATCATAATATTGTCCTCCCATCTGCGCCTAGGTCTTCCTAATGGTCGTTTTCCGATTGGTCTTCCAGTTAAGACTTTGAAAGTGTTTCTACTTTCTTCCATTCCAGCTACATGACCTGCCCACCTAAGCCTCCTAGACTTGATGACCCCAACAATGTTGGGTAAACCATATAAATTATGTAGTACCTCGTTGTGAAGTTTCCGCCATTCCCCATTCCCGTTCCTCTTGGGTCCGAATATTCGTCTCAGGATCTTGTTCTCAAGTGCTTTCAGTCTATGTTCTTCCCTCAGAGTAAGTGACCATATTTCGCAGCCATACAGAACAACAGGCATGATTATCGTTTTGTATATTTTAAGCTTCAAATGAAGTGTTCTATCTCCATTGTTAACTCTCTACTAAAACCAAAAGTCATGGAAAAACATTACAACTTCCGGTTTCAATTGATCCACATAGAGGAAAAATGGTAAAAGATAATAAGAAGTGCTGCTTAGGAATCTATTTATCTTTGTAAGAAAATATACAAGGTTAACACATATGATTCATTCATTTAGAAAAGGCTATATTTTCATAAATATTACACGTACACACATGAAAGATATATCAAAAGAACCACGAACTCACAAAGTTTGAATTGTTTAGATGGTTTGCATGTTCCACATTCCAGTTCGTGACTATCTAATGGATGAACTTCCATATTGCTGGATTGGGCGTATTGTGGAGAATGAATTAACTTCTCCCTGGCCTCCCAGATCTCCTGACTTAACGCTCTGTGACTTATTCCTATGGGGGTACGTTCAGAACCTTGTTTACGTATCTTTTCTCGAGGTACTCCGGTTTCCTCCCACATTTCATTCCACTTCCATTATCCTTAATTATCGCTTCACTTAGCCTAAAAAGGCATAACGTGGGACGTTAAATCAAAATCGGTTTCGACGTTGATCGCTATACAATAAAAATGGTAATAGATTGCGAGAAGCGTTTTTTTTTTTTTTTTTTGCGGGGGATTGATTTACTATTGTAAGAATTCTTTATTAATCCCTTGCTTAAACCGAATGTTTTAGAAATCAATCACTTCCGGTTTTATGATGGTCGCTATTAGTAAAAAGGGTAATAGATAATCAGCAACTATTTTTGGAATAAATTTAGCGTTTTAAGAATAGGTACCATCTTTTCCTTTAATCCTCTATTCGGAGTGAAAATGGCACAAATCAACCACGTGGTCTGCATAGAGTAAAAACTGTAATAGATAGCGACAAGCTGTCTTCTGCAATCAATTAAGCGTCTCAAAGAGTGTATTCCATTCCCGATGTAATATCACTACCAAAACCAGATGTGACAGAAATCTTCTACTTCTTCCGGTTTCAACATTAATGAAGAAATATCACGCCATACAAACCGAACTCTTTCATGTGGTGTACACGTGACACTATTTCCTGTTATTAACTTTTGTGTCTTTCGATTGCTAGTTTCATATACGGCTAATTCTCATTTAATTATAACTCTAATTGCTTAACAAAGCTAATGGAACTTATTCTGTGAAGTGTAAAATTGTTCTTGTTCATTAGAAAGAGAAAAATCTTTTCTACCATTACTTATTTCTTTTCCCAATATCTTCGAAGTAAATACAATAAAAGCTCATACGAATTTTAGTTTAACTTACCACCAAATAGGTAATGTGTTAGAAACGAATATAGACCAATGCTATTTATGTAAATAAATACGCGAGTCAAAATGATGTTCCTGATTTAGTTAACTTATCATCTAAACAATAATGAGCTTTTCTTGCCAATATATTTTTTCTGGAGTATAATCTTTAAAAAATCTTTCTGTTGCAGAGGTGTAGTTACCTAGAAGTCAACCACCAAGCAGTTTAGTTGAAGTTAGCAATATGGCTTCTACAGGCCAGCAGAAAGCGTTCTTTGTGGTTGGTTTTCATACAGACCTCACTCCATGCGATTTTTTCCTCTCGGGTTTCATCAAGGATCACACATTTGTGCCGTCATTTGCTACAACTGTGGTTGAATTGCGGGAGCGCATCATTGCTGCTGTAGTAGATATCGACCCTGACGCGCGAGAAAGAGTTTGGCACCAACTCGATATCAGTGTGATGTAAGTCGTGGATCGCACATTGAACAGTTAGAGAAAACTTTTTGAGCGGATCAATCAGTGTGTGTGTTTGTGTGTAATCTTTGTTTACATACTTATTAAAAGCAAAAAAATTATCATTGAAATCGGGAACATCATTTTGACTCACCTTGTATATTACACTATATATATATATATATATATATATATATATATATATATATATATATATATATATATATATATATATATATATATATATATATATATATATATATATTGTTAGATAGGATATATTGTATACATCAATATTCTACATATTTTACGAATAGAAACTTCTTTAAAACGTCAAAAATGCTTTTAAAATATTTTTTTAAAAGTAAATCCAAATTCCCATGACATCAGTGTTCTGTAGGGTCTTTTAGCGAGCTGGACGTCTTAGAAAATAGGTTAGTAACACAAGCAAGCTCAAGACTACAACCAGGCTATAGACTCTAGCACAAGTCTTGTTACATCCTTTAATATTCCTAGCCTAACCAAGCAAGAGACTCTTAAATAGTATTATGAGTTCTTTAACTACACTAATACAACATCTCAACAGTTTGGTCAAAGTAGTCTACAAATCCTAGAGCTTATTTCGTGTTGTAGGAAAAACTGACGCAAACAATGCCATATAGAGGCTCTACAGGGTTGATCTTTCTTACTGCTTCCTCCAAGTTTTAAATCAAAAAAAATATTGAGATTAACTTTATAATGAATGACTTTTCGTTTCTAGAAATTTAATTTCATAACAAGAAGATAAACTAAGTTTTAATACATAAATATTAATCAGTACTTCTTTTGAAGATGGAAATTAAATCTAATTATTATTGGCAGTGACTAAAGGGAAAAGCAACATCAAATGCAAGCGAATTGGGGTGGAAATTTAGATTTTACAGGATAATATATCTTACAAAAAGTTTCCTTCTCTAACAATATCAGCGGGATATTTACAGTTAGCGTCTGAACTTCCGGATAATCGATATATCCGTCCGCTATTACCTCCTATTTGTCCGTTAAAAGGAGTGACGATATTAATCCTAATTTTTTACACCTTATTCCATTACCGATACTCATTTCTTAGTTTCTACTTGTTTGTATCTCGCCAGTGGGTCATGTAGCTAGAATGGAAGAAAGTAGAAACGCTTTCAAAGTCTTGACTGGAAGACCAATCGAAAAACGAACATTAGGAAGACCTAGGCGCAGATGGGAGGACAATATTAAGATGGATCTCGCAGAGATTGGAATATAAGTAGAAACTGGATGCAGTTAGCTAAGGATATAAGTCAGTGGAGAGCTTTTGTGAACGTGGCATTGAACCTCCGGGTTCCATAGGCCATAGAGTTAGTTAGTTAGTTGTATCTCGCCAATATTTATAGTCACCTTCTACGGTTCCCCACCCTCTAAGAGTAACAAAAGTGCTTGCCATAAGAAAAAAATGGTTGTTAGAAAGATCAATATTGAAATGAAATGAAATCTTTGAGTTTTATGTCCCACGATTATACCCTTTAGGTTAAGGGAGACGATTATTAAAGCAAGAGAATGACAATGGAAGAATTGGGGGAATGAGAAAGTGGGAGGAAACTGCAGCACCCCGAGAAAACCCATAAGCACGATCTTATCCACCACAAACTTACTTGGCTGGGATCGAACCACGACACCACGCACCAGAGGTAAGGCTGTACTACTGAGCCACTGTGCCCCAGAAAGAACAATAGCATTAAATGGAAACACAGTGTAGCTATAGTAAAAAAATATATATTAGAAAGTGTAAATTAAAAATTATTAATGTGAAACTCTGCAGATATCTGTAGCGCTCTGCAAGAGTAGTTTCGCGAACCCAGTTAACCCTTTCCGTGATCACGCCTCAAATAACTGAGTTGAAAATTACAAGAGTTGGTTTGGCTTCCCTTCGTTAACCTCATCCATCAAACGAGGGAATCTATTTGTGAATGAGTATCTCTAATGCATCCGTGTGCATGCGAAGGGAAGTGTCATCGCTTGTGTCATTTGTAGAGAGTCAAACAGTCTGCCAGAAAAACAGAGAGAGAGAGAGAGACCAATGCTTCTATTAATAAGCAAAGCGAACAAAGGAGCGTTGGCCATTTGCCGTGAGTCTTTCTGTTTGACACGATGTGGCGAGTCGCATATGAATAAAAACAAGATCCCAAGTGATCTTTATGCACTGGCTCCTGCGTATGGGAGCCTCGTTTGACAGTCTTTGGACATGTGCTCATTCGAAGCGTCATCTCCAATGGAAACAAACCACTTAAATTAATCATTAGTCTTTAGCTGTTTCCCCTTCTTAAAATTAAACATCTTCCATTTTAAATGACACAAACAAATGATTATCTCCTCAGATCTTTCCTGCGCCGCCGCTCCGATCAAATTGTTTACATAAACACCTTCTTTTAATTAATGTGTTTTGCTATTAAAATGAAACCAAATATATATCTCTGTATAAAAGAGGTCCTCGCTGATTGACTAATTGATCAACGCCCAGGCAAAACCTCTTAAGCTAGACATTTGAAATTTGGACAGGACACAGGATCGACGGGGACTGGGTACAAAGAAGGGTGGTAATGATTATCTGAAAATGTCAGTATCTCTGAATCTTTAAATACTGACTTTCATGTCTTTGTCTTTAATACTTCTCATTAGGTTGTATACATGAATATATTCACAATTTTCACTCAAGTATTACGAAATGGGATAAATAAAAATAAATACAAGGATAATAACAGCATAGCTTCAAAGCGCTAGTCTCTGCACCAAGGGCCTTTGTTCGAATTCTCATCACAGTGGACGCACTCGAAATTAGCCCTGTTTGTTCTCTCTTTCTCTCCCATTAGTTCCCGAATAGTTTGAATTCCCAGTAGGGACACTCGGTCGAAAAAGTGTACAAGATTTTTCAGGCCAGGCGCTCTGAGTGAGGTTTTCCTCGTTTAAACCAGGCAAATGCCCGTATGGTATCTCTTCCTTCCCCTCTCAATACTTTCTTGCTCTCCTTTCCTCGCATAGTGTAATCGTGTAATCACCGAGGGACGTCCTCCCTCATACGGGATAGGCTATCATGGCCTTAGATGTTGAAAGCCCAGAAAACTAATTCCTAATCCTAATCGTAACTAATACAGTACAACCCCTTAAATCCGAACTAATTGGGGCTGAAGCCTGTTCGGATTTCGGGGGGTTCGGATTACCCGGGAAATAATATTATGTACTTATTTCGTCACGGAACTGGAGGTAAAACAACGACCGAGGTTAGACAGGGTGGCCCAGTGGTCGAAAGGGCAGTGACTGGACTTACTGGCGGGTGTACACTCATGTCCAAAATGATTGTCGCATATCTATAACTGTCTTCTTGTAAGAATATAATTAGATAATGATTTAGAATAAGCATTAAATCTAAAAATGTTAAAACCTTAAAAAAAACTAAATTTGTGTAATTAAATCTATTTTTTTTTTCATTTTCCAGCTGTAGTTATTTTTTTTCTCTCCTGAGAACGTGTTCGGATTTCCGGGGTTCGGATTTGAGGGGTTGTACTGTAGTTTGATTTTTGTCAATCAATTCTCGTAGCTTACAATCTTGTATAATGGAAATACTCATTCTTCTGCGTTTATTCTCCGTACCAGGGACGTTATTTGAGTTACAGGGTAAATTTATGCTGAGTTTGATTAATTTACATTTTAATCGATGTACTAGCAAAAAACATGAAATTCTATTATATTAGTATAAATAACAATACTGGTCCATTCGGTATAGCCTTTCGGCTGACGTGGCGAAAGGGTTCCATGCTTACTTAAGAGGGGAAGTAGTCAGCCTCACGCTACAGCAAGCTAAATCCGATGTTTGTACAGTTCTCCAACAGGGATCGGGTGAACTAATAGGTTACATTGCGAACACTGTAGAATTAGAAACACATCCCGTCCTCCCGAGTCGAACCCGGGGTGTCTATTGGTAAATAAACGTGTACAACGATACCGTGTATTTACCATATATTTACTTCGTTCATCTTATTTAATACTCAGGGCAAAAGTGCTATTTTACTTCGCACTAGCTATATAATAGAAGAAGAAGAAATGTTCTAATTAATGTCATGAATAATCTTGTTGGATAAGAGATGGCGCTGTAAACACTAAGTATTGGGGAGCTTTGCTCTCAATTTTTATTCAATTTTTATTATTTATTATTAAAGACTTTTGACAATTTTACTATTTGTGACAATCTTAATACGCTGTTTTTCAATTTTAATATATTCATGCGCCGCTTATCCTTTCTTATTACATTAACAGTGTGAAAAAACAATTATATTTCAAACAGGCAAATTCGGCCATTTTAGTACATATGCTTACTTCAAACAAATTTGATTTAAAACAAATTTAGTGAAATAGTCCACAAGGCTCTACGGCTGGGACTTCCTTTATAAATCTTCGGAAAGTGAGATAACTGAAACTGAATAATCTTGTTTTGTGAATTTTTATTTTTCCACCGCTAGGAAAAGTGTTCGTTTACTGGTTGTTATGACAGTGATCCAGTTGCTAAGGTAACAGTTCCGTTTACCATGTACTTGTTAATACAGTATATAATTATCATGATATAACTCAGCAAGATGCCGTATAACAAAGACGTGTAAAGCATTACTGCAAAGATAAAATAAGTATTTAAGCACTTGATTTTAGTGTGTAATCCTTAAATTAATCTTCATAGTAATTAGCAACTTATTTGAGATAATTTATATTACGAAGCTTTGAGTAATTTGAACTTGTGGGTGACGTTTTACGTGTTATTGACTACAGTACCAATGCTCCATTTTTTCTTTCTGCTCTGTCTAAATCAGAATTAGATCTAGGATCAGGGCCACTTTACTTCAACCTCACTCAATCTCATAACTAACTATGAGTATCTCTGAGGTTGAGGTGGGATCTCAATGGTTTTCGTTTATCAATCTGAGACATTTCAGATTTCAGAGGTGGGATCAAGCATTTACCCCCTATTTCTAAGACATTCGTCTAATTTGTTCTCACTCATAACCTTAAACTCCAGCCTACTCATGAACCCTCAGCTTCAGCAAACTTCAACCTCAAAATGTTTGGCACCTCAACATGACTCAACGTCAACCTCAAATATTCACTGAGAAAGTGAAACAGGATCTCGTGAGAGTATTTCCTCTGGATTTAGGGCGTTGTCCTCGCAAAGGTCACGAAACGACCGAGATTTTTTCTTTAAGTTCAAATTCAACTTTTGAAAGCGAGAGCTTAATAAAACTCAGTGTGTATTTATATACAACAGGAATTTTCAACCTATTTTATATCGCAACCTTCTTTTATCATATTCTCTTGAAAGAGATCCTTATATGTAATTTGCGGTTTAAAATAAACTTTTTGACTGTTACTGCTTATCAACAGCAGGTCTGGTTAAACACTAACCTTGATTTTCAATTGTATTTCAATCTACAGTGTTGGTTGTATTTGTGATTTTCTTGTATTCTAATATACAGTTTTTCACCACTTTCATTCCAATTGTTTTTTACACGATTCTTTTAGCGTTTAAAATGACAATAAGCATGCGTATAAAAATGTGTATATCGAAAGATGACATTAAAAATAATCTTCAAAAATATATTTATCCCATACTAGATCCTAATTACATTTATCCTTTTCACACACACCCCTTAGCGACTCCCCATGTATTCCTCTCGCGATTCTCTTAGGTTTAGAAACCCGCAAAGGAAACAAGTTGATTAGATTATAATTAAGTAGAGAATAACCTCGAATTCTCTATTCAAAATTGCTACAGATCTATTTTCTCTGTATTTTCAATGAGCAATGAACATAGAAATCTGTGTTAGAGCGAGAGAGAGCAGGAGTGATTAAGAAAGAATGTTATAAGCCTCTGACGTGGAAACGGGAAGCGGCATCAAGAGGTCCACCGAGTCCCTACTGCCACCAAAAATTCCTAACTCAGCATACATTTGTACACTTTCTTAATAAAACTATATTTGTTTAACTGGGAAATGATCCTTTCTGCGTTCTTTCTCTTATAAAAACAATATAGTTTTATATTTTACCATGAAAATATAAGTGGAAATATTTTAGAATTATTTATTGTCTTTCCGGTGCAGAAATAATTCCCGTTCAATACTACATAGCCATAGTGGTTCGTAATTTTGGACCCCCGCCTATAGCAAATAACTAGATAAATAAATAAATTTGTGTTGTAGTTATGAGCTTTATTTTCCAAGATTCTGCCCTTTAGTGCACGTAACATCCACGCCACCAACGGGTTTCGAACTCGCAACAAACTGGTCGTACATAATGCCTTATACCAGAAAACCACTCCACCTGACCATTTTATTTTTCAACTGTATGGCTTTAATTATGAGTGAGCTGTTATACAGAGTATAATTGCAGAAATTTGAATTTTCCAGCTAGCTATTATCATTGTGTAGACCAATGTAAGATCTTAAAGGCAGACTGTTTTGACCTAAGGCAGATGGTATATTCAATGAAACCAATCTCCGGTAACATAACTGAAAACGGGAAGTCCCAACAGAGGAACTCACTTGTACGTGAGGTACGTCCTCGAAGGAGTAAACCCCTATTGCACTGTCCACGACCACATCCGTATCTAATATTTTTCTTCACATTTCTCTCGCATTTGTTCCCAGTTTAAACACAGGGCATATAGACCCATCTTACATCGTTTGGACCTGCTCTGATGGCATCTCTTAACTGTACAGAGCACAACTAGCAGACTACAAAAAGCACAGAAATATGTTATATTCCTCGTTGTTTTCACTTCGGTACGAGAAGAATTGGAATCTTGTGTTGTATTCCTACTTACAAATCAGATAAATCTATTTTGAGTACTTAATATATTCAACCATGGGTAATGGAAATGCAAATTGAAGGAGTGGATTCCAAAAAAGCCTAAGTCAATTTTTGTCAATTTTGAGATAGAAAAATATTGGTTCTATTAAGTTCCTTTTCAGCATCTTCGTATATTGAACAGGGTTTCATGTCAAAACTACTTAAATCATATTAGTTGTAGGCAAAAGAAAACTGCGTTGTTTCCCAAAATATCCTCAGTCAACTGTATTCTCTGAAGTTATTTTCTGACTCATGCCTACAAATACTTAGAAAACTCTAGCTATAGATGATAGTTTCACCGTTATCTTACGAAATGTAGGCAATTACAAATTTCTTTTACGTAGATTACTTTTCTTTTACAGAAATACAATGATGGAAACGCACACAAAATATGGTCTCCTGAAAAACTTACTTTTTTTTTTTTTGACAGGCTCTTTTGGAATTGAGCTCTTCAATTTCTTATTATGTTTGAAAACATTCTTCCTATAGTGGTGACCTTGTCGATGTAAAACAATTTACGCGTTGAAGTTCTAAATACAACAGAAAAAGATGGGATTACACAAGGATTTGTTAATTAAGGAGTTGTTGACTTTTGTATTTATTGTTGTTGTTGACAAATTGTATTGTATTGTATTTGTATTGTTGTTGACAAATTTCTTTTGCATCCAAACGTCTCCTTTCTTTTCTTCTTTCAATCTTGAAAGGTTTATTAGAAATCCGAATGCATGAAGTTGTGGTGAAGAATGGTAAGCTATTAATACATAGGAAGATCGAAGAAGTCCGGGCAGGCGAGAGACTAAAGTAAACACTTGCCCAAGCGCGTATTTTTCTTTCTACTAGTTTTGCCTTTTTCTGTTTTGTTTCTTAAAAAGAAAAAAATAACATGAGAAATAACCACAGTATTTTGCACAAATGTTAGACTACGTTAGCTACATACGAGAGAGTTATACATTCTTTGTGTGGAATGATTTAGTTATGCAGCTCTATTCAGAGTATTTTTAAAATGAGGAAGTCAAATTGTATTAGCCTCAGGCCAATTAGAACAGTTGGAGATGAATCAGCCGATGAAGTGATAGATTATGTTTACGTGAAGACGCACCTGTTTCTCTTCGTTTTATTTGATTTTGCTGTGAATCAATCATATTTTTCTGCTGCGTCTCTTACTTTCCGCGTAAGCTTTTTTCTTCTCCTCCATCACAGAAATCCCGCGAGACGAATTCCTCCAACCCATGAACGACAACGTAGCATTTGAAGCAAAGGAACACAGCAAAGTGAGAAAGAAAAAATACTCTCTGGCTTTTCTGTTGATTGGCCAGACGTGTTACCACGTAACATCAAGCGTTAACATTTCTAGCGACGCAAAGAAAATCGAAATTCGGAGGATTTTTTCCCTGCGCAGAGTTAGCAACTCATTTCATTATTCTGTAAATTTTCCACCTATCAAGAAGAGCGCCTATCTTTCAAGATACGGCAAGATCCATCCAGAAGCATAAGTAGCATCGTATTTTAATATTCATGTTATAATTAACTAACTTAATTTATGGCCTATGGCAGTGGTTCTTAACCGATGCGTCGCGACAGACTGGTGTGTCACGCAGTCCCCTAAAGTGTGTCGCGATATTTTAGAATTTAAAGATCATGAAGAATTTAATAATAATCAGTTAAAATCGAAACAGACTATACCAATCAACACCTTCAGCTGTAGCAATAATCCTCAGTACTATATAAAGTCATTATAAATTATTATTATTATTATTATTATTATTATTATTATTATTATTATTATTATTATTATTATTATTAATAAAAATATCAAGCAAGTATGTCCCGATGTCTTAACGTTCTGTAATGTGTACCGTTAGTCAAAAAAGGTTGAGAACCACTTGCCTATGGAACCCGTAGATTCAGTGCCGCATTCACAAAAGCTCTCCATTGACTTCTGTCCTGAGCCAACTGGATTCATTTTCTATTTTGTATTCCTATTTCTGCGAGATCCATCTTAATATTGTTCTCCGGTCTGCGGCTAGGTCTTTTTCTGATTGGATTTCCAGTTATAATTTTCTAAGTCAAATTATAATGGTAATATTTAACGGAAGCTCCAGCGCTTTCAGTTCCTCCTGATATGTTCTATGTAAATTGATAATAACTACTACAAGTCTCATAAGATAGGAAAGGACGGGAGAAATGGTACCCACTAAATATCGATATGCGACGATAAAATCAGGTTTCACATCTAGATTTGCAAGCAGTGATGCCATAACTGCGTCAGCGATGGACTGTAGGTAGATTGAAGTTTAGCGCCCCTTGTGGACATAGCTTAATATGGGATCCGAACCACATTAGGTCAAATGGTAATCGAATCCAGTATCATGTGCCAAAAGTGGGTTCTACAAAACATTATAGATAGAGCTAGGATTCGTAGCGCAGTTCTGTAATCTATCTCTTTTGAAGGCGAAATTCTGTGGTGGGGAACAGCCTATCCTGTGAAGGTTGATCTTTCGGGATGGTCTATAGTCCCATCAATTGCATCTGATTGAAGCCCCGGTTGTGAATAGAAGCCAATGGTACCGATCTTTGTATAACGTTGAGGGACAATGCCCGTTCAGATATGTGCGTTTCCTTCAGATATTGAAGCAAGTATATCGAAGTCCTGGGCGACCCAAGCAAACTTTTTGGAGCCCAGGGCGCCTTTGTGCGCATATTCAGAGTTCATATTGACAGTAGGTCTTGTCCTTTACAACCTTGGTGTTGAATGAGTACAGAAACTCAAACTACCAGAGATCGAATTTACGATATACATTCTGATATACATTTGTTTATTTCTAACAACTAATACATTTACTGTGGGTCACGGTGGCTCAATAGAAAAGCGTTCACTTGTGGTGCATGGGGTCCTTGGTTCGATTCCAGATCGCGCCAAGTGAGCTTTGTAGTGGACAAATACCGTGTGCGTGGGTTTTCTCGAAATTCTCTCGGGGCCGCGGTGGCTCAGTGGTAGAGCGTTCACCTCTGATGCTTGGGGTCCCGGGTTCAAACCCTGCTCCCGCCAAGTGAACTTCGTGGTGGCAAACACCGTGTGCGTGGGTTTTCTCGGAGTTCTCTCGTTTCCCCCACTTTTTTCATTCCACCATTTCATTCATTTCTCATCATTACCGTCTCCTTTAGCCTAACCGGCATAACTGTGGGACGTAAAACTTAAAGATTTCATTTAATTTTTTTTTTGAAATTCTCTCGTTTCCTCCCACTTTCTTCATTCCATAATTTTATTTATTTCTCATCATCACCGTTTCCTGTAGCTTGTCCGGCATATCTGTGGGACGTAAAACTTCAAAGATTTCATAATAAATTTACTAATATAGTAGTATCAATTACTGTAATTTATTGCCACTAAATAATCTTTTCCATTGTACGATTCATAAATGTATTTCCATTACAACCAATACAAGAATTTTTCACCTAAAAAGTTTGAGTGTGACGATTGTTAGCTGAAAGAAAGGCAAAACGAATGTGTGTATCTCATATGAAAAGGCAGAAGCAGCAGAGAGCGGAGAGTAGCGGGAATGTTGCCAGAGCAAGCGTTTTCTTTTTCTCCCGCAAGTAAACAGCTTTTGCCATTAACTGGTACGGGGCGACCTCCTTTGGTTTCGATGGGTTTTATAGCACAAGGTTACAATATTGGATCTCTTTTTCTTCTTTGTTGAGGGCGGCTGTACACAGATAATGCTTCTCAATGCAGACAACAATGCGTCAAATGCATTACTCTTCCCTCATTAGATGTTTCAACGTCTTGGTTAACTCCTCAGCACAGCTAAATTATGACAAATGTTACTTGTTATTTCATCAACAGAAGTATATCAAAGAGTTAAATTTTAAGGAAAGTAAAAATAGCGTTATTGTAAATTCTTATATATTACTCCCAGACAGGCGCCGATTACGTGGATGCTCCGGGGGCCAAACACTCATTGCAGATATTTAATGGGTGTTGAGCACCCGTTGAATTTTTGAGTTGGAATTAACTTCGAAATAACACTTTCATGCGGTGAATAATAAAAAAAAGTTATAGTACATGTGATCCTAGGTTAAATTTTTAGATAGGGATGCATATGTGTTGAATAGACTCTTCAGGTTTGCGGCGTATCGAGGAAGGAGCGATATAACATTACAACGATAATAATAATAATCCGTGGATGTAATTTTGTATAATTGTTTCTTTAAAGAACTTGGTGTTTGATGTTGTTAATTTATATTTTTTAAAATTTAAAATACTTTACGTAAATTACAAGATAGTTGAATCATTTTCTATTTTGACTGAAATTCTCCTAAAATGTTCTAAAGGTTTGACTGTAACCATTATTATTTTAATAATTTTCTGTCTCCTTATTTTGGCTAATATTTCTAAACACATTTGAAATTTACAAAAAAAAAAAAAATCTTAATGTTTAGGAATTTTGTTCAATACAAAGTTTAGAAAATCATGGGAAAATAAAATTTATTATTTATTTATTTTTGTCTTTCGCCTCTCAGCAAAACTTTTTTAAAACCATTGATCGGTTATATGTACTTTAAAAAATATCACATTAGTGCCGATGCATAAGTACCCATTGAGAAACTTAAAAGTCGGTGCCCAAGCTCCCAGACCCCCGCATATTATTATTATTATTATTATTATTATTATTATTATTATTATTATTATTATTATTATTATTATTATTATTATTATTATTATTATACATAAAATAGCATTTGAGAGTTGGAAACGCTGTCTTAAACATAAAAACAGAGACATGAAGGTGCACAGCTAGAAACACAACACATGAACAGACGTGAAAGCATCCATTGCGATGACTTCTTCCGATTGTCTTCAGAAAATGTAAAAAAAAGGAAGAAAGAGCTCTTGATATTATGAGATCTTGTATCAAATGTTGAAAGTATCTACAACTGAACGGATTCCTTCTTTAGTTCCTTTGGAAGCTATTCATGAATAAACAGCCCATCTTTCATGAGGAATCGCTTATATAAAATGAGAACTTCACAATTCCATGGCTTACGGTAAAGCAACTAGTTTTTTCTTTATGAAATGAAATCTTTTATTCTCCAAGTTTGTCTTTTAAGTAAAGAGTCGGATGATTAATGAAAGTGAATGTTGTTTCATAATATGGGAAGAAACAACAGAATCTATAGATAACCCGCAGACACGGTGTTTTCCACCAAAAACTGATATGGTTTGGGATGACCACAGATTTTTGCGCCCTAGCACTGAGACCGTTTGCCCCGGTACCTTTCCTTAGCACTCGTCGCTGGTCTAGCGCCCTCGCCTTTTGTACGCGTATTCCTGGGTTCGATTCCCGATGAAAAGCATTCTTGAACCCATTATCTTGCTTCATACTCTATCTTGAAGAGTAGGTCTGATTCTCATATAACCTCGATGCTGAAAAAGGAATGCTAAACCTAACAAACAAAATACATTTTCTGTTTGCTTTCTGTGAAGTCACTCTCTCAGTTCTCTGAGAAAGATTGTAGCGATCCATAATTTCAGAAATTAGTATGTTTCGCATCAAATACAATAACACAAATTGTAGATCAGTTGCGCTAGAATACTATGAAAGTTTCAACAATGCATTAATATTATTTGATCTCATTAATTGGCAGGATCGTATGTGTTGTCCTTCATTTTTGATTTGAGTTTCCTTGCAAGTGAACATTTTCGTGCAGATTCAATTCTTTAAATTAAATGTTCTAATTCTTTTATTGAGAGAGCCTTCTGTTGTTTGACATAACCTCCCTCAACACTACTTTCTCTGCACAACTCAAGAAACATATTGGAAAATGTTTCAAAATCTATATGTTGAGAATTTAACGAACTTTAGTTTTTCAAGTTGGAAAAATATTTCAAGCAGTGATTATTTCAAACTTCCCCCGAGGGAGGGGAACTTTTAATGAATGAAGGATAAAACTAGTAGTGAGAAAATGGTTTTAAAAAAATGTTGACAACAAAAGTTGAATCCAATCGTAGAAATGTCCCGGAAAAAGTTTATAGCTCCGAAAGGATTTCAAATAGTAAGCTTATATAGAGATAAAAGACGAGTTTTATGTCATTATCTACATTTTCTGTGAATTGTCGTGTACACCTTTGAAAACTAATCGAAGATTCATATTCCCATAGGAAGCTCTGTGCAATATAGTTCATAAAGTTTTCCCCGTCTACCGGATAGTGTGTCCTTTGGTGCGCGGGGTCCCAGCTTCGTTTCTCTGGGGGCGGAGCATTGAATATACTACTATAGTAGTTCAGATTTCCGTTTAAACTGTAAGTCTTGTCGTATGTAGACTTGCTACTGACACAAGGTATGTAGATAGAAGTGAATCAAGCAACCAAAGTAGTTAACAGGGTACGTTCATTTCGACATTACAAATGTGAAACAGCATTCAATGCTGCATATAACCTTCCCTGAAGCCTACAGACAAGAATTATTTGTAAGAAGTCTGGCTCCTTTATCTACACCGCTGGATAGTAATATCCTTTAAGCTGAAAGAACGATGAGAAATATAAGTAAATGATTAAATACAGTGGTAAGTCACCAAGTTCACCGATAAAACCCATGGCAGTAGTCTACTGTAGGTCTGTAGCTAGGAAAGGCCAGGAGGAGGGTCAGCTTCGCTTCCCCCTACGTTCTCCTTCAACCCTCTGCAGCTGCGCACCCACAAAGTTTTGTTGGGATAGGTCCAAGCTTTGGGAGAGGAGCAATACTACGAACCACTGCGTCTATGTAGCATTGAACAGGTATTATTCTGCCCCCCAAAAGCTGATAAGTAATTGTAAAATACTTCCACTTACATTTTCAAGAAAAAAATGATAGAACGATTTTGTTTTTATAAGAGAAAGAAAATGAAATGAAATCTTTAAGTTTTACGTCCCACGGTTATGCCAACTAGGCTAAAGGAGACGATGATGATGAGAAATGAATGAAATGGTGGAATGAAGAAAATGGGAGAACCCCGAGGAAACCCACGCACACGATGTTTGTTCACTACAAAGTTCACGTGGCACGAGCTGAGATCGAACCAGGGATCCCATGCACTAGAGATGAACGCTCTACCACTGAGACACAGCGGCAGAGAAAGTATATAGAAAGAGAAAGTTTATAAGAGAAAGAGAGAGTTTATAAGAGAAAGTATATAGATAAAGTGTAAGATGAAATTTTCATGCTACATACATCATTCCGCTGTTTAAACCACTATAGTTTTATTGAGAAAGTACAAATGTACGTTGAGTTAGGAAGCTTTGGGGGCGGACCTGATGGATCTCCTCCCTCCCCGTGGGTGTGCTCCTGGCCTCTGAAACTTTCAGTTGTTTGTTTAAGTAAATGTATGATCAAAATTTAGCAATTGAAATGTAATATCAATTCAAGTTACCCACCCTCAAATATTCAGCCTCGGTTGCCTTAATGTTCTGACTACGGAACTGGTCCACTGCAAGGTTAAGATGATACGTCCATGAAAGAGTACTCTGCCACTGAGGAACAATTTTTTCGTTATCAAACCGTACTTAGGGCATTTCTATTTTTCAAATCTGGAACAATGTTCTCAAGAAAAAAAAAACATTCAGATCAACGGACAACTCGAATAGTGTGTGTTAAAATCTGTCATCTTACATATAAACACATTAATTACTTGGTTCTAAAACATGGATGATTTATTTGATATTAAGGGTTCTATGATAAATAATGTAGGAGGAGCCAGCGCCCCCTTCCCCTTCACTAGAGGCTTTTGACTGTCAAGAAAGCTTGTGTGAGTTGGTTGGAGTGACGCCACCCGAGAAGGATATTCACGAATAAATAATGTCTCCTTGGTTTGCTGCCAACCATCAGCGACTGGTGCAGTTTCTATGATAATGAACGCGACATTTTTTATTGCCACATTGTTTCGTAAAACTTGTATTCTCATCAGAGAAGGATGGACAAATGTATTCTTTTGTAATTTAAGCATCGTTGAAAACTTTTAATATTTTTTCCTAGCATGGTATTTCCATTGTGACTTCCACAGCCTGAAAAAAAAATTCCAAAACCGGCTTCGGTTATGACAATCGAATGTCACTTGCCTGCACTGCAGATACTTGACAGTAAACATGGTACCATCCCTTACAATAGCTACACTGATTTATCTAACAGCCATCCTCTAGTGACTATTACTGTACGGCTTGTATTAGACACATGCAGATTGCCCCTTATTCTTGTTAAGTAGGGCGTTGCTGGCACACGCTTCTAGCCTTTTTTGGATATGTTTTACCAAGGCGTTATTTCGATTGTACTTTTCATAAAAGTCTTGGCAATATTTTTTCTACCCTCTTTGTAGTGAGAGTATAAAAATTCAGTTTAAATTCAGTTATTTAGATTCTTTCTTAACGGGAAATATGTGTATAAATATGTTTAAAAAAGAGTTTAGAAAATCAATAAACGTGTAATCTTTTCGCCGAATAAAAGAGAGACGTTATTTTTTGAAAAATTTTAAAGAGGATAAAAGACGAAAAATAGATGAATCTAAAAAGTTACACAAATCGGAACTTTATTACTGTTACAAGTAAATGTATATACTTGTAATAATATGGATATAATATGGATGAGCATGGTCATGACCTAAAAGGTAGGGTGTGACATATACTTATCATGCGTAATACGTGTAGAATGCTCAGAGTTGATAGATTTCATGATAATCTCGGGGGTGACACTGAAGTGTGAGTTAATATCTCGGACTGAAAAGTGAACTATGCCAAATCACTTTTTGGTCGACATTGAGTTATCATATTTTTTCTTACTTACATTAGTACGAGGGACATTAGGAACGTTTTGGGATGTGGACAACTGGAACGCAGGAAGTGAAACATGTTTCCGTCAATAAACAATCGACGCAATCAACAAAATATTATCTTGAAAATACTTTTTTGCTTTTGTTGTGAAATTAATATATTATGGCTTATACTACTTTACTTCTCAGCCCCAGAATATGATGAACAAGCTCAGAGCACCTCCCGTCTGTTGCCCTCAGGCTTTACTGTGATAGATACATTTGACCTTATGACATCAGCACCATCTATCATAGAATAAAGAGAAAAAAGAGAGTGATCAGGAAAACCTGATACTCGAAAAACTATTGCCCTTCTACCAGTTAACCACTGATTAGACGGTTTGTTAAGGACCCATCCTGCCTTTTCTAAGACGGTTGCTAACACTCTTTCCCATTTCCCAGTTACATTTACTGGTGGAAGAAATTCTTCTAGCGAGCAGGAATCTACGGGCACCGAAACGTTAATGGAAGGGATGTCAGGAGGTGTCCCAATACCATCAGCAACAATCTCCCACAAATTCACTGCAACCCAACAGATTCCAACCCAATCCGAAAACTTCACGAAACCAGGAAGGGTTTCGAGTCCGGTCCATGCCGCATGTTACGACAGAGATAGCATGTGTTTTACCGAACCCAATGGCCATACAATTCGCCCATTTGGATCTTCAACGAACCTCTCCAGGCTCGACAGGGAGTGATGACAGTAAATGGTGTCAAAAAACGTCAATATCGCAGACATAAATATTTTCTTACAATATAAATATAATCAGTTTATTTTATGTTTGTATATAGTTATGACCTTTAGTAATCATGATCAGCAGACTGGCAGAATGTATATAATAATTTAATTGTAAAATCACAACCAGAACAACAAGAATACAATATACATTAAAATAATAATAATAATAATAATAATAATAATAATAATAATTATTATTATTATTATTATTATTATTATTATTATTATTATTATTATTATTATTATTATTATTATTATTATTATTATTATTATTATTATTATTATTATTATTATAAGGGGCATGCGAACTCGACATGGAGAATTGAGCTGAGCAAACGAACCTTACCGATTGCTATTAGAGAACAAAATTTGCTCAAACGAGCTGAAATCTTCCTTGTTCGATCAGGAGGAAATTGCTATATACACCTTTAATCAGGTCTGGTCAGACACAGTCTGGTAAGAAAAAGGACCATTCCTCAAAAACGACATCTGGCTTCGAAACCAATATCCCCGTGCAAAGTTTCCTTAATGTAACTCAATCTCGACTTATTTGATAGAAGAGAACGAAAATGTCTTAAATATTCTAGCGCTAAGTATATGGACAGTTTGTGGACACTATCCTTCAAGAGCATTAGGGTTTAGGATTTAGATTTCTGGGCTTTCGGAAACTGGGGCAATTTATCCCGTCACATATGAGGGATGACGTCCCTCGGCAAGGACATTATCCGGGGAGAGGGAAGGAATAACGCGGTCTGCGACCTATGTGTGAGGTACCACCCCGGCATTTGCCTGGTGTGAATGAAGAAAACCAAGGAAAACCTCATTCAGGATGGCTTGTCCGTGAAAGCTTTTAACACTTTTTCGACCGAGTGCTCCACCGGGAATCGAACCCAGGATCTTTCAAGAACATGACGAGTCATCTTTCTTTAAAGTGATTTACACCGCAACTACTATCTATAAGCAAACCTTTGTCATTTAATTTAATATAGTCTTGGAGATTTTAACAATGATGTATTTGCTACACGGAGAAAAATGCATAATCCAGTCGGCATGTAAATGCTGTTTTTACCAGGTTACGCGCGTCACCACATTAAGTAATGTTGTTTCATCAGTAGTACGATCTACTCCACCGTCTGTCGAAAATTTTGTATTGTGGGACTACCATTTTAAATCTAGAATTAACGCGATACCCATTCCGACGGTGGTAACTTACGTATATAATGTTGTTACCACCTTCCTACGACTGTCCCCTCTTTGTTCTTTCTAAATCTGTGACTTCCTACCTTACGAGAGTAATAGTTTTTAACACGAAATCAATCATATGAATAAAATTATCCAATCACAGCGAGTCTAGTTCGACACCGAACTCCAGAATTGGCATGGTCTTCCCACGTGCTGTACTTTTATACATGAAATTACATTACTTAAGGGGCCCACCCGCGTAAATACGATGTATCCACACTGAAATCCTAGTCCTTTTTTTTCTCAGTGTAGGGTTGCTATTCGTCCCGGATAATCAGGGATCGTCACGGAATCGAGATTTGTGTCCCGGCATCCCGAAAATATTTCTCAGGATGCTTAAATGTCCTGGATTTCAGCGAAGAAGAAAGGAAAAGAATATTATAGTTTGCTTTTTACAGGAATAGGTATAAAATTATTCTCTGCTTACAGGTAAATCATCTGCTTGCGTTTGCTTAACTAGGGGGAGAAGGTCTACTAAAATGACTAAAACATATATGACGTAATACTTGAACAACTCTATCTAATAGAAGAAAGTAAATTAGCATATACCACTTCTTTTTATTTTAAGCAATTTAAAGATTCTCGTAATTTAGTGGCGTCCTGGATTTATATTTTTGAAATATGGCAACCCTATGTATTGCATTGTTTTTTGGTCATTATTGCTCAAGAACATAATTGATGATCGTTATTCCCCTTGAGAAACATTTGGATCATGGCCACTATTAAAGTGATATGTATTCATCTGTGATGATTAGATTCCCGGCTGCGCTAGTTTGTGGTAATTATGATTGCGCCTGGGGTTTTCTTGGGTTTTTCTCGTTTCTTACCATATTCTAATTCAACCAATGTTTTCATAATCATTTACCTTCGTTAATCAGCCATTTCCTTTAGACTAAAGGACACAAACGTTAGATGCATGGTAAAGCTAGAAATTACATTACTTTACTTAAAAAAAAGAAGTACTTCTAATGGAAAATATACCTTAATATGAACCATAATAAAAACCGTATTTGTAAACTGTAATTCGACAACAGAGTTTTGACAATGTATTCTGCCTACGATTCGCAGTAATTTTCTTTTAAAACCTTAACATTTATAAAAACTGAATGTAAAAGCACCACTGACTCCTTGTAATGTACGTACTTGACATTGATTTCTATAACAAATTATAGGCAATAAGTTGCTGCCTGCTGAATCATTCAGAGAAGATACAAGCAAGTTCTCTACGCCTAAAGCAATACTGAAAGGAAATTTCTCAATTTCTTGTCTGCTTTGTGTGAACTTAATGCAATTTCGCTTCTGTTTTCCAACGAAAGAATACCCCTTACACCGTTTATGATAGCACTCAATATTGGAGGTGACGGGAAAGCGTAAACGGAATGGCCAATTGCTGTATTCAATATTCTTGTGTAAGAGTAATCAAAAAACATGCAGTTTCTTTCTTGTCATCAGAGGAAAGGAGATTGGCCACATCTAAGACAATGCATTTTCCTCTTATTCTCAAATCGATAATAGAAAGCTTCTAGTATACAAGGAATTCAATTATTAAGCAATAATGACGATAAAGGGTTTCACGCAGAGCCGTAAAGTAGAACCGTATTCAACAAAGGAACACAAGGTGCTAATCTCTGTGCGTAAAGGAACTCCTGACTGACATATCAACGTCTAGACCAATTCACTTAAGCAATACATGTAGAAACTTCAAATTTTGACAGTGCATAAGATTTGCAACGTAAGGTAGCACTAAGGAAAGATATTTGGAAATTCAACGTCGAAAGAGGGAGATGAGAGTTGCTACTTTCGTAATAAAAACTCCTTAAAGTTGCAAACATTAAATTTGATATTTGGACTTGTCATTTAAAATAATTAAACATGTATTTAATCTTTTTTGCAGGGGAATAAAAAGATCCAATGTATTTCGATCAAGAATTTTCTTGTAGGCTTTATATCTGGAGAACTACATATAGTGTAGCCAAACCCAAACTATCACTTAACTCAGTATGATGTGCTTATTTCCTAGAAAATACGAATCAAAAATTTTGGGGCCTCTGGGCCAAAAACTAATTATTGGCCAAGATCACAATCTTTTGAACCATTTTTTGGATCATTCCTAAAATTCCTGTTTATGTTTGAACTAGAAAATCGAAAAGGAACAGAGTGCCCCACTTCAATGAGGGTACAGACGAATTCTGACACACGTATAGAATACAAAATAGTAAGATATGGAGATAGTTGCTAGTGTCTCTCTCTGTAAGTGTTGATTGACTTATCAACACAAGCTAGAAACTTGACAAATGGACCCTATGCATGATTTGTTAAGCAGGGTACCACAAAGGAAGGATTTTTGGAAATTTCACGTGGAAGGGAGGAAATGGAAGTAGCAATTATTATAGGAAAATATCCACATCTCACAGTCCCTTAAGGTTACAGATATAGAGTTTATATGTAAATAATTAAATTCAGATTTTAGCGTTTATATATATAACCTAGGAAGGAAGAAACAGGTTTTATACTCCAAGTGGAAGAGCAAAAATTAGGTTGCATTTATTATAGTAAGATGCCCGTATCTCAGAATCTCTTAATTTTAGAGATATGAAATTTGTTTTGTTTATTTGACCCAGATGGAAAGAAAGAATGGAGTTTGCATTTGTTATAATATGTTGATATCCTGCAATTCCTTAAGATTACAGACTTAAAATTTCGTATTTGTACTTTTTTTTTTACCTAAAGTAATAAAACATATTTAATTACGGGTAGAGATACTTTACTAACAGTAAAATGACCATATCAGTGGTTCGAATTTCATTGCGAGACTTTGAATTGTATATGAAAAACGCAGGAAGATGAACGAAATTAGAAATTTGAATTTAAACTTTTCATTTTAAATAATGAAATACATGTTTCAGCGTTGATTTAAGACAATTAAACACATGTTTCAGCAGTACGTGTTTCAAGTTGACCTAGAAAGGGAAAAAAGGGGTGGTTCTCTAATATGCTGAGACGAGATGTTCGAATTTCGTGTGAAACTTCAAATTCATACGAATTCTGTACAAAAAAAAAAAAAAGAACGAAAAATGTCAGCTGTAACACGTGGGGGCAATTGCTACATTATTATTTCTTCATTTTCTTCTATATAATGGTGTCTGAAAAACACTCATTGAAGTTTGAAGAGAAGAAATAATGAATTCGTAGACGAACGTCAGTCTTCACTCTCTTTATTGTTATAAACAAGCGTTGAAACTTCGTTATTAATGATAGAATGTTTTATTATCGCAATGCAGCTTCTTCCACAGATTCCATTAGCCCTTTTCTAAATAAAGTGTTTATGCAAAAGCTTCACCCGCACAAACAGTATCCTTTAATTACTGGTCTTCTAATTTAGTACAGAAACAATTAATTACGTGCGTACACTGTGAATTAGGAGGTACAGGATCTTTTAATTGACTTCCGAAATGTCTATTATTATCTTAGGATGCTGACAGAATATAAATGATTATTTAACCTAAATATTTTGAAGTAGCTTTTTTCTTCTTCTTCTTCCGTACATAGTATGTTCTTGTCCTTCAAATATTTTCGTATGCCCATATTTAAGATTATCAATGACGAGAAAATTGCAGTATTATTTATTCTATCACCAGAGTGCTCTACCATATACAAGGTCTATACTATTATATATCTATTAAAATGCTACAATACCAACAAACAGTGTTGCCAAAATGTTGATACAAAATATCGCTAAATAGGAGATGAAATTACTCCAATCTTGGGTGAAAAGTCGCTTAAAAAAATTATTCGTGGAATTTCGTGTGCTGTCTACGCTACAAAAGCGTAAATCAAAGAATCATATGAAACTAACAACAAATACATTAGGCCTGAATGGGCAAAAATTCTCACGCTTCTACAGATAATCAGCTTGCTTTCGGTAATATATTATTCGTACTTCTAAACAGAAGTTCTGCAAACTAAAGCATATTAAAGGTTGGAGTTAGTCCCCGTTGGAGGCCAAGACATAACTGCAATCAAAGCGGGAATATGGAGATAAATGCTATGTGCTTTCCTAGCTTTTCAAGACTTTCACTGATTCAAATAAGCAAAAAGGAAATTAAACACGTACCTGAACCGATTTGAGCTAATAGTACTTGATTATAGAACAATCTGTTCGCAGCACAAAAGTCGATAGATTTGTAAGTAAGTCGCCAAATTGTCATTCAAAAATCACCAAAAAAGTCGCTAATCGGAAAAATTATTTTTTGTCGCTATCTTGGTAGTAGAATTCCCTAGATTTAGCGACTTTTCCCCCAAATTGGCAACACTGCCAACAAAAGCGCCTGAGCTCAAACCTATAACTTTGGATTTTAAACCTTTGATTTATGATTATTTGTGATTTCACGTTTAATAAAGACAAACATTTTAAAGTATTTGTACTTTAAATAAATTATATAAATAGAACCGTTTTTCATAAAGTTTATCTTTTTTAAATTATTGTTCAAAGCCTTTGTATTTGAATAAGCCTTTTCCAAAATCAATACAAATGAATTGTGCTGTCATCTTTGGAGTTCTTTTAAACTATACGTTTGTGGATGTTTATATGTTTGTGGCAAATCCTTTCGACAATGAGATCTCAGAAACTACAGGCTGTAGAAAGATGACGTTTTCAGTGATTGATTGCAAATTTTATGTAGATTGTCCAGTTCTAATTTAATATTTTAAAACAACATGGCCATTATTTCTTTATTACACTTTTACGGGTACACTGAAAGTGTTGAAATTCAAAAAAACTAAAGAATCATATCCAACGCATTATACAGCCCAACACAACATAATTGTATACGGGGATTGCATACCTGACAGGCTTTGTTTCATGGCCAAATGATAATGAAAAACGAAGGATAACCATTTCTCCAGTCTAACTTGTAAGTTAAATCTTAATTGTTTGGAGTGTTTTGCCCAATGAACACCATATATCACTGACATTATAATTAATTGTGTGTGCAATGCATTTGTTTATTACATACTGCATGTAAGATAGAAAACACTGATCATACATGAATTAAAAACTCTAACCGGAAGTAGCCTCAAATCTTGCAAACGGTGCGAGATATTGAAAAAGTAATCGAAAAAATCTCCCCTTTATGATATCTCTTGCCAATTTTTATCGAAACATCTTTGACTTGTGTTTGTAAAGGGACGTGTATAGATGTGAGGAATAACAAGGAGATTCAGGCTCATATGTGAATGATGCGCTGTGTAGTAAGAGCAGGTTCAGCTAGTGTCATATAATTAGGTTCACCAGATATATTTTTGTACTTGGTTATGTTCTCTGTTTCGTACCCTGAAAGGATCCGGGCAGGGTTTTTTTTTTTTAAGGAAAATGAGGAAAAGTCCTCTTTTTTAGGAGAGGGGTACAGAAAACTGCTTCAACTTCAACATTCGTAATGTATGTACTGTTAAAGTTAATATTTAATATTGTTGAAATGTTTAATTTTGAAGGAAACACATCCAGATATAATAAGATGGAGAATGGAATGTCTGCTTTTATGTCTGGCGGGGAACTTCAATATAAATGCTAAAACTGTTCTTTGTTCTTCACAAATAAACCAATTCCATAGCAATAGTTTGTGTGTGTTTCTTCAAAGTAGCATAATTTGTATCTATCGTTCGTTGGGTGTATTTGTTTGTGAATTTTTGTGTAAAAAAAGTGAAGGAAAACGTGTTTTAAAAAACAGAAACAGAAAACAAATGAATAAAGCAAATATAGTTGGCTCTTCCTTCATTATAGCTAAACTAATCTTGTCACATAACTTCTGTCATAGAAATGGGACCAATAATGCCAAACCTGAAACATTACAAAGTCCCATATTGAGAGACAAAAAAATCCCATTTTGCCTCTGAATTTTTCACGTTATACTAATTACAAATATATGAAAAATTATGCTTTTGTGAGTTATTCACTATCTGAATCAACCATAAATTTCGATTTTTTATCTTCTTAAAATAGTTTATAAATAAATGTTTTCCTTAATTGAGAACGAATATATTTTGTTGCCAAAAGTGTAGTATCTGTATCAAGACTTCTATTGAGAGCAACGATAATGAAAAAAAAAAACTTCGTTCTCCCCATATTTTTTAATAGTGTCCAAGGGCGCTCATGTTGTGGTTTCCAAGGAAAGGGGGGGCAAGTATAAGCGACGTTTGAAAAATAGTTTCAAATTTTGCTGTAACTAATGTAAAAATTCTATTGGATTCTCGATATTCTGAAGTAGAATTTCCTCTAGGGGGCGAGCGCCCCACCTTGCCCCCTCTGATGGACGCCGTTGATAGTGTCTTGTCTGGAAAGTTGATTGTATCTCGTTTGGTATTTTACTTTTTACTTTTCTTTTTTCTTTTTCATTTCTCAAATTCCCGAGCACCAAATTCTGTTCCTTGGCGCTTAGTTTTTGGGCACAACATATGGTTAACTCGCTTCTTAACCCACTTCTCCACTAGTAAAGACAAGGCTTCAAATTTGACAATTAACATTAATTTCGTTAATTTCACGCTTATTGATGACTCATTATGTCTGCTTTCTGCCCGCACAGAATTTTGTTTATGTGTATTCTATATATGTTCCATGTATGAAAATCTTATAAGTTCCCCTTCATCTCTTTCCGAAAATATAACGTCAAGAAATCCCACAAATTTGGATTTTCCCCACAGGTTGGCATCATTGAATTGGACACTTAAAAAACTAGGGAAAGTTTGATAAGAAAAAGAACAATTTTGTGTCAATTGAGGGAAATTTTCTTAAGGAAACCGAAGAACACTGAATCGACTTGACATCAGTCTGTTTTCTAGAACATGTTATGAAGTATAAAGGTAATCAAGAAAGTTCTGTCGCTTTTTCACCCACTACCTTCGAACATCGATATGTCACCTAAGACGTACCTGGAAGATCAAAAATAGTCCCCATCAGCATCGACGACCTTCTGCCAACCTTCTGGAAGGCCATGGATTCTATCGCGGTAGAAATTGGTGGGCCGTGAAGCAAACAAGATATCAAGCGAATTTTGCACATCTACTAGGGATTTCAACTAGTGTCGTCTAAGGTAACTGTCCAAGGAATGCAACAGGTGATAACCGGAGTGTTTTCCATCCAAAGCGTAAAATGGTGTCCCGGGTCATCCTAGTGGAGCTTAGCGTTGTCTTGTAATAGGAAGACCTCTCTGCGATTCAGAAGTGCTGGCTCCAGAGCTTTGAGTTTTTCTTGAACTCGGCTCAACTGCTGATAGTACACAGTTGCATTGATGTTCTGGCCAGCTGGTGGCAGTTCCCGATGCGCCATGCCGTCAGCTCGAGTGCCTGCTGGAACGCTTTTATGTAGAAGGTTCGCAACCAATTTGATAGAAGTCTTACAGTCGTTTACACTGAGGTTTTTCAAGTAGAATAAGATGTGTGATTTAAGCTTTGTCCTTTATGTTAAAGCACTAAATACTAGCACTAAAACCTCTATTAAAGTGGAATCTACCACTCTGGCTTCTACAATAATATTTTCCAACCAGTAGTGTTGTATTGGCACCGACGCTAATGAAATGTATTTACCATACCAACCCCTTACTAAAACATAAATAAGCAAACACAATGCAGAAAAGCATTTAAAGATCCTGAGAAAACTCAAAGCATTAACATAAATGTTATAACTTTCTGCGTAACGCTAGTTGTGACAGTGGTTCAGAATCAATCACACAAAGTAAAATTACAATAAAGACTAACTTGTACACTCGCTAACGAAAATGGGTATCCTGTAGGATTATTTTGCCGATGACGAGCTTTTGATTGGTTGGGTGATTTTGGAGTATAAAATTTCTTTGAGCACCGTTCGAGACAATATAAAATGTGGGCGACAACAGCTTAACGTAGAATTTAAATCAAGGCCCCATCAGGAACAGAATCCAGATAAATGCATTTATGTCAACCATATATTCAGGAGACAGCTCGAGAACTCTTTGGGTCTATAGCTATACTCTTGTATTTCCGTAATTTAGGAAAAGGTATTTTTTCGTTAACTTATGTTAAAGTAGATTAAAATCGGTTTACGCACTGCTAAATGTTTAAGAAGTTGATCACCCACTTTTGATGGTGAATGTTCTCATTAGGGATTCTACGATATGGCCCACAATACTTGAAGAGCTCTGTTAAAAGTTTAACCCACTTTCATAGCCAATATATTTGAAATGGAAAGATTAGTCTCACTGCTAATTTCTGTCCTACTGGTTTCAGGTTCGTTCTGGATGGGAGTATGTTGAATGGATCGCAACTACTTTAAAATGCAGGTCTCGTGTTAGCTCATGGTATAGCTGTTTCTGAATAAGGTTACTTTTCTAAGTAATAAGGGTGAAATGAAAGGTGACAGTTGATGAAAAGAAGAAGTCGAATAACTAATACTAATAACGAATAACTCGTACCTTCTGATATTCAATTTCAATATAATTTATGTGGATCGAATTTTCTGTTATATTTGAATATTTATTGATACCTCCAATGTTTTTATATTTTTATTATACAGGATGTTAATTAACTATATCGACAAATCGTGAGATGCAATTCCTTGCATCAAAATTTAAAAAAAAAAATGTTCATTTGGACCTGTGGGGAAAAGTACATAGTTTCAGACCTAGGGCTGTCCAAAATCGTCGAAAAGCTAAATTTCAATAAACGCTATTTCGAATTCGAGAAAATGAGGAGTGGCAGTTCATATTAGCATAAACGAAGCCATGCATACGCAATCCATAAATGCAAATTTCATCAATGTGCAATGGGCGTGCAAGGGATTCTCTACAGGGTATAATTCACAGACATGTGCTTAACAGAATTTTCAGATATGCTCTGATTTCAAGGTAGGTTTGAAGTAGGAAAAAGTAACTCTTTGACAGCATTGAACACAAAATGCTTCAGCGGAAAGTCAAAAGTGTTAGGGAACGGCAGCACCATGGTCCCTCCTGTTCGGAATAACGCGTGTTGTGATGTTTCGTTCTAGCTTATACGTTAAAAAAAACGTGAAGTATACTCTGACAAAATACATCGCACACTGAGAAAAATCCATTCCCCGGACAGCGGTATATTGTACAAACCAAGGATGTTATAAAATAGAGGATCTGCCCATACAACAAAATCGTGAAGCCATACGTCACAGCTTCGCCACACCTACTCTGCCCACTCCGAGCCACTAAGATCGCAATGTTCCAAGCCAACAATCATGGCGGAAGCAAGAGTAGCCAATCAGACGTGCAGGTTTAGACGATGCTCGGTTGTTTTTTGGCTTCATTGAGTTCATATGATGAAGATACGTATGGGCAGATTCTCTATTTTATAACATCCTTGGTACAAACATACGGAATCCTCTTGCTTTCGACAGAAATCAGTATGGAGCATACATCATCCATATGCTACATACGCATTGCCCTTAGATGTTACACCATGACGTTGCAGGATGTCTGACATCCAACAGTTTTTCGTATATCACATAGATATACTTATGTTACCTTCGTCAGGTATATGTTATATACGTCCATTTGTATGTGAGATCCTGACCGCCTACATTGTTCCATACGAAAAGTACGTATAGATAGAACACTTATACAGAAAGTATTATAAAACATGCATTTTCAGTTATACTTTTGCTGTACGTTAAGTCAAAAACTACAGGAATTACGCATGTAACCTACCTTTTTACGTACGCCACCTACATTTTTTTTCTCAGTGCAGTACGCGTTATTTTTGAACACTTCGGACTTCGGTATCCACTGTTGTCAAGGCTTATCTTTTGCTTACTTTGGACGCAACTTGAAATCAGAGCTTATCTGAGAATACTGTTGAGAGCATGTTTAGGAATTATACCCTGTAGGGAATCCCTTGCACACCGATTGCACATTCATGGAATGTGCACTTTTGGATTTCATATGTATGACTTCCTTTACAACAGGCCTAGCTCGGAAACTATACACCTTTCCCCACAGGTCCATATAAACTTTGTTTTATTTTGATGTAACGAATCTATTTTTACAGTTTGTTGGTATAGCTCATTAACACCCTGTATATGGCTTAAATTTATACTTACTAGCATTATGTATTTATATGTAGAAGCTTTTATAGTAAATGTTTACAGACAATATGTTGGTAAGCAGTTTTAATTAGGGCTATAATAAGGCTATATTAACTACAGGATCGGATTATACTCTTACGCCCTAGGCAGGGACGTACGAAGAAAATTTTCTAGGGGCCCATCTCCATGGTTGCTTTAATATTACGTCTGGTATTTCTGGTATTTAATATACGTGGTTTGCTATATTACGTATACATTTTTCTGAGCCGGGGGACCGACCCCCTTCGGGTGCCTTGGCCCTAGATTAGACTCCTCCCAAAGTAATGTAATTTCAATTCAAATATTTTTCTCCCTACTGAACATAAAGGTGCTGTTGTCATTTCATTTTGATGCATGAAAAAAATTATATATTTTGGTCGAATTTTTAGATTTTGTCATAAGTTACAACGAGAATATTATTCTTCATACACGATTAAGTGCTCGTGGCCCCGCGTCTAACGCTCTCGCCTTCGGTGCGAGCGGTCCTGGCTTCGATTCCCGGCGGGAGCGATCGGTCGAAAAAGTGTAAAACGCTTTCTCAGACCACTCATCCTGAATGAGGTTTTCCTGGGTTTTCCTCATTCACACCAAGCAAATGGCGGGGTGGTACCTAGGTCCCAGGCTGGTTCCTTCCCCTTCCCCGGATAGTGTGATCATCAAGGAACGTCATGCCTCATACGTGACTGGCTAAATAGTCATAGTAGCCGAAAGCCCAGAAATCTAAATCCTAAATCCTGGTCCCAGCTACACAAATCTCATTGCTCAACACACGTTTATATAGCAGCATCACTCGAAAAGAGAAAATGATATTATAATATGTAATGCAGAAAAGGTCTGCTGAAAAAAGTTCTAGTGCAATATAATTATTTATTCTGTAACTAGCTGAATATACCCATTTTTCGCATGGGGGCTGTATTTGGAAGTCAACGCCTGTGGGAGTATCACCATTAATTTCAGCGACCGAGAAAACTATGGATTTGATACTAATATCGGTCATTTTGGATTGCTTTTACATGTCTCGGTCCCCCCACCCCCACCGGTGATCCCAGGCCACAGCCCAATAGATGAATTTGGAAGTTAATGCGATCAGAATTTCACCAATGATCTCAGCGACCGCGAAAACCATGAATTCGACACTAATATCGGTCATTTTCTACTACTTTTATATGTCCCGGTAAACGCCACCCTGAGATCCCCTGGTTCGAATTTTGCAAAAAAAAAAAACAAAAAAAAAACGCTTCACCTTGGTCTGGAGCCTGGACCAAGGTACCCGAGACCAAATTTTGGTAATTATCTGTCCACCCGTCTGGTCCCCAGGCCGCACACAGATAGACAGACACACAAACAAACTTTGTATTTTATTTATATTAGAAAATGAGAACAGAGAAAAATCCGTTCTCCGGACAGCGGTATATTGTACAAATATATGGTATCCTCTTGCTTACGACAGAAATCAGTACGGAGCATACGTTATCCATATGCTACATAGGCACTGCCCTTAGATGTTACATCATGCCGTTGCAGGATGTCTGACATCTAACAGTTTTCCGTATATCACATGCATATACTTATGTTACCTTCGTCAGCTATATGTTATATACGTCCATTTGTATGTGAGATCCTGACCGCCTACATTGTTTCATACGGAAAGTACGTATAGATGGAACACTTATAGAGAAAGTATTATAAAACATGCGTTTTCAGTTATACGTCTGCTGTACGTTAAGTCCAAAAACTACAGGAATTACGCATGTAACGTATCTTTTTACATACGCCAGCTACATTTTTTTTCTCAGTGAAGGAAGAGGGGAACCAAATATACAGCCTCAGGCTACAGCCTACCAAGTCTAGGCGCTTATAGCCCTGGTTAACAGGCTTATTTGGAATAATGTAGGTCATTACTTAGAAGGAACTGTTTACTGCAGTAACTTCAAACCACGTGAATTATTAGAAGATATATACAGATTGAATATTTTTGTTAACCTAAAGAAATAAAGTTGTGTTCTTTGTAATATATTGGACATTAAAAGTGGAGGGCAACACATGATTTTGTATATCAATGTTAGTTTTCCTGGTTTTTCTAACACTTCGTTTGACGAAAGGTTGTATAACTAATAGATACTATCTTTTTTACTTAAAATACCGTATATCGTATATAATAGTTTATTAAGTAAATTGACAAGAGCAACGCCAGTAGGTAGTAGCCCTTTGTACTCTTAAACAACGAACGTGTAAGAAGAGATTTGATTCCTTGCTCATGAACATCTTAAAATTCTGTCTGGAAAATTGTGTGATCAGATTATTTAATAACAAATTTGCAAAGTAAATAAATAGAAAGGATAATATTAATCATAGTAATGAATCTGACACACAATCATAGTCATACGTCTTGCAAATAAAATCTGAAAAATAAACACACTGCTGAACAAGACTGCACATATTTAATATAAAAACATGTTTACTTTGAACGTACATGTGACGTTTCGATCTTCTAGCAAGATCCTCATCAGACGTACACTCATCAGATGAGAATCTTGGCTAGAAGATCGAAACGTCACGTGTAAACATGTTTTTATATTAAAGAAGCAATGAATAATAAGGCTTATTTTGTAGAAGTTATATTGAAATTGGGGATTAATGAACAGCTTATATTTTTAATTACAGCATGCTATTATATAAATGTTATTACTCTTAGAATATGAAACACAGTAAATACTACAAGCATATGCTAAGACATTTAATGAAATACGCAGTTGCAGTATTAATTGCTTTGAATTGCAATTAAAACGCAATTCCTGTAGCTTTCTTATATCCGCGGGAAGATAAATAACAAATACAGACTCACACAACGGGAAACATTATATAGAACCATTTTTTCTATGAACCAGTAATACATACAAAAACTTTACATTTCCAAATAAGACTTTATACATTATGGGTTCGTTTGAAGAAAGTGGGGGCAAGTGTCCCTCTTGCCCAATAATCGCCTCTCCTGTATATATATAATCAGTAATAGGTCAATTCTTCGGTAAGATATTAAGAAAGGAAATTATTTCTCAAAGTATGCCTTTATTAAGTCAGATGTAGCATCATTTAAATTATTACATTAGTCTGTTCATCGCCGAACCCAGTGGGGAAACAATATCTAGTTATGACGTTCTGACTGACGCTATAGAACTGCGTATGCACTTAAGTTTTTCATGTGCAGTACGCAAAAGAACGCAGGGATGCAGAAGAGTTTAATCAATATGGTAATTATTTGGACAATACGTGTGTGATTGGAAACACTGCAGGGCATGAAAACGATCAATAGGTAGTGACTCTCCGTACAGAAGCAGTGTGACCCCAGGTGAACTCGTGACCTGATCGCAGTTTCTGTCTCTCGTTTTCTCTCTCTTTCATTCGTATGTACTGCATGTGCGAAATCGACAGACTCAGATTTTATTACAGGCGAGATTCGAGTACGTACTTCTAATGCCCTATCCTGATATCAAATTACGTATCCATTCAGGAACTCTTTCTTACGTTTCAGAGTGTCAAGTCTAACAAAAGAAAAAAAAACGTTCTTCTTCTCTCTCCGCTGCAAAGGGTTGGATTCGAATTAGGTGCTGTACTGAACGTTTCATCCGCGGTCGCTTTATCTCTTTTTTACGTGTGGAGTCGGCAGGGGTCTTTCAAGCACTTCGAAACATTCCATCAATGTTAAAGAGCCAATTGACTGAGCGAGCTCCGAGTCAACGATCACTTTGCTGGAACAACTTCGTGAAATATAGCCAGCCGCACTCGGAGGGAATTTCTAAAAGTTTAACTTCTCTAAATTCTTGACATCAAGTTTCAAATAAGAACTTCTCATAACACATTTTGCTATCACGGCTGAAAACTTTACATTATCCTGGTGGTACTACAATGGTTAAAATTAGCATAAATACCCTGTTTCTATGACAGACAAAAGAAAAGATATGGTAAAATGAAGAGTCTAAGTACATGATATCGAAACGAAGGGGAAGAGCTTTCAGCAGATAATCTCTTAAGGCAAACAGCAGAAAAAGATTCAGTGGCGTATAGAGATATTTGCAAGAGAGGTCGAAAGTCGACAACCAAATGTTGTCCATAATTCGCCATTTCGCATCGTTCTCAAAATCGCACGGTTCGTTTACTTTCCCTGGGCTAAGATGTGAAGACAGAATTGAATGTAGGGACATGGAAAAAGAGTTCTAGAAGAGTTGGCCTCCCCTTCAAATAAATCCCTATTTTTGGATCATTGGATCAAAAGTTCCAATATATTTCAATACAAAATTTTCTTGTAACCTTATACCTGGAGAACTACATGCAGTGTGTCTACACCCAAACTATCACTTAACTATGATGTGCTTATTCAGTAGAAAATATGAAAACTAGTTTTAGGGACCGTTCAAAAAGTTGTGGCCCCTGATCCAGAAACTAATAATTAGCCAAGATCGCAATCTTTTGATGCTTTTTGGATCATTCCTAAAATTCTTGGCCAAAATCGTAATGTTTTGATTCATTTTTTTTTATCATTCCTAAAATTCTTGTTCTTGTTGTTGTTCGCGCAACTTTCTAAAATTTAATTGAACCATCATTTTACCGGCCCTGTAAGTTTCAATGTAACTTTAAGTCACCGACGATTTCAGCTTAAATTAATTGAACTGCTCTAAGTCGTTGCTCGTCCATGTATCTAGTATACAGTATTTTCAAATTGACAGTTTTCCAGTAATTGCATGCCCTTACCTATTAATCTGATATTCAGTAGGTGGTACACAAACTACTAGAAGTAACACACAGTTTTTATTGAAGGACAATTATATTCTTTCCACAATAAAAAAAATAGTTGAGAATATTCCAAGAACATTGCCAGGACGAACTTAAAAAGAATTAATTTTTCTCATTAATTTCTACAGGCTTTATATCAATTGTTCTCTGTACTTTATTATTATACTTATTAAACAATTCTTGTAATATATTTATCCATTTATAATTTCCTTGAGTACTAAATTTTTTTCCACATGTTTTGTTGAAGAGTTCTGTTAAAACGTTCTACGGTATGTTCTTTTACGAAGACACATGCTCAAAATGGAGAGCTCAAAATTGAAAAATTTGCAAAATATCGTCTCTCTATGACTTAGGGTTCCCGAGATATGGCTACTTAGATTTTCCGAAATTTGAATTTTTGGCCAATATCTGGGGAACGATAAGAGTGACGCGAAAAATTCCATCACTTCTTTCACATAGTTTTTGATGCTCTATTAAATGGGGGGAGCTTAAAATTGAAAAATTCACAAATAACAGACACACATACACACACATACACACCTACACCTACACAAACACATACACACACAGAGAGAGAGAGAGAGAGAGAGAGAGAGAGAATTCAATCGCTGAATATACTGACAACATTGTTGACTTTTTTAGAGAGAGGAGTCACGGTGACTCAGTGGTAGAGCGCTATCCTTTGGTGGGTGAGGTCACTAGTTCGATCCCAGGTAATTAAGTTTGTGATGAACAACATCGTGTCCGTAAGTTTTCTCGGGATACTCCCGTTTTCTACCATAATATCATGTCATCAATTCTTCCATTATCATTCACTTGCCGTAATCATCGTTTCCTTTAGCCTAAAGGTCAAAATCGTGGGACTTTAAACTGAAAGATTCCATTTCGTTTCATTTCTTTAGACAGATCTGAAAAGACAAAGGAAACAAATGTGTTCATTTAAAGAAAATAAAAAGAATAACAATATAATATTACGTTTTCCAAAAAGCACATAGAAACTCACTTTCAAACAAGGCTGTACGTGATGGAATCCTTTTAAGATTATTGTTATTGTTTTTCCAGTCGAGGAACAAAGCCTCCGAAAAGCAGTACAATAGTATGGAACAGAATTCTCTCTATTTCTCGTAATACATGGTTCATTCCCCTGACTATAAGTACTGAGTCCAGAACAAATGCAGTCGATTGGCGATTTGCCGCACCTGCACTCAGTTCTTCAACTGGAGGAGAAAAAGCAAAAATAAGAAATATGGAATCAGTCAACATGTGTTAGAATCTGGCAACGAATCCTGCAAAAACACGTGGCACAGGTTTCGAAACGGATAGTGAAAACCACATATTTTTACGCAATGCATTCTTTTCTGATTCTTAGCCAAAATCGAGTTTTCCTCTAAAGGGCCTTTTTGAAAATCCATGTTATCGTATACATTACTTTTAGAAAGCTCATTCTTTGGTAGAGTTCAATTTTTGAAATGAGATGAAATGAAATCTTTAGTTGTACGTCCTACGGTTATGCCGGTTAGGCTAAAGAAGACGGTGATTATCAGAAATGAATGAAATGGTGGAATGAAGAAAATGGGAGGAAACGGGAGAACCTCGAGAAAACCCACGAGCATGGTACTTGTCCACCACAAAGTAAACACGGCGCGAGCTGTGATCGGTTCAGGGACCCCAACCACCGGAGGTGAACGCTCTACCACTGAGGCACTGCGCCCCCTTGAGTTTAATTTTTATATAGATCAAGAGACAAAATTATCAGCAGAAAAAAATTTAGTTTTCTATATTTACAGAGCAACACTTTCTCCATTCATAAACCATACCACTGATATTCAAGTTTTTTTCTCGTGTCCCTAACGATACTCTTCCATTCAAGTGTGTATCCCCAGAGCTAATTTATTCTTAATTCGGATTATAGGAACTATATTGAAAATAATTATAAAACTGTGAACAAAAACCGGATGTTATAAAATAGAGGATCTTGCCATATGTATCTTCATTCTATTAGGTAACTGAATGACCGCAATGTATGTTGGCTCAAAACATTGCAATCTTCATATGTAGACATGTAATATGTCTGTCGTTTATTTTTATTTAAGCCGTTACTTCAGATTTATATTATACAATAGTTACATGCTGTACGTATGGGTATACTAATAAGAGTGAGAAGAAATTACCCGAAATAACATTTCACGAGTAAGAAATCACTAATCATAGGGTACGTATAGCTGTGACGTATGGCTTTATGATTTTGTAGTATGGGCAGATCCTCTATTTTATAACATCCTTGGCGATACCTCCACGTGACGTCACCGACCGCAAAGTATCCTGGGAAAAATGAGAACAGAAAGGCTGAATCAAGAGTCCCCTGTATAATAAATAAAATTGAAATAATATTATTATAAATATTAATAGAATTAAGTCAATAAATAGTGAGAAAAAGACGTAACATTCATCAGCGTTGATATGTTCTTGATAGTTAAAGTTATCTTACTGTAACATTCATCAAATTGGTCCGTTACAATCATTATCAGCAAAGCCAAATCTAATCTGATCAGGAAAATTTGCTTTTCTTTTTGTAGTCATTTCTCCTCTAGAAGCGCTCGTTTATTTGTAGCACGGTACGCAATGCGTGTTGCCTTTCAAAGCCCTGTTTCCGCGACTTCTCTGTTGAGGCTTCCTAACCCAACGCAGATATAACAAAAAAAAAAAAAAAAAAAAAAAAAAAAAAAAGAGAGAGAGAGAGAAAAGAATTCTTGTGGAACAAAACGATAGGAGCAACGAAAATAAGTGAAAATCTTGTTTACACAGTGGAGACATCTCTGTTTGCGTATGCACAAGAACTGGAAGGCCAAAGCCAAATACTGAAGCAGAGCGAACGGAGGAAGACAAGACTGGATCAATAATACGCGCCCTGCACGAGGAACGACTCTGCGACAACTGAGTTTGATGCAGATAAGCTCTCCAAATCAGTCGTCTTTCTTTTCTTTTATTATTACTCTTTACTTTAAAAGAAATTCAATAAAGACAATTGCTTCACAAAGAACAAGGAAAGCACTGAAAAACGTATCACATTGTTACCAGGTACTATTTCTACGAAACACGTTATTTCCGAATAAATGCAACCCGTAGTAGGGGAAAAAAATAACACGTTACTGACGTTAGAGCCTTCACAAGGTATTCCCATCAAACAAAGCTTTTAATACTATACATGAAATGTATAAATACCTTCATACATATTTCAAAAGAACACAGAAAACGCTATGAGCTGTCAAGCCTCTACATACACAATACATTTTTTTAAAAACTCAACTGAAAGTGATGATCTGTGTGAAACCACGAATTAATCCATGCAAATGTTTCAGAAGGCGAGCAACGAGGCATTAAAACAGGCAATACAAATGGAAAAGTGTTACGAATATCGTTTAATGCATTACCTATTTATTCTATTGATTAGTGTTTTGAACTGGCACAATTGCACGCATTCAAAAGTTTTCATATCTTGGTTTAATCCATATCAATCATGTTATTTGAACTAAAATTAAACGGACGAAATGACTTCATTTTACACACAAGCAGAGGAAGAAGTCTTTCATAACATAAGTCTATGAGAAGTCCTTTGAATGTGCCACGGGTGTCATACCTTTCCCGGCACATTCTGGTTCAGTTACATTAGTGGTGGTTAGTGCTATAAGTATAACGTATACGGAAAGTTATTAACAATTTAACGTTACACTTCTGACCTCAAGCCAAAATGTCCAATTTTACAAAGAATTTCTGGGAAAATCACAAAGAGTGAAATTTTTTAGTGCCACGTTTATGCTGAGCAGTGCTACAAACACAACGTTAATACTTCTACGTACGGAAATTTATTTTTAAAATTATTGTGCGATTTTGCCTTGACGTCAAGCCAAATTGACATTTTTAGAAATAAGCGTTGCAAAAAACGAAAAGGCTGTATATCGTTAGTGCTATAAGCACAATGTTGCTGCCTCTACGTACGGAAAGCTATTGAAATATTAATTTGGCATCATGTAAAGTCAAAATTATTACTTTTACAAATAACCTTCAGGAAAGTAATAAAGAACACCAATCGTTAGTAATAGTATGTTAATGGTAGCTAGTATTAAAAGCATAATGTTAGTGTTTCTACATAAGGAAAGTTACTAACAAATTAATGTGGCGATTCTAGATTGGCGTCAAGCCAAAATAGTCAGTTCTGAAACAAGAGTGTCAATCGTTTGTGCTAGATTAGTGCTTGTTAATGTTAGAAGCACAACGTAAGTACTCCAATGTACTGGGAATTATTAACAAATTAAAGAAACGTCAGGCCAAAATCGCAACTTTCATAAATAAGCTTTGCGGAAAACAAAAAGAATGCAGTCCTTTGTGGTACGTTAGTGCTCCTATGTACGGAAAGTTAATAAAAAATAAAAGTTCCGATTATGGCTTGAAGTCAACCCCAAATTTCCACTTTTACAAATAAAGTGCAGGAAAACAAAATGTTGTCAATTATTATTGTATTATTAGTGTTGGTTAGTCCTATAAGCTCGAAGTTAATGTTGTTACGTAGATAAAGTTATTTACAAGTTATGTGGCGATTCTGGCTTGACATCAATTCACAATCGCCACGTTTACAAATAAGGTTTGAAGAAAACTTTAATAATTTAAATTTGTGATTCTGGCTTTTGATTATCACTTTTACAGATTTGCTTTGAAAAGAACAATAAACGTGCCAATCGCTAATGCTACGTTAGTGCTAGTTTGCTACAAGCACACAACGTCAGTGTTCCTACATACGGAAACTTATTGAAATATTAATGTGGCGATTCAAGCTTCATGTCAAGCCGAAATTACTACTTCTACAAGTATTTTTGGTAAGATCAAAACGAACATCAATCATTAATCCTATGTTAGTGTTATTTAGTACTTCAAGTTCAACAGTAGTGCTCCTACGTACGGAAAGTTATATGAATATTAATGTATCGATTATGGTTCATGCCATGCAGAAAATAATTTTTCGTAAAATCAAGAGTGAGTTAGTATTATAAGCACAACGTTAGTGCTTCCACTTACGAGAGGCTATTAACGAATTAAAGAAACATCAAACTAAAATGGACACTTTTACAAACAAGCTTTGGAAAAGACATAAAAAGTGTCAACCGTTAGTAGTACGTTAGTGCTGGTTAGTGCTACAAGCAAAATGTTAGTGAAGACAGCTATCTGAAATATAATATGATGATTCAGGCTTGATGTCATGCCACAGTTACTGCTTTAAGAAGAAATAAACTTTGGGGAAATCAAAAATAACATCAATCATTAGTGCTCGTTAATAGTATAATATTATACTAACTAGCTATCAACTAACTAGCACTACATCAATCATTAATGTTATAAGTATAATCAGTAGTGTACTTAAAGGGAGGGGCTTTCGGGCTTAAGCCCCCCAAATTTTATTTACTATATTAAAGTAAATGAAATATCTTGCAGAATTTTCAATTTCCAGAACTAAAGTTAGCGAAGCCCCCCGAAACAAAATCGTAAATACGCCACTGAGTATAATATTAGTACTCTATGTATGAATCGTTATTAACAAATTAAAGTGGTGATTCCGACTTGATGTCAGGAGCACAAATAACCAGCACTAACGTAGCACAAACGATTGATACAGTCTTTGTTTTTCCTTAAGCTTTTTTTCAATGGCCAGTTTGGGTTGATGTCAAGCCAGGACCGTACATTTATTTGTAAATCACTTTTCGTACGTAGGAGCAAAACATTGTGCTTATAGCACTAATCAGTACTAATATAGCACTAACGAATGACAACCTTTTTGTTTTCCCGAAACCTTATTTGTAAAAGTGTCGATTTTGGCTTCAAGTCAAGCCAGATTCGCAAATTTAATTTATTACCAACTTTCCGCAAGTAGAAACACTAATGATGTGTTTGTAACACTAGTAGTTCTAAGACTAATATAGCACTAACGACTGACACTCCTTTTCCGTTTTCCGAAAAAAAAACATTAATAAAATTGGCGATTTGGTCTTGACATCAAGCTAAATTCCCTTTCATTTTTTAATTACTTTCAGTATGTAGTAACATTATGCTTGTAGCATGTAGCATCAACTCTAGCGTAACATTAAGAGTCCCTATCACTGTGAAATTAAAATACCGCTAATTTTACAGTAATTATGTGATATATTCAAATAGATAAAAGATAATCGAAAAGTGGATCAAGACCTCCCTAGACGATGTTATTCTGCATGAGGTTCGTTATCACGAGTTACCTAGTAGCTTTCCGTTTGAAGTTATTTAGAAACGCGAAAATAAATGCCGAATTCTAAATGGCTGGAAATCGAAAGCAAATAAATGAATCATGGTAAATGTATCTCACGCAAAATAATATTGTCTAGGGAGGTCTTGTTCTACTTTTCGATTATATTTTATCTATTTGGCTTGAAGTCAATTCTAAACGGCGACTTTAATTTGCTAATATCTTCCTGTGTATAAGAGCACTAATATTGTGACGTAGCACTAACCAGCACTATCGTGCTACTAACTATTGGCATGTTTTATTGTGATTAACGTATCTGGCAATTTTGACTTGATAAATGTGTTTCTAGTACATTTAAGATTTAAGGTATTTCTTTTTCTCTTCTTGCATTCAGTTGTTTGATAGTTCTGAGTAAAATGATTCATCCATTTTAGAAAACGTATATTTGATCGTATTAATGTGGTGATGACACAACATACGAAAAGTAGTAAGTTGCAGAACACTCTCTGTTAAATCTAATAAAATGAGAAACAGATGCGGCTTCACAAAATATCTGTGATTAATGTCTTATGCACGGTTTGGTTTGCGATGCATCTCAAATGAAGTTAAATTTATGACACTTTGAACTACATAAGATGGATTAATCAGTTTAGCTCAACAAATTGAGTCATTAGGTTCTTACAAGTCGATTATGAACATCTTGTTTCCCACTAGATGTTTCTATAACTTAAATACATTAAACACACTTGTACATGGAAATTAGAAAGCTCATACGAGGAACAATCAAAAATTTCCCCGAATGTTGCAATGGTTTTGGCATTTGTAATGCAATCTTTTGCAGTACAGTTCTTAGGTTCCCAAATTATGGATATGATAATGTGAACAGTTCATAACAGTCAGTTTACGAGAAGTGTACCTAAACAGAGGAGTATGTGAGGATCAGTTGGTGCATTGTTGCAGTTCGAGCAACGCTCCAACGTCAAATGTTTTATAAAAATTGAAGAAATCTGCTTCAGATACATATTTTAATAGCCTTAAGGTCAGTATACGATGACAATACTTTAAGCAAAACAGCATCGGTAGCCATTTCGTCACCACAGAAGCCATCAAAACCAACGCGACGGCTGAACGTCGGAAGATACCAAAGATACTTTTATCGGTATTTCCTCCAATCGCGGGAGAGGTGGAGCAAGTATGTGTGAAATGAAATCTTAGAGTTTTACGTCTCACGGTTATACCGGCTAGGCTAAAGGACACGGTGAAGATGAGAAATGAATGAAATGGTGGAATGAAGAAAGTGGAAGGAAACGGGAGAACCCCGAGAAAATCCACGCACACGGTGTTTGTCCACCACAAGGTTCACTTGGCGGGAGCTGGGATCGAACCCGGGACCCCAAGCACCAGAGGTTAACGCTCTACCACTAAGCCACCGCGGTCCGCAAGTGTGTGTGTTCCGAAGGTACCTACTTTGAAGGCGATAGGGTAAATGTGAATTCATTTTTTTGATAATAAAGAGCTACAATAAAATTCCGGGAATTTTTTGAATGCTTCTCATAAAAGAGAGAACTTTAGGTACATAAATGGATGGGGAAAACTATGTAAAGCACTAATGTGATTGACTTGTGCAGAATAGAATCTAACACAGAGATTTTGATTAAATTTCTGTTTTCTTTCACGTGCGCTTATGAGTTAATAAAAGATCAAAGGTATATGCGTACGTTTGATGGATTGATTTGGGTAAGGGCTTAAGTAGCCTTTTTTAAAAGAGTTTGCAGTTTAACAAAATATATTTATTCTGTTCGTGTGCCCGACAATACGGGAGAGAAAATATCTTAAGAGCTATTTGATGGATCACCATCAATTTTGGCTAGAATTTAGAGGGCCAAAGTTAGGAATCGAGTGTAGCGGAAGAAATATTCAAACCGGAAGCAATAAATCATAATTTCCGGTTTTAACGTTGATCACTATAAAGAAAAATTATAATATGCACGCAGAAAAATCCGTTATACGGGTAGCGGTATATTCTACAAATAAACGGAATCCATATATGTACTACGGAAATCTGTACGAAGCGTATGTTATCGACGTACTGCCTTTTTCTTGCTTAGATGTTAGATCATGCTGCTGCAGGATGTCTGACCTGTTACATACGTTAGCTATATGTTATATACGTCCATCTGTTAAGTGAGACTCTTAACACGTATATATAGTTCTTTGTTTCATACGGGAAGTACGTATAGATGGAACACTTATAAGGAAACTATTATGAAATATATGTTTTCAGTTATACGTTTTCAGAAGGATGTTGCATACAAGTTTGTATAATCGTACCTTAAGTCCAAAAGTTACAGGATTTACGCATGTAACCTACGTTTTACGTGCGCCATATAGTTTATTTTTTCTCTGTGTATGGAGAGGCCGCTTCCTACAATCGATTAAGCGTCCCAAGAATGTATTTCATCTGTATCCTTAACTCTTTACTAAAACCACAAGTGATATTAATTCACTAAACTTCCGGAAATCTTACTTTCAGTTTAACGCCTAACGATTAAGCTCTTTAGGCTAACAGAGACGAATGATTAAGGCAAGTGAATAATGATGGAAGAATTTGTGGAATGAGAATGTGGAACACGATGCTGTCCACTACAAACTTAGTTGGGGGCCGCGGTGGCTCAGTGGTAGAGCGTTCACCTCTGCTGCATGCGCTCCTTGGTTCAATCCCAGCTTACGCCAAGTGAACTTTGTGGTGGACAAACATGGTGTGCGTAGGTTTTCTCGGGGTTCTCCGGTTTCCTCCCACTTTTTTCATTCCCCCATTTCATTCATTTCTCATCATCACCGTCTCCTTTAGCCTAGCCGCATAATCCTGGGACGTAAAACTCAAAGATTTCATTTTTCATTTCATTTCAAGCAATTAATCACACAAAAGACGAAGATTCGCCATTTAGCACTATAAGTAAGTAAAAAGTTCACCTCTGTTTTTTTTTTTTTATGTAGATTTTCTTGGAGTTCCTAACCTTCCTGAAGTAACGTATATACAAAGGTTGCGCTTGATGATTCAATCTGATCTCGCGTCAAGTGAACTATGTGGTGGCCAGATACCGTGTGCGTGAGTTTCTTCGGGGTTCTTCTGTTTCCTCCCACTTTCTTCATTCATTTCTCATCATCACCGTACCCTTTCGTCTAGCTGGCATAACCGTGAAACGTAAAACTTACAATTTTTTTTTTTTTTTTTTTTTTAACAAACTTACTTGGTCAAGGATTGCCCACACTAGAAGTAGGCCTAAGTGCTCTATCACTGAGTTATCCAAATCATCAACCCTTCATTTTTGTCATAAGAGAAATTACTTCAATTCCTCATAGATAAATAACATGTCTTCTTTTATCTCATTCCACAGTATTTTATTAAGCATTAATAAAGTTTCAACATTACTTTGTACAGTCAGCAACAAAAGTTCTTTCCGTTTTTTTAAAATGTATTTTGGGAATAACGGTGGTAGGGTTGGAACATATAGAAAATTACATTATTATTTAGGACCGGATCCAGGATTTTCTGAGGGGGTGCACCAATAAACTATCAGTACATTTGAATCAAATTTAAACTTCTGTGATGTGTATGAGGAACTGACTTAAACTATTGTGTTTAGCAAAACCGAATAGTTCTTTTAAGCCCAAACGGAAACATGATATGAAATTTTAGGAAAGTATTGCTATTTCCACTGCCAGTTTCTCACTTTAGATAGTGTATATTCACAACGGAGGGGAGGGGGTGCACGTGCTCTGGTGCACCCCTCTAAATCCGGCCCTGTTATTATTAATTTACTTTAAAATTCCACTCAAATTGCTCTTCCATTCTGAAGTTACTTCCGAAACTAATTTCATCAAACGGAAAGAATTTTTGTCGCTGACTGTACAACAGTTTCCACTGAAACACATATCTTTAGTAGACATCCTCAAACTGCATTAACGTTCTGAACTGACGTCACTATTAAAACTTTTTTTCTAACAAAATAAGAAAAGTTATAGTGGTTGCACAACTTTCATGGACTCTACGCTGTGCCGAAAGTTTTCATTTTAAGAAGTATTCCAAAGGAAATGGTACAGTCCATAGGGACAAATAATAATAATAATGAAGCTCTAATTAGGCAGACCTAAAGCTTAACGTGGAGTTACTACCAGAAACGAAATCTCGGACATCTTCGCCAAACACGCGTACGATAACAATGTAGCCATAAGAGATCTCTCTCGAAATAAATTTACAACAAATGGTTCAATATGCGTACATTTTTTTTACCTATAACAGAAAGTAATCAAGGCCGAATCACTAATAACCGTACTCAAATTGAATCGTTTGCTTTGTTTCCTCTCAACTTTTCCTTAAACCAGGGTTTCCCAACCTGAGGTCGCGAAGATAAGAGGAAGAGATAAATATAATTAGAATATAATACCGGAAAATATTTTTAAATATTATTTTGAATTTTGTTCTGATACGCATATTTTTATTTTTACATATGCTGTTAATAACAACAAAAATAGATCTGCTAAACATTTTCAACAAGTGCAGAGTTGTTTAAAAATCAATTTAAATGAAAGAGGTACGATATGAAAATAATGAGAACTACATATTGAATACCAGAAAAATACAAATGCACCAAAGTCTACATATTGAAAGACAATTAAAATTGAAGTCTAATGAGATACCTAAGAATGATGTGATTTCACTAGTGCAGCAATGTCCGGTTAAATCTTCATGACGCACATTATCAAGTCATTTCCAACTTATAAGCGATTTCTTCTCTTTGTTTTAATGCTTACAATGGAAGAAAAACAAATTGCTTTCAACAGCTTTTGGTGATACTGAACACATACACAACAATGTACAAAATTCACAACAATATGAGGTAACACAAAGTGGCAGCCTCTTGTAAATTAAAATACTCAATAACTTTTTTAACAACTGTCCAAGTTTTTTCAACAAAAATTAGAAATCACTTAATTTTTTAAATCATATGACCCAAAATTAAGGGAGTTATGAAGTTTGAAAATTTTCAAACGGACTCCATTTTGAAACAATATAACGGATCGGATTCGATATTTGTAATATGAATGAACTGACCAAATTTGGTTTTAATCCATTCGCTTTTAGGGAAGTTACTGTATCCACTAAGTAGAAGAAATAGATTATACTATTATAGAAATAGATGGATATCGCAATAGGTATATTAAAAATACCACACAAGCTTATTACAAACCAGGAATTAAACACTGAGAAAAAAATTGTAGGTGGTTTACTTAAAAAGATAGGTTACATGCTTAATTCCTGTAGTTTTTGGACTTAACGTACAGCAGAAGTATAACTGAAAACGCATGTTTTATAATACTTTCTGTATAAGTGTTCCATCTATACGTACTTTCCGTATGAAACAATATAGGCGGTCAGGATCTCACATACAAATGGACGTATATAACATATAGCTGACGAAGGTAACATAAGTATATGAATGTAATATACGGAAAACTGTTAGATGTCAGACATCCTGCAACGGCATGATGTAACATCTAAGGGCAGTGCCTATGTAGCATACGGATAACGTGCTCCGTACTGATTTCTATAGTAAGCAAGAGGATATCGTATATTTGTACAAACCGCGGCAAAAAACCTGCAACATAAGGATGTAAGTTTATTGTGAAACTACGGCTAACAGCACAGGGAATGAACACAACGTCTAAGTGGAACGAATCAAGCCAGGATAAACCTCGGCCTCCTCCCGTGCACACTTATTTTGGAGCAAAGGACTTCGTCATTTCACAATAAACTTATATGCTCATGTTGCAGGTTTTTTGCCGCGGATTGTACAATATACCGCTGTCCGGAGAACGGATTTTTCTCTGTGTAAGGGGGTCGCTGCCAAGATAATATGATAAAATGGAGGTTATGATAAGAATTAGGTTGAGAACCACTATCACAAACAAAGAGTGTGTTTGATTTGTTTTGCTCGTGACTGTACAGTATCAGTAGTTAGTGTGTAAATCTCTCTCTCGAACAGGACGCAGACATACCTAAAGACATGGGAGGGGAGTTGAGTGAATTGCTCAACCTGGTCAGCTGATGAGAGAGGGACGGAATGTTTTCGTTTGTTCGAGATCTCTGAAAACAAAAGCAGATAAACACTTGACACATGCAACGCTCCGATCTGAAAATAGCAATCGCACATAGCATTGTCGCGCCAACACGCTCTGTGCGAATATTCTTTCGAAAGGAATCATAGTACTTTGAATTTTGTTCAATGAACACATGTGCGTCGCTAATCCCTCAGTCCACAACTCGTACATATTCCGGTTTACTAATTATTTTCAGAAAGTAACCAGCATTAGAGGTCTCCTATTTCCATAGTACAGTTAGGGAGAAAAAGTTTTTCCGTTAAAGCCATGGTTAACAATGTATCCGAATTTTGACTTAGTTCATAATAAAACGGGATTTCGAGTTGTAATTTTATTGACTAGCATAACAGTAAGTATTAGCTGTATGTTCTGCGTGCAGGGATGCTCTAACCCTATTATTATTATTATTATTATTATTATTATTATTATTATTATTATTATTATTATTATTATTATTATTATTATTATTATTATTATTATTATTATTATTATTATTATTAAGTATGCTGCCTTTTACCAGGTCCTGGGACTAATGACTTTTTTTCTTAATTTTCAGTTTTGGCCTGGAAATATTTCTTCCACATTTCTCGATTTTCAGTTTTCTCTTTTAAATCCGAATATTTTCTTCTATTTTTCAAATCATCGGTCAGGTCTGTTCTTCTTCCTATTACTCGCTTCCCTTCCATCTTTCCTTCTATGATAATTTCTTCACAAGATGTGTCCAATCCAATTGGCCTTTCTACGAAGTATGGTGGCTAGAAGTGTCCTCTTCTCTCCTATCCGTTTTAAAACATCTTCGTTTCTTTCTCTTTCTGTCCATTTTATCTTCTCCATTTTCCTCCAACTCCACACTTCGAAGCTCTCTAAATATTTCTTCTCTAGCTTCCGTAATGTCCAAGTCTCTGAATCATAAAGTCCAATGCTCTATATATATAGCACTTAACCAATTTCTTCTTTAGTCCAATATTAAGGCTGCTAGTTAAGAGTGACGTTTTCTTGTTGAATGCTTCTTTGGCTATGGCAATTCTTGATCTGATCTCTTTGGTACAGTACACGTGTTTCGTCAAAATTCTTTCTAGATATTTGAAATAGTCAATCTCTTCAAGTACTCTTTGTTCTACTCTGACCCGTAAGAGCGCGTTTCTCATGACTCGATTTTTCGATATTGATTTCCATTCCATATAGTTTCCCAATCGTAACTATTTTGTCAATCCTCTCTTGTAGGCTTTCTTCAGTTCTAGCTAGCTAGCTCGTACCATAATATAAATAATTCAGCACAAAAGAGGTAGCAGAATAGCCTTTTTCTTTTCCCTATGAAGTAAGAGAGATATGGGAAATTTAAATAAATTCTAGAGTGGATGAACAGATTGAAAATTAGAGTTAGTGATACCGGGTATGCAAGATTTGTGCAATTATTTGCTCAGAATAGAGCAGCCATTTTCACTTCCAATTGGTATTCCTGCGACAGAAGGAATCCTGACTTCTTATAATACCAGGACCCAGATCCTTCACAGAAGAATGAAATTAAAGGGAATTTTGAACAACGTATCGTTTAAATTTTATGTTAGTTTTTCATTACAACTGAATCTTTCTCACTCCTCCACCGCATGCCGACAAGATATATATTATTCAAAATTCCCTTTAACTTAATTCTTCTGTGAAGGATCTGGGTCCTGGTATTATAAGAAATCAGGATTCCTTCTGTCGCAGGAATACCAATTGGAAGTGAAAATGGCTGTTCTATTCTGAGCAAATAATTGCACAAATCTTGCATACGCGGTATCCCTAACCCTATGCCGTATATATATATATAGTTGAGTCAAGCGCTGCTGAAGTTGTAATTACTATCGAAATAGAATTCTGGTGATTATCAATTGACTTAAACCACTTATAGACAATACGAGAAGATAGGAGCAATATAGATAGAAATGTGTTTTTTTCCATATTAAGAAATAGAAACTCCTGCTATTTGCTTAATGCTGATGGATGTTGCTGTAGGACTCGTACCACAACAGACGCAAATTGCTCTTTTTCTTTACGCTTTTTCATGTAAATTTTTGAAAGATGCATCAAATATCGTTTTGCGCTGAAAAGCAACGTTTTACTTGAGGACAAATACTACCCTAAAATTTCAAAAATATTTTTTGGAGCTTTGTAACTAGCGGCCTAAGGCAGGAGCCGCCACTGATAAAAATAACGAAAATTCTGAAGAGGAAGGTGATATATAATACACTGTTTAGAAATAACATTCTAGTGTAAATTTAGCTATAATATAAAATAGGACAACTCCGCAGGGAGATATACAGATTCTTATAATTAGCAATAATATAATTATATTCCCACCAAGCAAAAAAAAAAAAAAAACTTTTGCATGTTACATGAAAATTCACTCCCATTTTTCTTACTTACTTATGAGTAACATGCTGCTCTACATGATCATCACAAAAGACACATCTGGGTTTCCTCTCTTTTCTTTGGAATTTTAGGAGTTCTTAAGTGGAGTTGCCACTTTTTGCTAAACCTAAAGAGGACTCACTTATCGAACCGGTTCCTCAGACCTATATTTATACATGGAACAATTTAATGAGATAAATGAAAATTTAAAACAAAAACACATGAAATAGAAAATTCGAAGCGTCAATTTTTTGGCCGTGAGTTGAACAAGAAGTTATCAACAGTAGAGATATTTCAAGGTTTGGGAGACGGGGTGAGGGAGAGGGCGAACTTGACCATCAACATAAGAGTTTTCGGTTTTTATTTGTATACTAGTATACACTTTATTGAAAAGCATGTGTTTCGAAATTCTGGGGGGCGCAAACTACTTCCTTGGCCACCCCAAATGACGCCCCTGGTTATGAATCTTTGAATCGGTCAAACGATAAAATAATTGGCGTTGATTTCACTGCTACCAACACACACACAAACATATGCACTCACAAAATTAGCTATAGGACCATATTAATATCCCGTTAGTCATAAGTACGTACACATCTTGGGATGAAATTTACAAATGTTCCTAACAATTTCTGCTGTATATTTTAAATGTTTTGGATAATTTGGCGTTCCGCCACATAATGTGTCAACTTTAGGCGTAATTCGGACCACTGAAAATTTTATTAGACTTAGGGATAGGTGATGTTCTAATATGGATTGTTATCCCTTCCTCTGTACATTTTTCAAACTCAAAATTCTTATTTTGCTTTCCCGTATGCTCTGTTTCCCCTTCCTTCTTCTACTGATAAATATCCTTCCATGTTCTAATAGATATCCTTTCTAATTGCATGTAAGATGACCAGTACGCTTTGGTTAAAGGTCCCACTCACGCGCGGACGTTGTTCAGTCACTTTTATCTAGATTATTTCCTACTTACACGGCCAATTAGCAGTTTCCTTCACACACTTTCTCTGACCAGACACCCTGTGGACTTGGAGCCTCCAGTATAAGAACAAGGGTAAACGACGAAGTTTTTTTGATTATTCTTTTGTTTTCTTTCTCCAGATATTCTTTTAAAGTCATTAAACTTGGATGTCACATCAAGCATTTTGGGATTCGCTGACACGGTTGGGAATTTGTGACGTCATTGTGACGCGGACACCTCAATCCCTTCCACGTGTGTTGCTGTAAGCACAACTTGCAGGCTGTCTCCCTTTCTTGTATTGATCGTTATGTAGTTTCCACAACAAACACATATAACATATCACTCGTTTCCACTTCATTTTATCTCATAAAGTCTATAGATATGTCACCCGTTACGCACGGTCGTTTCTCTCCTCTCAAAAGAAGGATGAGCTACCAGGGCGTAATAAAAATCACCAATAGGCCAATGGATTAAAAATTCGTAAAAGAACCTTTACAAGTACCAATACAAGAAGTCGAAATTTCGTCTCACTGGCTCTGTTCACAACACTATATAAAATAATTATAATAATTCTTATAGAGTCCACACTGAGAAATATATGTAATCCGGACAGCGGTATATTGCATAAATATACAGAATCCATAAGTTTACTGCGGAAATCTGTAAGGATCATACCTTACGCATATGCTACATACGTACTGCCTTTTTTCCAATAACATGTTACATCATGCTGCTGCAGGATGCCTTACATCTGACAGTCTTCCGTATATTACATACATATACATATGTTACATACGACAGCTATATATTATATACGCCCATCTGTATGTGAAACCCTTACCAGCTATATACAGTTCTTTGTTTCATATGAAAAGTGCGTATAGATGAAACACTTGTACGGAAAGTATTATAAAACATACGTTTTCAGTTATACGTTTGGTTCAGGATGTTACATATAGTCATACGTTAAGTCATGCGTTTTCAGTTATACGTTTGGTTCAGGATGTTACATATAGTCATACGTTAAGTCATGCGTTTTCAGTTATACGTTTGGTTCAGGATGTTACATATAGTCGTACGTTAAGTCATACGTTTTCAGTTATACGTTTGGTTCAGGATGTTACATATAGTCGTACGTTAAGTCATACGTTTTCAGTTATACGTTTGGTTCAGGATGTTACATATAGTCGTACGTTAAGTCATACGTTTTCAGTTATACATTTGGTTCAGGATGTTACATATAGTCGTACGTTAAGTCATACGTTTTCAGTTATACGTTTGGTTCAGATGTTACATATAGTCGTACGTTAAGTCATACGTTTTCAGTTATACGTTTGGTTCAGGATGTTACATATTGTCGTACGTTAAGTCATACGTTTTCAGTTATACGTTTGGTTCAGGATGTTACATATAGTCGTACGTTAAGTCATACGTTTTCAGTTATACGTTTGGTTCAGGATGTTACATATAGTCGTACGTTAAGTCATACGTTTTCAGTTATACGTTTGGTTCAGGATGTTACATATAGTCGTACGTTAAGTCATACGTTTTCAGTTATACGTTTGGTTCAGGATGTTACATATAGTCGTACGTTAAAACCAAAAACTGCAGGATTTACGCATGCAACCTACGTTTTTACGTACGCCACATATGATTTTCCTCTGTGTAATTATCAAATAATTACTCTGAAATATAAAATCAATTTTAAGATACAATATTTTGTCTTGAAATAGTATCAAAATTAAAAGTAGATAAAAAAAAGTAAGGAATTTTAAGAGAAAGAAAAAGAGGATTTAGGATTTTAGATTTTTGGGCTTTCGGCATCTAAGGCCATTTAGCCCGTCACGTTTAGAGGGAGGCGTCCCTCGGCGAGCACACAATCCGGGAAAAGGGAAGGAAGAAGGGATTGAGGAAGGAAGGAAGCGATCTGAGATCTTTAAGTTAGGTACCACCCCGGCATTTGCCTGGTGTGAATGAGGAAAACCCAGGAGAACCTCATTCAGGGTGGCTGTTCTGCAAAAGCGTTTTACATTTTTTCGACCGAATGTCCCCACCGGGAATCGAACCCGAGACCGCTGGCACCGAAGGCGAGAGTGTTAGCGAGTACGCTACGCAGTGCCACAAGAAAGAAAACGAGACACAATATTTCATCATATATTCAGGAAAATAATACAATTTTCTGGAAAATAATCATAAACAATAATGAAAAATCAACTGCTGCTGACACAATAACCAAATATTATGGCTTCTTCCTTCTTCCTTTGAGATTCAGAATGTTTCATTACATTAAAAAAAAAAAAAAAAAAAAAACTGGAAGTACAGACTAATCCACTGCGTTAATGAGTTCGACTACATTCCTTCTAACGTGATAAATATTGTAATGATAGAAATGTTGTTGGAACTTCTATAATACATGACATGCCTCTAAGTAACACTGAAGAAAATAGTTATAAAAATTATTGATTTAAATATGAAATTCATTATAATACAATACTTCTGTGCAAGTAATAATTTCATTAAATCGAAATACTGAAATAAATGTGTTTTCCAATTGCAGAAAATATTCATTGATCTTTGTAAGTCTATTAAAATTGTTTGCGAAGACCACTCGTATTTAATGGATTGTAACTCGGGAATGAAACACCATAATATAATCTGATTTGAATAGCAAACAAAGGTCTACCACCACCTCAAGCTTCATCTAGATTGTATGATTTTGGCTCAACCTGTACGATCCTTGATTTTTCAGAGAAAATGCACGAAGGACTAACATAAAATAGAAGCGGATACTCTTTCTTCCTTTCAAGCTAGATGAAAGACCAGAGTGAATGAAAATTAAGAGACAGCTACAGAATTCAAATTCTCGGTGCTACAAGGATGGATAAATTAGAGGTTTTTTTTCAATATGGCCTTTTTTCATTGTATTCTCTTTACGGGAGCCACCGGAGCTCAGTGGTAGAACACTTACTTTAGTGAGAGGGTTCTTGGTTCGATTTCAGGCCATGTGAGTATGTGATGGTCATCATTGTATCCGTGGGTTTTCTCTTTTTTCTCCCATTTCCTCCCACATTCTCCTTCCACTAATCAATTCACTTTCATTAATCATCTGTTTCCTTTAGCCTAAGGAGATAAACACAGGTCACTAAACTTGAAGTTTTATTTAATTTATATTCTCTTTACGTGGCTATGCATGCCAACGCCAATAAAATTATGAGAGCTCCTTTGTTGCTAAGCGGTTAGCGTATGCGCCTTGGCATGGGAGACCCGGGTTCGATTCCCAGCGGAAACTCATGTGTTTCGGATTCCACGTTAATCAGTAGGTCCACGTCTCATATAGCCTCGCTACAGAAAGGGAGGTTCAAATTGTATCATATATCAGCAACTAAAAATAAGATATCTTCTCTTTTACTTAAATTTGATATGCACTCTCTTTACAGTAGACGTTTCCTTATTCAACAAACATATTTGTGCAAGACAGTAAACTCAGTGACAGATAATTGTAATTTACTCCAATATATTAATTTCAATATACCAAACCGATCATTGCGTAAGAATTTAGTACTTAACATAACGAGATCTCACATTACAATCCATCAGGAGTCATTCTTAATTAGAGCTTGTAAGAATTTCAATCAGCTGGTTTAATCAGATTTGGATCTTGACTTCTCTTATCCTACCACTGTATATTTGCGTATACTCAAAAATAATATTTTGAAAAGACATTATGTATGAAATAATTAAATAATTAAGGAGTGTTATCTCTATGAATGTTGAACCTATGCTGGAGACTTTTTTATTTTTTATTTTTCATATTTTTCATTTTCTTTTAAATTTATACTACTAATATTTTGATTTGTTTTTATTATTTAACGTATTTTCCCTTGTTTACATGTATTTTTATTTCTTTCAATATATAGATATATATGTATTTCATATGTAATTATGTGTGTATACATATGTTCCTCTGTAAATGGAGTTTGGCTCTGTAGAGGACTATTATAAATAAATAAATAAACTCAAAATCAACTCAACTAAACTCTAATAAAATTAGGCCCTTAATTTGAAGAGTTCGGTAAATGTTATTTATTCTATTTGAAAATGCACTTTTCCGAACCAAACAAAACAGAAATGTCAAAGAAGATTTAATATAACGTAAGTCATTTCAGAAACTACACTCTTGGGTTTGAAAATAAACGAAAACTTAGACTGATTGACGCATATATAATCAACAACGCATAATATAAGAAGTAAATTATATGCTGTTAGAGTTCTAAAAGAAAGTTAAAATACAAAAATACAAGGTTATTGTAGCCTAATTTATTTGTTATTAATGTATGGAATAGTCTTCTGGCAAAAGAATAACAGGATAGTCATCTTCGGAAAACGAAAGCAAACTTGCGTATAATCGTTGACATAAACAGCGCACACTCATGTAAATGATTACTCGGAAAAAAAAAAAGAGAAAGAAATCCTCACTGTTCCATCATTATACATCCTAAAAATTGCTTTATACAACACCAAAACTACCCAGCACAAATGAGGGGGCCAATAGCAAAACCCGTTAAATCCACATTTTTAAATTTGTGGCAAATCGAGAGAAACTGTTTAAATACGTCATAATTGTAAAATAGCATTAGAAACTTTTTTTAAAGGAGGACTAATGTGAATGTTGGTCTGTCAACAGCTGTATAATCACACTAGTCATTGAGTCATTGAAGAAAATAGTTTCGATTTAACAGGTTTTGCGTATGTAAATGGAAATAACAGCTTTTGCATCTGAATGAGCTTCTATTTTTGTTGACGCTCAGGATACAAAACCTGTTAAAAGTAAGGGAATTAGAGTCAGAAATCAGTATTATGCCTACTAAAATATTGGAAATATGTATTATCAATTATTATACATTATACAGATTATACATTATACATAATGCTTCATTAATTTTGTTCTGAATTAAAAACAAGTGATCCAAATTAGCAAAAATCGAGTTATATAAGCTCCTTTTCATCATCTTTTACCAAAGGGAAATTCATATCTTCGTCGTCCTCTGGTGCAGTACCATTCCCTCGGTTTCGTATTTCCGCAGAAACTTCTTTGTAAAACGTAAACTTTGGGTTGCTTTCCCAATTTGCACCAAAAAGTAACAACAAAAGCCACTTAATGTCAGTAGTTTCTCTTCTTTGACACTATGTGCCGTCGGAACCGTGTCGATTGGGACATTTCTTATATTCTTTCCTAGCTTACTAATTGGTTTCAGGGTGCCTGTTTGGAAATTGAAAAATGGTTCTCCTTGGACCAGAACTGTTGTATAATATATATATATATATATATATATATATATATATATATATATATATATATATATATATATATATAGAATAATTCTGCGAGATTTCTGGAATTGAAAGTGCCAATTACCATTTTTTTTTTTTAAGATTTCGTCAAAGGCGTTTCCATTCCATGATCTCACAGTCTTTTCCTAAATGTACAATAGTACTAAAATTTTCAAATATTCTTTATATTTTGCATCTTTGAATCTTTGAACATGTTGTACCAGGACTCATGTTATAGGCTAATTTCGAACATTAATTGACAAGAGCCTTTTGTGTGTGTGTGTGTGTGTGTGTGTGTGAAAGAGGTTCTGCTCGAGGTGAAGAGGCTGTTTACAGAAGAACCTCATCCAATAATGTTCTGCTCAAACTAAAAAGTTACCCTGCAAAACACCACAGACGACTTCAAACCATAGGATAACGCACTTAACTTGTCTTTATGGCTACATTTCGTTTTCGTTTCGTTCCACATCAGGCGTCGTGCACGTTTTCTAGATACTTTTGGTGTTGTCTGAACAACAAAATTATGATCATCGCTATCTTCAGAATTAATTTCTTTCGATTTTGCGTCCATTTGTCTCGTAAGTATTAAAGAAAAAACGATTAGCACAGAAGCACGTCACGAACAGTTAGGTCAAGACGTTTATTGCCTCAATTCTCAGTCTAAAAACACAAAAATGACGAAAGTTCAGACTGCAAATATTGAAAAATAAAATTTCGAATGATTTACCAAGAATTGCAATAAGTGGTCAGACTATTAAACTAATCTTATTCAGTACGAAACCTCAAATTGTTTGAAATATGGAATTAACTGGGTTTGATTCTGCTTTTCTCATTAAGTTATATCCATGTATGGAATTTAACAGTTTATAAAACTGAATATGGAAGATGGATGTAACTGGTTTTGCATCTGTAGCCTGGTGGACTTAACAAGTTTTGGAAACTCGCACCTATTTTAATGTCAATTTTCAACTAGTTAAAGTAGCCTTTGCTATTTTATACTAGTTGCAAATAAAAGCTTTCCAACTAAGGTTTCCACAACAACTACTATCTCATTTTTTTAAAAAGTGAATTTAACGGGTTTTGCCATTGGCCCACTCAAATATAAAGTAATACAAATTTACTAACAGCTACTTTTTGCCGGTGTACTTTAGTACATAAAGGTCCATGAAACATAGGAATTAATATTTACCTAGGTATACTATAATCACCTTGCTGCAGACTTTTGGAATGAAAAAAAAATATTTTATGTTTTAAAAGAAAGGTCAGAAAGTTCCTATTTAAATAAATTGTATTACAATGTTCGTAATACAAAATTATATAAATTGTTTCTTGTATATTAACTGTACTTTTTTCATTTAATTTTGTAATGATTAATTATAACACTATACTATTAAATATTGCTAGCAACTGTAAATATATAACCTCAGTATAATATAATCTATATTGAACTTTCGTATTCTGAACTGACCCTTCGAGTGCCAAATACTCATATCTTGGTTGTATATTTAGCATTTTTATATTTGTTTATATACAATTAATTATTACGATGTTTCACCAACAGAAAAAAAAATAATAATAGAGCATTGCTTTTCATAAACTCTGTTAAAGAAAATGAAGAGAACCATGCGAAATAATGAACGTTTTGCAGTTAGAAAAGCTACATATCGATCTATCGTAGACAATCAATAATGCTTTGCTGCTATACAGGTTGCATAGAAGTTAGGGAATGTCATGGATTGATCCCATTAACGAGCTCAACCAAGATAATCGCTCTCTTATCTATTGCAAGAAACACCATTCACAAAGTCACTTTCGTTCAAGAGTTATCGTGTGAAGTAACGGACGGACGTACTATCATTACAACCTTATAAAATCCACTAGCGTGATTCTAGTAACATTACAATCTTTAAAGGCCCACTGTGTGTTCCTAATAACATTACAATTATATATTAAAAACAATTATTGAAATTTTTGGACTGGTTTATGAGTGGGGTTTTTAATGATTTTTTATTATATCGGTCAGTCACTTTTAAATTGATCACTCAAGAAACTATGAATATTTTATACTATTAAACAGAATATGTACAATAGTAATATGTACTAGTACAATTTTTAATGTCATAGGCGAAATGAATACAAGTCTGTGCTTATAACCAACTTTAAATAGGTTATAGAAATAAAATTCACAAATATTAGAGAAATTTGCAGAGTATAATATTTAATGCACGGAAAGGACTTACAGTACAATTATTAAACATTTGCCAAACACAGGTAACTTAGTCCTCTGTATGTATTCTATACACATGATATATGTTCTGCATTTTTACACGTTAGAAACATTAAATGGATTTGATGTGCTGTTCCCTCGCATTTAGTGATCGTATATTTGCACCTGTCGGACACCAGACTCGTTTCTATTATCGCTTGATCAAACAAGCCTCTGCAATCGTCATAAACTGAGATTTTCCATAGTTACCCCAACTGCAGTAAAAGTGAATAGAGTGTATTTGCGTGAAGCTATCAACATTATACAGTACACTACAGTCCTTGCCGTAGGGGAATGTGCGGGGAAACGACCTCGGGGGCCGAAGTAAGGGGACGCAAAATTCGGGAAGAAAAGACAAGAAGGAAAGAAAAAAAAGAGAGAAAGAATTACTTGGAACATTTTAGATCAGCAGCAGAATTTTTCATTCTAATATTTAATTTGACCGGGGTCAGATTTGTACTTGTGCATGTATATATATATATATAATGGAAGGGTAAAAAAGTAATACAAAGTGCTCAAAATCAAAGAAAAGCAGAGTTTATTTTTCAAAATTTTCTTACACTTCGCGCCAACCATGATGGCGCTTCGCGGCTAGTCTTTCGACCTCACTCTTATGTACAAAAGCACCGTCGTATACTCTCGCCCCGGGCGCTGATTTTCCAACGTCACGGCACTGGTGCACTACAAACTACTGAAGTGAAAAATTTAGATACCTTGTGCATAAATGCAATGTGTAAAAATAAGGTTTAAAAAGTCCAGACAGCTCATTTTGTGTTTCTTTTTCGGATAACTTTATTGCATGAATGTGACGAAAGCAAGAAGATATATCTCTCAACGGGACACATAATTCCTTATGAACTCTTTTTTGAAAAAGTTACAAAACGAATTTTCTGCGTGAATTATATATTCAGTAATAATAATAATAATAATAATAATAATAATAATAATAATAATAATAATAATAATAATAATAATAATAATAATAATAATAATAATAATAATAATAATAATAATTTATTTTTAAGTGCTGTGAACAGCTCATATGCAAAAATACAACAGTATGTTAAAACCATTATATAATCATTTTAAAGAGACCACAAAACTTGTAGTATAGAATAGATATTAAAGCAGGTTAAAGCCCTTGTCAGAAGGTTAATATATTCAAATTATAAGGCCCTAACTAATTTATAAGACAAGACGAGACGAAACAACAAAATCACCAATTTCGTAAAATAACATTTGCAGAACTATGCAAATTATAGCTTCATTTAACTATCATTTAAAAGACTTGAGTCAATCTTGCTTAAAATTGCACATTCGGCACGCAAAAGATCCTGGTCACTTATTGTCATATTCCAATGTAAAATATTGGTTCTTTGAACAAAAGATTATAACTAAAGATATACTGAAGATACATAATAACAATAAAATCAAGATTTGCAGTTAGATCCCTTGTCATAAAGTTAAAACAGTTTAATTCCTGTATGAATTCTTCTGTTATTTCTCCCAACATATGTTCATTTTAAATTGTTATAAGATATTGCCGCTCTTTTCAATATTTCGCGTTTTGAAGTTAGTGCAAATACCTTAATAATAATAATAATAATAATAATAATAATAATAATAATAATAATAATAATAATAATAATAATAATAATAATAATAATGAAAATAACTCTACAATAGACGAACCTATATTTAACTAGTGGATAAGAAAGCATTAAATTTCAATTAGAATGACCGATCACTGCCGCCCTCATTTTTCACGCATTTTATTCAAATAATTTGGACATTTCTGATAGTCAAAGAATGTCTCTTGAAATGATAATGTCGTCATGGGCTTCGGTAAGAACGAACACCATTTTCAAGATCTGATTAGTCTAATCCTCAGCATTAGGCTATTTATTTCTTCCCAGAAAATTATGCAGATTTTTCTTTCATTTGCTTCTTTGAGCTCTCATATCTTTAAAAAAAATAGAAAGTGAGAAGGGACTAATTTCCCATCTTGACTAATTATTTTTTTTTTTATTTTAGACTCGTTTGGACACTACACCAAAAACTGCGTATCACATAACATTTTTATTTTATTTTATTGGATTTGAACATAACAGGTTAGAACCCATTTACTGTGTTCATACATTGTTTACACTATTTTACAGATACTATACATTGTTACAAATTCCTTTTACTATAGTTTTCTTACAAGTTTATTCTTACAACTTAAATCAATTTCTTTAACTTTTTTACTTATACTATTGTGGCGGATACATTAATAATTGGCAGGTTAGACAGTATAAGTGTATACGGAAATTAATTTAAGATTTGTTTGTATTGTTTAAAGCCAGACTTTTGTGTAAAAAAAATGTATATGCACATTACTCCATAAACTTTACAATCAAAAAATATATAAAAACATTTGTAAAAGTCTAAAGTCAAATATAAAAAAGTATTTGTACAAGGAAAACAATTAACCTGCAAAGTAATCCTAACGGTAAAAATTTAAAGTATTGCAAAAACCACGAGAATAGTTTTCAATCTGTATATAAAACACAAAAAAGCAGTCTCAATTAAATTATCGTTTCGGAAAAATCCCGAAATTTGGCGCCTAAGTTTTTATATCTCTAGTAATTGTAATTTCAACACTTCTAAACCAAAACTAAAACACATCAACAGCAACCAGGTTAGTAATTTCTCTTGAAATGTCCAAGTTAAGCAGTTATTAACAAAACCAAACCATCATTAGCTTCAACTAAAACCAATTAAATTAACTTGAGTTCAAACTGTAAATTCAAAACTTTATAAAAAAAATAAAAATATACCTAATAGCCATACTGCCCATGCAAGGCCCTAAGTCATTATTAATTAAATTGTTATAAAAATTAAAAATAAACTATATAATAGCATACATTAAGTATAATTATTTAATTGGTTACCTTGTTCGCTATCATCAAACCCAAATTAACCCAATTATAATAATATTAGCGGCCAATAATTAACCTTAATTATAAATCATCAACACCAAACCAAACACCACACTATTATAAGTTGCACGGCGACTTCTGGAGTATATTTGTCCTTGGTTTTCTGGAATTAAATATATCAAAGTTATCTAGTCGTGTGTTTTGAGGTTGAACATGAATATGTAAAGACGAAATAAGCTCGTTACAGTCAACTTTATCATTAAATATTTTATAAAGGAATACCATATCAAATAGTGCTTTTCTTTGTTGTAAACTCATGATACCAAAATTACTATTCAGAGGATCACTGCTATCTGTCTGTGCATATACGTGTATTGCTTTGTACGTTAGATGACTTAAAAATTTTGATTGATTTTTTTCTAGTTTGGCAATATTACTTTTGAAGAGCGGATTCCAAATAGTATTCGCATATTCCAGTTTGCAGAACGAACATAGACTTCATAAAGTTTTTGAAGTGTTTTAATTTCACAGGAAGCGATGGGGTAAATGCATTTTAGTGGATTCAAAAGACTAAACTTAGAAAAAAAATTGTAGGTGGCGCACTTAAAAAAATAGGTTACATGCGTAATTCCTGTAGTTTTTGGACTTAACGTACAGCAGACGTATAACTGAAAACGCATGTTTTATAATACTTTCTGTATAAGTGTTCCATCTATATGTACTTTTCGTATGAAACAATGCAGGAGGTCAGAAACTCACATACAAATGGACGTATATAACATATAGCTGACCATGGTAACATAAGTATATACATGTGATATTCGGAAAACTGTTAGATGTCAGACATCCTGCAACGGCATGATGTAACATCTAAGGGCAGTGCCTACGTAGCATACGGATAATGTATGCTCCGTACTGGTTTCTATAGTAAGCAAGAGGGTACCGTATATTTGTACAATATACCGCTGTCCGGAGAACATATGTTTCTCTGTGTGTGCTCTTTCAAGGAGTTGACATAATCGCCGTCTGAAAATAAAATAATAATTAATATGTTTTCTGTTTTATTCGTATTGACAGTAATTCTTACTACGACTAATCAAAACAGATCTTCGTTCTTCTCTATCTAAGAAACATTTACAGGACTATTCTCTTCTTTGCACCGAAAAATATGATGATGATGTTATCAACACCTTCGCCCAAGAGGAAGCGCGAAGAAAACCTCTTCACCAGTGGCCTCATATTGGTGAGTAGCGAAGTCAACCATGATTTTATTAACAGACTAAAAGTTATATATATTTTTATTTATTGTATATATTGTTTTTCACTTCAATTTCAATGTTAATTATTTACTTAGACGTCTCAAATTTTCTACATTGGAACTTATTGGTATTGGGAGACGGCAATTTTTTTAATGGCCCGGGGCGGCAAAAATCAAAAATCAAAAATCGTCCTGCTTTAGTGTAATTATACTGTGAATCACGATTGTGTCAACGAATCAGGAACAAAGACCCCGTCGTGTAAGAGCTAAAAGGCAAATTGTTAAGAAAATTTGTTTTGCTTTTTTGAATAATGTTGCGAGAAAAAACAGGATTTTAAAAAATCCTTTAAGTTAGTTTTCGATAGATTATTATAGTCTTGGAATGTAAATTTAAGATTAAGTCTATTGCATACATTTTGTTTCACCTGAAAAGCAAACTTCTGTTTGTCTCTGCCCATATAATATATGTATTTGGTATAGACTGGGCCCCCGAATAAGCTTACACGAATTCGCAGATGGCACACATCAAGGTGAAAAATGTCCACAAAAACCGCCGTAACTTTAGACTTGTTTCTAAGCCGCTTAAAAAATGTTTGGTGACAAAGCCCTTTGATGATAGGTCGACAAGCTTACTGCTTGCTTTCAATGACAGATTACATTAGTGCTGATGGCAGCGCCGCGTAACGGTGTTTTTGTGAAATACGAACTTGGTAGTAAAAGCATCTCTCAAAAGCTATGACATACACTAATGGATATATATATATATATATATATATATATATATATATATATATATATATATATATATATATATATATATATAAGAAGATATTTTGCCCTTAGTGTCATTGCGGAACAGCAGATGGGAATTGAGCAGTGTTACCTACTTGAATGAAATTGAGCTGTTTGTTCCAACTGCGGCCATTACATTGCATTAATTGCCAAAGATTAAATTGCATTATTCTTATTTGTGCCAGTCACATAGCATGAACAACGCTGGGCTTTCATTAATAGCAAGAGTGTTGTAGGAAACCGTGAATGTTGATGGAGCCCTTGTAGACGAGAAACGCAATTGCAAAAGCTCCTGTCCTACACAAAAGCTGAAAACAACAAGTTATAAATAACAACCAGAAATTAGAACTCTTGGAAAGAGATATTATGCAAAAACAGGGGCGACCACTTGCCACCAATATTACTGAGAAGCTCAGTGAAAAGCGTAGCAATATCATTGATTTGATCTGCTCACGTGCGTCCGTAACATCATGCAAATAGCTATATAAACAGAAGATGTGGAGATACTTATTGAACATATAATTTGTCATTTGACAACCAAAGATATACAATATATGGAATATTTTAAGTCTAGGAGCTATTCAACATGATTTTTTTTCCCTTTTCTAGTTGGAATCTGAATTTTCTTTCTAATCGATGAATTTATCTACCACCAGTGGTGGCTCTTAAGGCAAATCACATTAATAAAAGTTAAAATTTTAATTCTGAAGCTAAGAGGGAGAAACTTCACTTAATGATTTAGCTTTCTTATACAATAATTAGAATTATTCACGAGATTTTATTAATAAGTGATATAGTATAAAACTTTACCTAAGTGTGTGTCATCGTTAAGAAAATAGGAACAATACTCAATAGTCTCCTACTTAATTATATATATATATATATATATATATATATATATATATATATATATATATATATATATATATATATATATTACATTGGCGCGTTCAGTGCAGAAGAGAATCAAATCCACTTTTGGTCACTTTCTACAGTTTCATGTTTAAGGTCTGTTTCTGAAGCCTCTGCCAGAGCTTATAAGAGAACTGAACGGCGACTGAGGAAAAGTGCCAATTCCAGGAATTTGAGTAACGGTTTCTGATTACAACAAAAGGGAGGAAGCTCTGTCTGTGGTGTAAGGGTTGGCATCAAACTCATCGAAGACGTACCATTGAGTCCGAGATGAGATACAAGAATATCTGAACGTATGCGTTGTACCTCTTACACGCGAAGGAAGTTGCCGAAGCAGGGCCAGGATTGATCAAGCCCTCTCCGGCATCGCCTGGGACTCTTCCGGGCTGTGGTCATACCGTGGGATTCGGTAGCTCATCGGAGCCAATCCCAGGAATCTGAGTAACGGCGAGTATGGGCGGAAGGTGAGCTTGTCTCGAAACGCTCGGGCACCATGCCTGCAGAGCATGGGAGGACTGTCTCGCTAACAGTCCTTCTCTACCAGTAGGTATCTGGTAAGGACTCAGGACTTCGGTCTGGCCGTGCAGTGGACGTATTCTACTCCCTTGGAGAATAGGAGTTATATCGTCAAGGCAAGTCAAGATTAACGGACAGATCTTGACAGTGCAGTACGTGCACGAAGACATACGTCCAAATAGGAGCAAGTACTGGCCAGGTGCCTAATTAGGAGGTACCGATCCATTAAATAGGCCGAAAGGCCGCGGTCACTCCGTCCTACGTGCGCTAAATCGTAGTAGTAGAAGACCACTAGATCCTAAGCACCTTAAAAGATTCACGTTTAAATATTGTAAATACCTCTTGTAATGTAAAAATAGTGTTAACTTTCATGTACTTAATGGTATCTTTCAAAATTTCCGTAGCCTCTCTTTCTTAGAACTTTAGTCATTGGATTTAGTTCCCTTGTGCTCTGATATAAATAAATAAACTGATAACAGGATCAATTATTATTATTAACTATGAATGACATACTTCGTTCGGTCATAAAAAATTGTTGTTCTCTTTTTTTTTGAAAAACTGCGCATGAGGATTTACACTCACTTACATCATTTGTTCAGCTCAATCACATCTATCGATTAGTATATGTCTCACTTTGGGGCATTTTCTTTCGTTCGGCGCTAAAAATATTATAGAATTCTGAATGTTCAATACATTATTTATTCTTAATTTCTGCATTATTCTTGAATGATGATTTCATTATTTGTTTCAATGCAGTATTGTGTCTAGTTAGGGGAAGCACCGCTTCGACAGCTTCCATAGACGCTACTGCCTGAGAAATTAGCGTTTACAAGATGCACTTCGTTGCAGAACTGTCCACGGAGGGATGGAAATAATTTAAAATTTAAAATCAATTAGATATTAGAAAATTTGAGGAAGGGCTGTGGGGAATATTGGATGACAATGTTAGAAAGACAAAAGCCACGGTGATTGGAACGAAGCGATCAGTGTCTAATATAGAAGTAGGAGGGGGGAGTGAACACTTTTCGACTTGAATAGTATTATTAGTGATGATATGAAGTATGAACGTAAAATAAAAGCAAGGATAGGAATGGCGAAAGAAGCCTTTAGGAGGAAGAAAATTCTCTTTTGAAGGACCTTGAATAAAGGGTTAAGAAACAAAGACTCATAAAATGCTTTATGCGAAACATGATGCGGAACATTTAAGCAAAAATGATGAAAAACAACTCGAAGCTTTCGAAATGCAAGTGTGGGGAAGAATGGAGAGAATTTGCTGGATCAAGCGGAAAACGAATGAGAAGGTGTTAGAAATGGTGGGGTAGGAAAGAACACTAGGGATGCGCACGAGACGAGTCGAGACAGGATTTTCTTGACAAAATTCGAGTCGAGACACGGCTCTTCCAATAGAGAAATATACATTTTTCGAGTCGAGACATAACTTCTACAGCACATTTTCGAGACGAGACAGCCATAAATCTTGTCTCGTACGCATCCCTAAAGAACACTTTTAGATATTATTAAGAAGAGGAAAAGAAACTGGTTGGGAGATTGGCTAAAAAGGAACTGCCTCATGAGGGATATGCTAGAGACTCTGGTGGAAGAAAAGAGAAGAAAGGGGTGACGGGAACTACAATTAATGGATGATATTAAAACAGAAAAATCGTACGTGAAGACGAAGAGGTTAGCGGACGATCCTGCAGATGCAAGTTTCTCCTGCTCAAAATGGCTGAATACCTATTATTATTATTATTATTATTATTATTATTATTATTATTATTATTATTATTATTATTATTATTATTATTATTATTATTCAAAATATCACTATTATGATCTTGTTTGCGTAATACCCCTTGAAATTCTGTGAACACCACTGTCAGTATGTATCATACTTTATATTTTGCAATTGTACTCCAAATCTTTGTAGTTTATTGGTGATTGATTTCTACTGAGAATGAAACTGGGAGATGCGTACTCAAGACAAGCGAAGGGAACTGAATTAGAACAGAAAATGACTCATAATGACAACAAAAGCCACACAGACGGAAATAAAATCACTTTGGAGTACGCTTCACCTTTCTTTAACTGGATTATGGTTACAACTGTTGTAGTAGCAACTTTACAGAACGAAATGAGCCATAATTAGTGGATCAGAATTGGTAGTTTTGCTTCTCTATCCGTAACTAACCGCAGAGGCGGTAAGAACAACCCAATGTATCGCTCATTAACAACTACCTCCTCCTACGCGATACGAAGTAAAAATTATCTTTTTTTTCTTCTTACAAAGTTGGAGTCATTACGATGTTATCTCTCTTAATTAATGAGACCAGATAAAAGGAAGATAATTAAACTGATTTAATTTCTAAAAATAAAGAAAACTTGGTAGGTTTCCCTCTGACGTGAAAAGAGAGATACTCTACGTGCATAACAATCTCGAATATACTTTTTAGAATTGATACATGTTAAATTATGAAATAAATACTAGAAGTTGTTCAATAAAGCTTAAAATATTCGTTTAATCATCTCAGTTTAATTTGTTGCCTTCAAAGTAGGTTCCATTTCATACGGTCCACATATGTCAATGAATAATTCAGTCATTGAAGCACTATTTTTTAGATGCTTTTCAGTATGGCCTTCAGTTTTCGAATTTTCTGTTATGGCTTTAATGGAATCAAAACTTTTATCATGAAGTGATTATTATTTTTAGCAACAAAAATTAAGTTACACATGGATATTTCTGGCAAAAGCAGTGCTTGGTCGATAACACTCTCTGAGCTTTGAGTCAAAAATTGACGTATACGGATCATTGCGGTATAAAATCCAAGAATTGTTTCCCACAAATCTGATCTTTTTCGGTGAACATTCTCTCTCTCTCAATGCCCAGATGTTGTTTTTGTGTGTTGAGTAGGCCTATTTGGCCTTCTGGAAGGAATTCCGAGTACAGAACGCATTGACGGCAATGAAATTCAACATGACTGATTTTCGAACAACTTTGAATTGTGACCGATATTGTGCCTTTGTAATCCAGTTGAACAGGTGAAGAACTTCCTATAGAATATCACAAGATAGTCTGTGCACCTACGAACTTCACCGAATTCAAGTTCCGGTCGTGGTCCGAATGTTGCATAAAGACGTAAAACACAAGTAAAACTCGAACGAAGGGACTTTGAAGCGATCTTTTCGGTTTAGACTCGTTATCAAAGCTCCATCCCGAATCTTGTTGCGTGATTTGTGTGATAAACTCAAAAACCCACCTCCTGTCACCTGTTATGAATGTAAAATTCGAATTGGCTGTCACAAGCGTATTTTTGGCAACCTATTTGCGATACTCTTCATCAAGAAATGTTTCTTCACAAAAAATGTTTCATTCCAAAAAGAGGTCTTCTAAAATTGTGCAGATGCATTCGTGAGATATCCACAGATCTTAAGCCATCTCTCCTAAGCTTGAAGGACAATTTGGCATCACCATTTTTATTACTTTGTCAACAGTTTCGTCAGTCGAAGATGTTGAATATCGGCAGAAAGACGCAAGTCCTCAACCACTTCAAGGCCTTCTGATTGCTTTATACCACTCGTATTCTCGTGTTTTCGATAAAGTTGAATCACCTTCAGCCTTCTCCATCATTTTCAATGATTAAACACAAGGAATTTAGTTGACAACACAAAATTTATGGCAAACTCTCTCTTCGATATTTTTATTCATTTTGAAAATCGCAGAGCACATTTGAGTTTGTCGACAGATTGCGCTAAACCCTACATGAGAATTGGATACCAACTAAAAACATTTTTGATATCCTTTACTAGTCTTTTCAAATGAATAGTCCCTGATATTTATTTGATATAAGTTTCGTATATGGCATCATTGAATACAACTGTTCCCACTCGAGTAAAACGAAGTCGATATTTCGCTCTTTGTCGGTAAACATTTTTATTAGCGTCCCAACCTGTCGTTTTAAAAATGCAGCTCCAATTATATAAAATTGTTTGAGCCTTGTCCCGAAAAAAGTGCTAGCCCATCTGCTTATATCTCAACTAAGTGAGATCATTAACCCGGTAAATAGTATAGTCATCGTGGTTGACATGTATATATTGAAAACTAGAGATTACTCAACTGGGTTGAAAAGATTACAACACACTACGCGTACTCAAAACCTGACCTGACTGACTAGGGTTGAGTAAACTCACATTTTGAAGGACTTCAGCTAATCCTACCTTCAAAGTAAAAAAATGGTTAGTAAGTGTTTAAATTGTGAATCTGAAAAGCAGGTAACAAGGAAACGTCCCTACATCGGGCCGAAGTTTCCAGTAAATGAAGATACCAGCAGAAGAGCTATTGATTGATTTGTGTTTTATGAATAAATGTGCAATGTGGGAATATAGGACGAGATCTACATTTTAAAGTGGGATCAGAAATATTGTAGTGCCTTCTATGCTCTTACAAAAAAAACTCGAACCCAATATCTCCCGTAGCAAAGACATGCGCGTCAGCCGCTAAACCAGGAATGAAAGCAACAAGACATTATGAGGAATAGTAGCTGTTGGTGGATCATACAGAGCTAAGTCGCATCTCACAATCAAATTGTGTATGACGTAGCGTGATATCATCACTACTATAGTTTGTAATTATTACATTTAATAAAATGATCAGAACAATAAACAAAATGCTGGGAAGAAACTTTGTTTGGCACCAGAACCACATAATAAAAATTATTGTATACAGATATTAAAATATTGTTTCCAATGAGGTCAAAAGAAAAATATGTGCTTCAAATCTGGAGATGTGTTCCAACTTGTAGGAGAGATCTTTAATCCTTCCCTTGTACTTAGCTGACTTGAACTGGTTGAAAATCATAGCATGTAGACAGTTTACTTTCAAAGTTAGTATCCTGAAAGGCGGAGCATCTTACGAAGCTAACGTATGTCTTAAACGAATAAAGAAAAGTGCATATCTATAGAGGCTGTAGTTGACGAGTAACACATTCACTGGTAGAGATAATTCTCTTTAACATAATTCATTTTTAAATGTCGACGAACAGTAGAGTGTCATTTGTAATTGTATTTTAAGAAAGCTCAAAGAAGCTTATTTTAATAAAATGTAATTTGAGTATACCAAGGATCTTATAAAATAGAGGATCTGCCCTCACAACAAAATCTTGAAGCCATACGTCACAGTTTCGCCATCCCTACTCTGCCCACTCCGCCCAATAGGATCGCAATGTTTTGAGCCAACAATCATGGCGGAAACAAAAGTAGCCAATCAGACGATGGTAGAAACGAGAGTAACCAATCAGACGTGGCGATGCTCGGTTGCTTTTTGGTTTCACCGATTTAATAGAATGAAGATACATATGGGCAGATCCTCTATTTATAACATCCTTGGAGTATACGAATCAAATTCAAATGGCTAATTTTATGAATGAATGTGCATTGCTATTTCGTGGTTCCATTCTCATTGACATATAAGGTGTTATTTTAAGGTGGCCGATATAGATCCATTTCGACTACGTAATTATTTTAGTTTTGTATCAAATTATGACGTGTTATCTTTTTATGGCAGTATTCTTAGTAAACTAACTGTTCCCCGATTACCTAAGTGATTCAGTAATAAAGTTCCTTTATTCAATTATTATTAGCGCAAGGTTTTAAATTGCATAAGATTATATTGGAAACACGCTTTTAAACGCAACTCAGGATGGTAAAGATCTTACTATTATAACATTACATCTTCTTAAATATATAACTGAAACATTTAAATAATTATTAACAAATATGAAAAGTAATTTAATTGCATTTAACATTGGATTAAAAAAAAAAAAAAAAAAGGAAAGAAAGCCTTGTTTGCAAATGACGGATATTCTGTCTTCTAGAGGATTTCTCTTCTTTCTTGTTTTATAGATGTAGGTTTCCCTTGTTTTGAAGTAAATTTTTATTGTATATTATTATATTGTTCACTTTTATATCAGATATGATCTATGGTACGTTGAAATATAGTAGATTTAAGGAATAAATAATTCAAAAACTGTGTACAACAACTAAACATTACACAACACTAAATCCACATAAGTTTTCACGCCATCTTGTGAACCTTCATAACTTCGTGGCCTCTAAGCCGTCAGAAGATGATGGATATATTTTATTATTTAAATAGAACATCTACAATTTGGAATAATTACAATTAATAATAATGTATCTCAATAACATAGTATTTAAAACTATTAATGCGACCAAGGGCGCCATTAGGGGGGCAAGGTGGGGCTCTCGCCCCCTCCCTTGAAGAAATTGTACTTCGGAATATTGAAAATTCAATTGAATTTTTACAATAGTTACAGCAAAATTTGAAACTATATTTGAAATGTCGCTTATACTTGCCCCTCTTGGAAACCACAACATGGGCGCCCATGATTGCGACTCAAGCACATAAAAATATCTTCCTGTCCAGGTCCGGACTTTATAATCTGTGCAGTACAAGGTTACATTGTCACGCGACAACTTTCTTCCCTTCAAGTGAAGGATGATTTCATTATAGTCCACATAGTACATTATTTTCCTGCTCCTGTGCCCTCAATATGAACCATTTCGTTCTCTAGTCGGATACCGCTCTGAGTTTGGGCCTCTACACAGACTAGGCACAAGTTCGCCGCTATTAATGTCATTATTAATATTTTAATTATTAATTAACTCATGTTTCACGTTATTTCTCGAAACGTATGCAACATTGACCAGCGATTACCATCTATTTTGTCTTTATTTTCATTGTTGCTTCCAATGATAATATCCAATTTAGGTCATTTGATTACAAAATAATAATAATAATAATAATGATAATAATAATAATAATAATAATAATAATAATAATAATAATAATAATAATATTTTCTCTTGGGTTGGCAACACTGTTCATCTGATGTTCTTCAATACACGGGCAGGTGTCCTTTCTATAGCTGCTTCGTGCAAAGTTTCGTTTCTCTGTCTCTTTTGGTTTCTCTGTTATCACGGTTGGACATTCTAAATTATATTGTAATGTGGAAACTTCATTTCATTAGTGTGTCGTCAAGTCGACACGGGTAAACGTTCTCGTAGGGAGCTGCTATTTCACTAATGCGTATTTAGGTCACATAGAATACGTTTCGCGGGTGTGCGTAACACGAAATTACCTTATATAAGGGGCACCCTAATATACAGGGTGTCTCAAAAGTTCCCTGACTCTGTTATTATCGAAGTTAAAACGTCTCCAAATATGATGCTTTCAATTTAGAGTGAAGGATTTTTTAAAATTGGATGAGCCGTTTGGTCCTTAAACTTTTTATGCGCCCAATATTAAATGAAAATGCAACGTTGCCATTTACCTGGACCCAACATAAGTGAATGAACTCACTGTTTTTTACGCTAACGTGTCGATGGTCAGCCCCCATTTGAAACAGTAAATTCCGTCCGATTTTTATAAAATCCTTCACGTTAGATTGAAAATATCTTATTTGGATACGTTTTTCCCTCTTACATTTTGTTTTAACTCCGATAATAACAGTTACCCAATGTCAGGGAACTTTCGAGACACTCTTCAAACCGGAAGTGGTTCAAATTAAATATTTCCAGTTTTAACACTTAACGCTGTAGAACGACAATGATAATAAACAGCGGCAAGCGGTTTCCTCAATCAATTCATTGCCTCAAAAGATCATATCCTTACACCTGCAACACTCTACCAAAAGCATAAGTGCTTGAAATTTACTACTATTTCCGGTTTCAATGCTGGTTTCCATATATCAAAATGTAGTAGTTTGCAAACGATTCTGTTTCCTAAGAGTAGGTTTTATCTATCCCTTTAAGGCTCTATTGAATCTGGAAGTGGTTCAAATTAACCATTTCCGGTTTCAATATTTATCACTATAAAACAAAAACAGTAAGGCTTTGTGAAATGGATTTGGTCCGAGAAACAGGTTCGATCTTTGATCTTATCAATTTATTGCAACCAGTAGTTATAGATGTACTACTTCAAATTTTAGTATTAAATTCCCACAGTTTGAAAATGTACTGGAGTTTCATACTATGAAACGAAACTCATTTGTTTTAACAAAAAATACCGTATTTTGTGAGCTCAAGGAGCACCCCTTTGGGTTTCCTAAGGATAACTTAATACTTATACTAATATAATTATTTGAATCTCTTACGTATTGGTAATTAATCCTAAAATCCCACTTCGTCATAATCTTCAGAAATCTTATAATAAAGACTGTTTCATTCTATATAAATATTCATCATTTCTTGCTCTAACAGACCTAAATAAGATAAACACTGTTCTTCATGGTTGAACGTTGTTTCAACGTATTAATGAATCGAATCATCTGAAACAATCTCTCATGATTTTTTTATTGGATAATCATTGTTTCACACTAAGTAACTGTAATTAGTTATAATTTTATTAAGTGTTTATATTAAATTACATTGAACTAATTCAATCAATCAAAATTATACTCATAGATATAAAATTTTAAAATTCTTCAGCACTGATAAATTCTTTCCTGGATGTACACCATCTTAATCCACTCTCCAACCAAAGGTCAAGAAATATGAGGCCTTTGCACAATTTCAGTGAAATATGAAAACCATGGAGTTCACTCTACACCTATATTAAAGCAAAAAAGTAGGACAGGCAAAAAGTAATGTGAGATTGTGTAGTTTTGAGTCATCGGCAAGTCCAATATTTTCTACAAACAGAATGCGATATGGATGACAGCGTAGTCGCTGCTTTCGTGATATGCTATGAGTGAGCTGCGCTAAGAAAAAGTTGAATACGTATTTGTAAACTAAAGATTTTATCGAAGAGTTTATGAAAGCAAAAGATAAGACAGAACCACGTTCGATGATCCAGAGTGAATTATGTACTTTATGTTCCTTTAACGAACGTGAAGAAAATCAACGGGTGCACATTCTGTTGAAATTCATAACAGTTTCCGAATGTAACTGGGACGATTTAAATCAGTGCTAGAAAAGCATAGTCTGATGAATTTCAAAACCACGGAGAAAGAACAGGCAGCGCCCAATTACAAGCTAAATTCAAGACAATTCCAAGATTTCTGTACTCTGGAAAAGAACATGCGGATTTTGACCAACAACACTCTCTATAAACGTGGCCGATTCTCCGGGAGTCTTCCGAAGGAGTTTAAAGAGCTCGAGAGTGACTTAGAACTCAAAGTAAAATATTCTGAGCCATCCATTTGAGAATTTTATGAAATATAAGTGGTGAAGGCTACTTTCTCGAAAGTAAGAGAACAAGAGTTTTGTACTATTTAAGCGGACAACAAGTTTCACGAAAAAAGTAAAGAAAATCAAAAGTAAGGGGGGAAATAGCAGACGAGTTTGCCTAAGAACAACAGAAATAACCACGTAACAAAAAAAAATCATAAAAAGCAAGGAAAGCCAGTGTTCACATTACATGAATAGCAATGTATGTTTCATCAATAGCAATATGCCAGTTAGGCTAAAGGAGACGATGATGATGAGAAATGAATGAAATGGTGGAATGAAGAAAGTGGGAGGAAACGGGAGAACCCCGAGAAAACCCACGAGCATGGTGTTTGTCCACCACAAAGTCCACACGGCGCGAGTTGGGATCGAACCAGGGACCCCAAGCACCGGAGGTGAACGCTCCACCATTGAGCCACCGCGCCCCCTCTCTAGAAAAATGAAGAGCTCCTCCGTGCCTAAGCGGTTAGCGTACGCGCCTTTGGCGTGGGAGACTCGGGTTCAATTTCCGGCGGGAGCTCATGTGGTTCGGATTCCACATTAATCAGTAGGTCCACGTCTCATATAGCCTCGCTGCTGAACGGGACGTTAAACTCAAAATCACCTCACCTCTAGAAAAATTAAGTTTGTGTTGACTTAACTTTCACTTAACAAAAATAAAATGAAATAAAAAGTAAAGAATAGAAATGTTCGCAGGTTATTTTCCAGAGAGGGATAAAAGAGTGAGGCACAAATACACACTCAATGACGTACATAATACTCAGTGGTGGATCTATCCCGGGGCCTAGGTCCCTTCTGTTTTTTGAGTAACAAAAATAACTTAAGGTATTATTTATATATTTTCAAAGTTTATAGTAAACTCATGATATACCTATTATAGGCTAGGTTCTGACTGGTCTCCCAGTTTTTACTTTCTAGATCCGCCTCTGATAATACTTCATGTAAAACAATATTTATTTACGCACATTGCAGAACGTTATTAACTACAGTAAATATGTTAAATACTGAGGTGGGTGAATATTCAAATCTAGCATGTTTTGACATACGTTTCGAAGTATCGAACCTTTTTCGAAAACCCAGGAAGGGAGCAATTACCATCTTTCAAATGTCTCCATCCGCATTGTTCATGAAGCACCAGCACAAATTTAGCTGCTGTCATGTCGCACCCTTTTACCCAAAGGTTCCAACCATCAATGCCCCTTCACTACATATGGCATTGGTCGAAACATGTTTCTCTTGTATAAATTTTATGCACTTTTTATCTAAATTTATTCTCCAGCACTTAAAATTTAAATGATGCATGGGGCCGCGTTGGCTCAGTGGTAGAGCGTTCACCTCTGGTGCTTGGGGTCCCGGGTTCAATCCCAGCCCCCGCCAAGTGAACTTTGTAGTGGGCAAACACCGTGTGCGTGGGTTTTCTCGGGGTTCTCTCGTTTCCTCCCACTTTCTTCATTCCACCACTTCATTCATTACCCATCATCACCGTCTCCTTTAGCCTAACCGGCATAATCGTGGGACGTAAAACTCAAAGATTTCATTTCATTTTTTTTAATGATGCATTCTTTCTGAATATTTCAGGCCCTTTAAAATTTTGAAGTATGGTCTTTTGCACAGTATCAGTTTGAGTGACAGGCTTAACCCTTACGTTGTTGGAATCTCCTTTTTTCAAATGAACACAAAGAACGTTATTATGAAGCACTGTTCCCTATTACTCTTTCGATGGAACTCTAAATTACCAGTTTCAGCAGCTGCGAAATCGATTAAAAAGCTGTTGAACTGTTTGAAAGGAACAGGAACATGGATGTCGTCACCAAAAAGAGAGTTCAACTTGAGTCTTTCCGCTTTATGAACAAAGAACCAATCTAACATGATATCCTCAAACTGTACTCTGTAACGAGAGAATAATTACTATCAGTAGTCGATTGAAAGGGAAAAATATTACGTTGTTAGCAAGTTGGGAAAGATGATTTGTTTTAATACAGTTCCGCATTATTGCCAACTACTTAAGTGAAACATTAATTTTTATGGCGTGATAGAAGGCATGTTTCACAGAAGATCCCTAATTCAAAAACTCTTTTATGAAAGAGGTGACGAAACAGAATCGGCGTCATCACGTGAGAATCTGGGTTGCAATTGGGACAACGGATAGAACCTGATTCTGTGCATCCCTTTCCTCATAACATGATAAAACTCCGAATAATATGGTTGTTCATTTTCCATTAAACACTAGATAAATTTTCTTGTTTGTGGATGCTTCTGTGAATATAATTTTGGCAGCCTGTTTGTCGACAATTTGAATGTCAATATTTCTTTATAATAACTTGCTTCATGAGACTTTGGAGGGAAGAGGGCGACGATATGCCTTCCATCCCATCTTTCCAAAGCAAAATGTAGAGATACTTAACGCAACTACCGGTAAATGCGGAAGGATGTATCAATGGTCCTTTTACCATAATATTGTAATGTAAGCATTTCTATTGAAGAGAACGTCATATAAACCCTATATCATATAATAATTATATATGTATATGTTTATACATATATGGTCTATAGTATGTAGCCTATGTAGAGTTCTATGTGTTACGTACCTGTGCCGCTGTTGTAAGTTTCCTCGTATTTGAAGGCTCTGTATAATAATGTAGAAACTAAATTGCACTAACACTAATAATCAACACCTTCATTAACAAACATAAAAGTCGCACCAACAGAACTACGTCGGAACGCGAGATATTTCTTCCGAAACAGGGAGTGTCAACCATATTGGGTAGTAAACCTACGTAGAGGTCGTTTCAAGGAGATATCTACTTGAGCCGAAACACAGTAACTGTCAATGCAATGAACGGAAAGGGAAAAATGTCACTACGATGATGTGTTGGTCAACATCATTCCTAAATCTTTTATTGAAAGCATGTGGTCCTACATGAAGCACAAAGAAATCCTGTGTACTATCTTCAGCAACGAATGAACATAATTCAAGAAAAAAATATGTTCTCTGCTACGAAAATTCTTGGAAAAGAGATTATCTGCCTGCAACGTTAACAGTTTTTTTTTGTTTTTTTTTTTTTTTGCTTGAAAGAAATAGCGTATGACATTGACAACAGCATAAAAACACTTCAGTGTAAAGATGATCAAAAAGTGCCTTATAGTAAGCACTATTTAGTGTGTGGAAAGGAAGACAAAATGGACTATATGACACATATGGCAACATTTAATTTGAAGAAAGTCTAATATATTACATGAACGATACGAAGCTTTTTTCAACAACGACTGGGGAAGTTCATCAGAAACAGAAACAGGATAATTGCGACAGTAAACGTCTTCTAATATGATTCACATGTCATAATATGATTGTATGATATATGATATAATTATATGAGTCGCATGTTATCAGATACAATTCTGACAAACCCCCGGTCATTTTAGAAGGTGCTCCACCATTTCTGTCGCTTTTAAAATACACATTAGCATCAGCTTATAAGCATCAAGCGCTGTTCGTTTCCATGACAGCATTTGTCCCATAGAATAATGCTACTGCAAGGCGAATTATTCCCCTTGGAATATTCAAAACTGTTTACATCACCATACCAGTTCTACCAAGCAGAAAGGACACCTTTTTAAGAAATCATCTAGTCCTATGCTAGAAAGAATGACAGATGGTGTAGGCAGTAGTCAAGGTTGGACGAACTAATTAGGCATTTGTGAAATGGTTACACTGGTATTCTTTGAAATAGAAAAAAAAAAAGAATTTTGTTCTAATTTATTAATTAGTAGTTTTATTTTTGAAATGCTGCTGTATACTTTTTTATTAAACAATTTTGTTCTATTCACAAATTTCCTTGAGTTATGATCATAGTTGTACGAAATATATATATACCGACTTCCCGACTTCTAAACTATCCTGAGGATATGAAGTGAGAAGTGAAGAAGGAGAAAGCAGAAATTGTATAAACTTTTGAGTTATGTTGCCAGAGAACACTGAGAGTATTTTAAACTGAAAAGAAGAGGGAGTTCGGTATTTTGATAGAGTCTATAGATAAGTAAAAGAAGGCAGATTCTGGCAACTAAAGGAAAGAGAAACGATTGTCCATCTAATACAACATTGTATTTTGAACGAGGAAGACCTCAATGAGAATATTTAAGTGAAACCGTATTAATGAGTAGAACGTCTCTTTCAAGCAAGGGGCATCGATCTCACCATCAACCAAAAAGTTCAGGAAAGAAGAACAATATAAATTCGTGTTTCGAATTTGTTTTACTTCTTCTTTTGCATGATTGGTTGCCATGGAGCTTATGCCGAACAGTATATATCAATGTGTTTCCTTCTTTCCTCACACTTCATCATTTCACGAAACTCATTTGCACACTACTTGCAATCTACTACTTTAGCGTATAACAGCCTTTCCTAACCTAGGGTCCGCAAGACGATCTCAGCGGGTCCGCGAGCCAATATGAGAAAGGCACACACAATGGTGAGAAATACACCATTTTAAGTTAAATGGTCGAATTAATAATGAGAAGTCAATTTGAGTAGGAAGTGATATTCGACCTACAAGAAATTGCGTATATTCCAACAGCATTTTCGTATTAACTTCAACAAGTTAACATATTTTATTTTTTATACCTGATGCGTAGGCTATTTTGGTTTAGTTTTGTTTACGTACTTGATTTATTTATATAATTGCATCATCTTAGTCAAGGTGTCCGGCCCCAGGTTTGAAACAGAACCACTCCATTACAGAGTAGGCATCATAACACTAACATGATTATAACTCTGCAAAGAGAAAACAAAAACACTCACACACACACCCCCATATACTGTATGTATAGGCCTATATATTAACATGGGGAAGAAATACAAATACTAACCGTATATATTGCAAGGGGTCCTTAACGTGTATTGTAGACTTTAAAGGAGGCGGCAGTATGAAAAGGTTGGAAAAGGCTGGCCTATAGGATAGAATCATAGGATGTTGAACTAAAAATTTAATTTTATACTTGTGCTGATGAAGATATTTCGTTTGAAGAAAATCTGTGTTGCTGAAGATCTGTGCACAGAAACATGATAAGGATTATTTTGTAAAGAAATAGAATAGTAAAGTGAAAATTCATACATTCGCTTGTTTTTAGATATAAGATATGAGCTAATATGCACAGCAAAAAAATAAAAAAAAATAAAATATAATAATAATAATAATAATAATAATAATAATAATAATAATAATAATAATAATAATAATAATAATAATAATAATAATAATAATAATAATAATAATAATAAAATAAAGAAAGAAAGAAACTACTTTTCGACAAAGTAGGGCACTTTACACATTACCGACATTCTTTGAACAACTCCAGATTACATATATTCACCCCTTTTAGATATTCTGTTTTACAAGTTATGTCCCAGATGTATTTGCAAAATGCGTTATCACTTTGTTTTCAAACTGTTTGCTGAGAAGTGTTTTAAATACGTCATACAAGATACTGATTTAGAGAAATAACGCTTTTGAACACGCAAAGCACACATTATGAACACTATTTCATCAATTTTCCCCTCAACATCTGTACTAAAACTGTTTTAATGGTGTTTTATTTTTTACAGTGTGATATTCTGCAAATTTCATGTTTGGAGTCTGAATCTTGTTACTTATGAAATGTCTCTCACAGTCGAGATAACATTATGTTTTCTCGCTTTTGTTTAAGATAATATGTACACTCATGTCCAAAATGATTGTCGGATATCTATAGCTGTCTTCTTGTAAGAATATAATTTGATAATGTTGTTGCAGGGTACTTTTAATACTGATACTATGTGTATAATCGGAAAATGTATATTTATGGTAAATTTCATAGGAAAAGAATTATAAATACGAAAATTAGGATGAGTAAAACAAAATGTTGCTAAATGGATAAGAAAGTTTTATTTTCGTTTTATTGTTCTTATTTACTGCTCTTTTGACATGAAATTTGCCACATACATGTCTTTGCCTATTATACACTTACTGACATTATAAGAAATAACGAGCGAATTCGTTATCAAATTATATTCCTGGAACAACATATTTATAGACATGCGACAATAATTTTGGACATGAGTGTACAATTAATTAATTTCGCTTTCCAAGTCGGAAAGAAGAGTATCTCATTCCGAAAATGTTTTATGTTTTAGAAAGGGAGTTCTGAGTGTGTTATTTGAAAACAATCATTTACTTAATTACAGTAACTTAAAGAGGATTGCATATAGTGTTAATGTTTCCTATTTTATGTCATCTTCTAAACAGGCTTAAAAGCTTACCTTGGAATTCTTTAAAAGCAAAAGCTAAAGATGAATTATTTTGAAGATATTACCCTGTTTTTGTCCTATATTAAACTTGATTAAATTACTAAAGATGAGTCTTATTAAAATTTGAGTTGAAATTCGAAATTTAAGCTTTTGGTTATTATGTTTGTCCTTTTAAAGAGGCAGATCTTGCCCGAGGCCGAGGGTCCTAGGCCCCCAGTTTTTTAAAATCACAAATATAATTTAAACTATTACTTATATATTTTTGACAGTTTGTAGTATGTTCATGATATAGTCTAGGTTCTGGTTGCACCTTCAGTTTTTACTTTGTAGACCCACCTCTGTCCTTTCAGATTTTTTCAGCAAATTCTTAGATGGAAAACTCGAGATAGTCTAGCTGAATCCGTTCGATCTCTTAACTTTGGACTTAACTATTAACGTGGTTAATAACGCTGTCTTAACTAGTTACAGTTGATCTATTAGTTAACCAGTAAATCATGCAGTCCAGGTGAAATTGTTATATATAATGGTCCATCCATAGTTTTGAATAGGCTAAATTTCATAATGTTGAATATATTAATAAGGCTACAATTTTCCGCCATCGTTGTTTTATTTTTATTGTTATCCGCATTTTTGTATCATCTAACTAACTTTCTGCTGATTGTTATGAGAAGATAAGTAATCTTCCTATTTTGCAATTAAATAAATTATTTACGTATTTTGCATGTTTGCCATGTTCATTTTTATCGTTCATGATCATCTGACGAGAGAATTGGTTTATGACAAATACAGTCATTATTGCTCCATAAATTCCTTCGTGATGGGTCAGTCGGTAAGCGCTCACGCGAGTTTCAACTGTTCGTCACGTTGTCAGTAGATTAAGAAGAAAAAAATGAAACAGAATATGTCTCTAGAGTAATTGGATTTCGTACAAACACAAAAAGAAAATAAAGCAGAGAGAAACAACTGCTGGGACCTAATTTTACCGCTAGGATCCCCAAGTCCTGTATTTGAGAGAGGGCTAAATAAAGCAACCTGTCTGTGGCTGAGAAGAGCAAAGGAACTTTTCGTTTGTGACTCCACTGTTTTATCGATCTAAGCCAACCTAAAACTTACCTGCAGTGGTCCCAATTGGAAGCGAAAACACTGGTGCAATTTCTCCGTCACACCAAACAGTTTCTTCGTTATAGGTCAGGCACACAGCATGACATTCATCCTTGGACACACGAATTAAATGTAGTCTAGAAATTTGAAGGAGAAATTTTTCATCTTATTTCCACAAAAGCGCACTTCTCACCAAAAACAGTTTATCCTATAGTTTCTTTTTTTCTTCTCTTCCGAAGAAGTCACAGAAAAACACGAGAGAAATGTGTCGCTAAAACTTCGTGTTTGTTTCTAATTTCTTCTGTTAAAAAATCTCCTCTCACCGCCGCGGCACAGGACGGTCTACAATATTCCCGCGAAAATCAAAGTTTGGAGGGGGAAAATGATATCAAGTAAAGAAGAGAAACAAAAGCTAATCGGCAAGGATCCCGTGATTGGCTATACCAGCAGTTGGATAAATTCGCAACTTAATGCGGACTAGTTCTCGGGTCTGCGTCACACACACCCGGCCCAGTGCGCCTCCATGCGGGAAATTTTGGCAACAATTTTGCAGGGCATTTCGCCAACGGCAGCAGAAAACCAAAGGCGAAAGCAATGTTCACGAAACGGCTACGAACGAAGCGAAAAGCAGTCGGGCTTCGCATCATATATAAGTGTGTGAGTGTGTGCAGTTTGAATCGTGAGATATAGAGAAAAAAAAAAATGAAATGTAAAATAAAGAAAGTCGTCAATATATCATTACATTAAAAGAAAACCATTTCAAATAAAAAATAATTAAAATTATGGAGGACATTTCTCCTCCTCAGATGAAGAAAAAAGTAACTTTTTCACAAACTTACTGCATCAACATGAGCTCGCATCTGCAGTGTACTGCATATATGATGGCCTTGATTTCATTTTCGCTCACTGAAAGCTCATCGTTCAATGACATTAAAGATTTGTCAACATTTTCTATTCATTTGTTCAGTACTTGTGTGTTCCCCATTCTTTAGTTTCCGTGTGAGTAATTCAAAGCTGTTCATAGGATGTGGACAGTTTGCATTTAGTTTGTCGCCTACTTGACTACTCAATCCAGGGAAGAGAACTGTATACGATGCATAATATGCTATCTGGATTATGCTATCTGGTTTTCCCGTAGTCTCCAAATTTATTTCAATTTCAGCGTTCTTCATTCTATAACATTCATATATTTGGTCCATGTAATTCAAGTCATATAGACCCGTCTGAATGGAACTTCTGGGTATACCACTATCCAACCCAGTGCAACATAACCAAGAACTTTTAATTCACAACTCATTTTAAATTCTCTAGTCATTCTGCTTTCTGTCATTTTTTTTTTTTTTAACTGGAAATTCCTATTCTATAATCAGTGCCTTAAGGTTTTATTCTCAATATGGACAAAATTCAAGTGTTCTATTGTGCTATAACTAATTTCACATGTCGTTTCAGAAAATTCGTTCGAGTTATTGGAGTTCTGCTTACATTAACAGCGAACTTTTCTAATGACTTTTCATAGTTGACTTGACACCGGAAAACTACTCTGAAAATGACAACTAATCATTGTAGTGTAAGGAGATTCATCCTTGTATAACATTCTTAATATGTTTTTATGGTATTCTACATTATTCCCAACACGCGTATACAAAATATTCGATAAAAATCTCAATGCATTCAGGCAGGGGTAAAAGTGGATCTGAAAAGGTAGGGGATGTACGTATGATATCACGCCGTCCCCCGTGCCTATCTTTGCCCATTGTATTTTTTTTTTAGAAAGTAAGGGGACGCCACATATATTTTCTAGTAGTGGGGGGACGGCGTCCGCCCGCGTCCCTCTTACTTTTATCCCTGCATTTAGGGCCATACTCATCCATTGATGCCGATTTTGCCTTGCGTAGATAAACAGGAAGCGTACATTCTCATAGCTTACAGAGGCTGTAACTCTGATTCTGGATGTCCGTTCGTGGACAAATGGCTACCACTCGTACTTTTAGTGCGCGTGGATCGCATTCGATTTCCGGTGGGAGTTCTTTTCTCGGATACCAATCCCAATAGTACTCTGGATCCCATTTAAACACTAGTCTGTGTCTCATCTAGCCTCAGTTTTGGAAAGGGACTTCAAACTGTAATAAATAAAGCAATCTGGTGTCAGCTTTTGGGATTGGGAGTTATCACAGCGTCGAAGTAACAGTCTGTGCTTTTCTCAGGCATACTTTTCGGGGAGGTTGGGAATCCGGAGCTTGATAAATTGCGATTTGAGATATATTAAATATTTGGTGTCAAAGGGCAACTCCGTCACAGTTTGGTTTGCTCTACCCACCTCTTATCCTGCCCGACAAAATTTTCTGTATGAAACCCTAGTTACAGTTTGTTGCACTGTTATTTGCCGTTATGGATTTCGGGAAAATCTCGTGAAAAGGGCAGTTAGCCTCTACAAAAATATTTATGCCTGAGGTATTTCTAAATAGATTCCAAAAATTGTAGCGATCAGAAGCAGTTCTTAGTTAGTAACAAGGAGCTTATTACGCGTTCAATGCGATGGGTGCTTACATCATTCCCAATGAGACATAATTGATTTCGCTTCCGCCCAAAAGGAAATTGTCTACTGTATGTTCCCCGTGGAATGTAACAGATATACTAAACCCAATAACCATATGAAGGCCACGGCAAATTTGGATATACAAAAAGCCCTTTGTTGTAATCATTTTTAAAAATGTCTGCGATTACCGAGAATTTTGTTATTTCAAGGAATTAAGTAACTTATTTCACATTTCAAAAAATGTATTCCCGGATATTTTGGGAAAAGATAATCACAGCGATTTCTATACCACTTTGAGGTACTACTTAGTTATTTTGCTAAAAGTTCCCACCGGAATGGTTGAGAATTCCTGACTGGTTTGATTGTTTCCAATTAGAGATATTTAGGATTTAGATTTCTGGGTTTTCGGCATCTATTGCCATGTTAGCTCATCCCGTTTGAGGAATGACGTCCCTCGGCGATCATACTATCCGAGAAAAGCGAAGGAAGAAAGCAGCCTACCACCTATATATTAGGAACCACCCCGGCATTTGCCTAGTGTGAATGAGGAAAACTCAGGAAAACCTCATTCAACATGGTCCTAAAAAGCTTTTTACACTTTTACAACCGAGTGCCCCCACCGGGAATCGAACCCGGGACCGCTTGCACCGAAGTCGAGAGCTTTAGCGACTACTCCACGCGAGGGCACGATACAGATATTGTAACCATATTGCTGTCAGTAGTTTCAGTGAAATACCCTCTGTTTGAAATCAAGTAAATCAATCGGCGATTAGAAAATGAAATGAAATAAAATTTCCAGATTTACGTTCTACGTTTATGCCTTTTAATGAGAACGAATCATTTGATATAATTGGTGGAATGAAAATGTAGGAGCAAAAGAAAAATCCCGAGAAAACCTACGGACACGATGTTATCCACGAGAAACTCACTTGGTCTGAGATCAAATAAGGACCCCTCGCCCCAGAGGCGAGTCCTCTATCACGGAGTCGTTGATTAGAGTTGCAACGTCTTTCAACACAGATGTTTCAATGACGTGAACAAATAAATCATATTATAAAATAGGGGCTATATAAAACTACATGAACTCACTTACATAGAATAACGAGTACTTCTGGTCGACGTGGAAAGTTGAAATTTGGCATGATTGTAGCTTTTTGGAACTAATCAACAGAAAAATTGCCAAAAATGAATATTGTTAGGTTTTAGGGGGTCTAAATAGAGGATTAAGAAATCTGTCATGTTATTTAAATAGGCGTTTTCTTGCGATATAAAATTTTATCTTTTAGGTAGTTAAAAATAGGAAAACAAATATGAAATTTGGTAGAATTGATGGTTTCAGAGGTGTGAGGGCTCCTAGGCCAGGTAAATGCGGGATCTAGGAGCGAAACCCCCAGCTAGCTAAGTTAAGGAAATATTAAGAGGAAATGCACGAAATTCACTCTTGACACAAAGGCTGATACATAAGAGATGCGAGCCCGTAGGCGCAGCAAACACGGGGGTCTGATGGCGGGGCCCCCCGGCTGGCCAAAGGCTAGTCATCTTATAAAACGTTTTATAGGCTATATAGTAGGAGCGCAGAGGAAAAATAAAATCCTAATGACAAGGCTATCTGGCCTGGCATAGTCAAGTGATTTACAGTACTAAATTGCTCAGCATACGGTAAACCAGTTCGGGCTCCGATTCAAACCTAGAACTAAATGTTTAGTTCTAAACATGTCATCTTAATAGTTCATCTTTAATTCTATCTTGTAACAAACATGATCTATCACACGAAGTAAAACTTCAATAACAAAAGAAGGGTACCGTGGCTCAGTGGTACAGCGTTCACCTCTGCTGCGTGGGATCCTCGTTCGATCCCACCTCGCACCAAGAGAGCTTTGTGGTGGACAAACACCGTGTTCGTTAGTTTTCTCGGGGTTCTCGCGTTTCCTTCCACTTTATTCATTCCTCCATTTCATTGATTTCTCATCATCACCATCTCCTATAGCTGGCATAATCGTGAGACGTAAAACTTAAAGATTTCAATAACAAAAAAGTAAATAAAATTGAAATAAATAAGTAAGTAAGTAAGTAAATCGTCAGACTGCACTTTTATAGAATTTCGAACTTGTTAGTTGTATAGTTCGTATTGTGATTATATTATGCAGTAAATTCCTCTTGTAAGTTGATGTTAATATGCACTACCCACGAGCCGCCACTGATCCATGCGTATATGTAGCGAACTGAACACCATTGCGGCGTTGAGAACTTCGCGAAGTTTTTCCTTTGATAAAAAAGGTGCTGCCTCTGACATCTATCGGCAAAAGCGCCAACTACATAAACTTCTCATGAAAGATTAGTTTCATTTGGCTGGTGTTTGGAACTTGGAAGTCGCATTTTGAACTACTGTCAGCACGAGAAGTTCTCGAATTTATTGACGCTAATTTTCATTGCTAGACTTTAGAACAACTAAATCAGTAGTTTTGAAACGGTCACGAGTCAGAAAATGGTGATTTTGCTTTAGCCCAACATTTTATTTATTTGTTTTGTAACAACAATTGCTCACAAGTTGCTCATTTCGTACAGTAACAAGAAAATTATACTTTCTACAAACAGAGGTCGATCGTTTCATATCAGAATTTTCAAAAAATAAATAGTTTTTTTCGATGTTCCCATAACTTTACTTTTCTGAGTCATGACCTATCCAAAACTACTGATTCAACTAATACAAACGTAATGTTCATTAGGGGTCGTCCACATAGTACGTAACGCAGGAAAGGGGGAGGGGGTTCAGCTGTGCGTTACGAAGTGTGACAAGGGGGAGGAGGGGGGTTACGTCCTCGTTACGTAACGCATGCTTTCTTTCCTGTAACTTTTATTTTTATTCTCAAGTTTATATGTAATCTTTTAAGCAAAAGGCATTGTTCAGTTCTTTTCTATTTTATAAATAAATAAGAATTTCTGACTTTGGGAAATTGCAAACATAATAGCCTATATAAATTGAATCGTGCAGAAGGGATTCGAAAACGCTAGTACAAATCAGTATGACTGATGACTAGAGCCCGGATATTTATGTGTTAAAAACTGTAAACTATTTATTTTCTGTGCTAAAAAATGAAAAAAAAAATATTTGCTAAAAATTAAAAAAAAATTAACAAAAAATAAGGAGAAGTATGTGAAAACGCCCAATATAAGAAAAATAATTACTGATACTCACCAAAAGCTCCTATTCATCTGATGTCGAAATTCATGGGCATTGCACTGAATAGCTAACGTCTTTTCCAAATTGTCCATCTAAAGCTATGCCTATTGTCACGGACTAATGCCTTGTATGAAGAAAAGGAACGTTTTACATCACACGATATTAACCTCACGTATTTGAAAAGTGGCATATCACGAATATTCACACAATCAACTTCACTCGTGTTTTGGCCTTCCAATACTTCAGATATTTTACATAGGGTTTTATAGTCAATGTTTTTCTCAAACAAATCCTTATTTTTTTTCTTATGACTTCAACTTTCGAAGCAGAAGAACATTCAGCTTTCTTTCAACGCACTGTACTTCTTTAACCGAAGCACTCAATGATAGTTTCTAGTTTCTTTATTGACTGAGTAAAGAAACCGAAATTACCATATATGAAAGCCAAATCACATTTAAGCAACTGTCACTTACTAAATTTTGAACAATTTCAATGGATGAAGCATTGTCTAGATTTGTTTTCATTACTACCGATACAAATGTTTCAAAGTTCTCCGCCATAATATAGTACTGCATTAAGCCAGGTACTCCACCGCGTGATTAAGAGTGTTGGAAGTGAAAAGATTGGAATTTGTTTCTTTGAAAATTCAATTCTAGTTGGCGATTTCACGAAATTTTTGCCCCATTTGACATTACCTTGTCCACTTTAGGATAAAGGATTCGGATTTTTTCACACAATCTATGTAGGGCGTGTATGACACATGTCACGTGAATCATATTAAGGTAGCATGCGGAAAGAGCTTTAGCAGCTTTCCTTATATAAGGAGCACCATCAGTTAGAAAAAAGCAAAACACCGTCATATTTCACACCATTCGGCCAAAAACTGTGCAAAGATTCGTTGAAATCCTGGCAATTGTCACGTGATTCGTAACTGAAAGTTCTTTAGAGGCTAGCAAGAAATATTGTTTGTAAATTAATTCATCCTTTTTGAGTACACCTACTGTAACATTTCCCATTTTTCTAACACTAACAGAATCACTAGTTTCAATGCTCACCCAATTTTTTTCGTTTTCACTTACAGATCTAATGTGTGTTAACGTTTCTTCATAGCACTTAGGAAGACAGTTTTTCCGAAGCGTTGACTCATATGGAAAACTTAAGTTCGTATATTTGGTAAGAAAATTTCGGAGCTCGGGATCGTTTACCTTATAAGGGGTATGTAGGTATGTAGGAAGAATAAATTAGTCCTGAATGTTTCCAAATGTAAATCTGTATCTTTCACGAGAAAAGAAAATCAAATTAACTTTACGTATACAATAAGTGGCACTTCCTTGTCTACCCCAAATACTATCAAAGATCTGGGAGTTATATTTGATAGCAAATTAACCTTTACTCAACACATTGACGCGATAACGAGTAGTGCATATAGAAACCTAGGTTTAATTTATAGGATAGGACAGGATTTCTGCAAACAATCAACATTTATAAGGTTATATTTTTCATATGTGAGGTCAAAATTAGAATACTGTTGTACTGTTTGGACACCAAATGTCACTAAATACACTGATGCAATATAAATATACAATATAAATTCTTAAAAATGCTTGCATACAAGAAAACCGGTTTCTGCCCAAAGTATGTCCCCTATGAAGACTTGGCAAGGAATTTTAATTTTCAAACATTAGAAAAAAGGAGGTGTGTTTTTGATTTGTTGTTCTTACATAAATTATTAAATGGTAAAATTGATTGTCCAGAATTAGTTTCAGAAGTATTATTACGTGTCCCAACAGGTAAGACTAGAATAGCAAACGCTGGGACATTCTATTGTAGAAAAGCAAGAACAAAAATATGACATAATTCTCCTCTGTGGAGAATGTGTGCTTCATATAATGAAATGATTAGACTTCAGGTAATAGATGTGTTTAGTATGTCAGAGAACAAGTTCAAAAGAATTATCATGCAATAACTTATGTATAACTAGATAACGTATATTCGTGTATGTATAATAGTGTATGTTAAATAATTCTGTATACGACACTATAACTGGGCATTAAGCCTGTTGTGTTGTCCTTATGAAATAAATAAATAAATAAATGTAGCAGAAACGAACGCTTTACATAAATATAAATAGTGCTGTGTATTTGTTGTGGCGCTGAAAGATGAGGATGTGCTTCAAAGTACAAAGTGCTCCTTTGAAAGCTATTTGTTTTTCACAAGCTACCCCAGCGCTGACAAGCAGAATTTATGACGACGCTGTTTCTGCAGATGAGAAGTTGCTTGTAAATACGATGGATAGATTTATGTAGTCTATTCTTTTCCCAATGTTAATTTCTTTCGAGAGAAAAAAAAACATTTCGTTGTGAAATTTAGAAAAAAAATAACAGAAATTATGAAAAAATATGTATTTATTACAAAAATGTCCAAAATATTTATTTACATAACTTTTTTCAGAAAATATGTATTTTTATGTGAAATAAAATTTGTTATTTACATTTGCAAACTCTTAATTGGGATAATAAACTTCTTTATGGACTTGTACGTGCTTGAAAAAAATGTTTTTACATAAAAATCCGGGCCTTACTGATGAACACTTTGTGTATTACAATACAACAAAACTCCGTTTTGTGGCTATCGCAGCACAGCATTTACAGCACTCGCCTTTCTGGACTTAGTTGTTAGTGATCGTAACCACCACTTGAAAATACCCTCGTGTTCCCACTCATATCGGTATTTCTGACAATATTATTTAAAATTTTTGATTTGAATCATTACCGATTCTATTCTTCAAGGGGTTTCGCATGTCAAACAGAAGAAATTGTTTTTCGTTAAATAATATTTTCCGCGACGGAACGATCCACGATTTGAAGCAAAATTAGATATTAAATATCAAAGTCGTGGGATATTCATCTTGTACTGAATTTTTTACTTTTTGATTTGAATATTTCTGGTGAAATTAGTTTATTCGGATTCTGGTACTGCTTTAGGACAAGAAGAATTTAAAAAAGGGGTAAACTGAAGTCCAAAGTACAAAGAAGATATTCGAAAGCTTGTTCTCAAAGATGTCCCTGGTCCTTCATGTGTGCAGCCACTTCGAATCTGTGGTCGACGAAGAAGAAAATTTCTTTGCATCGGCAACACTGACGAACTACAAATAGCCTACATGAAACGTCCTGAATGCCGCAAAATGCCAGTTATTTAAATCCTGTTTCACTTGCATTTTCCGGTAGTATTTTCTTCTTGCAAACCATCGGTGAAATGAAAGGATGGGTGGGATCTCCTTGGGAAAACGACAGTATACAATTTCGAATTAAAACTGGTTAATTAAACGACCTCCCTAACAGCACAATTACATAGCAGGCATAAGCCTATCATATTCCCTCAGGTACATGGGAATGTGTCCAGTATGTGCCTTATATACTTCTGACAAGTAAACCTTACGTTTGGGTGAATCGAGTTGCTGACTGAGACACATATGAGAAAGTAGTACTAAATGTGGTTAGTATTTCAGTGAAGTTGTAGGTGCGAAGCTCCAGGGGTTTAGGAGATACAGCTACCAGAACATTACATGGATGTACAGAATAGTCTTCATACAGTTGGAGGTAAAAGCTCTGTAAGACCTCTTGTAACGACAAAAGGTGAATAACAAATATATGGGTATATATTAGGACTAGAGGGAAGTCATATAGTAAGGGTATACCTGACTATATGACTTCCCATCTTGAAATCCGCCATTTTGAATTAAGGTTAAGTTTTTAAAATAGGAATAGGGTCATGTGATGCATGATTTAAGGCGCAAATTTAATCAGAAGAACAATGGTCACGTTAATTTTGAGTTACGCACAATTGGTAAAAAGTTACAGGGAAATTAAATATTGTTGCAGCATATGTATTAGTCCTTTACCCCACCTTGTAAATTTTGTTTCAATGATAATAATTAAATAAAAAGCAGGTGGATAAGTATTAGGTCTATGGTAAGAGTTGCCTTGATGGCGGTCATGTTCAAATCCGCCATTTAGAAGCAGACAAAAGTTTTAAACAAAACTCATAATATTGACACCTTATTAATAGCAAATTTTACCATAACTCCAACGGTATAATCATTTTTGCTTAATCATGAACCAGCATTTGTTATCGCATAAACAAGTTGCTAATTTAAGGAAAAATGACCAAAGAGGAATTGATTCATAATTGAACTTGGGTCTTTTTTCCAGAAAAGTCATCAATTAATAGAATCAATATGTAGTTCAGAAAAGAGTGCATGACTTGCACAAATGCTCTGCTCACAGTGAGCACACATGACAAAGGCAATCGAGTTACACTTGACACATCTGTCGTTAACAATTCCGTCAAAGCAGTAGTCGTAAGGAGCGATCCATTTAATTTTGTGCTGGTTAATGATAAAGCAAAAATGGTTATACCGTTGGAGTTATGGTAAAATTTGCTATTAATAAGCTATCACTGTTATGCGTTTTGTTTAAAAATTTTGTCTGCTTCAAAAAGTCGGATTTGAACATGGCCGCCATCAAGGCAACTCTTACCATAGACCTAATATTTATCCACCTGCTTTTTATTTAATTATTATCATTAAAACAAAATTTACAAGGTGGGGTAAAGGACTAATACATATGCTGCAACAATATTTAATTTCCCTGTAACTTTTCACCAATTGTGCGTAACTCAAAATTAACGTGACCATTGTTCTTCTGATTAAATTTGCGCCTTAAATCATGCATCACATGACCCTATTCCTATTTTAAAAACTTAACCTTAATTCAAAATGGCGGATTTCAAGATGGGAAGTCATATAGTCAGGTATACCCTTACTATATGACTTCCCTCTAGTCCTAATATATACCCATATATTTGTTATTCACCTTTTGTCGTTACAAGAGGTCTTACAGAGCTTTTACCTCCAACTATATGAAGACTATTCTGTACTTCCATGTGATGTTCTGGTAGCTGTATCTCCTAAACCCCTGGAGCTTCGCACCTACAACTTCACTGAAATACTAACCACATTTAGTACTACTTTCTCATATGTGTCTCAGTCAGCAACTCGATTCACCCAAACGTAAGGTTTACTTGTGAGAAAGAAATCACATGGATGGTAAGTGATAGTCACAGTTTATGTCCGCCCCTAGGCACATGCCTAACATGTACCTGAGGAACGTGCCTAATATGTTCCCCATGCCGTAAGCGTCAATGAACCACAAAATTACTCCCCCAAAATATTTAATCGCCTATATGCGTAATGTGTTTACATTAAGGTGAGTCTAAACAATACTTTAAGCAAAAAAAAAAAAACGTAGCGCTAGCCTAGGGTGGGCGCGACCCACCAACCTTTGGAATACTAGCCACCTGCGCTTCCGACTTGGCCACAGCGGCGACGAATAGAGGGATAAATTGCTTGTAGAGGGATAAATTATTGAGGTCTTTTGTATTCGCTAATTAGAGTGTTTCTTTAACCGCATATATTCGACTATAACCGTTTGGGATCAGATAAAATCTACTCGCCATGTAATTTTATAACAAATTGACGAGTGTCTATTTACTTTATATCATGGTTCTTCCATATTCACTTTCAAACGATCGGCAATAGTTGTCATCTAATAAAGTTGATGCGTTTGTTGCTTGTAGTACACAATCGCTTAGAAAAAGAAGCAACAAATACATCAAATGTGGGAGATGAATTTAGATCACCTAAATGGCTAATGCCTACCACATCTTGTACTGTTAGATATCTGAAACAGTATGTACCTAAAGGAAGTACCTAAAACATGACGGATATATGTCCCAAGTGACGACATAAAAACAAAGAACTGTTAGAGTGCGAAACTGAGCCAGGTATATAAATGCTATATTTGTGGTACATAGTTGCAAATATCAATTAGGTGTAACAAGTACCTAAAACTGTAGGTAGCTGAAGTACATACTTAGCACATGAATATCATATGTGCCACGTGTCGGGTCCTAAAAAGTAGCTGGGACACCTAAATGTCACATGCCTAGCACATCTTGTGCTGTTAGGGCTTATGGGGTTAAAATATTATTACGACACTACTACTTTCTAATACTTTGATTTGTTGGCGAAAAACACTGCAAATATATTCAGAATACAAGCATTTTGTAGTAAAAAGTTATACCATTAAAAATAGTGTTTTGTTGTAATAACCCGCAAAATAAGCAAACTTGATGAAAAAACAAAAATAAAAAGACGTTACGTGACAAAGGGGGGGGAGGGGTTTGGCCTTGTGTTACGAACTGTAACAAGGGGGAAAGAGGGGGTAAAAATTGGTCAAAAATAGCGTTACGTAATATGTGGATGGCTTCTTACACTGAAACAACGATTTATAAGTTAAATAAATAAGTGAAAACTGTAATCTGAGCTTCCTCCTGGCTAAACGCTTAGCATACTTGCCTTTGAGGTAGGAGACTCAGATTCAATTTCCGGTGGAAGTTCATGTGTCTCTGATCCCACATTAAACTGTAGGTCCACGTCTCATATAGCCTGGCTACTGAAAGGGACGCTAAACTGAAAATCAAATCAAAACTATAATCTGAGATTTTTGTCTGCTTCTCTAACTACATGAAAGAAACATCGACTGTTTCCTTCTTCTTTTAAACCATCTGTGAACACGTAACTCAAAACCTTTATTTGCTCTGATAATATTTAATGTAAAATGAAATGAAATCATTGAGTTTTAGTCCCACGCGTATGCCGGCTAGGCTAAAGGAGATGGTAATTGATAATGAGAAATGAATGAAAGGGGGGAATGAAGAAAGCGGGAAAAAACGGAAGAACCCCGAGGAAAGCCACGCACACGGTGTTTGCCTACCTCAAAGTTTACTTGCCGCAAGCTGGAATCGAACCAGAGACCCCATCCACCAAAGGTGAACAATCTACCACAGAGCCACCGCGGCCGCAATATTTAATTTAAAGTTACATAAAGGTTGTTAGGTTATTTGAATTAAGTTTGTTAGGTTACTAATGTTGCCCCAAAAATAGGGCGAGATAAACAATAAATTATCTTCGTCTAGAAACAAATTGTATCGTCTCGTCTCGTAAACTTGTGTACTTTACAACTATTACGTTTATAATTTTTGTTTGAATTAGTTATATTTCAATATAAGCACCTGGTAACATTGAAAAGAAGAAAGTGTGGTGATGCGAACTCAAGGGAAATTTTCCATATCAAAGGGAAATCATACCACAATTTTACTTATGTAAGGAAAAGGAAAAAAAAAATAAGAAGCTGAAAAACGGGAATTTTCAATGTTTTGGAAGAAAGAAATATTTTTGATTGGCATAACCACGTAATAATTAGTCTATTGTTACAAACTATTCTGTTGGGGGTGAGCGACAAGACTCTCCGATATAGACTACATAGAATTCCACGTTTTCCACTAGTTAATTATTACGCTACTGGTTAAAGTGTACGTATATATCCCAAACTTAGGGGTCAAATGCCCCTTTTGCCCTTTCTACCGCTTAAAGCGTATTGCAATATCGCCTCATATTTACAAACAACAACATAATGATCACAATCAGCCGAAAAATGCCGTCTACGAAGAAATGTGAGGAGGAACGAAGAGTCACGAAGTGCCCCTACTCAGGGCCAGCTTTAGGCAATTTGCCGGCCCCATTACCCCACAAAGAACAAATATTAAAATCCACGATTTTAAGTATGTTTTCCCATCATAATTTTATTCACTATAGTGTTAATGAAAATATAGAATTCACTGAATAATAATAAAATAGTAAACCATTAATAAAGTGAGTTACATCGTCGCACAGTGGGGCCAAACCAGGCAATTCTTGGCAAAAACTCGAAAAATGAAGTAAAAGATTAACTCGATATAATTTGTTATAATAAAACCTTAATAGTGTACGCATAAGATAGTGTGCAGGAAAAGAAGTGATAGCAGCTTACAATGAGCTTATGATACGTGCAAACGGGGACGCGGCAGAAGTCCTAAACGGCAGAAGTTCTAAAAGGCAGAAGTCCTAAACGGCATTAGACCTAAAATGCACAAGTCCTAAAAATTATTTCGCGGCACAAGTCCTAAACTGCAGAAGTCCTAAAAGGCAGAAGTCCTAAACGGCAGAAGTCCTAAAAATCATACCGAGGCAGAAGTCCTAAAAGGCAGAAGTCCTAAACGGCAGAAGTCCTAAACTGCAGAAGTCCTAAAAATCTCTTATGGCGCTACCATCGCGTCCGTAAGAAGAATACTGTCGATCTGTTAATCAAAGTTTTAGATATACTGTTTCATATTACAGAGCCTTAGTTCTTACAAGTTATTTATATAAATACATATTCTATCGTTCTGAAATAATAAATAAATAAATAAATAAATAAATAAATAAATAAATAAAGCCTATTGTCCTTTCTTACTCTTTCCATGATATATTTCTATGTTGACAAAATTTTAACTTTCTACCAAATGTGATTCCCAGATCTTTCATAATGTCTGTTTTTCTCTATTTCCACACCATTGACTTCATATTAGTAACATAATATTGTGTTTTAGTTATGTACGTCATAAATTTTGCTTTCCTTTGTTGTTTTGAAGTAAATTATTTTTACACATATATTTCTTGTACAGAAGTATTTCTGTAGCAAATAATTGTCATACTCGTAATTAACTACTCCTGGGATACGGCTGTTTCGGTGTAGGACGTTTTGGTGCAGGGCGTTTCGGTGTACGGATTGCTCGGTGTAAGGACGTTTAGCCCTTTGGGGTCCATGGTACAGCGGGGGACACTTCTAAATGGTACACCTTAGCCGTAAATCTCCATATGGCTGTACCATTTAGAAGTGTCCCCCGCTGTACAATTTGTACCATACGGGTGTTTCATGGTACATTACGTTATAACTCTCCTATTTGAGCTTTTTCGTCCGGTTTTGTTTGTTTGTTTGTTTGTTTGTTTGTTTGTTTTTCAAGTCCAGAAGCATTGTAGAAGACATTACGTATGGTTTCACACCTTCCTGCGTCGAGACATAGGAGGTGATGACGTCATAAGTCCAAAATTTATATTTTCGTGTAATACTTTTTGGGGGGGGTTTATGTAAAGTATTTTTGGCTGGCTTATTTTTGCACGTAGAAGATTGAAATTTTGCACAAACATGCAGTCCACCGAGTAGTATTTACCAGATTTTTTTCAGATTTCTGCGTTAAAACAGGGGGGATCCAGAGGGTCAAAAAGTTGGAAAAAGGGATATTTTTACCAAAAAATCCCGTTTTTCCTCATTTTCCCGCCTTAGATACATGATGGAGACAAGTGAATGGTACCGCCTGAAAGGCAGTTCTATTCTGAAGAGAATGATGTGCGACACATGGCCCTAGGGTAATTAGGGAAGTGTCAGGGAATTTTTACCAAAATATACTTCTGTATAGGGGAATTTTTGACATTTTCGGTATTATTTTTTTTGCGGGCTTATTTTTGCACGTAGAAGATTGAAATTGTGCACAAACATTCAGTCCACCGAGTAGTATCTACCAGATTTTTTCAGATTTCTGCGTTAAAACGGGGGGTACAGAGGGGCTAAACTTTGAAAAAGGGAAATTTTTACCAAAAAATCCCTTTCACTGGATTTTCCCGCCTTAGATACATGATGGGGACAAGAGAATAGTATTGACTGAAAGGCAGTTCTATTCTGAAGATAATCATGGGCGAAACATGACCCTAGGGTAATTAGGGGTGTCTCAGGGATTTTTTAAAAATTTCCCTCTGTATACGGGAATATGGGACATTGTCGGTATATTTTTTTTTTTGGCGGGCTTACTTTTGCACCTGGAAAATTGGAATTGTGCATAAACATTCAGCCCACCGAGTAGTATTTACCAGATTTTTTTAAGATCTCTGCGTTAAAACAGGGGGGTCCAGGGGGGGCTAAAAGTTGAAAAAAGGATATTTAGACTCAAAAAATCCCGTTTTTCCTCATTTTCCCGCCTTAGATACATGATGGAGACACTTGAGTCATACCGCCTGAAAGGCAGTTCTATTCTGAAGAGGATGATGGGCGAAACATGAATCTAGGGTAATTAGGGATGTCTCAGGAAATTTTTTACCTGAGATCATGGTGTTTTACGGTAATTTGGGGCATGGTGGGAATTCCTGATAAAATTTCTCCCGCCCTCGGCATTCAAGATAGAAACTTGAAATTTGGCACACACATTCAGCATACCAAGTACTATTTATCAGATTTTTTTATATGGCTACGTTCAAACAGGGCCGCTCCAGAGGTGCCCAAAAATGCGAGAAAAAAATTCCCTCCGAAATTTTCCCTTTGACATCATTTTTCCCGCTCCTGGTATATGGTATGAGCATGCAAGTGGTATCATTTGAAAGCCAGCTCCATTCTGAAGAGAATGAGGTATGAACCATTATCCTAGGACAAATAGGGACGATGCAGTAGCTGCTTGACTGAAAGCCTAAAAAATAGCCCAAAAAAACCAGGTGCCGGAAAGGGTTAGGTGTGAGGCTGGTTCGGTGTAAAAGTTCTAATGTTTACACCGAAACGTCCACTCTTCAAAATGAAAATTATTCGTTAGGGAGAAATAAATTCACGAAGTAGAATATATAAATTAATAAATAAAATAAAAATTAACTGTTTCTGTAATTGGCAAGGGTTACTTATTTATAGTGAGTCCCCTCGCTTCACTCTATGTCAGAACTTCTTATATCCTCAAATGTTATAATTATTAATTGATTGGGAAAACGTTTTACGGTAATGATATATAGTAAAAAAAAGTGTGTGATGCATAAACATTGTGTACACCACACACACCTTATTACGGCAATAACTGTGCACAAATCGCAAAATGCTTCACAATCTTTGAAAGAAAATTTTCAAACACAGGTGGTTTTTCTTGCAATAACCGCTTTTATATCATGCATACCCAATAAGATTAGCAAATCTAGGAAAAGAAAACTGATTATGAATCAGTGATGAGATCTTAATTATATTATTACGGAGATGTAAATTCATGTTATAGTTGTAGAGAAGGACAGTGTCAGAAAAATGTCTCAAGAAAATTTTTAACGGCCTAAAGAACACAACAAGAGGCTGAATCCTACCAGTTGTTCCTGCAGAAATTGTTTCTATTATGAGTTACTCTTTTGTTCTTAAAATAGGTCAAAGTTGAATTGTGACCACTCCACGAAACTAATAACAAAATGGACTTTGCATTAGACGCTTGAAGAAAAATCTCTTGGAACCATGATCTCACAAGACTTGATGTTAATTTTTCCGGATTTGATGCTTTTACAAGGATATCTTCAAATTTAAAGAGGTTGTGTTGGACTATAAGACCAAATGTTCCATTGTTTTCCTACAAAACAATTAAAAGTGGTGATAACAAAACACTATTTGCAGAAATTAAAGGCTGTATGATGTAGCTACGAGTCATAGAATTTACTGACTGTACCACACTTTCTACTGTTTGTGTCCCTGTAAACACTAGAGTACGTCCCGTCTGCAAATTAAATCTATTGATCAGAGTTATAAATATTTAATTTTCCAATATGTGTTGCTTCACATTCGCGACAAATGCATTGGCATTGGCTTCTAACTTTTTGGCTATAGATTTAATCAAATGTCCTGTTAAAATAAGTACAAAAAGGGGTTTCAAATCAGTCTGCACCTTCTCTCAGTAGCCCCTGCCAATTATAATTGTTCTTGGCTAACTGCAAAACATTTCAAACCAGAAGACTATTTGTAATTGTAATCATCATATTGGATCCGCCAATTTGAATTTTGTAATTTCAACGTCAGGTTCTGAATCACTTGTCCTAAAACCTCCTTGACAGTAAGCTGGTCATATCATTTAATCTTCTATTTTAATGATTGCTTTCTGTTTATGCTTGGAGGCCACCTCTAACGTTTAAAGAATGGTTTCTACCCTTAAACCCGCACCATTGCCAAAAATAAAATTTTAAAAAAAGTGACGATTATTTTTTGATATTCTACAAGTATGCAAAGTTTCATTCAAATCAGTAAATTACACTTCCGTAAGTCTCCTTGTTAGTGCTGTTCAAATGGAAAAAATAAGTTAATTGGCGGATATGAAGTCAGAACAAAGAAAAAATACGCCGAAGTTACGAAGAGACTGAACAACGTTTGTGAAAATTACAAATCTGACGATGTGATTACAGTCTTAAAAGGAATTGTGTACAATTTTAGATTCTTAGTTGAGTGATTCTATGTAATTATATTTTTTTCAACAAAATTCCTTTGAGTTGAGATGAGTTGATTCTGAGTTTAACGTCCCGTTCAGGAGTGAGGCTATATGAGACGTCCACATACTGATTAACGTGGAATCCGAACCACATGAGCTCTCACCGGAAATCGAACCCGGGTCTCCCACGCCAAAAATTCCTTTGAGGTATTATTCAGTTTGTATATATTATTACTGTGTCTCAGGAACTTTGTACAACATATTTATTTCAATTTAGAAATAATGCTGAATATTTTGCAGTAAATTTGATTATTATTCTATAAAACTCGCCTATGGACATCTCTGAATAAAAATTATTGTTGCGAATGGATTGGTGTTGTATTATCATCCTGTCTCAATAACAATGAGACTCAATAACAATGTTAATCAGTTTACACTATTCCAGAGTGGCTACCCTATGACACTTCATGCCTATTCATTACAAGCGCAATCAAATATTAGGATATACACCGAAACGTCCTTTACAGCAAGCGTCCTTACACCGAAACATCCTAAACCCTTACTCGTTATCATTATTAATAATAATTTTAGTGTTACTAACATAGTTGTTACCGTTGGAATTAAATACGTTCATATTGGTATTGTGGCAACTACTTAGTACTGAAATGCTTTATCGAATATTTAAGTCTGTAGTTTGTAGCAGGGTGGCCATAGAAGTTAATGGCTTATAGCCCATAGTGCGTCACTGAAATTTTAGAGGATCTTTGAAAAGCAACTTAATTGAAATTAATGAGTAATATATATTTAAAATACATTTATTTAATACAAGAACATTACGTTTAATCAATTCCGCAACCATGGTTAAGGAAGGGATGTATTAAAGTACGAACCATTGAAATAGTGCAGAAGCAATAGCTGAGTTTTTTTTATAAACATATATATAGATGAAAGTATACTAGAATGTAACTATAACTAACTAGACTAGAAATGAAAGAATGTAACTATATATATATATATATATATATATATATATATATATATATATATATATATATATATATATATATATATATATATATATATATATATATATATATATATATAAATGAAAGTAACTGTATTTGTAACTTAACAACACTTGAACCACCAGACTGATCTCGACAAAAACTTTCAACATAGATGAGGTTCGGGCCTGAGATGGTTTTATCATTTCACTTTGAAGGTGCAACTTGGAGGAAGGAAGTGCGGAAATTATCGATCTTAGTGTCGAACCCATAGTTTTCGGGGTTGCTGAGATGAACACTGACATCTCCGATGAAGCTTAAATTCTAATTCAGTACTGCAACTTGGGGGAAGGAGAGGAAGATGTATAAAATAATCGAAAATGACCGCTATAAGTGTCGAATCCATAGTTTTTGCGGTCGCTGAAATGAACAGTTACACTTTCGATGCCATTTAAATTCAAATTTACTCCCGCAAATTGAGGGAGGTACATAAAAATGATGCAAAATAATTGATATTAGTGTGAACCCATAGTTTTTGGGGTCGCTGAGGTGAACAGTTACACTTTCGATGCCGTTTAAATTCAAATTTACTCCCACAAATTGAGGGAGGTATATAAAAATGATGAAAAATAATCCATATTAGTATGAATCCATAGTTTTCGAGGTCGCTGAGGTGAACAGTGACACTTTCGATGCTGTTTAAAAAATTTAAATTTGTCCCCGCAAATTGAGGGAGGGGGAGGTATATTAAAATGTTGGAAAATAAATCGATATTAGTGTGAATCCATAGTTTTCAGGGCCACTGAGATAAACAGTAACATTTCCGATGCAGTTTAAATCCAAATTCAACGCCGAAACTTTAGGGAGGGGGAAGGGGGTGATATATAAAAAAATGATCGAAAATGACTGATATTAGTGTTGAATCTATAGTTTTTGGGGTTGCTGAGATCAGCAGTGACGCTTCTAATGCCGTTTAAACCCAAATTAAGCGCCGTGATCTGGGGACAGAGGAGAGGGGTATATATATGTATGTATATATATGAAATAGTATATATATAGGTGTTTTCCCACTTGCGACAGTCCTATAAGCGACAGGAACTGTTAACTGTCCTATGAGCGACCGATTCGATCTATTAACTGCCCTATGAGTAACCGATTTGTTCATACTAAGATAATAGAAGAAGATAAGGTTCTCACTTCTTTAACTTGTTTTATGCTAATGTGATTTAGAAAATGTACTATGAAAAATTTCACTCTATCTGAATTTAATACGTGAGAATGCTCTCATTATATTAACAATCTTTTATACGTTTTTCCTAATATTATATTTTTGAATTAATTTATATGAATACATTGACTCTATCAAGGGGAAAACTAACTAAATATTTAGAGTAGCTCCGCCTTTGTCTATGATTCTAATATAATTAAAAATGTCATGTTAAAATGATACGGAACATAAGTTTAGATTGAATATGTTTATGGCATAAGAAAGAAATCAGAAAGAGGTATGGGCGCCCGAAGAAAATTTTCTAGGGAGGGGCATCTCCATGGTTGCTGTATCATGTCTGGTATATCTGGTATTTAATATACGTGGTTTGCTATATTATGTATACATTTTTGTGAGCCAGGGGGCGACCCCTGCCTTCCCATCGGGTGCCCATGGAAAAAAGGTGTTCACCATTTGAGGATATCAAAGAAATCTAAAAACACGGTGTATTCGAAGAAATTATTACACAAGTCACAAAACTCTCGCAGGACTTAACAATTCGTCTAGTTATAAGGGATTATTTCGCATTGCTTCACGACAAGCTTTTATGTATAAGTCAAAACAAGGGAGGAAGGCAAATTAATCGATTAGTTTACGTTTTAGTAGCTTACAATAGGGGGACGGTAGTTTAAGGAGTTTGTGTACCTTTTGGATTGTTTTACCTTTAGGAATATACTTTTCATGGAAATATCCCTGTTGTCTCGTTAAGTTATTTGATATGTTTATGTCAAATCTAACTCAAAATTAAAATCAGTTTTATTTGCACTCACAGTAGAGGAAAATATATTTGACGAACAGTATCACTGGCACGTGTATATTTCATACCAAGGTTGTTCGGGTGCTAATAACGCCAGAGGCAAACATATTTTACGAGATGGAATCATATCATCTTCCATCATCTCAATGTAAATGAATCGGTCGCTCATAGGACAGATAACAGTTCCTGTCACTAATAGGACCGTCGCTTCTGGGACTAATTATATATATATATATATATATATATATATATATATATATATATATATATATATATATATATATATATAATGTGTGTGTGTGACCGATCGTTTTTGGGGTTGCTTTGATGAACAGTAACACTTCCGATGCCGTTTACATCCAAATTCATCTCCGCAACTTGGAGGCGGAGATATATATATATAAAAATGATCGAAAATGACCGATATTAGTGTCGAATCCATAGTTTTTAGAGTCGGTGAAATGAACAGTAACACTTCCGATGCACTTTAAATCCAAATGCATTCCCGCAACTTGGAGGCGGATATATATATGATCCAAAATGATTGATACTAGTGTTGAATTCATGGTTTTTGGGTTCCTGAGATGAACAATGACACTTCCGATGACATTTAAATCCAAATTCAGCACCGCAACTTGTGGGAGGAGAAGATGTGGGTATATAAAAATGGTCGAAAATTGTCGATATTAGTGTCGAATCCATACTTTTCTGGGTGGCTGAGATGAACAGTGACACTTCCGATGCCGTTTAAATCTAAATTCAGCCCCCATTATTACTCCTAAAGGGAGAGGATGACATGTAATAGTAAGTGAAAATGACTGATACTAGTGTCAAACTCATAGTTTTGGGGTCCCTAAGTTCACTGGTGACAGTTTTGATGCTCCTTATACCGAAAATGAAACTATTCTCCCCGTATGAAGAACGGGTATTCTGCTAGTCTTTAAGAATAACGAACGGAAGTTTCACATGTTAAATTCTTTAATATATTTGTCGCTGCTCAAATTTACGCACTTATGCGGTATATGTGTGTATATGTAAAAAAAAAATCCTTTCTCTTTTTGAGTTCTTCGAAAAGTATACAAATAATAAAGATGTATTTTTTTTTATCAGAAAACTAAAAAGTAAAATTAAAAGATGTTGCTTTAACTATTTTTCCTGCTAGCGAAATACGTTGTATGTATAGATGCTGCAGACACGTTACAGCAAATAAGATTAGCATCAGGCGAATAAATAGTTTTTAAATTACATTATCCGGGTTTTGCCAATATTTCCGAACAAAAGATTTTTTTTCTAATGGGTTCAAAATTTACAAAAAATTACACAGCACAAGGAAGATACGTATATCCATAAAATAGATATTTGATTTTAACATACTGGTATTAACTAAAATGATTCTGGCCCTGTTATTTTAACACTTCCCTGCCATGAAACGGTAACTTTATAAGATTACTTAAGATAATTTAAATGCGTCTATATTATTTAATCTAACTTCGATTATATTTCAGAATTTTTTGTAGCCATAACTCCATTCTATCACGGTGCTAACTTTAAAGGAATGGTGTAAATATATTTATTGCCATTAAATTTCCCTATTCTAATACAAGAAACATAACTACTCAATGATCTTAACTGTAAAGCAGTAAATATAAAATAGTGTAGTTTTCATTTTACGGAATTTATTTATTTTTGTTTTAGGAATTTGTCTTGGGATTCTCGTATCTCCATTCGAAAGAAACGAATTTCTTAACTAATTATGTAATTAATTCTTAGAATGAAATAGGTTGTATTATGTAATTCATGTATAAGTGCAGAACAGATAGTGATAATAATAATCTTAGTAGTACAAATATAGCTGTTACTGTTGGAATTAGATACGTTCGTAACATTATTGCCAACTAGTTGCTACATCGTCCCAATTTCGTGTGGTGGTGGCGAATTTCAGAACTAAAGCAAGTGAATGAAAAAGGCACAAGTCCTAAATGGCAGAAGTCCTAAAAGGCAGAAGTCCTAAAACGCACAAGTCCTAAAAATCATATCGCGGCAGAAGTCCTAAACGGCAGAAGTCCTAAAAGGCAGAAGTCCTAAAAATCATACCGAGGCAGAAGTCCTAAAGTGCAGAAGTCCTAAAATTTAGGTCTAGTGCCCATATTTTTAGGACTTCTGCACTTTAGGACTTCTGCACTTTAGGACTTCTGGATGTCACCCGTGCAAACTTGGTTATCCGCCGACGAGACGCTGGTTAGTGACAGAAAATAGAAAGTTGACTTTGAATGCGACTATCTCCATATTGCTTATAGATATTCAGTAGCTGGTAAACATGGTGACACGACCCACATTTATGTATCGTTTTTAGGGGTCTGCACGGGCCGAATTTTTAACTCTGGCCCAGCCCGGCCCGTGAATTTATGTGAGGCCCGACCCGAGTCCGAAATATGTTTTAGCATTTAGACCCGAGCCTGGTCCGAGCTCTTGTAATAATCAAATAAGCCCGAAAATACTGAAACTTAATAATTAACAAAAAATTGTATTTTTATTTACAGCAATAAGAGATTTAATTGTGCAGTTGTACTTTAATGGTTCTCAAGAAAGAACGGTGCGATAAATATACAGACGTGTTCAAAGTATTAGACTCACGCTCGAAAAATGCAAAATTGATGTAGGAGTCCTAATTTCAGAGTTCTAGAACATTTGATTTAATGGTTAAATCACCAATATACGATCCTTCATTTGTTTACTGTACAGTTGAAGTGGTGATATCACCGTTGAACAGCAGATGGTATTAGTGAGGGGGGGGGGGGAAATTCTGAAATTGGTGTTTCAGTTGTAGATAGCTATTGTGCTTCCTATCAACAAGTTACAGTCTGAAGTGTTGTGGTTGCTGTCGTAAGAAGTTGACATTCTAAGCGTTCAACAGTTCAAATGGGCCAGTTTAAACTGATCGTGACGTGTTTCGGTGAGTGCTTAAGCCCCGAAGCCACTCCCTTAAATATGCCACTACATAAAATACAGTATTAAATATCTTGCGTTGATCAAATGAAGTTCCTTCTGATCATTAACATTTCTATTGAAGTTGTTATTACGTGATGCATAAATTAAATGTAGTATTGTACTCACTTCAAAGTGGGAGATGCAAGTAACAAACGCTTATCCAAGAAATTTGACAGCTAACTGTAAGAATGTACTTTCTCTTTCTCTCCCTTCATTTTCAAATATGCAGGAGTACCCCCGTGTAGCGTAGTCGTTAACGCTCTCGCCTTCGCTGCGAGCGGTCCCGGGTTCGATTCCCGGTAGGGACACTGGGTCGAAAAAGTGTGAAACGTTTTTTCAGGCCAACCATCCTGAATGAGGTTTTCCTGGGTTTTCGTAATTTACACCAGGCAAATGCCGGGCTGGTACCTAACTTATAGGCCCCAGGCTGCTTCCTTCCTTACCCAATCCTTTATTCCTTCCCTTTCCCCGGATACTGTGCTCTCAGAGGGACGTCATCCCTCAAACGCGATGGGCTAAATGGCCTTAGATGCCGAAAGCCCAGAAATTAATTCCTAATCGTAATCCTAATCAAATATGCAGGAAGTGAAAACAGCAAGTGAGGAGGAAATTCTCCTCTGCAAATCCAAGACAGAAGAAAATATGAATTGCACTTCAAAATATTTGTAGTGGAGCTAAATGGGAATATTAGTTTATCGGGCCTACCCTACTTGTGGGATTACGCTTCGCCACTGATTTTCTCACGTAATATTGTAAGAACAGTAAAATATTCAGAAACTGAATGTTGAGTCTAATAATTTGAATATGTCTGCAGTTGTACACTATATTTACAAAGTTAGGCCAGAGAAATATGGTTGTATATTTAAAAAATTACTGCCCCAGCCCGTGCAGACCTCTAATCATTTTGTGTATTTAGAATGTTGATGTGATGTGTAGTAGTACTATTTAATATCATATTTGGAAAATGCTGTGGTACTGAAAGCATATAAACTACGGTCATACAATAGAATGGCATTTTAGTAGAAAATATGGCATAATATGTCTATGATTTTTAATATGTCGTAGCTGAAACATTGTTCTTACTGTATGCAAAGACAAAATCTGCACATATTTGCACTTTTGGGAAATATAGGACATGAAAATATTTTAGGAATAATGTATTCTGATTGTAGTGTTGCTTTTGCATTGAGTTGGGATGTATGTGAGAGCAAGTGTTAGGTTATTAGACGTGTGATCCCCATGCATGCACTGACAAAGTTGAATATAAGTCGATTCTGGAAATTTTGCTCCCAGACCTCGTTGGGGGCTTCACCCCAGATCCCATCTTGTTCCCAACATCTAGTCATACTTCTGTGGCATTCACCAACAGAATTAAACTATAGTCAACCATATTTGATTAATGGTGGCGACATTTTGAAACGCCAATGTTTGCTAAACAATCTACAGACCATAAGGTAGCACCATATTAAAAATGATGTTGATCAATTCAGTGTTTTTTTTTTTTTTTGTGTGTGTGTGTGTGATGCGTGCACAGAAGTGACATTCGAATCAACTGTAATGAACCTCCGCTCGCTCCAGCTCAGAGTGTTCCAATCAAAGCCCTGAATTGAGCCCACGTATTGCACAATGCAATAGGCCTATATGAAACAACCTGAACAGGTTACCGATGCGTTTAAATCGTAATATGTTTAATATATCTGATATTATATTCATATCGAGAACTTGTGATGACATAATTTTATGTATTGAAGCGTCCTTGCATCTTCATTGTCATAACAAATCCTTCACAACTTTCAAATAATTTTGAAAAGCAAGAACTTTTCTTTAACTTAATTTTATTGTTCTTCATTAGTGAATTGTATAATTACACTTTTTCCTTTCACGCGCAAGAATGTAAGCCAAAATAGTAAATTGCCAAATGAAAACATATTGCCCACGCGCGTCTTTATCCTAATCGTATAATCTAATTTAGGCGAAAATATAAGGAATATTTCCTTTTGTGATGTAAATGTTCTTATGAAATAATGTCGAAATAAATAAACATTTCAGTCCACGGAACTTCTTTTACACTTTTAAAGACATGTTCATATAGTGCATCTTGGTGCGTGCCACTTAAAAACTATTATTATTATTATTATTATTATTATTATTATTATTATTATTATTATTATTATTATTATTTTGCTTGTAAATTTATTTTATGTCTAAATCTTTCTTCTACATATTGAATACATTATTGTAGCTACTGCACACACCGAACTAAATGGTTTTCTTACTATTTTATGTGCTTCATATTGTGCATTCCTACTTTTTGTCAAGAATTCAGTGCTTTGGCCCCACTGTACGTCGGTAAGAACGTATATATATATATATATATATATATATATATATATATATATATATATATATATATACACTGAGAGAAATGCATACTCCAGTCGGCATGTAAATGCTGTTTTTACCAGGTTACGCGCGTCACCTCATTAAGTAATGTTGTTTCATCCGTAGTACTGTCTACACCACCGTCCAGCGAAAATTTTGTATTGTAGGACCACCATTTCAAATCTAGAATTAACGCCATACCCATTCCGACGGTGGTAACTTACGTATATAATGTTGTTACCACCTTCCTACGATTGTTCCCTCCTGCTTCTTTCTAAATCTGTGACTCCCTACCTTACGAGAGTAATAGTTTTCAACACGAAACCAATCATGTGAATAAAATTATCCAATCACAGCAAGTCTAGTTCGACGCCGAACTCCAGACTTGGCATGGTGTTCCCACTTGCTGTACTTTTATACATGAAATTACATTACTTAAGGAGCGCACCCGCGTAAATACGATGTATCCACACGGAAATCCTAGTCCTTTTTTTCTCAGTGTATATATATATATATATATATATATATATATATATATATATATATATATAGATAGATAGATAGATAGATAGATAGATAGATAAACTGTTTTTTTAATGTATCACCATACAGAGTGAAATAATAAAAACTTATGAGAATGTTGGCAACTCATCAAATTCTCGCCGACACTAGTACCTTGCCTTGGAGAGGGCGAGCGGGGAGACTGTCCCGGGCGCCGAAGTAAGAGGGGCGCAAAATTCCGGAGAAAATGGAAAAAGAGAGGAAAAATTACCTCGAATATATGTATGAGAGCGCCGTCGTATACTTTCGCCCCGGGGCCTGATTTTCCACAGCACGACACTTTCCGACACTGCAAATTGAAACAAATAGAAATAGTTACAAGTTACTTACATTCTCATGTTGACTTCTCATCTTGTGGAATGAAGAACCATTCTCGGCACCTGGTAGTTTTTTTCCCGCAACATATTACAAGGTTAAACATTTACAACTATTAATTGTCGGTTTGTCACAGAAAATTAATGATCACTTCACTATTAAACAACGAAGGAGAGGGAAAGGCCTAAGCACTACAAATACAATCTCCCTGTGTATGTTTTTTTTTCCCTTTAAATAATAATCTATTAGTGAAAGATAAACCAAATACACCTGCAGAAGAAAAATGGTAATCCTTTTTATATAAAATTCAATATCGAGCTTCAATCTCAACATATCAGTTTGCAATTCCTGTGCAACTAGCTCTTTTATCTTTATTTCTTGATTTTTCATCTGCATCTGAAAAAATGTTTCCACCTTCAATGATAAGGAACTTGTTTGTGACAATCAAAGACTTGTTTTCATATCAAAACTGTGATAACGAAGTGGAACAGGTGTTTGCTACTGTCCATCGGATCTTAAAAGAAAGCGACCTAAACAAGTTTCTGAATCTAGTATTAAAACAGAAGGTCAGCTTAGTAAACTTGACTACCATTATCATGAAGTCTGTTTCCAACGAAAAATATTTATTTTAATAATAGCCTATAGTTATAACAGATTTTGCCGCCCTGTGCAAATGCACGTGTTGCACATGGTAGAGCCGGTCTTGCCCCTCCACAGGCTATAAAAGAGCATATCGAGAGGCAGGAAACATCAGTTCCACCTCATACCTTTCTCTCCAAGCTGCTCTGGGCAGGAGAGACTCACGAATCTCACTAATCTCCGCGCTGCATTGCGCAGGAGATATTAATCCACCTCTGTGCTGTTATAGGAAGAGGTCCCTATCAAGGGCGTTTTTCTGGGGGTCCCGCCCCCTCCCCAAAGCTCATGTGGGCCCCCTATTGTATTTATGAATATACAATATTTTACATAATTTGAATGCAATTTCTCTTAAAATCCTCATATATATACCTTCTGCATCTGAATGGGCTCCCCCAAATTTACAGAGAAATCGGCGCCCTTGGTCCCTATGCGTCTCCGCAATGCACTGAACAGAAGACTTCATGCCACCTCCGCGCTGTTGTGGGCAGAAGATCCAAACTCATAGAGACAGAATTATTGTTAGAGAATCTACTCATTTATGGTAGTGTATACATAAATTTTCTATAATAAAAGGTGAGGGGAAATAAAACAAGTGTAACTCTTCTCTACCATATATTATAAATTTTCTGCTTTGAATGTCATTAAAATATACAAAAGAAAGAAAATTAGCTATGACTGCCTAACCGCAGTCTGTATGGTTAGACCTTCATTTCAGGCAAAAAGTATTACCTGTACAACATTTTGTGTTACGAAACGGCACCTAAATCTACAGAACAAAAAAGATTTATACAAATTGTAAGTTGCGGATGCAAGGAGTGTAATTGGTGGAATTTTATTGGAAAATGAAGTCTTCGCATTCGCATAGTTTATAATTTTACTTGTATTTAAATTAATTAGACATGTAATTATTACGGTATTTGAGCTTGTGGCTTATTTTTATGAATGTATACAGTAAAATTTGCCTATGGTGCTATTGTAACCGCTTTCCGGATCTGTTCCTGACGTTCCATCAACGAGTATTTTCAAGAGATCTGAACTTAGCTGGTTAAGACATTAAAGAACATTTCTAGACAGGGATTACAGAACTTTTCCCGGATCACTCTCAGGTCTCAATAATGAAACGAGCATAAAGTACCGAGACGTTCGGATGTCTCGTCTCGAAATCCTCACGGACATCCAGATGATCGCTCAGACCGCGACACACAAAACACCATTCACACATGCAACGAAAACACATTAAATAAAATAACACTATGCTTATTTATTAAATGCACTATGTGTAGAAAAAAATATTAAGAAGAAAAATAATCACAACACTAAACACTGATGTGAATGTAAACACTTAACTATTACGATAAACATAAAATTACACTTCACATTTCACGATATAATAGTCCTTTAAAATTGTGTCATATATGAATATTATATTTTGGGGTTCACCACAAGCACTTTTCTCACACCACTAAATAATGCACATTGCGGTTAGCACTTAGCACTGTGGGGTAACACTAAAAGTAATCCCACGACGTAGGTTCCTTACTGCTACGCTAAGAATTTACCAAAAATCCAAGGTGGTGTATCCATGGAATGAATGTCTGCCAGCACGGTATAAAAAATCGAAAAGTTACTGGGAACCGTTTACTGATTCGAACGTCAGACTCGGGACTTTACTAAATGGAAGGTAGCCGCTAAGTAAGTCATTGGGCGGCTACTTGGCTTATGCTCCTCTATAGCGTGTTAAACGGACATGTTGGCTGCATCGACACACGGAAAACATCCCTAGAGTTCAGGTGCTCCAGGTACGAGCTGGGTTGACCAACTGGTCAATGTTGATAGTTCATTTTAAAATGTGGTCAGGTTAAACCACCTTATGGATATGCAAATTAGATGTTGAAAGAATTTGCGTTAATTCACAGTTCACTGGCCAGAATGTAGAAGATGACGATAGTCGATTGTGAGAACTTCAAGATAAAAACTGGCTGAACAATATTGCTAGGCGACAGTCTCGTTAAATTACACCTGTCATGATCAGTATTACCATAAACAATTGAAGAAAACGATTTAGTTCCAAGCAATCATATAACGTAGTCTTTGCATATTAATGAGTAAGGAAGAAACACTGAAATATCCAAGTAATAGAAATACGATTTTGAATCATATAGTTCAGGAAATGAATATAGTCTTTGTTACTCACTAAAATCTTATCACCCTGAAAAAACGTTTCACATATATGTATTGGTGAACGATGAAAAACTCTATTGTTCTAAGTCGTGGTAGAAAAATCGGGTTACTAGTAATTCCCGTTGAAGAAAGAAATTATTTGCGTCGCAAAAATAAAGTATAAATGGAAGAATTGTTTCTGTCTTTCCAAAATATACAGAGCGTCCGCAAAAATTACTTATATAACCAGGTGACGGATATACTATAAGTGTATTTTAATCGATTTTGAGAATGTAGGATTTTTTGATGAATGAGGGGAAAATCTATACCGGTAAGAGGAAACTTCTACTCAGCTAGGTTGGCATCAGTGTTACCAATTTGGGAGAAAAGTCGCTAAATCTAAGTGTTAACTGTACAACATTTTTCGTTACGAGACGACAGCTAGGTTTTTTCTTGCTAACCTGCAGGGCTAGCCACGTCCAACATAGTGAAAAAATCATTTTCCGATTAGTGACTCTTTTGGTGATTTTTGAATGACGATTTAGTGATTTTTGCTGCATTCAGTCTGTCCATCAGTTGTCAAGCACTTTCAGTTCTAAGGGGCTGTTCACATATTACGTAACACTATTTTTGACAGATGTTTACTCCTCCCACCCCTTGTCACACTTCGTAACCCAAGATCAACCCCTTTCCCCCTTTGTTACGCAGCACTATTTGATTTGTGTTTTTCCCATCATTTTTGCTTATTTAGGGGTTATTACAATAAAAACTATTTTTAATTGTAGTACTTCTTAATTAGAAAATGCATGTATTCTGAATATATTTGTGGTGCCCCCCTCCCCCAACAAATCAAAATATTAGAAAATGGAAATACCGTAATAATATTTTAACCCCATAAGGTTATTTGATTAACCAGTCATAATTCTTCAAAACTGCATACTGTTGGTTTCCCAAGGAGACCCCACCCATTCTTTCATTTCACCAATGATTGGCAAGGAGGAAATACTGCCGAGAGATGCAGGTGAAACGGGATCTAAAGAACTGACATCGATCTCTTTTTCCGGGATTCAGGATGTTTCATATATTTGAAGTTCGCTAGTGTCGACGATGCAAAGAAGTTCTCTCCTTCGTTGACTATAGATTCGAAGTGGCTGCATACCTAAAAGAGCAGGGACATATTATTTGTGATCAAGCTTTGAAACATCTTCTTTGGACTTCAGCTTACCCCTTTTGAAACTCTTGTTGTTCTAAATCAGTGCCAGAATGCGAATAAACTCGATTTCTCTAGAAATATCCAAATCCAAAAATGCTGCTTATGAAGGCTTGTCTTCTAACTCGATTAATCCAATGACAAATATGTCATCCATCTTCCATCAGTTCCTTAGGATTTGTGATCGTCTCATCACCATCAGAGCCGTAGCCTGGGGGGAGGGTGGGGCTGTCTCCCCAGGCGCTGATAGAAAGAGGGCGCCGAACGAATATGAAGAAAGGAAAAGTGTTGGAAATGAGTAAACGATGCGTCACCCCGAAAAAGTATTTGCGCTCTCTTTCGGTTTGCAAAGAAATAGATTTGGTAAAAAATTTTCTTGCTCGCGTCGCTCGCAATTCAAACATTTTAATAAGTGACAACAAGTTTTTACTTATTATGATTTATGATATATGATATAAAGTTATAAATAATAACTTTATATTATATATAATAAAAAGTTATTATATGTGATTTCTTAATGACGATGTGATATATAAGGTGCCGAGTAGTGACATGGTGTACGCAGGAGTGTTTTGAAAATCAGAAACGGTCAAAGTCTCAAATACGCGTTCGGCGTTTTGATGGTGATGAGTTCGTCACTCTTTTCTACTCAATCGGATTAATCACAACGCGACGATGAGAATGAAGGTATGGAAATGAAAGGAGTAAAGACACACACACACAAGCTACTGTTTGTGTGGGAATATTAAAAATTAAATTAAACAAGGGGAATAATAACATTATGGAACTTGAAGCAGTTGTAGAACAGGGGCTTAAGGGTCAGAACTTAATCGAATGAATTTCGTCTTTTTTAAAGACTGATCAGTACCAGATTTCCTTTTGTGCATACGTATCTATCTACGACTTTTATCTCTCTACATACATACAACACACACACACACATTATATATATCATTTCCTTAAGGTTTGTGATCGTCTCATGTATGGGAGTGTAGATGTTAGTGTATTTTTAATATGTTAATTAATAATAACTAAAGTTAAATTCAGAACTTTAATTCGTTAAGAAATTAAGTAATTACTATATTTCAAACATATGTAGTAGGCAAACTACCGGTATATGTTGAATTTTAAATACAAACATTAAACATATTCTTCACCTCTATCGATCAATATTGATAAATTCATAAATAAGGCTCCTTCTGAATTTCCGTTACATTTTACAAAATATTTTCTTATCGTTAAAGAATCGAAATTAAAACGCTATTTGTGTAGTCACATACAGAATAAAATTACAAAAGTTTACAATTATTACTAGAAATTAAATCTGTCATTCATTTCGAACATTTTAAAAGGATATAGTTTCTAATGTATTGAAATTTTATTTCTTATCAATAATATGAAACGTTGCAAATAGTTGTAAATTTCCATCTTTTCTCCAAATGGATTTGTTTACAACCAAAGGTAGTTTAGTGAAGTTTAACAAGAAAAAGAGTCTAAAATAAGCTTCTTTAAAACAGCTCTTATTTGTAAGAGAATACGTAATAATCGCTGTTGGTTGTTGCAATGATCTGTCCAAGCAGCTATTCAGCGTAGTATAAGAACAGAAGATGCTCCTCTTATATGTAATAAAACAAAACAAAACAAAACAAAACAAAATTTAGTAAGGTAGGCGGAGGGGTGCCGAAGTCTCTAGCTACGGCTCTGATCACCATTTCATTTTGTCTGAGTCGATAACGATTTCAATCTGATTATATCTTTCATAACTAACTTTACGATGTTCTCATTAGCGTACATTAGGTTTTCCTGACTTGAATTATTTTTAAAAAGATACAGCTGTTAAGAAACCTTTGAGCCAACGAATTCATCTCAATGTGAGTTTCGTTATGTCTTACAAATATAAACTTATGGAAATATAGACTTCACCATTTGTATTTCTCGTAAAATTCCAACTCAATTTGGTATATTATATAACCCCCTTCCTATCTAAAAAAGGCGAGCGAGATATAAGATGGCCGATTTCAAGATGGCGGTCGTAATAAGCATACCCTCAAATAGATGTCTACTTCCTCCCGGTGTCGGTTAATGTCTTTTTTGTTGTTGTTGTTTGTTTGTTTTTAATACCTTTACCCGTTTTACCAATAAAATGAAATTTGAAACACATTGTTATGGCTTATTCTGATCAATCAGGATTTTGGCCACTGCGGCCGTCTTTGTAGACGGAAGCACTTTAAATTTAGCTTACGCTCGTTTCTTGATATTCCACATTGCTCTGCCAAGTTTGGTCAAGAAACTAGATTTCGACATCGATAAGTTTACTTGTAACAGAAGAAAACTGAAATACTGGTACAGAACCTTCTGGAAAAATTGGGAGGCAAGGTCATTCACTCACTATTTGAGTTATTTATCTGAAAAACTAGCTGCTATAAGCAATGAACAGGGTGATTATTTTCATCAGAATATTTTGCAGATATATATATATATATATATATATATATATATATATATATATATATATATATATATATATATATATATATATATATATATATATAGGTTCTACAGACTTCGGTACAGAAGTTATTTGTAAACCTGGGGCCCCGCACCACCTAAGGCCAGCCCTGATTCTACCTGGTTGTGGCAGTTCAGTTACACCGTGAACTTGCGAAAGGACAGAATGAACATGGAGAGAGTCATAAGGGCGTGTATGCTGTACGAATTCAAACTGGGGTCAAACGCCGCTGCAGCGGGGCGGAAAATATGCCAGGTCTTTGGTGAAAGTATCGTGACTACGCGGTCAGTGCAGCAGTTGTTTAACAAGTTTATGGACGGTGACGAAACACTCGAAGACGCACCACGTGCCGGAATACCAACACATGTACAAAATGAAGATCTTCAGGCAGCAATTGAGGCGACATATGAGGAACTGCGACTACAATTCAGTGTGAGTGGAGAAACCATTCGGCATCACCTCCATCAACTTGGGAAGGACTACAAGTTGTGTCGATGGGTCCCACATGATTTTACTCCGGGTCAGAAGACAATACGAGCAGACACCTGTGTTTCTTTGCTATCTCGTCTGAGGAAGGAACCATTTCTGGACAGGGTGTTGACATGTGATGAGAAGTGGGTCCTGTACGAAGCTCTACGACGCCATCATCATTGGTTCGCCTGTTCCAAAACAGCCGAAACTACACTGGACCAAAATGAATGAATGAAATGAAAATGTCTTTATTGAAGCGGGCGAGGTTCAGCCATGACTGCTCTACCACCTAACCCTTGTCAAAAGAATACATTATTAAACATTACACATCAAAAGGAACAGAAAAAAAACTAAAAAAATACAAGTAAAAGAATAAATCAGAAAATAAACAAGTGACATATGCAATAAAAAGTATCGATATTGTTGGATTTAGCTAAGCTGTTACATAAAACTGTACATGTCGTAAGTGCCAGAGGCCAGTCGCTGGGATTTCATCAAATGTGATTTTAATGAATTTCGAAATGAATTAAATGACTTTATTTCCGTGAGAGCTTTTGGTATCGCATTCCATACTCTCGGACCTGCTCTAGAAAATGATCCTTGCACTATCTTCAGTTCAAGTCTTTGTACATTGAATTTCTCACTGTTACGCGTAACGTGAGAGTGAATTTGTGACCCCTTTGTAAATTTACAATATAAATATTGTGGGGATTGAGTTTTAAGGATTTTATATATCAGACAACTATAGCGTAGGTATCTTCTTCTTGACATTGTTAAAATGTCGTTTCTATTTAGCACTGGTAGGATATGTTCCAATTTCTTTAAGTTAAAGGCAAACCTAATGCACGAGTTCTGTATTTTCTGTATAGTTTTAGAATTGTAAACAGAGAGAGATGGTCCATATACAGCGTCACAGTAGTCTAATAACGGTAAAACAAGAACTTGTATGAGATATAATTTCATAGACTGAGATAGAAAGTCTTTGGCTTTGTAAAGTCGACGTAATAAAGTAATAGCTTTATTACACTGAGTAGATATATGATTATTATAGTTTAGTTCCTTATCCAATATCAGTCCTAAGCTTTTCACATGGGTAGAGTAAAAAATATAAGTGTCCATAATTTTTATTTTTAGATCCGCTGCCTTGATTTTACTCAACTGTTGTGAGGTTCCTCTTGTGTGTTAGGTGGACTGCTCACGGAATCGTGCATCGGGAACTGCTACCAGGTGGTCAGAGCATGAATGCAACTGTGTACTGTCAGCAGTTGAGCCGTGTTCAAGAAAAACTCAAAACTATGGAGACAGCAAAGGGGTCCTCCTACCACAAGACAACGCTAAGCCCCACGTGGCTAGGATGACTCGGGGCACCATTCTACGCCTTGGATGGGAAACACTATTGTATCCGCCATACTCCCCGGATATTGCACAGTCTGATTTTCATCTGTTCCATTCCTTGGACAATCACCTTAGAGGACGCCAGTTCAAATTCCTAGTAGAGGTGCAAAATGCACTTGATACCTTCTTCGCTTGACGGGCCACCAAGTTCTACCGCGTTGGGATCCATGGCATTCTAGAACGATGGCAGAAGGTCGTCGATGCTGTTGGGGACTATTTTTGATCTTCCAGGTACGTCTTAGGTGAGATATCGATGTTCGAAGGTGGTGGGTTAAAAAGCGACAGAACTTTCTTGGTTACTTTTATAGTTATTGTGACTCATGAAACAATCTATACAAGTTAGTTCACTATCGTTGACTACGTAAGTCTTGCAGAGTTGATCTTAAAACGCCTGCCAAATGCTGTATATCGTAATGCGAAATACGCTAAGGCGAAGTGCACCGCCAGGCACGTAGCCAAAGGGTGGGTCCAGGGGCTCTGTACCCCCTCCCTTCGGAACCAGAAATGAAAAATATTAGGGAAGGATGAACAAAAAGAACGAGCAAAAAAGATTCAGCATTTAAAATATGAAGCTACAGCAAATGTTTGGTTACTCTTTCTTATGAGCCTTGTGTGGAAAAAACGGGAGAGGAGCAAGTTAAAAATAGATATTATTGTAACAGAGCATTCCGAATTCCATCTAGCTTCATCACAGGCGTGCGCAACGTGGGTGCCATGGGAGCCTTGGCACTCCCATTAGACAAACTTTTTTTTATGTAGAATTATTACAAACTGAGAAGAGATTACATGTAAATTATTCCCCGTCTGCATGTGTGCCGTGCATCGCCGACGCAGCGTCGGGTGCAATTACGTTATCTTTTCTTAGGGGTAAAGGGGGAGGACGACATTCCATATGGTGGTACTTTAGATCTGGCACCCACCTTCCCAATGTCCTGCGCACGCTAGTGAGCTCCATGCTAATCCTGTAGATTACAACTGACGATCAATAAACCGGTTCGATCAGATAGACTCTCAGGTAGAACTTACGAAATTCCCACAATCACCAACAGTGATGAATTCAGACTTCTGTACAAGAGGAGCAATAAAAATTTAAAGGGGCTCTGTTGTAGATTGCAATAGATAGCGACGCAACTAGGCTAGTTGTTGCCCGGGCCAATAACTCGCCTTAGCGCCCCCCCCCCCTTAACAAACCTTACCAAAACGCTCCCCGACTACACCTAAAATTGGCATCAAATAGTTATCTCCTATTCCATTTTTTCTTCAAGTGGTAAAGCTTGATTTCAAAATTGCAGTACAGAATTTAATTTTTAGTACAAGATAAAACACCAAACTAATTAGCATTTGATTGCCAAATAATCTAACAAGGTACATTCGTGAAGTGTCCAATCGGGATTCGTGTAAAATTGATTCAAATGCAAAGTTCTCCACGGCCCAATACGTATTGTACTAATCTTAGCGGCCCATACCGGTACTTTGCATATTTATCGACCTCATATATCCAGAATGCAATCGTACACTACTATAACGCTTGGACACAAAATTGCTTTTAGTTTCTTTAGATGTAAGTGGACATGAATGTGGACATATGTAAAACGAATAGGATCAAGTATTGCTTCTCTGACACATGTTATCAACCCCGGCCGCCAACTTGTATCCGCCATTTTGGATTCAACTTTCGGTTTTTCAAATGGGAATAGGTGTAAGTGATACATCAAATTCATTTACAATTTTCTCGGAAATTCATTGGTGTAATTAGTTTAACCGTAGCTTGTACAGTTTGCAAGGTATTGCCTGTTAAATGTCAGACACTTCACGAATATTGAACCAAAAAGAAAGTTGTGCAGGGCCCCGTGTGTATATGTAACCTTTTACGTGATTTATCGTTGACGAAATATTCTCTGAACATACATACATACAGACACACATACATCAATACGGAAATGGTAGGTTTTCAGCCAAATCTGGTCGTATCTGGATTTACATTGGACATTTTGACTGTAATACAATATTTGTTATAATATAACATGAAAATAATAACAATCACTCACAGAAATGTAAGATTATGACACCAATGTTGTAGGGAGTTTATTTATACCTACAGTACTTTTCCAGTTAGAAATTGTTTTGATTTCTCAACATCATAAACGTAAGCGTAACTGATAACTCTGCAATGTCTATTCACGAAGTGCCTGGAGGGATTTAACATGCAAAACCTTTCAAACGGTACAAAATACGGTAAAATTCACTACACCAGTGGATTTCCAAGAAAATTATACATGAATTTGATGTATCACTTGCACCGATTCCTATTTGAAAGACCGAAATTGAATCCAAGATGGCTCATCCAAGATGGCGGCTGGGGTGGGTAACATGTGTCAGAGAAGCAGTACTTGATCCTATTTGTTTTGCATATTCCTACATTCATGTTCAGTTACATTTAAAGAAACTAAGAACAATTTTGTGTCCGAGCGTTATAGTAGTGTGCGATTGAATTCCGGATATATGAAGGCCCATAAATATGCAAATTAGTGGTATGGGCCGCTAAAATTAGTACAATACATTAGGCTGCGGAGAACTTTGCATTTGAATCAATTTTACAAAAATCACAAGGGGACAGTTAGCGAATGGACCTTGTAAGAGTAGATGCTTGATATATTCTTATCATAATACCTGCAAAACAGATGCTTTTGGAATTATATGTGGAATTATTGGAATGTGCATTTGTGTAGAATGAATCAATCGTCTGTTGCTTTAGAATAGAATATTTAATTATGACAAACAATCAAGTTATCTCGAATATTATACTCGGTCATTTTGCCAATCTCTTAAATCGATGTAACTTAAATTAAAACATAAAAAGCTGGAAGTAAAATTTAACTTTGCGGACTCTTTTGGCTGCAAAGGTTTATACAATGTCCTCAAAAGATAGCTTTGAAGCTAATTTATGCTCTATGGATATGATGCTACGGTTGGTGAGTCCTTGCCCTATTATAATTTCTGTTTTTTTTTTAATGATATGTAGTTTGCTAAAACTCTTTCCTCGCCTTATAGTGAAAATAAATATTTACCCAGTTTTACGCCCCAATCCGGCGCCCGGGGCACAAGCCCTGTTTGTCCCCCCTTAGTTATGTCACTGGCAATAGATCAGCAGGAATCAGTCGCAACAAAACTGGCGACTTATTGTCTGGTTGGTTGCTATAACCAAAATATTACCATTTTCTCAAACTAATGTTGTAAAGCGTTTGTGTGCGTCTGTATCTAATTTCCAAGTTTTTAACTTCGACTTTATATGAGATTGCGGTTTGTTAATCAGAACAATTAGGTTGGGCAAAAGAAGAAACTAATTTTCTGTAAAAACACAAAAATCTTTGCTTTTAAGACTTATTTCCGAAAAAAAAAATAAACAGAAAAAAGCAAATATTTCAATGCATGTGTATGGACATTCAAGGGGGGTACATATATATTCTAGAGGGGGTTCAGCCCTCCCCCCTTGAGCATACCTGAATTTAACACTGATTATAATATGAGCCAATTACCAACAATATGATTACCAGCCAATTACCAGCTGGTAATTACCAACAATATGAGCCTGGCAACATAGATTCCGATTACACTTGTTAGAAATTTCCGATTTCGCCGCGCACTATTCCATTTTCTAGGATGTGTTTACAGCCGAAAGAGATCTCATTCGTATCCTTGACGGCATTAAACGAAGATAAGAAAAAGCAGAAAGAAGACGACAAGAAGAACTGACTTCGAATGACCTCGAAAAACTATATTTTTCAATACTTTTTTAAATATTCTTTTACTCAAGAATTCTTCATAGTTTATTAAAATACTTACTATTTAATAACATATCCTCATTTCATTGTCCTAAGAAACCAATATGGGTAAGTTGCCAGTAAAATAGTTTAGATTGATCGAGCCCCTGCTGTGATAACCAGTAGTCGAAGTGAGACGGTACCGTATGCGGTGGTATGCCATATCGTCTCTGGGTTTCAAATGATGAAGGTATACCGTCTCTGGTTTCTCAATGATTAAAACATACCGTCACTGGAAAGTAGATGCTAAATACTTTTAATAAATCTGTTTTTATACACATTAATTGACCAATAGCTTTGCATGTAAAAATATTTTATTCCTTATGTAAAAACAATTTCTAAGTTGACAACACCGATATTTTTGTTATCTTTTTCCTATCTTTTGTTTTTACAATGAAATGTCTTCAAAGTAGTTCATCTAGTTTATATTTTGATGTGCCATATTGATTTTTTTTTTTATGTACATGTGTCTTCTTGCCTTATTCCATCTAAATATTGTGTTTTGAGTATGGTTAGATTTAGGGATTGTCTGCTGTGGGGGGGCGGACCTTCCGGGGCTTTTTAATAACCCACAGTCAAATGGAGGACTTGGAATTTTCCAGCAGGAAATTGTTAATATCTTCATTCGGTTTTTGAGCATTTTCGTGTATAATTCTCTATAATACAACATAAGGGTATTTTTTTTTTTTTTTTCAGAAAGTTGTTGGCAGCAGATCAGAATCTCTCAATATCCCCGTCACTACAAAGAAGCTCTCCAATGGTTTTTAGTCATTATGTAAATAGAAATGTAACCTTTTAGGTAACACCTTCACTGCATTTCCACATTTAGAAATCCGGTATGTCGAGTCAAAATCTAAAAAAATATAACGCCTCCACTTTATTTCCACTTCAAACACTGGTGATAATCACAGTATTTCGTCACGGACCTCCCCCCCTCCTCCATTACGAAATACTGGCTACGTGCCTCACTCAGTAAATATTCTTACACAGACTAGTTTATTGATATAAATTGAAGTTACCTCGACACAGTCTCCTGTCACTCAACATATTTCTACCATTTGCCTATGAACTTCTCTTTACTTCGTGATCGTGGAATTGTTTTCCTCTCCCTCCACTGTTAGAAAACTGTCTAAATGACTTCGTTGTTCATAATACGATTAATAATGTTTAAGATTAATAAATCGAATCTGCTTGATGTCTTGATACGCTATCCACTCAACTTATATATTTTTTCATAATTAACCTAAACAGTAGTTCTCACCCTCTCTACGTGAGTGAGTCAGTCTCTCTCTCACACTGTTAGAAGGGGAAACTATCTGATATTTTTTGTTGCACTATATAACTATAGCTATAATCAACCTATATATACACAATTATAATGAAAGTTCTTTTTTGTAGATTTTCTCCGAAACTACACATCAAAATTTATCCTTAAATATGTCATTTTGTTAAGCTTGATCTGATCTATCAACTGATATATGTCTTATCTTTGGTGAAACAGAAATTGAAGTTTGAGTTAATCATAAGTCTGGACTATAGTCTATCTTATTAACCATGCTATGGACTATCATCTTGCTCGTGTCATAATGAACGAGTTACAGTACCAGTCTCACATTAAGCGGTTTTCGTTCAGCATCAATTTTTACGTTTACAAGATGTTATTTTTCTTTTCTCAAAAACTACGCATGACCATTTACTCTGACACATATTTTATTGTAGATATGTTTTGACATATGTCTCATCCTTGGATACTTCCGTTTCCTCTAAACGCTAATAATTTGTAGAAAATTGCATTTTGTTTGACCAAATGTACGAGATATGATCAAAAACTACAATAATTTTATTAAAAACAAACTAATAAGCTTACATAGGATTTGGTTTAATCTCCTTCAAAACACTGTTTTTAGTCAGTAATGCACTTATCCCAACGTTAAATTCATGACTGGAAGCATTTCTGGAAGGCTTCTTTTCGGAAAGGCATTCGGCTGCTCTGTTATGGCCCCCTCAATGTCAGGAATGGTGTCAAAACGTTTCCTTGAAGCACCGTTTTAATTTTGGGGAAGAGCCGGAAGTTCATGGTGCTAAATCTGGTGAATAAGGCAGGCGGATCCGGACAGACAGGAACACTTTTTTCCGGACAAATCTCCATTTTACTTCTTTATCACTCAAAAGTCTGGGAACAAATCTTGCACTCACTCGTCTCGTGGAGCTGCGGTGGCTCAGTGGTAAAGCGTTCACCTCTGGTGCCTGGGATCCTTGGTTCCATCTCAGCTAACGCCAAGTGAGCTTTGTGGACAAACACTGTGCGCGTGGGTTTTCTCAGGGTTCTCCCGTCTCCTCTCATGGTCTTCATTCCACTATTTCCTTCATTTCTTATCATCACAGTCTCCTTTGTCTTGGCCGGCGTAAATGTGGGACGTAAAACTTCAATTCATTTCATTCCACTCGTCTCATTTGCGAAGTATCGGTTAAAATGCTTTGTAGTGGCCTGTATCATATGCTAAGTTCTTTGGAAAGCTCTCAAATAGTTATTCGTCTGTTTCAACGAACAATTTTTGCCAATTTTTTGCACGTTTTCTTCTGTTTTTAGGTTAATGAACGTCCCGAACGTTGCTCGTCTTCTACAGACTGATTTTTAGCTTTTAAGTCGCTCACACCTCTTGTAAATAGTCTTCAGAGTTACAGCATTATCGCCAGACATCAATTTCAACATTTCATGAATTTCTTTGGCACTTGTTTGCAACTTGAAACAGAACTTAATGTTGACGCGTTGTTCGAAATCCATCATGTGCGACAGACACCGTAAATACAATCTTACTCTAGCGGTTCTGGACGCTGACTGACAAATCAGAACGTGTTCCATCTTGATGCTGCCTATCTCAACGGATCAGGCTATTGGACAAATTACATGAAATGGTCGTAGCATCAGCAGTTGCTGCTTTATATATATATATATATCATACCTTGTACGTACATGTAATACGCATGTCTTAATTTCATAGTGTTACCATTATAAAGTGATGGGTTGTGTTATGTAGCTGAAGAATAAAGGAAATACGGTATTTACTGATATTTCCTCATGCTTCGCTAGCACAAAGCCAAGAAACGAAACACATTCCAACGACTATATTATTATTATTATTTTTATTATTACAGCATTATCAGATCCATATAAATTATACATATTGTAACAGTATAAACCTACACAATTTGTTATAGAAAATAGTTCTCATTTAGTGACAAACATACAAAAGAAATATACATACTTCTTTAACGCTCATTACGATATGTTGATTACAGTGCTTTTAGTTTTGTTGCGTTATTTTCAATACATAATACATACTTTCAGATCTACTGCTTAATGTTAACAAATGACAATAGTCTTGCTGGGTTCTTTCCTTTCGCAGTGCAGCTTAAAAATAAATACCAAAATAAGCAAAATAAATATATTTTAATATCCCGCACTTTACATAATTTCCTTCTGTTTATCAGAACTATATATTAATAATGTCTTAACATATCGTGACAAATTTATCTCCCAAGCTGAAGAATGAATAACATTATTTCGTCAGCCACATTCCTTTGTTCTAAATTCCATTTTGAAATAACGTTTTATATTCTCAAAGTGGAAGTTAACAGCCACAATCAAGGCTAAACGAAGCGGGTTCATGTTTACATTTTATCGTCCTAAGGGGAAAAGGGTTTTAATCAGAAACCGATAAAAATCATTTACCGTACAGGCCTTTAGTATTTCTTACAATAGCTTATTTACCGTACAGACCATTTTTTTTTTCAATACTGTGAAGTATCTGTGAAGTAACTTTCACCTCAAATTTGGTTAAAAATTAAGAAGGGAATATGAGTAAAAAGGGAACATATCCACATAATTAACGAATATTATACAAGTAACAGCTAACAAAATTTATGAACTGCCTCCATGTCAAACTACGAACAAGTGAACGTAATTAAAGTGTCAACTTAGATGCTCGAAATCCTAGATCTAGCGCACGTTGGTATTCATTTAGTTCTAGATAGTCTTGGAAAGTACCGTAACGGAAGTAACGCGTTACTTTTTAAGTAACGTTTCCTAGTAACGCGTTAAACATTTTTAAGTAACGGATCTACTTTGTGTTACATTTCAGATGAGTAACTACTTACAATATATGTATTTATTTTTTCGGAAACATATGTTTCTTTCCTTTAAGTGAACTTCTCAGAATGGAACAATGAAGCATGAACTATATCAGTGAGCGATAGTCAGTCTCACCAACAAACAGGGAAACAGATGAGATCTTGGAGCCACTTGCTATTTTTGGAAGATGAGTACAGCTTCAGGGAAATGACGTGTACTGATTGCAAGCACCTCGAAGATTTTGTCATAGATTTTGACAGCTCCAAATCAATACATTCAATGAGTAAACTACGAATGCAATGGTTGTCTAGTTTACTTTGGTTAATGTTGTTTTTATAAAGATGGAGAACGAAAATATTTTACCGTTCGAACATTTGAAAAAATACTTTTTTCTTAAAAGCTGAGGATAATGGTGGCCCTGCGGGAAATTCTGTATATATCAACAGCCAGGAGTCCGTCCACAAATTTGAGGAAGCACCTAAAGGTAAGTTTTTTTTAGTAGTTAAACCGAAACAGAATATACACAAACATTTGGGATTATATAATGTTAACAACTTGGTCACTTGTGCTTTTCATAATAATATATTAATGTATTCTTCAATCCAAAAACTAACATCTATTTATCAGGAGAATTAAACAGGGATTGGGAAGCTCTGCTTGCATCTAACTTTACGACTACAGAGATACTATCATGGCATTCACCTAGTAAAAGTCAGGAGAAAGAAGGAAATTTCAACTGGGACGGCCAACTCCGTGACAGGAACAAGACATTCTGAATAGGAGGAACGCTTTCATTGCACCACTTCACTTGGTATTCTCGTTATTTGTGAAATATATGAAAATTGGGGAAATCAAAATGTACAATAATAATAATAATAATAATAATAATAATAATAATAATAATAATAATAATAATAATAATAATAATAATAGTGGTGTTGGTGATAGTAGTAGTACGGAAAATTGAAATAATGAGTTTTTTTTTTTAATTATTTATTTTACATATTCAAAGTTTCAAACCTAAAAGTAACGCGTTACATTTTAGAGGAAAGTACAGTAATTTGTAACCCGTTACACGTTTACTCAACATTGGTTCTAGACATGGATCACTTCACGAATTTTGTTGCTTTAACATTTTTTGTTCTTATATTTCATCTAATTTATTTAACCTTATGTATGAAAATGGATACTATTTTGACGATCTTATGTATTCCGCTTCTAGCTAAGACAATATAAGTTGTGCTCAGTTATTTTATGATTGAAGCAGTCTAGTTTAATTAGTATGAATACAATATGGCAGAAGGTGCTTGAGAAAAACTGTCTAACTCTACTTCTTCAGGAAAGATATGTTCTTTTAATTAATACTTTCTTAGTGCATGTAAGACATATGAGATTATTTAGTACCTTTAAAATGTATTAAAACTTACAGATCCAAAAGTTAACATTTATTTCCTTAATATTATAATATCAATTATATTCTAATATAAAATTTCTTGTTATTATTAGTAATATTAATAGCAGCAGTAAAAGATGAAAACTTCTGCGTCCCATTGCTAGGAAACCGTATGTTGTCCAAAGCGACTGCGTGCACTTGAAAGAGTAAGGTCCTGGCAAGACGCATGTGCCGAAACTTCCCTAGTGTTCTCAGTAGCTTCGTGGCAGTGATTGAAGACGGACGTTCCCATTCCAGCTCCCGCCACGTATCAAGTGCGAGCAGTGATAAAGTTTTTGAATGCACAGGGCACAGCGCCGATTGAAATACATCGTCAGCTGTGCCAGGTCTATGGACCTAACGTCATGAGCAAGCAGCTAATGCCCATCACGATAATGTCCGCCCACACAGAGCTCGCCAGACAACAATCTCCTGCAGCAGTACGGCTGGGACATTTTGGATCATCCACAGTATAGCCCGGACCTCGCTGCGAGCGATTACCATATGTTCTTATACCTCGAGATTCCTGTCAGGTCAGCATCATCATTTTCAGAATGAGACGGGAGCTGGAACAGGAACATCCATCTTCAACTATTGCCACGACGCTACTGTGAGCACTAAGGAAGTTCCGCTCGCGCACGCGCCTTGCTAGAACCTTACTCTCTCACGTGCAGGCAGTCGCTTCGCGCAACTACGGTTTCCTAGTTGTGGGACGCATCGGAAAGTTACTTACTGAATGCACCTCGTATTTAGTTTTGAATGCAATCTTATATATTTAATTTCTCCAGTGAAATCTCTTTATGTTCAACAATTTTCACTTTCTACGTCTTAAATTGGGACGACTAAAATTTCTTTTGATTTTATAGTCCTGAGTTTAATATACATTGTCATTAACCCAAAATCTAACGTTAATTCAACTGTCCACTGTAAATTTGTATTAACTTAATTGTTTTAGTAGGTAAGATGTAAGAATTGAACAGAATTAATAATTTTGCTATTACGTATAATTGTACACATTAAACAACAATACATGATACTTAGATGTATATTAAAAATTCCACTGGAGCATTCGATTTGTGCTTCATAAATATCGTGTTCCGGTTGATTGATTTTGACATCAAATGTAATTTTCTCTTCTTTTACTTATCTTAAAGAAACTAGTTTAAATTTTCTTTTATTATTGATACAATTTTAAACAACACTGAGTTGCCCACATTGAAATGACTTAGAAAAAGAGCAAACGCATATCCCAATTCACTCCTACACTACTTAATAAGTAAGATGCATAATCTTTCGGTTTTTTTTTTCTTCTTTTAATTGGAAGACAGAGACGTATCCAGAGTCTGGGTTAAAAGATTCACGGTAATTAAAAAATAAGATTTAAAAAAATACAAATATACTAATAAATAAAAATTGTATTTTTTTTTATCTGCATACGAAAAGAATACGCTAACCTACAAATTTGCTATTGTCGCACATCTTTGTTTTATCGTTCATCAAAATAACAAATGTTCTATTATAATAGGAGGAGATTCTAACATTTTTCATGTATTTTTAAATCGTTTTGGTTTACCCAATGGAAAATCAAAGAACAATCAATACAGGGTTAAAAAAGAAAAAAATCACATAAGGAAGTAAACATGACATCTAGTTATGGGTCTGGCTATGACAGACACATAAACAGCAAGTATTATGCCGATGCAATAAACAGATGTAGTTTGTTAAGGGAAGAAATAGTTAGTCTTGCATTTTCCCTGCATTATTAATTTTGGTTAATAGCTGTTTGCCCTTGCAAAGCACTATGTAATGAAATAAGACGCAGCATTTACAACGGATAAAAGTATTTCAACACGTTTTCTTTTCATAGTACGAGGGACGTCCACAAAATAAGTGTACTAGGACCTTTGCAGGAAGAGGGAATTCGTTATAGCTATGTTGATGACACTGCCACGAAGCTACAGAGAGCACCAAGAGGAAGCTACTGTAGCTTAGCTCCTCCCCTTTCCAGCGAGCCCAATCACGCGTCAATACGTTCAAAACTGTGGCCACAGTAACGTCTCCCGTGAAATATGTCGATAACATCTGCCATCAAGTGCGAAATTCGCAGCGTTATCCGTTATCTCGTTGTGAAGGGAAAAATCTTCGTAAGCTATGAAGTTTCTAACGAGATCTAATCAGTTTATAGCGAAGGAATCATGAATCGTACGAGTGTTTTTATTTGATGTCGTGAATTTAAAAACGGTTGTACAGATGTGCACGATGAGCAAAAAGTGGAAGACCGTCGACTTTGACTGATTCGCTTATTCCCCTGACTTAATGCCTTCAGACTATTATCTGTTCATCTCCCTGAAGATGCACATGGGTGGGAAAAAATTCAACTGACGAGGAAGTGCAGGTGGAGATAAGAATTGGGCAAAAGACATGGCGGCCGACTTCTTTGACCAAGGCATAAAAAATTAATCCCTCGTCTCACTAAGTGTATCGAGTAGCCATGTAAAAGTTTTTTTATTTTTATTTTTATTATTATTATTGAAACCTACAAGAATCTAGTACACTTATTTTCTGGACGTGCCTCGTACTTACAATGAACTATCATCAACTGCCAATTAGAAATTCACACAAATTTAAGTTGTTGTTGTTTTAATATTCTTTTTCTGGAAGTTGATTTCTAAACAATTCATCTCCTTGCCATAAAACCTCAAAGGGTTTAAACCAATCAGAGAGTGATTTGAAACTGGAAAACGTGTTATCAGCACATTGCTATCACTGCTCGTTTTCTTTTCTTTATTTTAGTCAATTCCCCAATTATTCTTACAACTGGGTGAACGCCATATAGATGGTCTTCCACAACGCTCATCCTCTGAATACTACCAAGACCCACTCATGCCTGACTTTGGTGATTCTATGGCAGCTTAGATCGATTCAGCTACAGCGTTAGTTATTGCAAAGCTTTTTTAAAAAAAAAATCAATGATTCTATTCGTGTTTTCTGTGTGGCGAGGCTACCAGATTACTACTGGCTCTTGACACTAGAAGTCAACCTATTCTAATTCATTCACTACCATAGTAGCTATTTAACGGAAACATCGTGAGTACTTAATTGGTTAAATGTTGCTCAAATGTAGCAGTTAAAAATATTTTTGATATCTTAAACTTGAATCAATTGCCAAAAACGGTATCGTCGAATGTTCTGTCCTTCGCGTTCACCAGATCCCACCCCGATGGTTTATTCAGCATGCAGGATAATAAGAGGCACTTTATGTTTAAAAGAATGTAAACGTCTGTCACCAACGACATGATAAAAACTTATGAATGTTTGACGTTAAGTCTTAGGTTTAACTTTGAGCGAAATTCAATTCGATCTTTTATTTAATATTGTGTGGGAAATTGAACACTTAACGCTATTACACAAGAATAAAGAAAATGACTTCACCAACTGCAGATGCCATTTGCAGTCAGATGCACTAGTATTAGCCAATATTTCCATAAGTACAAGATACGAGTAGTTTAGGAAAGGAATACAAAGATTTTTGTAACAAATAAATAAATAAATAAATAAAATGAACACTTTTCTAACCATTGGAATTTCTTTTCGCGTTTCACTTTCAGCAAATTTGTAATACATTTCTTCTCTTCTCTTCTCTTCTGCTCAATACAAAGACGTCAAGATTACTCAACAAACGTCCTGTTTAGACATTTAAATGATATCCTACATTATGGCACCCAGAACAAGCTCGTTGTTCTGAGGCACGCAGGAGTCATGCTTATATAGTAGGATGGGAACGTAGCCTCTTAGATTTATCAATAATAAGCAACAGTTCTTAGCTATCTTTCAAATTTGCAACCCATTATAATAAATTCAAAACACTCAGGCTGCCTTCACACTAGGATCTTGTGAGCTACTCGCGTGAGCCGTTCATGTGAAACTGTAGTGTGAAGGCATTGAATTCTTCTGAGCCGCTAAAAAGATCGTGATACCAAAATGGCAGCCATGCTAGAGCCAGAAGAAGCTACAGCTTTAATCTTGGCTGTAAATTGAAAGAAAAAAAGGAAAAGAGGATATAGAGCAATGTGGATTCATCCTATAAATCGATCAAGAAGAATGTTCTTTTCCAAGTCTGTTTCCTAAACTGAAAGAAGATGAAAGAAAATTTTTCAGTTACTTCAGAATGTCTATATTTTCGTCTGACGAACTGTAGAATAGTATAAAATGTGAATTTTATCAGAGTAACACCAAAATGAGAAAATTTTTCAATATCAAATATTCATATACTTTCTCCATTCCAACTGAGTTTACGCTCACGTGTGAAGGGCTCTCATAAGATTGCGTTATTTTCTTCCCCGCCAGCAGCCCGCTCGACCCAGCTACTGGTGGGTTGATCTTCATAGCAGCTCAGAGCCGCGGCTCACTTGCACCGAAGCGCATGTGTGAAGGCGCATATTTAAGACAATGTAAAGCTAGCAACTGCAGCTCACGCGAGCGACTCACAAGATCCTAGTGTGAAGGCTATCTTAAGTTTAGATAGTAACAAAATAGAAATTGCCCTAAAAGATGGTGAAAGCAGGATGAAACACATGATGGGTAATGAACTTGAATCTATGGGTAATGCTGCCAATGCACTTATCATAACACTCAAGGGTGAGTTATAGAACGAAAAGGGGAGTCTACTAGCCTACAACATTTATGTGTCATTGACTACTATTCATACAAGTCTGAAAGCGCTCTATTTCATTGCATTTCGACTCATTGGGCACCACTTTTAAACGAATTTATGCTTTTGCAAACAGGAGAATTATTATAATCCTTTTGAGCCACCTCTCCAAAACGTCTATCTTACACCCACATAAAATCAATCTGGATAATACGCATGAAAATGACCACACACGTGTCAAAAGAGCATCCTAATAAAATAGAACTACAACATTTTAATAAAAGCATAGCTACTTTCCAATATGCTATTTTACTTGCGTGAAAGAGATGTCAATCAAGGGATATTTTATTCTAAAGTAAGCGGTCGAAAATAGAAGTTTTAGTTATAATTATAAAAGCAATACGATTTCTTTAAAAAACTATAGAATATAGAACACTAAAATTTCTCTGAATTTCAAACTGACACTTCATGAGCAACTGTCTTTTGTTAACAATTAATATACCCTTATAAATCAACAATTGTGATCTTAAGGATTCGTTTTTAAGTTACTTTAAGAACTGTTAACTAAGAAATAACAATTAACTACTGCTTTCACTTATCACTATTTTTGCAATGATATATGCTGTACACATAAATGCTTAAAATCTCCCCAAAATATCAACAAATCTGCAGTGTTGTTTCAAGTTCTGTTTTGAGTTGCTAGATAATATGGGACTATAGCCCTACGCTTTATTACTTTACCCGAAAGCGAATCCTGGGTACGTCCCTGATGGAAGAAACTTTTATATTTAGAAAAAATATATATGTACCAGATCTATCCTAGTGGTCATACATTCTTATGTCAAAATACCTTAAATCTTACGTACAAAATATACTAAATGCGATCTTAATAATTTAAGCTTAGAATATAATGCTAAGGTGCCTACCCTACTTACAGCCACAACGGGTCACAGTTTGGGCCCACTTGTCCTAGGTTGAGCACCATGAATTGTAACATAAATAATACTCTTAACTTCGCAACAATTTTAATCAATGAAACTTATGTTAAATACTTTTCACTTTTGAACACATGTCTTAGAATATCTTCACATTTAAAAACAATGTTTTTACATCAATACCCAAGACTCACGTATAATTAACAATGCTGTTTTATATTTCTATATATATCTAATTGCAATTTTCTCTTCCAAAAATACGTCAACGAATATACATATATCATATTTATCGATTATCATTAATATAATACTTTAGAAGGCAAATGGAATTTGTGCCACGTTAAGAAATGGTGAACGTGAAAAATTGATATGAAAGGCAATAAAAAGATGAATATGTTTAGTAAACACAAGGAATTAAGAGAGTTTAGTTGTCTACCAGAATCTTCAAACGTACTTATCAGCAACTCAACCCAATGACGAGCGAATGCGTCTACTTAAAAATATCGATGAAAAATAACTACATAACAAAGTTACATACACCCGTAGTACCTCAATCGAGTTCTCAACAAATATTATCTAAATTTGCAAAGCTGTTTAGTTTTTGAAGTTTAGTTGAATATTTTAAAAGAAATGTAAATTTACAACAGCAAAACTTAGTCAGGGTGAAATCTACTGAAATAGACAATACTCAACGACAGATTCGGGATAAAATATTAAGTGCCCGACCTTCATCTACTGGGAATGAATGAAATGAAAAAAAAAAAAAAAAAACCTACTAATTTTGCGATGTTTTTCTTAGAAAATAAACATATCACGTTAAGAAGAAAGAAATCTTTAAGTTTCACGTCTCACGGTTATGCCGGCTAGACTAAAGAGTACGGTGATGATGAGAAATGAATGAAGAAAGTGGGAGGAAACAGGAAAACAACGAGAAAGCCCATCCACACGATATGTGTCCAAAGTTCACTTGGCGCGTTAAGAAGAGTATAGGAGGAAATAAAATTGTATTACGGGCTCAAAAATTGTTCGGTGGCGTTGTGTATTTTCTTGATTTGAAACAGGAATCAATCAATTACTCACGAAAACACATTTACATTTCATCTTGTGCATTGAGTGGTACAGATTCTCATTCTTCGTCTAACAAAGAAGAGCACATCCCTCATACGAGAGAGGGTCCAAATAACAAGAAACATGAGTGCCATAGCAAACAACATTTCTTCCAACTTTGCAATCATATTCAAACATCCAAATAAATAAGTGGTATATCTCCAAATATGGTGTCTCAGGGAAATTTTAAGGAATATTGCTCAAATAACTATGTAGAATACAATTATGCAAACAAATCGTCCTGCGATAAAGGCGACACCAGTGAAAAAGTGGCCAGGCATAAAATTATGTAAACAAATTCATATGCGGTAAAGGGGGAAGAAGTAAAAAGTGGCTAAAGAGATTTTCTATGCGGCGAAATCATTCCTCAGGCGAACAGTTTGAGGAAGGTTGAAACATTACAAGAATAATATGTTTTAACTATAACTCCTGATCAGGCAGGAAACGGTTCTGATATGATGTTTACAATTTTCTATTATTATTTGTTTAACATTCCACGGCTATGCTCCAAGGCTATGGGAGACGGCGATGATGATGATGATGATGATGATGATGAACGAAATAATTTAGAGAAAACGAGAGAACTCCGAGAAAACCCACGCATATGGTGTTTGTCAACAACACACTTGGCAAAAGCTGGAATCGAACCCGGGACCTCACGCACCAGATATATTTACATTGAGATATGTTGATTAGTGATCCGCCGCATTTTTCCCGTAGTTGCAGATGATGGGCACATAATTCTACACATTGTTAATTTCTCGTTGAGTACAGTCGTTTCCATTAGGTTCCTACCGGACTGAATTTTAATGACGGAAACTACATTCTCGTTCTTTTAAATATACAAATACCTAAGACGTGATAATGCTAAATTCAACCTCACGTTTATTATTTATTACTATTCGTTTTTATGCACTGATCAAATTATTAGAGATCCTCATACGTTGTAAAAGCAAGAGGAGTATTTTATTTAACGAATTTTAACGTTTGAAAATAGAAAATATGAAATATCCCTGCAGATTCACAGTTAGGCCCTTACAGAACAATCGTCACTATGAAAAAGGCGAACTAAATTTCTTCTACAAGCAGGATAAGCGAGAAGTCTTTGGACATAGGGCAATCTTCACACTATATTATTTCTTTAAAGATCAGTATCGGGTCCATCAAATTCTAAACTAGGAATTATTCTACTACGTTATACATTATCCAAAATTACGAACACTTCGTAACTGAATGACGATCAAGATATTTATGTAATTTGCTTTGCACAAAATTTCAACGAAACACCGATGGAATAGAGTGTTTTTTAAAAAGTAATTTAAAAACTAGCAATTAAATAGAATGAAAGTATATACGACATTAACATAAAGTCTTCTTTCAATAAGAACAAAATATACAGATACAAAAGTGTTCAAATTGTGAGCAAGAGCACATATTCATATTACGCATTTCCTTTGATTCTTTGCATTTTTTGGCACCGAAGTCATATGTGATGTAAATCTAAAGTTAAACGTGAGATCTAAACTCCGCTAAGAACGCCCTCTTCACTACTTGTAGTATCACTTGGCTACTAGGGACCCTTTCGGACTTGATTTAAATATAATACATAAATAATTTCGTTGTTTTTCTTATATATTTGTTGGCAGCTCTAAACTGGTACCAAACTTTGGCGGAACAAAGAAAAAAAGGGCACACCAGAGGATCAAGTTTTTTGCAAGTCACGAAATATGCTGATTAACATTAGGCATCAAGGTAATGTCTTTAAGACGAAAACGGAAATTTGAACTCCTAGAATTCACCTGCATATGGCTCTACACGCACAATTACATAGTGATATACTAACAGATAGTATGTGCAAATTAATCTACTTTAACTATTCTATCAAGCCTTGTTTCCCCTATTGTACTAAAACAATATCAAACAGCAAGGTTATGTGATAATTTATATAAAACACACAATCATATAACAGTTTCAACACAATACCTATGTCTTCATCATACTTCCACTTCATCTGCCAAACTGCCAGGAATGAAAGTTTGACGAAGACACAGTTATGAAAGTTGAAACTGTTGTGACTTTTTTAAACATATTATCACATAGCCTTGCTCAGTATGTTATTGTTTTTATCTACTTTATTCAAAATGCTCATTTATAATATTTGTCTTCATTGCCAGATAGAATTTTAAAAATGAAAAGAAAACAAAAAAGAGAATATGATAAAGTTAAATATCAGCGGATACCAAGTGAGATTTGATTTACGATATCGGACGAATGGTATATCTAAATGTTAAAATAGTTTCAATCCATAGAAAGGGTATAAGCTCATATTTCTGGAAAGTAGGAATTCTATTATTAAGTATATCAGCTAATACCGAAATGGAACATGTAGACTAACAGAATAAAATTGTATAAAGAAAACTAGTTGAAGACTTATGCTTAAGCTATTGATCGCCCAACTAATGCTTTTATTTTTTTTTAAAAAAAAAAAGGTAAAAAATCATTAATCGTAAATATATTACGAAACTATCATGAATTACGAACAAAAAAAGATAACATAGGAAATAGCATGGAAGCAACTGACTTCACAAAGCGAATTTTCAAACCAGACAAACAAATGGAATCACGAATAACGAGTATGATAAGGGATAAATGATCCATGTTTAACACATTGTAATGGAGCCATTAGTAATACTTGAAACTCTTACCTGCTAAGCTCCCAGAATAGAACTGCTACTCTTAGAGTCATACTATATTGTTCTGAGGCGTAAAACACTCTGAAAGGATGACAGACGTGGGTTCGTAGAAAGAAGTAAAACAGATACAGTCGACTGACATCAACAAATTATACGATGCCGTCCTTTATAGTGTGTAATCAGCAGCCATACAATTAAACCGATTCTATTTTATTTCTTTTACTTTTACCATCCTTTCAGGAAGTTTTACATCTGAAAACGAAATAGCAAGGCTCTAACAATGACAATTCTAGTTTTGGAAGCTTATCAGATAAGTTTTAATTCTTTCTCGATTAGGAAAAAAAATCCTCTCAAACAACACAATACAGTCCGTCTCAACGATACAGTTCACTGCACTGATTTGATCGAAGCAATCCTATGTCCAAGGACTCACCACCTCCTGCAGAAGTTGTTAGTAATCAATGATTCACATTCACCCTAATAAATACTTTTTATGCTGCTGATGTCAATGTACCACTTGTCGTGATATTTGTTGCTTTAGAATGTCATCACTTACGACCTGTGTGCCTGATCAACAATTACAAGATGATGAGGGCTGAGGCTCTGATGTCATAAGGAGGTCATCGTCCTCCGGTCGCGGGCGTCCTCTTCTTCCTGGGACCATCGCTCGGTCTACAGCAGTCTCCATGCGGTGCATCACTTTGTCCAACAGCACCTCCACTGCACGGGCCACGTTTTGCCCTGTTGCTGCACTCGTTTCCAAATACACCAAACTATAAGCAAATAAGTAGAATAAATATTTCATTATTTCTTTCAAAATATTTTACTTCAACTCATAACTCACGGGATTTTTTGATATGATGTGATCGTTCTTTTCAATACACTGGGCACAAATACGTACCCTCGAAGCGAACTACTTAACCACCCCATTTTCCCCTCGCAGCAAGAGTCCAATTGAGTGATGAAAATATCGAAATAACTTTTGGCAACCGGGAGGGAATTTGATTCCTTTCCACAACTGCAGAGAGCAATATAAAGTCTGAAAAATTTACCAAAAGTGGTTAGGTAGTTGCTGAATGTACAGATTGCAGAAACAACTTATCTTATATTCAGTGGCAAAGCTTCCAACAAAATCTTTATGAAAATGAAAACTACCTGTAGATCGCTTAATACATAGGTATGAAATAAAATTTGAATGATTCAATTATTATATAACAACACTATCTAAAAATGTCAATTTACCAATCTGTGTTTATACAGGGTGATTCAGGAGAAATGTCACATAATTTGTGAGGTGAAAATAAACCGAAAAAGTCCTATGAACATGTGTCCGATTTTCAATCGTTACGGAACTGGAGTGGGTTGAAGACCACATACATCCATGAATGATTATGAAGACAAGTGTGAATATTACTTTCCGAAATGCTGTGTAGGCACTGTGCTGGATAGAATAGTGGCGGGACAAATGACTGATCCATCATACAAGATGTGTTGGGGTTCTCCAACAGATGACAGCACTGTGACGTCACACCGAGGCAATAGCTGCAAGCGTACCCAATGTGCAATCGTAGGTTGGATCAGTGAGCAGTTGTGAGACCGTGTGCGTGTCGCGCTTGAGTGCTGCACCAATTCATTCTACCAATTATCCCAGTATCTAAATAGCATATTTCCTCAACGGTGGATTGGCCGTGGTGGACCCATTAATTGGCCTCCCAGATCACCCGACCTAACCCCATTAGACTTCTGTTTATGGGCTTGGTTAAAGGCGGATGTATACGCTACGAAGGTGAATATACGAAAAAAAAAAAAAAAAAAAACTTGTCGCTCGCATTACCGACGCTGTTGCCCGCATTAAAGCCCGCCGAGATAATGTTCGATGTGCAACACACGTTGACATGTACATTGAGATGGGTGGGGAACTTTCTGAATATCTCTTGTAGGATGGATCAGTCATCTGTCTCACCATTATTCTATCCACCACAGTGCTTACACAGCATTTCGGTAAGTAATATTCTCACTTGTCTTACGTAACGATCGAAAATCGAACACATCTTCATAGGACTTTTTTGGTTTATTTTCACACTTAAAATCACCTCACAAATTATGTGATACTCCTCCTGAATCACCCTGTATAAGTACTATTTTCACAATAAAATAATTATACATGCATCATCTGTTTCAACAGATTTCAATTATACACAAATAATCCCTCAACAAAGAAAAAGAACTTACCCATACTCTTTGGCCATTTCCTTCGCTCTCTCCTCGCTAACCTGCCTTTGATTTTCTAAATCCACTTTGTTTCCGCACAAAACTACGTCAGGGTTTTCGCAGTAAGCATGGGTCTAGAGGGGGAAGAAAGAAATTAAAAAGAACTCCTCAGAATATCAACACTAATAAACACAGACAAAAATTACTACATCTTCCGTAACGGAGAAGACAACAGCAGTATCATTTACCATCTGTTAGCTACATGTCTCCACTACAAATAACTATTCACTAGTTCTGTGAAACAGTCAAGATCGTCTGCTACATCCTTTTGTGAAATAATCAAGATTGCCTGCTACGTCGTTTTGTGAAATAGAATCAATATCTGCTACATTAACGAGAAATGAAATCTAAGTTTTACGTCCCACGGTTATGCCGGCTAGGCTAAAGGAGACGGTGATAATAAGTGAATGAAATGGTGAAATAAAGAAAGTGGGAGGAAACGGGGGAAACTCGAAAAAATCTACGCACACGTTTTTTGTCCACTTGGTGCAAGCTGGGATCGAACCAAGGACCCCGTCACCAGACGAAAATGCTGTACCACTGAGCTACCGCGGCCCCGGTTGACGAGAAATGTTTGCATTTTAACGAAAAAGTGAATCATCATTTACCAGCCACTTTTAGAGGGAAAACTGTCGATCGAAGTACGAGAAATAGGTAGGAAGCAAAATTTTGAGCTAGGAAAAGGACAGAGTGACTATTGAGGATGAACCTCGCAGTTGTTATTCACTGTATATGGCAGCTGAGAAACCTTGGTAATAAATAGATGAATTTGTTGTAAATTATTAATTTCACAATTTTTTTTTTATTCAAAATTCAAACCCAATGCGTTGTTTTAGACACGATGGAATAAAAAGCAGTTCACACTCTAATGCGTAGCTATTGTATAGCTGAGCGACGCATTACAAAATGTTCTTGAGAATGTTTTAAGGGTTACTGGTTTGTATCAGATGATTTAAAATTTACCAAATCTAAAAAGAAAGAAAAAAAAATCGAATCGTTTTTGGATAAACAAACATATAAATATATAGTAAAGGAGACATTTTGTGAGTAAGTTTATATGGATTATAGTAAAATGTGTCGTTAAAATATGTGTGCCTCGGATCGTCGAAGCTTTACCAATTGTAGTTTGTACTTTCATATTTTGTGTAAAATTAATATATCAGATAACATAATGTGCAGTCTTTATGAAACAGTGTCCGATAGATTATTGTATGATGCCTATATGTAGATACATTGAAATGAAGATTCTAATTTCTCTTATTAAAACAGCTTTCTACGAATTACTATGGTATAAAGATGATTTTTAATAATAGTGAAATACGGTAAATGAATATATAGTAGATATAAATATAATAATATGTGATGAGTGTATGCTAATTATAAATATAAATTGATGAACAGGCTGTTAAAAGAGAGTTCGGAATTGATCTTCAACTAAAACTGTTAATATGTTGTTTATTGAATAATGCATCATCAATTTGACATCACAAGGAATTATAGGCTGCTAGTTGACCTTCTGATATAGTATTCGTTACTGTGGAAGTCTCAATCAACACCAGAACCTAAAATATGATTTGTAATTAACCCTTCTACACTGTGGTGAAAGTGGGATATAACAACACTACTCGTGCAGAACGAGTAAAAAAATTCCACGAACCTGGCATGTTTGTAGTGGGGATGGTTCTGTGCGCTGTTTTGATCACAAGTTGCATAGGACTATGCACTTTATACAAACGATCCACAAAATACCATATGTTGGAATATTATATTAACGTGCACATTTTTTTTTCTTTTTTTTTTCAAAATTTCACTTGTTTTTAAATTAAGTTACGTGTCCGTACTGTAATAAGTAAACTGAGTCAATTACTGTCCGGTCACCTACTTGTTTTACTAGATTCTAATCTCGAACGGATGAAAGAGATGCAATCTCACGTATTTGTAATTTTAGAGTTGCCAAGTTTTATGTATAAGAAGTTCATTTTCCTTGACTTGAAGAAATATATAGAAAACTAGTTGAAATGCCCGTTCTTCACACGGGAACAATAAATTTATAGAAACCTTCTCCCCCCTTACGATACACATTTTAGTAATATTGTAATTATAAAACTCGTAAGATACTTAGGAGGGTGATTCAGGAAGTAATGCCTCCAAGATGATACATTTATTTGTTTGACAGATAGCACCGACACAGGCATCAGTGGAAAGCTTGCAATGTCAAATATAAATGGTGGCATCATTTTTCAACATAGTCCCCATTACGGGCAATACAGCTGCGCCAACGCGAAACAAGGTTTTTCATGCCGTCGGCGAATAATTGTGGTACCTGCTGGCGACACCATTATCGAACTCCTGCTTTCACCTCCGCGTCGCAACTGTAGCGTTGGCCCTTATGGTAATCCTTAAGTTTGGGGAAGGGCCAAAAGTAGCAGGACGCAAGATCCGGACTATAGGCAGGATGAGGCAAAATGTCAACAACACTTTCCCAGCAGATGGGACAACCTTTGTATTTTAATTTTCTGTGAACAAGGATTACGGGGAGAGCCGGAAGCTTGAAAGTGAAAGGATCATTCACAAATCAGAATTTTTTAAATACCCGAATCTGTAAGTGACAGTATAAAGAAACAATAAAGACCAAAAAAAAGTTCCAAATCTTACTTCACGTTGTTTTTATTTTATATTCCACAGCTGCCACAGTCAAAATTGCCGCAGAAATAACCATTTTATAGTTACGTCTTTGTGTAAAGTTTATGACGAATTTAGCTATTGTCTAAATGATGTTCGTGCTGCTGGTGGTAGACACATAGGGCATTTGTAATAGCATAGCTAAAACTTTAAGACATTGTACGCGTTTTGCAATTTATCCCATTTGTGTACGATGTTTTTATCAATACATATGAACTTCTAAAATGAGGTGATTGTTTTTGAAACATCCTGTCCTCACATTCATCATTCATCGAAGTTACATATATTACAAACAATCGTTGAAAACGCATTTTGCAATTTAAAATTAAAAAAAAAAAAAAAATCCACTGCCTCCTACAACTGTTCCTCTTTAGGAAAACTGACAAGAAAAACAGAAAATAAAACAGTTTTCACTTACTTGGCGAGCACGAAATCCCTGACATTTGCAAGTTTTCCAGGTGAGGATCTCCAAATTTCGAGATCTATATATAATGTAAAAGTTCAGTTATATTTTTCTCCACTTACTATGTATATAAATGTTTAGTGCATGCGTAGGTAGAGAACTTTGCAAAACTAATGTATTTTATAAATTATTCTCATCAAACAGCCTGGTAAGGCAGAAAGAAAAATAGGTTCTAAGTTCCCTGCTTACTTCTTGACTTTTCCAGGCTTTTGTCTGATTTTCGAAAAAATTCAATTATTCTTCCAGGACTTTCTACGAGTATCCTGAATTTCCTGACATTTTCAGATTTTCCAGGTCGGTGAAAATCCAGTAAAAGTTGATATATTTAATATTTTCTACGGAATAAAATAAGAAAGTTTTATTTATGTTTTTTAAAAGTACATGTCCCATGAAATGCGTAACTAATTATGAGACGAATATATCTCATTTTTCTTTTTTCTTACTGTCCTTAAAACATATATCATAGACACACCTCATGTTTCATCAACAGAAAAGAAATGATTACTACAAAATAAAAGTAAGAAAAGGAACTTACTGACCAACGATTTAAATTTTTAACACAGCTGCATGTTTCGCCCCAGGGAATATGAAGGCGACAGTTAAAAATATAAGGAAAATGAAATGAACGTCCAATGATTATGCCCTTTAGGCTAAAGGAGATTATGATTAAGGCAAATGAATGATGATGGAAGAACTGGTGGAATGAGAAAGATGGAGGAAACGGGAGTACTCTGAGAAAATCCACGGACACGATGTCGTCCATCACAAACTTACTAACCAGGGATCGAACCAGGGACTCCATACACCAGAGGTAAGCACTCTACCATTGAGCCACCGTCCTCCAAAATATACGGAAAGGAAAAAAATGAAATCTTTAAGTTTTACGTCCCACGCTTATGCCGGTTAGGCTAAAGGAGACGGTGATGATGAGTGATGAATGAAATGGTGGAATGAAGAAAGTGGGAGGAAACGGGAGAACCCCGAGAAAACCCACGCACACGGTGTTTGTCCACCACAAAGTTCACTTGGTGGGGGCTGGGATCGAACCCGGGACCCCAAGCACCAGAGGTGAACGCTCTACCACTGAGCCACCGCGGCCCTATACGGAAAGGAATTGGGCGCATGAAGAGTAAAGTGAATGTTAGAATATTAAACTAGGTATAATAGAATGTAAATGAAGCTTCCTTTTTGGTAGTCCTGCCTTCATCAAACATGATAAATCATAGTGAAGTGCAGTACGGCATTATCTTCGCTTTCATGTTTTAATCTTCGCTGATGATGAAACTCGAAATATTTCGAAAATTCGAAATCTTTAGAACAGTGACAAAAAGCGCATATGAAGTAAGGAAATTTCTTACCATATTTCTTAACGACTTTACAAGTTCAGCTGCGGAACTGTCAGCAATCCAACTGCTTGGTGCAAGTGGTTGCTAATTGCCCTACAGAAAAATGTATAAGAAGAGAATACAGAAGCTTCCCTTAAAGTAAGGTAACTGTTAGACTCTCGCTAATCCGGCCATTTCTTGCAAAGTACTGGATTATTGAGTGTGTCTGAAATTGAATTTAACACATACAGTGCTATATTTAATTAAATTGTAAGGTTATACACATTATCACAGAAAAAATAGAGAAACTTAATGCTTGAGACTGTAGTAGATTATCACTCACTATGAAACCTGTCCCACATTTTTAGTTGAAGCAATGAAGATGCTCGACGGCGACATCTATTATCACGCAACTGCTTTACAAGCAGCAACTTTTAAAGGGACCCCACAATAGTATTGTATTTTTCTGCAGCTACGGTATAAACAAATATCGTTTACTACGTTATGCGGCAGACACCAGATGTGAGACAGGATTACTGAGAGGGCGGATTAGCAAAAGTCTACTATATATATATAGTTACGTGGAGAAATAGCCTACGTTGACGTAAAATGAAAAGAACTGTTAAGAAATCTTTCATGGCCCGTTTCTAATTTCTGACGACCGCAAGCCACATATAAAATAGTAGATGAAGAAATAAAAAGGCACTATACCCGTAATTGGATTAGCCAGTTCCTCACATCCAAGAAAGACTGTTCACTGGTTAAATCAAAAAGAAGAAGAAATCCCATTGCGTCTCTGTAGAAAGTGGTTGTTAGACTACGAAACCTAAGGAAAAATCTTGCATATTAGTAACATTCATAGAAAAAATATTAGTTAAATTTGTGAATTGAATTAGTACTAATTAATATACTAGCACTACAACAAGCAGTTATATGTTGTTACTACTGAAGCTCTTCATTTATACAAACCTGTTAAAAAGTAAAGCATGCTTAGTTAGTACTCTACATTAGGATTCATCAATAGTTGATTTCTTAATACGTTTGTTAAGTGTTTATTTCATTCAAATATAAAATAGGAACGTTAGAAAATTAGAATTATAAATTGTTTTTCAATACTACTTTATACCACTCCCTCTAATTTCTACCAAATATTGAAACTACAGTTAATACGGGAAAGAAAATTCAATATTTTCTTAACTTATTCCCGTTTTTGTAATATTGTCTGGTATTGTTTCAATTACTTGCAGAAGAGCATTGTGAATATTAAGAGACGTTTCTCTTATTTTGTTGTATTCAATTTATACATTCAACTTCTTAATACAGAAATATCACACGTCTGGTAACTTAATTCTTCCCACGAATGCAGATTTGTTATGTACATTCATCTTAATGTATCTCTTTTGACAGTTCCTGGTGTCAATGATTTCGTATTTTATGCATACAGACAGTTCACCTCTTAAAACAGAATTTAAATATCAACCAAGGACATCTATGCAATACACATGAACTTTCTAGGAAATGAAATGAGATTCTGAGTTCGACGTTCTGCAAATTAAGGAATGGATACGAAATGCAAGTGAATAATAATAAGAATTGGAAAGAACGGGAAACAATGAGAAAACCCACGGAAAAACTTCCGTCATGAAATTACATGACCTGGATTGAAAAAGGGAACAGTTTTAACTATTTAGGATTATCTGTATACACCAGAGGCAATAGCTCTCCTACTAGCTATGGTGCTTCATTATGAATCTTCTCGAGTTACAATTAACCATACCATTCGCAAGGGATTTAATCTACTGGATTATCCTTTAAACGTATTTTCATTTCTATAATATAATAACCATTATTTTTATCATGTGTGTGTAATGCACCCTACAACGGTACTAACGATCAAATTCACATTTCGCATTCATAGCAAATTTACAATACAATAGGCGTGAAACTACAGTGTCGATTCATAGTGTCTGTAAACATTTTTCTGTGGGTTTACAAGGCAAATTGCATCTTAGCACTGTCACTGGTTTATTCAAAACGCATTTACAAGGAAAACTACATCTGAGCAAAAGCATTCATTAACTATGTGTATAGATCTAAATAACGAACATATTTAAGTGTTGTATCACTTATTCAAAGTATGTGTGCATCAAATCTAGCTATTAGCTTTATATATTTACTTATCACTTACTTTCAAATGAGTTAACATGACAAATTCAACGAAAAATGTAAACTGTCTTACATGTTTATGTTTTCGAAGGTTTGAACTTTCAGCATCATCTATGACTTACAATTTGGAAGGTTTATTTCTTTTATTCTAATTTAGTTCACTTATCGTCTTGCTGCTCCTTATAAATAATCTATATACATGATATACATATTTCATTTGCTGTAAGCTTGCACAAACATTTATCTCTACAGTGATAGAAAAATTAATCATTTTATGCTAATTCATTACTTCTTTCTTTTATATCTTGTAATTATGTCTGATATCTCGGGGATAGGAGACATCGACAAGCCCCAAGATCTTCCACTTTTACTTTTTTCGGTGCCTCTTTATCTGACCGGATTTTACACTTCTCAAAGGTTATATGTAGATTGTATCTACATAATGTCACAATCCCTGACAACGAAAAAAACAAGGGATATTACCGATCATTTGGTTAGTTTGGAACTCACAATTTTTTCTAATACCCCACGAAAACTTACAATACTTGGTGACATTGGTGACTTTAGTATTCTAAGTCGAACAAAATTTACTAGCAAAGGCTTTTCAAATATCCTAACATTGACATCTTTATGAAAGTACTCAGAATGCTTCTGTCATAATTTTGTTTGAAAAACATTCGGCTGTAAATGATTGTTTCGGCAACTCTGTCTTGTTAACTTCGAACACTAACTGTATGATGAACTTTAGTCTTCTTACCATGTAATGAAACATATAAGAAGTTGAATACATGTTGCAACTACTTTTAACATGGAAGCTCTTGTACAAGCTTAAAGCATATGAAGAACAGATCTGAAGTTAAAATCTTACCTTCTATCCTGAACCGGTGCTACTATCTGGAATTTTGTCTCTCTATATTTCGGCCCTCTCTGTAGCCATTACGCGTGCCTGGTATAACAATCAGAGTTCGAACCATGGTGTCCCTGTTCGGGCGCCAATGTAAATCGGAATATGACTGCATTACTTTTTGTTGTTTTGTTCCTTGCTCTATAAAAGGAACGTGACATTCCGACTTACATTTCACAGGCACGCGTACATTGCCATAGAGAGGCCCGAAATACGGTAAAAGATGAAATCTAAAACGGAGCACCGGTTCAGACCACAGGGTAAGATTATTAATATGTACCCTATATCATCTATTAGTATGTATATAGATCTGAAGATTGGTTCTAAAAGGATCAACATCAAATTTTGACAAATTATATTTCAGATGAATTAACTAACACTATCTCTTTTGTACTGCCCATACTAGCTTCGAATTTAGCTACAACTGTGAATAAGCATGAAATCTAAAGTACAGTAATATATATATATAAATTAATAATAATTTCTGATACAATTTGGACAATTGTCTGATACAGACATTTTTTTAAAAATAAAAACTCTCAAGTGTAAGTTAAGTCTTTAGAATTTTGACGAAGTCCTTTTAGAACCAAGCAACAGAGTTAATGCCTCTCCATATTTATATTAGACATGCAATGCATTGCCCTCCTCTCTGATAAGTTCCGCTAAACAAAATATTAAATTGTATTTCAAAATAACGCTCCACTAGCTAAGTTACTACTTCGGCTGTGAGCTACGTTAGCATTCTGTTAGTCTACTCTGTCCCCTATAGACATGCTATATCAATCCGCAAACTGACCAAGCATTTGTTACATTATAACGAAATAACTGCCTTCTCTCTTCAATTGTCCTCATGCAGTTACCAAGTCAAATCTAACGTCTTTAAGTGAGTGCGTATTCCCGCTCGCATCATTGTATCAGCAAAACCTAGGAAAGAGCATTTAGAGAATACTAATACATATTCTTGCTTAGTTCGTGAAGTATATTACATTAACCGTATGTATATATATCATGCAGCAACTGGTTCATTTCATTCCCAGTGCATTGCTATCTAAATGTGAAAACTTTGATGACAAAAATATATACTCATTGCAGGAACAATTATTGATCCTCCTACGTAATCTGTATCCGGGGAAATGGATTGGTCACAACCACAGATTCATCTGGAATATGTTAGATTAGATGTAACAGTAGTTACACAAATTAACTCTAATACATATTTCAAATTCTACTTGAACAGACGACCCGATACTGGTGTCGGTTTTGACAAGTGTACAGCAAGAAATGCGGCGAAAATATTTTTCGTTGCATCTGCAGAACCATCTTGTATATTATTACTCAGATATTGTTTACATATACAGACCTAATAAACAGTTTCGTATGTTTATTCTAGCAGAGATGTGAAACATTTATAACATAAGAGGTAATTTCGACGTATCTTTGTGCAAGAATTTCGCCAAATATTTAATTATTATTATATTCAATCTAACATATAACACTAATAATAATAATAATAATAATAATAATAATAATAATAATAATAGAAAGAAATGTCTCAGAACTATGCTTTAAGAGTTAAAATAACATACAATAAAGTGAACAACGCTAAATTGATTAAAAACACAAAACAAACAAAAATGTAGGTAAATAATTGAGTCATTCTGACTTATATCATGCTAGTTATACGGTTAAAATCAACCAAATTGATCAATTAACCACCATATTACGAAATCTGAGCAAATCGATTGCCACCATAAACAACCTTCATTTAGTATTTTCAGGGGATTTCTCACCTATGCTCAGATTTTGTTTATTCGTATAAAACAACTAACAAGAAAAATAAGTTTTATACTATAATGTTCTTTGCGATTACTTCATTATCCATTTTGATAGCTGTAATAAAATTTCCCCTCGAAAACCAGACGTTTTCTTTTAGGTTGTTGTACCTAGTCTTATCATAAATGCTGTCCTAACTTTTGAAAGTGGCTTACTTCTGCTCGTCAAGAGTGGTAGCGTGAAGCGTGAATGATTGTTAGATGAGCTAAAGAAGTGTTCAAGATGGAATGAGGCAAGTATGAAGATCGTGTGGCCGTGGTAGCGTTGCACAAGGTAGGCAAATTATCAGGGGAGACTTTCAAAACCGTCCAGAAGCTGCAAATTAGTTAAAAAAAAAAATCTATTATCACACTATCCAGCGCTTTGTTGAGACAAACTGTGAAAGATCACCCATGACAAGGAAGACCACGCACAGTACGAACACCGGAACTTGTGAAAGAAATGGCGGCGCCTGTCCGAACGAAATCCATTTAGGAAACAGTCAAGTTATGACTCGTGAGCTAAGGATATAAAAAATGTCTATGTCTTGCATGTTAAACAGTGACCTAGGACTCCATATTTACGAACAACACAAAGGACATTTTCTGACAAATAACTGACATGGCAGAGGCTCCTAAAAGCAAATCGATTACTTACGCGTTACGTAGCGAATGGGGACCATCGAATTCCTCTCTGATGAAAAGATTTTCAGTATTGAGGAGAGTTTCAATGCTCAAAATGACAGCCTCTAGAGAAACTGGTGAAAAGGCTCCAAGGATTCAGAGTCAGTATCCTGCCTGAGTCATGGTGCGATGCGCTGTGAGCTAAGAGGGCACAACGGAGTTCCATTTCTGTGAAAAGGGGTTGAAAACACGTCACCCAAGGTGTACCAGGAGATAGTGCTTGAGAGACTAGTCAAGAATTTCACCAATACCCTCTTCCATGGACAGAAGTAAAGCTTCCAGCAGGACTCAGCCCCAGCACATAAGGAACGGGCAACCCAGCAGCGGCTAAAGGCAAATGTTCCGGACTTTATTTCTATTTCAGATTTGCCTTTTGCAAGTCCGTACCTAAACTCTTTTAGATAACAAATTGTGGTCCAAGCTTCAGGAGATGGCTTGCAAGAAGAGACATGCCAATATTGAAAGTTTAAAGAGGTCTCTAAAGGCAGCTACAGATTTTCCAGTTGATATGTTACGTAATGCAATTGATGAGTGGCCACAAAGACTTAAGGACTGTATGCATGCTAATGGTGTCCATTTTGAATAATTGTTTTTGATTTTGGTTCCTAAAGAAATCATGTAACTCATGTTATTAGGATATTAAAATATGTATAACCATTTTGTGTCAATGTACTTAAAACTTTAGGACAGTGTTTATGATAAGACTAGGTAAAACTGACGACAAAGAGACAACATACACTTCGACATTTTATAACATACGTAAATAACGAGTCTTTATGACCTTTCGAAATCCCAGATCTCAGAATACTTTTTGGAAATGAGATAACTAGCTAAAACGTTTTAGTAGTACCTCTTTCTGTCATCTTTGAAGTTCTGTTGAGTAACTCGTACCAGGTTTACTTAATTATTACAAAGCACTGACTCAGAACAATTCTTTTGCTACGTCTTCTTATTTCTCATTGAAAATAATATTTGGTTTACAACTTCTAAAAACTGGACCCGGTCACATTTGGCAGCAATATCATTTAGCATTTTAACACTTGTTTGACATTAAGCTATCGTGTTTTTGCTATAAAAATGACGGTTCACTTCGTGGGCTGCGTAATTCCAATTTTCCATTTCTTGACACTACGAATTTGACACTTAAAACCACCTCCATATATGAACACAATCAAAACTACCTACCATGTTAACCAACTCTGTAGAATGACAAAGTTGATACTTTTCATGATTGTCATTATTTCTCCTCTATTTTGCTTTTCCCGTGCGTTTGTTATATACAAAAAATGGTTTGTTTTTAATTTCATATCCACATAGAACTAAAATACACAAATAATGATTTCCTTCGCTTCTAAAAATGCGATACAGAAATTATAAATTGCCATGCAAATTTATATATATCTGTGGTGTGTGTGTGTGAGAGAGAGAGAGAGAAAACAGATTTACGATTTAAATTAATTCATAAATAAACTTTACATACTAAAAGCAATTGCAATACGTGATTACAGAATTTTCTCTCGGTAACTTCTCTAAAATTGATGCAGATCTAATCTATATACTAAAATTACAATGACGATTTCATATTGAAACTATACCAAAATTATATTTTAAAATGAGTTATACGCGTCTATTCCTATATACTGAATATAGCATGTTTAGTTTTTTTTTTTTTTTTGGCGGGGGGGGGGGACAAATAGCTACACATCAATATGCCCATTAGCATCTCAACAATCGAAAAAGAGGAAAGCAGAAACAGAATTACAAATATCAGGTAGGAATTTAAAAACATTTCTGTTATTTAGCTAATTTCAAGTTTAACGTCCCGTTCAGCAGCTAGGCTATATGAGACGTGGATCTACAGTTTAACAAGAGACCTGAACAACTAGCTCCCATTGGGAATTGAACCTAGGTCTACCACGCTGAATACATACTTCAGTAGGTCCAATATAATAGAATATTTAAATCCGAAAATTATCTATTTTGATAGATGGGCTGGCGTAGTGGCTAGCGCAAATGCCTTTGATACACGTGATATCAGGCTCGATTCTCGGTGGGAGAGCAGAAAATTCAATTTCACAATCCTTCACTTTCATTAATCAGCCGTCTCCTTTAGCCATGGGACATTAAACTAAAAAATACTTCATTTCACTTTGACAGAGAGTCTCCCTCGAAAGAACTTTGTAATTAAGTTTTGTTCTGGAGAGGCATGTACTAAGAGGGAAATCAGAATGTTCTTAAAATCATGTCCCTTGACGTCACAGCTACGTCAGCAAACAATGGACAATAACCAGCACTTTATATGTTCCCTGAAAACCCTAATCGCATGACTATGTTTTTGGAATGATTTCGGCAATGAATCCTGTTTCCATCGACTGCCAGACACTCAATGACGGGTTTCTGCTTCGCCAATATTTCATATATCGTTTAACAGTAGAGACCTGCACGGGTCGGGCTTGGGCGGGCCGACACTGATTTCTCTTCAGGTCGGGCTGGGCTGGGGCCGATTAATTGCAATTCTTTAACAATTATTGACTTTCGTTAAACGATAATTAGAATAAAGGCAAACGTTGAAGAAGTGTGCCTGTGAAAAATGTTAGAAAATGAAACTTAAAATTTATCGGGCCCGGGCCGGACTTGGGCCAAGAATTTCAAAAATCTTATTGGGCCGGGCCGAAAATCTCCAAAACTTTTCGGGCCCGGGCTGTGCCGGGCCTTGGTACATTCGGATTGGATTGGGCTCGGGCTGAAATATTCGGCCCGTGCATGTCTCTATTTAATAGCACTTTTTCAAAGAAAACACTAAAACCAGTATTTTTTTTTTTTTTTTATTATTATTGTTTGTGATCACCTACACTCACTAACTGAAAACTATCTTGGAGGAAATTATCTACACATGCTATTTACAATCTCAATATTTCACTTCACTTCAGTTGGTTTCTTCTTGTTCTCCAACCCATAGACAAATTGCTTCAGCTTGTAGTCTGTACAATATTTTAAAAATTGCGTTTCCTATTTAATTTAAAGGCATTACTTCTGAGATTTCTAGTTTTCAATAAAGATGATAACTAGATCCCGATTATTATCGAGGTTGAGATTTAGTTATTAGGAAATTCATTATTTAATTAGGATTCCCACGGCACCTAAAGTTCTGTGGTTATTATTATTATTATAAAGTGAAGCACACTTTCTTCTTTGTTAGCACTTTTTTTTTTTCAGTAAGAATCTTCACGTTAAGCATTCCTTATCTACAAGACATGATTTAAATAGAAATAAACTTTAAAATATCAATATATTTCTCACAAAACATTGTTTCATGCACGAATAACAAATGAATGATGTTAAATATTTTCAGCTTCACCTTTGTATTAAATGAAACGGCTATAAACTTGTATCTGCCGATGTCATAGCAGCTACTCATAGATTGCCACACTTTAACTAATTTAACCGGAAAATCAACTGAAAACTTCTTCCTTCGTAGTCTATCATTTGCTGAGTAACACATATCAATACAGCAGAATTCATTTCAAGTTACAAATTTTTGAAATTCGTGTTGTATCACGAGTTAAGACATGAAATATTTAGCTTATGAAGAATGAATTAACTACACCGAAATTTACGTACAGCTACTTCACAATATTGCTACCTTAGAATCTTTCTTAATTTTGTCGCAGAGTGCTAAAATATTCCAAGGTTCACACATGTAAATTGCCAAATTTATAACTTGAACCAGAAAGTCTTAGCAAGCAGTTATTCGAATAAGTGGCATCCTTTTATTATTATTATTATTATTATTATTATTATTATTATTATTATTATTATTATTATTATTATTATTATTATTATTATTATTATTATTATTATTATTATTTTATCCGAATTTCATCTTTAATTGCCGAAGTTTCCGAAATCTTAGTTTGTACCTTTGGACCTATTATGAACTCAAATCCTTCCTTCATGATAGCCCTGGTAATGTGCACTGCCAGAACAGTTGTACTGGTTCAGTTACTGAGTGAATATACGCTATAAGTTTTAGAAATATCAACAATTAAGAGGGAGAGAGACAGATAAAAAAAAAGTTAATTTGTCGCGTTGTATTTGACATCAAATAAAATTAAATCTTTAAGCTTTACGTCCCACATGCTCCTTATGCCGGTTAGGCTAAAGGAGACGGTGATGATGAGAAATTAATGAAATGATGGAATGAAGAAAGTGGGAGGAAACAGGAAAACCTCGAGAAAACCTACGCATACAATGTTTGTCCACCACTTGGCGCGAGCTGGGATCGAACCAAGGACCCCATGCATGTGTTGTATTTGAATATAATACTTCGAATAAGAAGCTAGTGTATGGTGAAAGTCCAAGGACAACACCTAAATAGTCAAAAGTCTAAATATTTTGTAGTGAATTTATTTGGAAGATGCAACAGAGTTTACCTTTCCTGTCCCGCGGTGTCCCACAGTTGTAGGTGAATCCTCTGACTCCTTCCCTGAAATCCATCTGGATTCTGTGCTCTATATACCTTTATAATGAGAAAAACAAAATTATAGCACACGGAAACCTGTTCATAAAATTACGTTTCAATGAAGAACTACCAACTGTACTTTTATATTGGCGATACATTATTTTATTAATTTGGTTGATGCTATTTGAAGGGTAAGGGAAAAAAAGAAGGAATGTCACAAAACTGCATTTTCGAGAAAACGGGGTTTTAATATTGAAAACCGCGTAAGAAGTATAGGGTTAGTTATATCTTTTGCCCATTTTACATGGACATTTCTACATTTACTCATGCATAGCATAGACAGTCAAATAGTACCAAGAGTCACCAACAGATAGGGCAAAGCACCAGAAAAAGCACATACATAGACATTCCTTGTTTTTTCCCCTTACCCTTCATTTATACTTTCTCATGTTCAAAAAACAACTATAATTTCATTGCAACCTCTTAAACTTATATAAACTATCGTTATTGTAAGCACTGCAGCTACCTCGACATGTACAATGTTTTATTTCATAAAACACACGAACTGTTTTTTATTTACTCGAAGTTACATACAGTACGCTACTTACTACTGAAATACGAAGCAAGTAACTGATCTACTAAAACAGATGATTTTTCTCCTTTGTTAGTAATTTAGTAAATTGAATCTGTCAAAAATTTTGGTACCATGTTTGCCTTCTTGATTTAATAGTCTTCCCACGCATACCTGGCATTATGTAATAGATGACTACAAGGATCCACAAGATAATTACAAACGAATAACAAAAAATAACATATTCTAGCATTTTATAGCCTTGGTTTAAATCACCTAGATGCCTATTGTAATGTACACTCATCTTCTAAACTTAAGGGAACATTAATTTCAAAAAGTAGCCCTTATCTCATGTTGATTCTGTCAATGCCAAACATCGAGTTGCCACGCCTGAGTCGAAGGACGAAGGTACCAGTCCGTTCGGCGACACAAGTGCCCTTTATGGCTGCAATACCACAAAAAACGTTTGCAACGGGAGAAGTACGTAATCACTATGTTGTGATTTTCGGAGTGTGAAGTGCATATCGGTTATAGTGAACGTGTCCTAGAATACACGACCCCTAGAGAACATAAAGGGAATGATGTTAGGGGAGGGAATGAAGGAGACGCGGTCGAAAAATCGGAGATTAGAAATGGGGGAAAGTCAACAGTATTTGGTTACGGACTTTAATGCTCCTCGCATTGACGTGCCGCAACATCGAAATAGTTTTCTGGGTGGTGAAAACATTGGGAGTATGATGGAGCAGTCGATGTTTAACACCGCCCGTGAGGATCGTTATCTGATCTTAAATGTCCGACGACGATCAACACGCACACCAAGTATACTAGCACGAAACCACGCAATGTATCTGGGACCCATGTATCACGTCAAATTGTACACCGCCGGTTACACAAATGCACGCCGATCCACCACGTGCATTCACTTCACAAAACAGCAGCGCCAGGCACGCCTAAAGTGCTGTATAGCTCACAGTGAGTTGACCTCAGACAGTGAGCTGACCTCAGATTGGTAGAATAGTGTACTCTTAGTGATGAGTCACGATTCAGTTTGAAGTGACTCTCACTGTATGTTTGTTTGGAAGGCTTGGTGGAAATGTTGAAAGGGACAGTGGAGGCCTTGATGTCATAGTATGGGACAGCATCATAATAGGGGTCACCACTTCATTTGTTCTAGCAGCGGACAACTGAGATATACAGGAATGTCACACTTGAATAGTATGTGGTTCATACGGTCCTCAATCTTGTTTTATGGATGATAATGCAAATCCACATAGTTGGTGGAGGATTACCTACAACATGAAAACACTATGGGTGTCGAGTGACCATCACGGTCACCGGAGCTCAATCCCACTGAGCATGCAGGGATGCCCTCGGACGACCGATTGCAGTTAACACCTAGACCACGGTCAACTGATGAACTGCACAAGGTGCTCGTGCAAGAGTAGGATGTTTTTTTACCACATGAACTGCTTGATCTAATCTGTAGTATGGGTGCACACTGTGCAGTCTGCTTAGCTATTCGTGTTAACTACATCCCGTATCGAATATTTCTGCCAACAAAAACACGGTCTTGCGACGGCCAACAGATGGTGCCCATATGATATAAGTTATTCATTCAGATTCTTCAGTGTTCATGTATCATTACAAGAGTTTGTTTCATTCACAGACATCTGCTCCACACATCCCTTTACTTTTGGGACATGAGTGTATAGTATATTGTAGCCTATTTCCAAAGTTGGTGCTACTGCAAGCTTCGGGACTGAAATCCGATAGACAGATGACTAGATAAAATATAAGTAGATCGTACCTTTAAAATTTAATGTAATACAAACTTAAAAATGTCAGTGCTAATTTTTGATATGTAAATATGTATCCATTACCATCAAGTAGTAAGTGGCACAGACTTATTTACTAAAGTAATTCAGCGGGGCCTGTAGAATTAAAGACTACCGTGGAAAAAATTGACCACGATAGATGGTTGTGGAGAAGAGTTTGAGAGACTTTAATTCAATAGCAGATTGACAATGATTGGATTAAAAAGAGTTGTTAACTTACAAGAATGAAATCTCATTGGTAACTCTTATTATTAAGATTCACCCCAAACTTGATAAGGTTCCTGAGTATGCAAATGTAATAGAAAGGAGTCAGAAACATTGACATTTTAAAATTGCTACATACCAGTCTCTTTTCCCTGAAGTCTATTCCCACTGTAGATATAAACCTTTGATTAAAAGTGCCGTCTGTATATTGATATAAAAAACTAGTCTTCCCAACTCCAGAATCTCCGAGAGCCAAGAATTTTATAAGGTAATCGTACTCCATTCTATTCTACAATTAATAAAGATGAAATGCAAAAAATCTGGAAAGAAAAAGAGAAAACAGCAGTGAAATTTCCGATACATAAATGAACATACACAAAGAGAGAAGATTTGAATCTAGATTTTGAATAATGTGTAATATTTTCTTGTGCACTTTTTTCTTTCTTTATAAAGAGGAAGAAAGGGTGTTAATGCCGATTTTCTCAGAGTCAACAAATTGGGATCCAATAAATAAATTAAAACATTGAAAAATGTGAGACTGTACCTGTGAGATGTGGACCTACAGTTTAAAGTGAAATCTGAAACGTCGTAATGCGTTCAAATTTCAATGCTCTACCACCGAGAATCGAACCCAAGAACCGTGCACCTCCGCTAGCTACTAGGTTAGCAGAGAGGGAGATGGGCCGAAAATCGAACCAGTGCTTCGGGCTTATCCTGGTGGTAGGAATACTCTACACCAGTGCTATTCAACCTTTTTTTCCGCATATCCCTAGACACAGTTAACCCATCCAATTGTTAACCCCTGAAGCTATTTAAAAGAAATGAAATCGAAATGAACTTATTAAATTTAATACACATGATTAAAGGGGGGGGGGGCAAATAGAGACCCAATAAAAGGACAATCAGTGTGCTAATCAAAAGACTATTTACAGAGGATAAAGTGTACATCCGAAAAAATTAACACCGGAGATTTCAAAACATACGGAAGACACCCAGTTCTACTGGGGAAGATTTTCCCCTCATCCTCCTTGATAATTCGTATACTGAGGACAATTTTAAAAATTCAAAAACTAAAAGTAACTTTAGAATTAACCTGTTAATGAGATAACTGAGCGTGTTTCCGGGACGTCAACTCCTCGATTCTTGGTCGAATCTACGAGTCCGAGAATCATAGCTGATTCAAGCAATTTCTGTGCTTCGTTTTTATTGAAGTTAATGCAAAGAAACCTTCTTCACACAAATATGTTGATGGAAATGGAAGAAGTTGTAGAATAGCACTATCACTAATTTCATTGTACTCTTTTCGAGCATAAATACCAAAGTTACAAACTAACAAGTTATCGAATTTCATTTACAGTGGACTGTCATCAGACATTTCCAGCAGAACCTCAGAAGCAGCATTACGTACCCCCGGTTGAATAGTACTGCTCTACACTACCTGCCGAATCACAAATTTTCTCACCACAGAGGATACGGCGTGAGAAAAAAGAAAGGTCGTTTCCTCCATTTATCAGATATCCAGTCCAACCGTTGCAAGTGAAGTGGTGGTACAGTCTATTTGGTCTGAATGGGTGGGCAAGAAACCTCAAGAGTGACAATTTGTGGCTCATCAGTCAATGCGCCGATGCGGCAAACTGTCAGGGTTTTTCTTTTGGTCTAGTTACACATTTTTTTTTTTTTTTTTTTAATTATTATCCTTCGGCACTTATTAAATTCACACTTGTAGACGGTATGACGTGTAAGATTTTTTTTTTTTTTTAAATTTAGTATAGGCCTATTACATTGGCGATAACTGGAGATTGACAATTTCCTCAATCACATGAAAAAATCAAAACTTAAAATAAACGAATCCTAAGTAAACTATCTTATCTAATTTGATTTGGCAACTCTTAGTGTAAGAGAAGAGCGTACTATAAAGCAAGAAAAATTAGTGGTAAGGTTCTAGAACACTAGCTCGCTTAGCATTACTAGGTAAATTGAGTACTGAACTTTGATAAAGAAAGAAACCAACCTAGTTACTAATCCATCTTCACTTATATGTGCATTCTAGAACCTTCCCTAAATTATTTTCACGATATTGGATGAACTTTAAAATCTGATGAAATTTCCTAACGAAACTAACTTAGCAACCAACACACCCACACTATTTAACATACAAGATGAACAAAAACAAGAGTCATATCTTTTACAATCAATTACTTCAGGTACCGTTGTACAGTCGAGCAATCCTATGGTATAGTTTTCTAGCGCTTAGTTTTTTACTTGGTATTCGTATCGAGGAATGTTAGTCTACATGCAAATGAACCAGTGAGTTATATTAGGTAACGTAAATATCTTGCATCGTTTTTAGCCCTCTCTTGAAGGTATATTACAGTGTTCATTTGCATTCACACCAAAGAGAGTTCAGATGCCATTTATTCACATTCTCTTAGAAAACCGTACAGAGGTGATGATGAAAGGGAAAAATTGACATAAAAACTACTGAAGTATTTGTATAAAAATTAAATGAAGAGTTGCACCATAGTGGGATGAAACAGGAGTATCTCAAGAAAATCCACGGACACGATATTGTCCACCACAAACTTACTAGGCAAGGGATCGAACAAGGGACCTTACGCGAAGTAGGCCTATTTATATATATACATATAAAAAAAAAAAACAATTCCGACATGCTCTTTTGTTGGAGGTATCTCCCGTAGGATTGAGAAGATGCATTGTTACTCTTCATATATAGACCTAGTCACTGCCCACTTGCTACTGGCAAGTCACCTTTATAGAAAATGAATTTAACATCAACAAATATATATATATATATATATATATATATATATATAAATTAAATTCGGTGCAGTCCTAGTTTAGGGACAGACAAATTTAGAATATACGGAAGGAATGTTGGCATTACTCAAGCACACTGTTCCATCAAATTTGGCCACACTCCTACATTAGCTTTGTATTCCTTTTAGCAGGGCACGCACTAAATCAGGAGCTCCATTACTACTTCCAGATTGACTTCAGGAGGGCTTAATAAATAGTTTGGAAACATGGTATAAAACACAATGCATAAAACACGAACCGGATTGAGTATAGCCCGCTCCCCCCAGTGATTTTTAATGAATCATAGTGATTCTAACGATTCATACTAGTTCATAATGAATCGGAATCGCATGTTATAAAGATTTAAGATGTAAATCTTGCGGTAAGGAAGCTTTAGTATAAGTAGTAGTAGTAGTAGTAGTAGTAGTAGTAGTAGTTAGTAGCAATACGTAGTATAGTAGTAGTGGTAGTAGTAGTCGTAGGAGGAGGAACGGGTTAGAAGCCCCGCAGGGGTTGGCTGGGTTGTGTTCTCGATATAAGTAGTAGTAGTAGTAGTAGTAGTAGTACTAGAAGTAGTAATAGCAGTAGTAGTAGTAGCAGCAGCAGTAGTAGTAGTGGCAGCAGTAGTAGTAGTAGTGACTTCCAGTTCCGGTGACAAAGAACTGGGGGGGAGCGGGCTATACACAAGCCCACGAACCAACTTGTGCTAGATGCTCACTAAGAGACATGAATGCTATCTAACCGACTCAGCGAAGGAGCGCAGCAGAAAAACCCGAGTGGCAGCGAGCGCGTGCGTCCGCAGGGACCAGGCGCATCAGCGACGGAGGGTTAACGCATAAAGGAATTTAGTGGAAGAACACACACATACAATAATTTCACTATCACTCAAAATTCATTTCAGTATCCGTGCAATGAGAGTAATTAATTCGCACCCTCATTCCTTCACGAAAAATTTTTCACATCGTATTTTACCTATAAATTTCCTATTTGGCAGAATCGCTTGCTCGAGTGAACCCAGAATGTTGTTTCATTTCAGAGGAACAACGTGTAAGTAATCAATATATGGTGATCTAATCTATGACATTCATAATACGTAATGTAGAAAACCGTAATCCGAAATTTATGGTTGTCACAACATTATAGTCCACAAGGCCTGTCAATATAGCGTGTTACGTCGTGATCAGTGACGATAAAGATGAACGACACTTAATGTATTAGTAATATGAGAAACAGCGCGTTTCCACATGTAAAGTGGTGGAATACTTGCCGTGGCGCATGCGCTTGTTCCCTCCGACCTCAACACCGCGTGGGCCCCTCTGCTGCTCTCCTGCACTGATTCGGTAGATAGGCTTCTTGCTTTCATTGAATACGTAACACAAGTTGTTAATTGTTTTACACTAGTTTTCAAGGCATGCATACATGCTGTATTTATACTCACAAACGAAACACTTCCTAACGAGAACCTGCATCCAATAATTTAACTCCTCCCTTAAGGAACTCTTTTAAACGTAACGAGTAATATTCTGATAAGTCAATATCTCATGACTCTGTGTCCCTAAACTAGGACTGCACGCTATTTTCTATAGCGTGAAATGTCTGTAGTGAACAATTCTGTTTCATCTCAGACCACGTTTACAATATTTAAAACATTTATCTGTCTCTGATAACAATTATTAAGCGTGAAGAATTATGGTGATAATAATTTTTAGTTGTACTCAAATAACCAGTATTTCAAGGATATTTTTTAACGATTTAATACTAATGTTTCATCTTCTTCTTTCTCTTACCTTAAACAAAATCACCTGCTTTCGCAATAATAATTTTAAAAATACAATAACAAATCAACTGTGCAACCTGTTGCCTGCCCTATTACAACCATCAACGTAAAATTTCTTCTGCTATCACGCCTTTCACATGTCATATGCAGTGCTTCTACCTCTTGATAAAACAAGAAACTGTAACAATCATTTTTTTTAATAATAATAATAATAATAATAATAATATATATATATATATATATATATATATATATATATATATATATATATATATATATATATATATATATATATATATATATATATATTTCAACAAGTTAGCACAGTGTTAGCGTCAACGCAAAGGTAAACATGCAAACTTTGCGATAATTTGAATAGCAGTCATAATAACTTTTGCATTAATTTCTTTTGTGTGTGTTGCGTTGCTGCACACAGAATGACCATTTGATGTCCAGATATACCTGTGAATCATCTTAAATATTCCGTCATATTTTTATTTTGTATTAAATTATGTGCCAATATAACAATAATTTCGTTTTCAACATTCGTGAAATCTCTTAATGATTGTATGACAATGCAAGCTATAAATATGACAATGAAAAATTTTAAGATGTATTAATCCATAGAAATACTTAGGGACGTTTCGTGAAAGAGGTCACATAGGTAAAATCAAAGTTTTATTGTTTCATAAAGAAACAATATGTATTTAATGTTCTAATTGAGTAGCGCATTTCCAAACTTGTCTTTATAACAAAATTTTGGAAATAGAATTATTGGTACCGTTGGATTCCTCCCGTAAATCTGCACGGAATTATATAATAATAATAATAATAAATTTTATTGTCGAATCAGCTTCATAGCCATAGACAACGTCAAATTATAACTTACTACAATAATGTACAGCAATAGTGATTGTTCATTATCTACAATAAGTGCTAAAGTACTAAAGTTCACCACAATCACATATCTTAAATATTATTACCTTACAAAAATTAAATATCGTATTCAAAAAACTCATCTATTGTATAAAATGGTGTTTTTACTAACCAAGAATATAATCTATTTTTGAAGTTACTCATAGGTAGTTGTGTCAGTTCTATAGGTAATTTATTATACAACCTCAAACTCATGGCTTCATAGCTATTTTGTGATTTTTTTAATGTCAAATATGGTACGTTGACACGTCTATTATTTTCAGTGTTGTATGAGTGTATGTCATGCCTATAGTGTATTTCTGACGTTTTGCCCTTTATGTGCATCAACACATTGTATATACATAAATTGATTACCGTCATTATTTTTAATCTTATGAATAATGGTTTACAATGACACGTATTCTCTGCATTCATCATTATTCTCACAACTTTTTTTGTAACAACAGAACGTCATTCACATGCCTACCATTTCCCCATAACAGTATACCATATAGTAAGATACTTTGAAAAAAGGCAAAATATGCGGATCTTACATAGTTTTGTGGTACCTGATTCCTCAAATTTTTTAATCAAATATATAACTCTTGAAAGTCTTCCTGTAATATATTGAATATGAGAGTCCCATGATAATTTGTTATCAATAATAATGCCCAAAAATTTTACACTGTCCAAATTGTTCTCGGTTGCCATACCTCTTAAACTGAAGTTTAAATGTTTCGTTTTACCTTCATTAAGGAAAAAAACATTCGTCTTAAACCACGATCCAGCTTCAAATCACATATAATTCCGTTTCTAACTATTTTGTAGCATTTCGCACAACTAGCATTCCTTATAACTCTGTCTTTTTGCGAACGCGATCTTGACACCACTGCACTGCATATATACTTGTTACTCGAATAAAATGATTCTAAAGACACTAAAAATAAAAATAAAACTTTGGTCCAGTACCAAAGGGAATCTTGTCCATTAAATATGGTGCGTTCTTTTACAGTTGTGTTCTGCAGAATCAAAATGACCTTTGTCCAGTGAACTCTACCAACAAATGAATGTGCCCATTTTCCAAAGCGGTTTTTGTCCATTGTTTCGTTAAAAAAGAAGTACCCATCGTAATTGATTTCTAAAAATGCATTCATTTTGCATTGCATAATAAATTATTATTATATGGATTGACAAGAATGCTTTTATAATAATAATAATAATAATAATAATAATAATAATAATAATAATAATAATAATAATAATAATAATAATAATAATAATAATAATAATAATAATAATAATAATAAGGAATGTTATTGTCGTTAAGCTATACATAGCAATAGACAACGTCAAAATGTGATACAATATCGATACGTAAGTATAAATAAATAATGATCTATAACTAAATTAATGATGAAATGACATTACAAAATAAATTACAATAACAATATACATTTTAAATACAAGCTTAACACGAGATTACAAAATACGTTACACTTCTATTGAAGAATTAAAATACTCCTGTAAAGAATAAAAGGGCGTTGCAACCAACCAATTGTGTAACTTACTTTTAAATCTATCTATATGTTCATCTTTTAGTGATGCAGGCAACTTGTTGTACAGTTTTATTCCAATTGTCTCATAACTATTTAATGATTTCGACAGTCGTTGATATGGGACATTTATGAATCTACTGCTTCTAGTATTATACGAATGGATGTCTTGCCTGAGTTGTAAATTTTGGTGATTACCTTTTATATAGATGAGCAATGTGTAAATGTATAGATTGATTATTATCATAATTTTAAGATTGATAAACAAAGGTCTGCAGTGAGCTAATTTGTCTACGTTTGAAATAATTCTGGTGGCCTTTTTCTGTATTAAAAGAATGCTATTTACATGATAATTGTTACCCCAAAATAATATACCATACGAAATTATACTCTGAAAAAAAGCAAAGTAAGCCGATCTGACATAGTTATCAGGAACATGTTTTTTTAGTTGTTTTAGCAGATATATTACTCTTGAGAGTCTTCCAGAAATATAATTAATATGCTGTTTCCACGATAACTTCTTGTCAATATTTATACCTAGAAACTTCACACATGTTGAGTTATTCTCAACAGGCACTTCTTTTAGACTAAAAGTCATATGTTGAGTTTTATTCTCATTAAGTAAAAAACCATTAGCCTTAAACCAAATCACAACCTGATTCCATGTATTTTCAGTTATAGAATTAAGTCTACTAAAATCAGGACTAGTATCTAAGAATGTCGTATCGTCAGTATTTAGTATAGAGTAAGCAGATCAAAAGTAAGGCAGATCATTTACCATTAGTAAAAATAGAAGTGGCCCAAGTACTGAACCTTAGGGTACTCCGTATTTAACTGATGCAATACCAGATTTATTGTTATTTACAAAAACAATTTGTTTACGGTTTTCTAAGTAAGACTTGAATAATCTAAAACTTAAACGCTTGATACCGTAGTACTCTAACTGTTTAAGGAGAATTGTGTGTTCAACACAATCAAAGGCTTTGCTTAAATCGCAAAATGTTGCCTGAACAAAATCCTTGTTTTCAAAGCCTCTAATAACATTCTTTACTAACGAATCAATCGCTCCAACAGTAGATCTACCCTTTACAAAACCAAACTGTGAATCACTAATTACGTTATACTTATCAAGATAATCACATAGCTGCATATGTATTGTAACGCCCCATTGTAAACGATTCTACAATTGTATTATTAGTACAAGTTATTACTTACCTCTTGTAATCCTCTTGTATTTGGCAACCCTGCCGAAGCATCATGTTCGCGGGTTCGCGCAAGGGATTCTGGGTACTTGAAGTCGAACATGAAGACATCATGGCATGATTAATTTGGTGCGCGTTGATAAACTATGTCAAATCTCTAATTTACAGCCGCCATCGTTAAGTTTAATAGTGTGTGTGCTTCACTTTATGCCTCAAGGAACTGCTTCACAGGTTTTGGCAAGTGTGCCACTATTTAGCACAGTATGAAATTCCGAATGTAGTTGGGAAGTACTTATTAGCCCAGGCTGCCACGTGAGTCATCTTTGTGTAGATGTATGTTTTAAGTTGGCTCTGTTTGGTTGCTTCTGCATATTCAAATATCTAGTGAATAACATTCTCAGAGTGGACTGCTCATCATGTTTTTCAGTGAACTATATTTTTACTTGCAGTCAGAAATGATGTATCTAATGTCCAACTAAATTTTTAGCAGCGGGGCCTCCCAACTCATTCGCAATGTCCGTGAAGCGTATCAGAAGTAAGTACTTTCCTCATCAGTCCCATTCAGAAATATCCGTGCCTTTATGTAGTATGGAAGCATCAGGAGTTTATGGTAAATTTGCCATTTGATAGTACGTAACCTGGTGACTTATGTGATCCAGTTCTCCCGAGTGACGATTTAAGAAGTCGAGAATTCAGCATTCTCCCAAGAAGTTGGAAGGGAACTTTGTACATAGGCTTACAGTTTGAAGTGTCTATCCATAAGAGTTAATGTCTACACTTTTAAGTTCCATCAATACCCTATTTGCGTCTCTTACGAAGCGTTCAATTAATATGTCCTCAGTACGATGTTATAATAGCGCCACTTATTAGTCAAATCTCCGTTGACATTCATAATATATACTGCATCTTTATTGTCTGTTATATTGTCCAGTGAACGTCATGGATTGTCAGCATCAGGATCGGTGTGTTTACTTTTGGCGACGGTGCCCCCCAGCTCTCGCCTGCCCAGATCGGGTTGTGTGCAAGACGAAGAATTCTCTTCATGTCCTATCTTCTAGACGTTATAGCTTAAGGGAAGTTCTCCACAACAGTGATCAGTTATTCTGTCTCAGTTTCTGTGCATCGTATGCGTTTTGAATAGCAGTTAGTGTGTATTTCTTTTGTGTCCAGTTGGAAATGTGTTCCGTTAATAGTGCAAGTGCATTTATGAAAGGTATAGCAGTCTCTGCTTGTTTACACCTGTCAGAAGGGTAAGTACCCTGTGTTGTGAGTGCCCGCCTTCGTAGCAGGCTGACCATAATTCTGCTTTGTACAGAATTATCTTTTCTGTTGCCGATTCATTGGAATCGTAATTGCATAGCGCCCGTATGTGGATTTGCTGATGCCCGCCTTAAGAATGTAATTTCGACGATTGTCTGTTTGCACTTATCAATGCTGAAGTAAACTATAGGAACACCACTACCTATATGATTGTCTAGTTAACTGCTGTGTATTGAATTTATCACTGTCGGAAGCAGAAGTGTGCTTTCAGTATTTAGGAGACACCTGGCCGTCTAGCACAGGTTGATTCGATATGTTGTCCTTTTGTTTCTCCACTTAAAGCTAGTGTGACTTTTACTGTTGTCAGCCTATATGGATCACGTTACCGTCGCTTCCTTTTAAGTTCTGTCCAAATACGCCACTACTTGACGGTTACATGGGTTTTATTAGTCAGAGCATTACGTCTGTGTAATCATGATGCTCACTTGTACCTAACATCCTGATCAGCACTGGCGTTCAGTAATACATTGTCTGTTTTACTTATAATGTCTAATATTTACACTTGTCTAATTTGTCCACCTTTTTATTTACATTCATGTCCTTATTCATTTGGGACGAGTCACTTGTCTTATGTTTACATACTATGTAGCGAGAACCTATCTAGCATGATGTTTCTTTGGGGTTACTAGTGGTTACTAGTAAGTGCATCATATTATACTTCTGAGTATTACATAATTAGTGTAAACCCGACTAGTCGTGGTAAGTAAATCTACGTTTGCTCGAGCCATTTATCCTATTATCTGTTAGTGTCATATTACTCTTTATGCAATTTTATAAAACTATATATATATAGGTACATGTTCCAATATTTTGTTTCATATGATTGTTGAATCCCATATCATTATTTTCAATTACAGTATAGCAATATGATGGGTGTGAGTTTATTCAGTTAAGTAACTGAGCAAGTCACTAAGTATAACATTGCAGGGTTATCTCAGAAAGCAGTCACAATGGTAACTTCAGTATGATTTTGGTGTAATAATTGGTGAGATCCCTTATTCTAAATCTGTGAATGTTTTTAAGTCAAATAAAATGTTGCAACACCCTACCATAAGTGTTATGTTTTGCGAAATTAACTCTGCAGCCTTGTATTTCAGCTTTGGCATTCTCATAAGCTTCAAATAGGTAAGGAAATCACAGCACAAGGGAAGGGCTGTGTTCTGTGCATTCGTAGAGTGTACAGGGGGCAGTCTCGCACATGTTGGATTCGTTTTACCGTTGTACTAAAAGTTTGTTTTTTTTTCTTTTCTCGTTCTTTTATTAACGCATTGATTTAGCGCAATCTTATACAGTGTTAGCATCTGTTGCTATTCTTCTCCTGTGTCATAGCATGCTCACAGGTGGCGACCCTTACCATATATTTATCATCTCAGTGCTCCGGCACTGGGCAATCAAGCTTAGCTGTAGCCTGCCAGGGATTGGGCCCTCTGGGGCGCTACAGCGGTTTTGTTTGTTTTTGGCGACCCAGCATCAGGATACGGGTTTGTTTGTTTTTGGCGACCTGATCGCCAGGATATCAGCTGGTACCTTTTGATTTTTCTTGTGTTCTAGTGATTTCTATTTTTATTTCTCTATATAGAATTTTGTTGGCATCGTATTGCAATCTTGTTTATCAGTATCTTGTACATTTTGTATATTCCTTAGCTTCCGAAGTTGGATACCGTCATCTTCGAATTTTCCGAAAAAAAAAGTCTTACTATCTTAAGTTAACTTTCATCGTAGGTGAGGTGCAGCGCTCTTTATTGACATTGTCGAATTGGGTTGGGGACCCGCATTATATATCAGTGAAGTAAAAGTCAATTGAGTGTTTAACGTCGAATAAACTATTTTTTTTCAGTGTATCCTTTTGATCTTAGTGCATGTGTTAAACTGTTAGTGCCAGAATGAACAAGTCTAAGAGGAAAACTCGTCAGTGTGGCCATTCAGGCACTTTATTAGAGTGTACATCCTGTAATACTTGGTACTGTAGACAGTGTGCAGGTTTAAGTGAAGAAGCTTTTGCCGAAAAGGGCAAGCCTAATGTTTCGTGGGATTGTAATTCATGTTTGGTACAATCTCCTGATTTAGCAGATAATACTATTGAAATAAATGATGTAAACACTGGATCTTTAGTAGAAAAGTGTCAAAGTGGAAGTAGTAGTGAAGTTGGTGTTGCTTCCAATTTTTCTGAGCTGCTAGCGCAACTCGCTGCCCAAATAGATTCCATTAAAGTGGTTGTGACAGAAGAAGCCGTGCAGCTGAAGTCAAAGGTGATTGAAGAAACCACACAGTTAACCTTTCGGTAGTCGCGTCTGTTTATGTAACACGGGCAGTCGCGCGTTGTACTTTTTAGAACACTTAACAGAAAAGATGTTATTGACTTATATTCACATTGTGATCCCATTGTCACATTCAAAATAGTAAAAATAAATAAAAATACAAACGACACATGCAATAAATTCGGTCAGTTACAATTCAGTCAGTTCAATCAGTTAGTGACTTACAACAAAAACAACAACACTGTTGTACTTTTTACAACAGCGCGACTGCCGAAAGGTTAAGGTTGGATGTAGCCAACGAAAATTCCCAATTAAAATCAGCAGTAACAGAAGAAGTCTCGCAGGTTAAAGCGACAGTGATTACTGAAATTTCCGAAGTCGTAGGAAAGGAAATGTCTGAGCTGAAGGACACCGTGGATCGTCACATCAAAGAGCAGGACGCTCGTATAGCAGCCTTGAGTAACCAATTGGAAAATAATACGGCGGAATTAAATCATCAGTTGGAAGTGGTGAATGAAAATTTAGCCTCTCAGGAAGAAACCCTGCTTAATTGCTTGAGAGACAATAGTATGTGTAAGCGTCAATTGGAAGCGTTGTCTACCCAAGTGAAAGAAATCCACCAGACCAGCAACTCTTGTCTGGGACTACGGGACGAACTTGAAGCCTTGAAGGAGAAGGTCGATAGCCTTTTTGATCAAGATTATGACGAAGAAGTGGAAGAGCAAAGTAACCAGCTCAATTCTGATGTTGTTAACGTGGAGCGTAGACACTTCACAGACTTTGAAAGATTTTTAGGTCTTGTTAATCCTAGTACTTGTGAGGGCAGTAGTCAGTCTGATATTCCAGTGGTTGTTTCTAGTCCTTTGATTGGAACTACTTCAGTAACCACTACCTCTTGTCTTCGCCCTGCCAAAGTCAATCTGTCCCAGGTACAGCATTTCTTTAACAATACTAGTTGTGTTTCCACTGCTTCTGCTCATGGTATGCCGCATAGTCATTGCACTCATTCCCAGCCTGGTCATGACAAAGGTTTGAACGGTCGGAAAGCTGATGGTTTTCCTAGTTATGAGCGAAATAATTTATTTAACCCTTTTCTCTCTCAGCACGCTAAAGATAGGAATGATTTGCCTTGTGTTTCATCGGTTAGTGTTGGTCGAGGTGACTCTGCCTACCCAAGAACTTCCACCTTGGAGCCAGATGTCCCCTCTTTCTTGTCCAATGGTTATTCACTGTCTAACATTAACGGTAATAATAATAATAATGGTCACGGTTTAAAATCATTACGTTTGTCTGACTTAAGTCATTTCCCTGAGTTTACAGGTAATGTGTTGGAGATTTCCCCACTTGATTTCTTACAACAATTAGAACAGAATTTCAAGTTGTTGAATCTTGATCCCGAATATCAAGTGTTAGTTGCTATGAGAGCTATGAAAGATTCTGCTGCTTGTTGGATCTCACAGGTCTCAGATCAAATTCATTCATATCATGACTTTAAACGTCTCTTCTTGTCGCAGTATCTCAATCCAAAAGTTTGTAGGGCTCAGTGGAGATATTTGCTGTCCACCAAGTATAACCCCAGCATTCACGGAAAAGCTTCTGAGTTTGTGTGGAAACTCTCTAAAGGTTTAAGAATGCTCAAGAATAACATGTCACAAATAGAATTAGTGGATTATTTAATTGATACACTACCTCCAGAGTATCAATTTACTTTAAGTCAAGTAGAAATCACTTCGGTTTCTGAACTCGCGGAGCGCCTAATGCGGCTAGAAGTGCCTGATAAAACTAAGCTATTAAACAGTCCTCTAGTGTCTTTAGAGTCATTTAGTTTTAAACGTAAAGCAGGTAATGATAACGATCCTCCTAGTAAGAGTAAGAAGCGCAATGTGCATTTTGATGTTAATCTCGCCACTACTATGATCAATGAAAACAATAATGAACAAGGTAGCTCTAGTGTAAATTCCAGTTCTGACAATAAGGTAACTACTAAAGAGAAATGGGCTCAAGTGGGATATGCTAACGTAAAGGATTACCTAGGCAATAATCCTCCTGGTAATAGCAATAACAATAATGTCAATTTTAGGCGTAATAACCGAAGAAGGTTTGGTTTTGGTAACCGTAATAATAACAATAGTAGTAATAATTTTAACAATAGACAGAATAATGGTAATTTTAACAACAGACAGGCTAATCGTAACGTAAGAAGAGTAAATGTTAGAAATAGAAATGCTAGTAGAAATGCTAATAGTCAATCAGGAAACTCTTGTGAACAGGCTGAACCTATTTTATCTTGTTGTAATTGTAATCATTGTCCTAATTTTAGGAATAATCATGAAAGTATGGGTGTAAATTCACAAACTGTCTCTGAGCCTTATGCTCAATGTAATGCAACTTTAAATTAACAGGGCAGACTCCTGATTGGTCGCCTGGAGCCCGCCAAGATTGTAGTAAGCGACCAGAAGCTATATTATCTAACCGAACTAACGGTACGTGGTTCACTCAGTCTCCTCTTCAAGTTTATTTTATTTTAAATGAAAATTCTCTTGACAGTGTCAATGAAAATAGTACTTTCGTAAAGTCACCTTATTTGTCAGGCCAGATAGCAGGTTTATCCCTATCCTGTATAATTGATAGTGGGTGCGAAGCTAACCTTTTGAGTTATGATAATTGGAAAAGGATTGTAGAAGTGTTACCCACCGCCAAGCTAGTGCCAGCCAAGCATGTAACTCTGCAAGCCTTCGTGGGTGATAATAAACACCGAGTTAAAGGCCAAAAGACTTTATATCTAGAATTCTCTGGTCATGTTCTTGAAGTTTCTTTCTTCATTGTGGAAGGTATGAAGTCAGATGTTCTCTTAGGAACTCCTTTCTTGAGTAAATACAGCTGTGTTGTGGACTTTGCTAACCGCATTCTTTCCTTCAAAGACTTAGATGGCAAGCCAGCCAAATTGAACCTGAACTCCTTATGGATAAGTTCAATGGAACCAGAACCTTTAATACAAGAAGTGAACCAAGAAGATGATTATTTGGTGCCCGTGAGCGAAATTCAAGATACTATTTTGTCCAGAGCTGATTTAACAGAGGATGTTAAGTCAAGATTAGTAGATTTATTAATTCGGTACCGAGAATTATTCTCTGAGGGGCCTAGGCCAGTAAAGATAAAGCCGCTGAAGATCGAACTTACAGATAATGAGCCAGTGGTGTGCAAGCCATACCCGATAGCCTACTCAATGCGAGAACCATTTAGAAAACTCTTGCAAAAATGGTTAGAATGGGGAGTCATTGAAGAGAGATTGTCACCGTATTTAAATCCGGTGCACTGTGTATATAAGGCAGACAAGCAGTCTATTAGACCCACATTGGATTTAAGGCACCTGAATAGAAAGGTAATATCTGCTAATGTGCGAGTGGAGCCCATACAAGATATATTAGCTCGTCTCAAAGGTTCTATGGTGTTTTCTTCATTTGATTGTAAAGATGGATATTATTGTCTACCCTTAGAAGAAGAATCTTATGAGAAGACAGCTTTCTCATTTGAAGGAAGACAATATTGTTTTCGTTACCTAGTGATGGGACTGAAATCTGCTACAAGTCTGTTTAAGTTCGTTATGAACAGTATCTTCGACCTGTCCACAAAACATTTTGTCTCTTGTTATTTAGAAGACCTTCTTTGTTTTTCACCTTCTATAGAACAGCATCTTAAGCATTTAGAATTTATTCTGTATACGCTGAACAAGTTAAATTTCTCTTTAAATTTTCGTAAATGTAGATTTCTGTTTCCCGAACTGTTATTTCTAGGACATATCATATCTGGCCGAGAAGTTAAAGTCAACTCCAAGCTGAATGAAACTATTAGAAATTTTCCTGTGCCAAGAACTCGTAAGCAGTTACGTCAATTTTTGGGCATAGCCAATTGGCGTCGCAAATTCATTAACAATTACGCCGAATTAACCGAAGATTTAGTGCATCTTCTACGCAAGGAAGTGAAATTTCAGTTCGGCCCAAGACAGCTGAAAGCTTTTGAACTATTAAAGCAAGAGTTAATTTCTCCTCCTGCCTTAGCATTGCCTGACATGAGTCAAACTTTTCACATCTTCTCAGATTCCTCTGCTATAGCTATTGGAGGATATATTGGTCAGTACGAAGGTGACGAATTTAGAGTTATCTCTTATGCCAGTAGACGTATTAAGCCCACTGAAATGTCATTGTCTATTTTCCAGACAGAATTATTAGCAGTAGTATTTCTGTGTGAGAGATTCGCAGATTATATTCTTGGTAGAGAAACGGTTGTCCATACAGACAACAAGGCCATAACGCATCTTAAAACTATACGTAATCTAGATGCTAGAACCACTAGGTTATTACTAAAGCTTCAGGATTATAACTTGCAATTTGAACACCTGTCTTCTGGTGAGAATTATATTGCTGATGTTATTTCACGTAATCCCCCTGAGGAGGATGAGTCTGGTAGTGCTATGTACATGGTGAATGTTGTGTTTAGAAATTTAACTCAATCTTCTTTCTTACAGCTAATGTCTAAAGAACAACAGAATGATGCTTTTGTTAGTAAATGTTTAACTAAACTGGAAGAAGGCAATTTAAATTATTGTAAACGTTTAAACTTAGTGTATGTTAAGCAATCTAATGTTTGGAAATTAATTATTCCTAAAAGTTTAGTTCATGTAGTAATAGACGAAATTCATAAGGAAGCCCATTTTGGTTCCAGGAAATGTTATTTACATTGTAGAAAACTTTTCTATTGGCCGAATATGAAACGTGACATTGCTAAATTTATAAATGATTGTGAAATTTGTGCAACAACTAAACCATGTTCACAGGCCAAGGTACATCAAATTTGCCATGTGGAGGCTGACCGCCCACATTGTAAATTAAGTGTAGATCTTATAGGGCGTTTACCAAAGAGTAACTCTTATTCTTACATATTATCTGTCTTAGATGTCTATAGTAAATTTCTTGTGTTGTATCCAGTAAGGAATGCTAATGCTAAAGAGATCACTTCCATTTTTACTAAAAGGTATTTCTACCATTATCCTATTCCCCAGGAACTCATTACGGACAGGGGAGCACAGTTTGTTTGTTGCCTGTGGCGTCGTTTCTGTCGCAGAAATGGCATTCAACATTTGTTGTTGAGCCCGTATAATCCAAAATCTAATCCTGTAGAAAGATATCATTCAGAAGTTTCTCGTTTGTTAAGAGTATTTATTAACAAAGACCATACTCAATGGAGTCAAAAATTATCAGAGATTCAGTCACTGTTAAATAATTCTATATCTCTTACTACTGGTTACGCTCCTTCAGAGCTTTTTCTTAATTTCTCAGCTCTAGATAATTTCAAGAAAGAATTAGATTGGCCTTCAGAGTTTGGTGAAGTAGACTATAAGTTTAGACATCAGTCAGTATTGTTAAATACAAAGAAAAGTCTCAAGAAAAATGATTCTAAAGTGAAAACTAAAGGTGTCGAAATTAAAATTGGTGATCTTGTTTTCGTAAAAAATCAGAAGCATAGCTCTATGATGGATAAGACCATTAGCAAGTTTTTCTTGAAGTATTTGGGTCCATTTTTGGTCATAGGTGTAGAAAATAACGCAGTAAGTTTGGTTAATTTAAACAATGAATGGATTGGCACTTATAATTTAGATAATGTTAAGTTGTTCAACTGTTCTCTGGAGAAGCGCCAGGAATTGTTGGTGAATACGTACTTATAAAAAAAACTATTTGGTCAAAGTTTTTTTTTTCTTCAACCAGGGCGAGGTTGTAACGCCCCATTGTAAACGATTCTACAATTGTATTATTAGTACAAGTTATTACTTACCTCTTGTAATCCTCTTGTATTTGGCAACCCTGCCGAAGCATCATGTTCGCGGGTTCGCGCAAGGGATTCTGGGTACTTGAAGTCGAACATGAAGACATCATGGCATGATTAATTTGGTGCGCGTTGATAAACTATGTCAAATCTAATTTACAGCCGCCATCGTTAAGTTTAATAGTGTGTGTGCTTCACTTTATGCCTCAAGGAACTGTTTCACAGGTTTTGGCAAGTGTGCCACTATTTAGCACAGTATGAAATTCCGAATGTAGTTGGGAAGTACTTATTAGCCCAGGCTGCCACGTGAGTCATCTTTGTGTAGATGTATGTTTTAAGTTGGCTCTGTTTGGTTGCTTCTGCATATTCAAATATCTAGTGAATAACATTCTCAGAGTGGACTGCTCATCATGTTTTTCAGTGAACTATATTTTTACTTGCAGTCAGAAATGATGTATCTAATGTCCAACTAAATTTTTAGCAGCGGGGCCTCCCAACTCATTCGCAATGTCCGTGAAGCGTATCAGAAGTAAGTACTTTCCTCATCAGTCCCATTCAGAAATATCCGTGCCTTTATGTAGTATGGAAGCATCAGGAGTTTATGGTAAATTTGCCAGTGAAAATATGACATTCCAGAAGTGGAATCCAGAACATTGTCATCATTGTGATTTATTCGAGTGGCAAGTACGGATACAGGTTTATCACTTGTTCCTGCTAATTTTGCTTGTGCTGTTTAGCCATTTGATAGTACGTAACCTGGTGACTTATGTGATCCAGTTCTCCCGAGTGACGATTTAAGAAGTCGAGAATTCAGCATTCTCCCAAGAAGTTGGAAGGGAACTTTGTACATAGGCTTACAGTTTGAAGTGTCTATCCATAAGAGTTAATGTCTACACTTTTAAGTTCCATCAATACCCTATTTGCGTCTCTTACGAAGCGTTCAATTAATATGTCCTCAGTACGATGTTATAATAGCGCCACTTATTAGTCAAATCTCCGTTGACATTCATAATATATACTGCATCTTTATTGTCTGTTATATTGTCCAGTGAACGTCATGGATTGTCAGCATCAGGATCGGTGTGTTTACTTTTGGCGACGGTGCCCCCCAGCTCTCGCCTGCCCAGATCGGGTTGTGTGCAAGACGAAGAATTCTCTTCATGTCCTATCTTCTAGACGTTATAGCTTAAGGGAAGTTCTCCACAACAGTGATCAGTTATTCTGTCTCAGTTTCTGTGCATCGTATGCGTTTTGAATAGCAGTTAGTGTGTATTTCTTTTGTGTCCAGTTGGAAATGTGTTCCGTTAATAGTGCAAGTGCATTTATGAAAGGTATAGCAGTCTCTGCTTGTTTACACCTGTCAGAAGGGTAAGTACCCTGTGTTGTGAGTGCCCGCCTTCGTAGCAGGCTGACCATAATTCTGCTTTGTACAGAATTATCTTTTCTGTTGCCGATTCATTGGAATCGTAATTGCATAGCGCCCGTATGTGGATTTGCTGATGCCCGCCTTAAGAATGTAATTTCGACGATTGTCTGTTTGCACTTATCAATGCTGAAGTAAACTATAGGAACACCACTACCTATATGATTGTCTAGTTAACTGCTGTATATTGAATGTATCACTGTCGGAAGCAGAAGTGTGCTTTCAGTATTTAGGAGACACCTGGCCGTCTAGCACAGGTTGATTCGATATGTTGTCCTTTTGTTTCTCCACTTAAAGCTAGTGTGACTTTTACTGTTGTCAGCCTATATGGATCACGTTACCGTCGCTTCCTTTTAAGTTCTGTCCAAATACGCCACTACTTGACGGTTACATGGGTTTTATTAGTCAGAGCATTACGTCTGTGTAATCATGATGCTCACTTGTACCTAACATCCTGATCAGCACTGGCGTTCAGTAATACATTGTCTGTTTTACTTATAATGTCTAATATTTACACTTGTCTAATTTGTCCACCTTTTTATTTACATTCATGTCCTTATTCATTTGGGACGAGTCACTTGTCTTATGTTTACATACTATGTAGCGAGAACCTATCTAGCATGATGTTTCTTTGGGGTTACTAGTGGTTACTAGTAAGTGCATCATATTATACTTCTGAGTATTACATAATTAGTGTAAACCCGACTAGTCGTGGTAAGTAAATCTACGTTTGCTCGAGCCATTTATCCTATTATCTGTTAGTGTCATATTACTCTTTATGCAATTTTATAAAACTATATATATATAGGTACATGTTCCAATATTTTGTTTCATATGATTGTTGAATCCCATATCATTATTTTCAATTACAGTATAGCAATATGATGGGTGTGAGTTTATTCAGTTAAGTAACTGAGCAAGTCACTAAGTATAACATTGCAGGGTTATCTCAGAAAGCAGTCACAATGGTAACTTCAGTATGATTTTGGTGTAATAATTGGTGAGATCCCTTATTCTAAATCTGTGAATGTTTTTAAGTCAAATAAAATGTTGCAACACCCTACCATAAGTGTTATGTTTTGCGAAATTAACTCTGCAGCCTTGTATTTCAGCTTTGGCATTCTCATAAGCTTCAAATAGGTAAGGAAATCACAGCACAAGGGAAGGGCTGTGTTCTGTGCATTCGTAGAGTGTACAGGGGGCAGTCTCGCACATGTTGGATTCGTTTTACCGTTGTACTAAAAGTTTGTTTTTTTTTCTTTTCTCGTTCTTTTATTAACGCATTGATTTAGCGCAATCTTATACAGTGTTAGCATCTGTTGCTATTCTTCTCCTGTGTCATAGCATGCTCACAGGTGGCGACCCTTACCATATATTTATCATCTCAGTGCTCCGGCACTGGGCAATCAAGCTTAGCTGTAGCCTGCCAGGGATTGGGCCCTCTGGGGCGCTACAGTATCACAGTTTCAAGAATTTTTGAGAAGACTGGTACCAGAGAAATTGGTCAATAACTAGATGGACAATTTTCGGGTCCCTTTTTATATACAGGCACAACTCGTGATAATTTTAAAACTTCGGGGAAGATTTTCTGTGTTAGACATTGGTTAATGCAATGGGTAAGCGGCAGAACAATACAATCAATATTTTTTTTTAATTAGATTATTCGACAATCCATAAACATCAACACTGTTTGAACACTTCACGTTATTTACAACGTTGAGAACTACTTGGGGAGATTTAGTTCTGAATACAAAATTATCCTGTATAGTAGGATTTACAGCTTGTTCCATTAGATTGACTGCTGATACATCAGGTTTGTCAATATTATTGTGTACTTCATCTACAGAGTTCACGAAATAATTACTAAAATCTTCTGGATTGGGGTAAAGTCAGTCCCGATCACTCTTAACTAAAGAACTCTTAAAATTATACTCTTAACTAATAACAAAAGAACAACGAAATTTGGCGATCAGATTTTCTGCTATACTGTGGTGATGTCGGGTCTTTGAGACTGATGGCTAATGTAATTTGTGTAGTTGATAATACGCCAGTGAGGTGTAATTTCAATCCAAAATAATTATTCTTTGGAGTAGTCCTTTTGCTTGTGGACGTACTTGATCATGAACGTAGATAATTCTGCTAATGAAGCCTAAGTTGCAGTAAAATGTGGAGTCAATGTTAGGCCTACTTAGGGCTGATCCTAATTCCGGAATTTTTCGGAACGGAAATTTCAATTCTGGAATCGAAACACAGTTTCAAGACGTTTCGGAATTTCGAAACATTGTGAAACTTCTTATTGAAAAAATAATTGTTGCTGTTACCCTGAACTGAGAGATATGCGCAAAACTTAGCTTTGAAACGGGATATTGATTCCGCTGTGCTGAAGGAAGGAGCTTTGGTCCACGCAACTGGTTTGTTTCATTCTCTAGATCCGTGGTTATCCTTAAAGCCTCAATCATAAGTGATTCAGTGTAAATCCCGTGATTTTGGTGCAGAAATTGGAACCTAGAAATTCGAGCTAGTTCTTCCCTTTAGTTTGATTAATCTTTCAAAAAGTACCCTTTTTATAAACCATTTTGTATATTTTTTTTTAAAAAATGAATACCGACAGTACTTTTTCCATTTAGGCCCTATACGAAGGAACCCTAACAAGAAATTCAACTGCATATCCTTTGATGTATGGCCATTGTTAGGTATAAGTACCTGAAGCAGGGCAGAGAATCATTTTAAAGAAAATACGATTTTCAGTAATTAAAGAGATAGGGCAGTCTGAAATACTTGAAAAAAATCTGACCACTATTTCTGGTGGCCCCACACCCCTGCTTACTGGGAGGGAAATGGCCATTATTTGTCATTAATCTAAAGAGGAACATGATTCCCAACCCACCGACGTCCGTGCTTTGTTGGTAGATTTTTTCTTGATGGTAGATGGCTTGGTAATTTAATTTGTGATAATCTGCAATACTGCACAGAATATTATTTTGCTAAGTCAGGTGTTTCCGCTTTGTGAACAAATAGATCCCTTCATTGACTAAAGCTAGATGTGCATATGTTACATGACGTGAACACTAGCGTATAGTTTTCGTGGCATTTCAGTATGCCATAGCATAGCATACGCTATGAAGCAGTGTTCTTTTGGAAATAAAACGCTTTTGTATTAAACAATCTGAAATAATACCCTACAAGGGAAAAAAAGCGAATTTACATGAAGTACCCAAAGCATCGAATTTATCGCGCGAAAACCAAAGCTTGGCTTGTTTTTAATGTTTGGTAGGCCTATGTGAATCGGTACTTTTCCGAATTATAGACGCTTACGAGCTTATGTATTCACCACAGGAGTATGGAATAGACTGAAATAGTGTGACGTAACATCCTTTTCGTTCCCATGGTTCTCGCCATTTTGTTTTCTAAACAACAAGTAGCCTAAGTACCTAAAGGACCTAAATGCAAAGCGAAAACAGTGATGAAATATTTCGGAATTGCAAACATTAGACTGAATGAAATATTTGTGTTTCTTTTTTTTAATTTCCAATCAATGAAACTAAAATAACAGAGATATAGAAAAAGACAAAGAAAAAATGTACTCATTCATAATCAGATATTAATCAAATTATTCTGGAAAATTTATGATTCATTAATATAAATATCATAACATTGCATACATGAACAGGATTAATGATTAACAGTTGTTTAGAATATATGCTGAACCATTCATAATTGGATGTTTTCTTATTGTACTGTTTCCAAATGTTTAAGAAAAAAGTTGATACGGAAAATAAGAAACGATTGACCTATATCCACTGATGGTCTGTACTGAAAAATTCCAAAGGCTTGCTTTATTCCCCTTTTTCTTTTGTAATATTCTAGACATTAATATTGTTCACTTCCATCACCAAGAGTGGACATAAGAGAAGCAAATATCCCAATAGAATTAATATTGTTCTAAAAGTTTTTTTTTTCTCTTTAAAAGTCGTATATTTTTACAATCTTCCTAGTGCCAACAATTTGTCAATCTGCACGTTAGGGAGTTTCTATTGTGTATAAATGCTTCTTAAGGTGGATTACATGATAATGAGGTTTACATTAATTATTTGATTCCTACCTTATCACTTAGAGATGTGGCGCTTTTACAAATAAGTTTCTTAAATGTAAGTCTTTGTGAATTTTCTTGATTTTATTCGTAGTTTTCTAAGCACATTTCCATATTCTAAATCTGTACCTTTTCCCACCAACATTATTTAGTCGTTAAAACATTTTATAATTTTAAATAAATTTACATCGGTTGTCCTTGTTTCTACTAGACTAAATACACTATTCGTTTCACGCGTTTGTATAGAAAAAAAACATGGCGATCACCATGGTAACGGAAAGGAAATGACGACATCAGTATTTCAGTCTATTGGCAGACTGTCATTGGATTGGACCACATCTAGCGTAAGCTATACCCCTATCAACGCCTAGCCACAGGCTAGGTCTGTTCCTAATTCCGGAATATTTCGGAACATAGTTTCTACCTACAATGACTGACTGGGATTGACTGTTAATGGGAAAGGGCAATACGAGCCAATAATGTGTGATATTCCTTGTGGACTTAAAGAGCTTATCTCAGCGATGAACTTGAATCGTGATTATGAGATGGGCACCTCGAAACGGACTACGAAGTTGTGGAATCTATTACTAGGATAATAAACTCTCTTGAAACAAGAAGGAACTGAGCCTGAGCACTGCCATAACTCTATTAAGGGAAAGCTTTTGTTATGCGACTTCTTATTCTATTCTTTCATGAACCAATCCGTCGGTCTTTCGACCTGCTACCGATCAGTTGAACAGCGTAAAATCCCTGTGATGTGAAGGAATGGAAATCAGGAATTGTTTGTGTGTTTCCTCTGTCCCCGTTTTAACCCCCCTTTTTTTGTTAGTGCGTTCTGAATGTGGTGTCATGGTGTAGTGTAGTGTATATTAAAATATTAAAAAGAATTAATGTTATGAAGATTGAAGTAAGAAGGATAACTTCGGATTCTGGAAGTGTCCCGATGACTAACGTGTGGATTCACACAAGAAGAGTATCCTTTACTTTTCATTAAATGAATAGAATAAGAAAACACATGACTGGAATACTTTTCCATGATAATTAAATCATATTTCTAAAATACTTATGACCATCTAGACTTTTGCACAGCTAGATTGTGCATTTCGTCCAGTGTGCAGTAGTCTGACCTTTAGTAGAATGCTATAATCGTATGTCAAAACGACTCTGCATAAGGCGGATTGGGTTCTATTAAAGTGTAGGGAAGGCCGGGGCTGGTTGGCGAACTTTTCATTCTTTATTTTTTTTATGAGCAGATAGTGCATTGTATTGCAATGTAATGGATGTGTACGGACAGACCAATGTTTCCTCTAATAAATTCAATTTTTGTTTTTGTTTTGTTGCTTATAGTTTTCGAGAAATCATTTTTTCTTTCTTTTAAAATGGAGTATGCTAACCGACCCCTAGTAAGGGACTGGTTGGCTGATATTGTGGGGCTAGTTGGTATTTTTTAAATGTAGCAAAACACAAACAAAATCTGGATTTATTAGTAATAAACGTGATGTTTGTAAATTCTATTATGTATATTGCAATGAAGTAGGCTATTTGAAATTTGAAATTACTTTTATTCACATTAAAAAAAAAATCAGCATTATGAAATATGAAAACTTCTTTCTTTCATTCTAGCTTGGTTGTCATGACGTTGAAAGCTACAAGATTATCAAACCACATCAGTTTTAATAGGATTTGGTGTAGGTTAATTCTTCATATTATTTCAAAATGTAATTAAAATAACTGAACTATCAAGAAACGCAGTTCATTTCCTACTTTTCACAAGGAAAGAAAAAGCAATGGCTAGGCCTATATTTTTGTAACAAAAGAGCACATGCAAAATATTCTTGATTCTGAGAATTAGGCCTATTCAGAAAATTCAGAGTCCGACATCCAGTCTTGTCTCTGTTTCTAAATTTTGACAGTACAGTAATCCCATACGTGCATGCTATTCTATAACATAGAAGTAAAAGATTGATAGTACTATAAACAACATTGCAATAAAACAAACAGTGTAACAATAAAAGTAAAATAAAATAAAATTCCAGACGGGTTGGTTGGCGCACTTGCGAACCAACCTCAAATGCTATACGCCAACTAACCCCGAGCCCATGTTGTGCAACAAAGTCATAATTACTCAGCAATTGTTTGGCATTTACGTTTTATTGTTTGAATATCCATAAAAACAAAGTTAAGATTTAACAAATGCTATATTACTTATCTCTGTACTCCAAGTAGTGACGATTCTGTGATGTTGTAAGGGAGAATTGAAAAAAATACTTCAGACTGACAAAAACACTCTTTATCTAATAGACGCCATAATCCGTAAGTTACAATTTTCATATGAAGGTGACAGCTGCATCCATAGGTCGCTCTTTTATGACAGCAGCAACACCTCATTATGTTAATTAATGAAGGAGTTATATGCAGTTCGTCAACCAGCCCCGGTCTCCCCTACTGTTCCTTGACAGAGTCGCTTTTTTATGATGGCATTACTACTAGAGTAGATCGTTCGAAAAATATATTCCTAGTTTTATTACACTTTTTATTTCCTTTTTTCATTTCGTTCTCTGGAACTATGCCGGGTAGTACGGAAGCCGGATAATCGAGTCTACTGTATATGCAAATGTGAGATAGATAGAGTCGGCCCTAGGCAATTTGCTGCCCTGTGCAATGGCATCATTTGCCGGCCCCCTTTCTCCAGAAAGAACAAATCTTAAAATCAACGATTTTAAGTATACTACTCAGGGCCGTAACTTGTGGGGGGCAGAAATGGCAACTGTCCCCCAGAGAAACTCCTCGCTGTTTGTGGAGGATCCACTTTAAGAAAATTTTCTTATTACGTATGCAATACGAACATGAAGTTATAAATGAAGTATCAAACAGGTTCAATACATTGCATAAACAAGACAGCACATAAAAGGTAAATAAAACAAAAATAAGTCGTGGGCTCATTTCAATAATAAAAAAAATGTTTACTATTAGGGGCTCTAGAAATAATATTTAGAGGTCTATTCGTATGGCTTTGAGATTTGTCAACATTGACCCCTTAATTAATTTGTTATCTATACAATGGGCACAGGGGCGTAACTGACGGCCCCGCAAACCTTGTCGTGCGGGAGAACCCACAGGTTCCGGCGTCCCCAAATAGTAGTAGGAAGATGGAAAGAAGGGTCCTATTTTCGAATTTTGTGGGGCCAAATATACTTGCCCCCCCAAATTTAAATTACGGTACTAACACTATCCTATCATGAACAACGAAGGAGAGGAAAAATGCACTGACACTCACACTCAGAAAGGCCTAAAAACTTCAAATATAACCTCGTTGTGTCTGTTTTTTTCTTTAAATAATAATCTATTATGTTAGTGAAAGTAGTTCACCTCTGGTCCATAGGATTCCGGGTTCAAACCCTGCTCCCGCCAAGTGAACTTTGTGGTGGACAAACACCGTATCCGTGGGTTTCCTCGGGGTTTTCCCGTTTCCTCCGAGTTTCTTCATTCCACCATTTCATTCACTTCTCATCATCACAATCTCCTTTAGCCTAGCCAGCATAAGCGTGGGACGTAAAACTGAAATATTTCATTTCATTTTTGTTAGTGAAAGTTAAACACAGCTGCAGAGGAAATATGGTAATCCTTTTTACATAATTCAATATCAAGTTTCAATCTCAGTATGTCAGTTTGCAAATCCAGAACAACTAGCTCTTTTTAACTTAATATCATGATTTTCCTTCTACATCTGTTCACATTTTTTTAAAAAAGAAACTTGTTTCCACTTTCAGTGATAAAGAACTTGTTTGTGTCAAGTTTTCATATCACAACTATGATAAGTGGCTAAATGGAACAGGTGTTAGCTACTGTTCGAGAATTGAGTTTATAACTGCGTTCCGGACCTGTCTCCCTGCTGTTCCACCAACGAGTACTTTCAGGAGACCTGAACTTCCTTGCTAAGACGTCAAAGAACATTTCCAAAAAGGAATTATAGAACTTTTGCCGGATCACCCTCACGCCTCAACAATGAGATGAGCATCAAGCACCGAGAGGTTCGGATGTCTCGTCTCGAAATCCTCACGGACATCCAGATGATTGCTCAGACCACGACACACAAAAATATCATTCACACATGCAGCGAAAACACATTAAATAGAACAATGCCATGCTTATTTATTAAACGCATTATGTGTTAAAAAAAATATTAGGAGAAAAACAGTCACAACACTAAACACTAATATGGGTATAGACACTTGACTATTTCCACAAACAAAATTAGAGTTCACATTTCGCGGGGTAATAGCCCTTTGTATCACGTATATGGATGAATGAAAGATTATCGTATTTCGGGGTTCTCCACAAACACTTTACTCACACCACTCACAAATGCACGTGGGGGTTAACACTGTGGGATAACACTAAAGTAATCCCACGACGTAAGTTCCTGGCTGCTGCGGGAAAAATCCGTATCCAGCAGGATGAACGCAGACAGTGGTACTATGTAAATTAGGACATTGGAGGACCCGTTTACCACTTATACGCACAGGGTCAGCGGACCCGGAACTTCACTAAACGGGGGCTGGCCGCTATATCAACCCTTGAGCGGTCACTAAACGTGTGCTCCTTTACTTAATTGTATGGCGAATTTCACGAATGTATTTGCTAAATCGACGCGTGGAGAAAATTTCTAGAGTTCAAGTGTTCTGGTTATGAGCCGGGTTGACCAACTGCTCAATGTTGGCAATTCATTTTAAAATGTAATTAGATTAAGCCATCTGTATGGATATGCAAATTAAATGTTAAAAGAATTTGCGTTAATTCACAGTTCACTGGTCACGATGCAGGAAAACACGATGACTTTCATGGGACATGGAGATAAAAAGTGGCTGAGCGGTATGGTTGGCGCCGGAAAGTCGTTCCCACATCTGGTCTGGTCTGAAAGAAAGCACTTAATTCAGTCCCAAATAACTATAGAACGTAGTATTTGCATATTAATGAGTAAGGAAGAAACACTGAGGATCCAAGTAATAGAAACACTATTTTCATACATGTAGTTCAGATAATGAATGTGGTCTTTGTTACTCACTAAAATTCTCTCACGGTGAAAAAACGTTTCAGATATATATATCTGAGTGAACGGTGAAAGACTCTTGTTTTAATGCGTGGGAAAGAAATTACTTACTGGCAGCTCCCACCGAAGAAAAATGTTATTTGCGTTGGAAAAATAAAGTATAAATTGAAGAATGATTTCAGTCTTCCCAAAATATACACAGCGTCCACAAAAATACTTATATAACCTGGTGACGGTTATAAGTTCTTTATTTGACAGCAATGAAGCAATTCAGACTGGGATTTGTTTGACCAATTGTCCAAGTAATATTTTCGTTGTCAAACGGTGTGCCAACTGTTGTCTACTTGTAGGCATCATTGGCAAAGCCACTATCAAAATACCAACGGCAAATTCGACAATCCGTCAACCTTCGATCCCAACAAGCGAAAACAAAACAGTGGTTCAACGTAGGTACATCTTTGTTTCGGCAACGCATTGAAAAACGATATTCTATTTTGTTGTCACAATGTTGGCATTCCGTAGGGGCAGGCCGTATATAGGGTGGGAGATAAGTGAGGGCAAATTGCGAAGATAGAACATAGAAAATGTATAGAAATGCTATGTTAATTTTGAAACACGTAGAGGGATTGAGATCAAATGTTGGATATGAAGAATGCAAGTAGAGTTGCATTGAATAGGCGTAATGTGAATCATGGGGGACATTTGAAAAGCCACTATGTTGGAAATAGCGCAAGAATATACGGGAAAATATACTTTCTTGCGCTAGTTCCAAGATATCGGCTTTTCAGATGTCCCCCATGATTCGCAGTACGCCTATTCAATACAGCTCTACTTGCATTCCTTATATCCAACATTTGACCTCAATCCTTCTACTCGTTTCAAAATTAACATAACATTTCTATACATTTTCTACTTTCTATATTCACACTTTGCCCACATTTATTTCCCACCCTGTATACGGTTTGCCACTAAATACCCTCTTTTTCTGTTTCTTTTGGTGCTGAATCCAATGCTAGAAATCATTTCCAGCAACTGAATTCACCAAATCGGAATGTTACTTTGTCAGGTTTGTATCTGTGGCGAATATTTTTACCTGGAATGAATTCAGGGCTCTGCGGATAGAAAGCATGTGCGTTAACCACTCCTGTACATGGATTTATTTAATACTATTTGTATAAATTTATTGTATGATGAATGATTACTGAACTGAAATGTATTTATGGGAGAATATGATCTCGGGATAATTGAGAGCGGGATGACGGGATCGAAACCCTCTGAAAGACACTTACTATAATATCAAGGCCTCTAAACAGATTAATAACTGGTATTCAAGCAGCAACATCAGTTCAGATTTTGGTTGAAGAGAGCAAAGTTCGCAACAGACACAAAGGTTTCAAGCTCTTTATTAGCATTAAATTGATTAAAATATATGTGATTCTCAAACTTCTGGAAAAGGATAATTGCCCCTGTTGCTCTTCTCAAATGATGCCCTTATGTTCAAGTGATCACTCTAGGAGAGAAGAAAAGCAAGCAAGAATGCCAAACTGAAAAGGAAAATTAAATGCTGATACTACCTAGAAACCTTGAATGTTGAGATGAAGAAAAAGATGGGGAAGACAGAGAATTATATGTATTGGTGTTATCGTCAATGATATAGCTATAACATGATTCATGGTGAGCGTGTATTTTATAATATACTCTTTCCAGTATCTTACAAAGTAAATATAAACTTCGAGGAAGCACTTGGTGGAGTATTTTTTGCAATGTTTGGAACAGGTGCTTCTTTTTATGTAAACAATGACCTAAATCGTAGCCCACGTTCATATGAGGAGACACCTAGCGGAGAAATCTCAGTTCTGCGCTCAGTTAACTTGGAACTACGCGGTGTGTAAGTTGGGGCTGGAAGATTGTGGACCGGCAATATTGTTTTTCACGTCTGTAAAAATCTGCGCGCGCAATGGAGCAAGCACCCGTTTCCTGTATACCGACACAAACAAAGATGTCAAAGGCAAAGAAAGTAATTGATGAAGCCAAAGAAACGCAAAATCCAGAGCTGGATTTAGCGGACAAAGGCATTGCTTCGTTTGAAGAGATGCCAGGATTATGTAAGTATCTTGCAAATCGTTTCATTTTGAGAGAAACTTGAGCTATGCCCTAATTTGGAAAACTTTATGAAACTGGTTTTGTGCTGTGACCATATCAGTACATAAGTGGGCGTTTCTCCAATTGATGTTTTTTCTTGGTTGATTTTTAAGCAGTATGTTTGAAAGTAGTTTCGTGCGTTCAATATATGGCAAGTTGAATAATGCAACGTCAGAAGGGATTGTAACATCTTTAAAGTAGTTAATAATAATCATAATAAGAATAAGAATAATAAAATACGAGCTTCCCGCCCAGAAAGCATTACGAAATACATCTTATCGATGGAGCATTAGTTTTTTTTTTTTTTTTTTTTCAGTTTACAACTTGACATTAGGTCGAGGTCTGTTGAAGGTAAATTTTACAGTACATGCTCCAGCTGCGCATCGATAAGTAGAACCGATTTAAAAGGGTATAGTAAAATAGGATAGAGTAGGGTGGGGTTAGCTTAGGGTTTAGGGACGTTTGGACCCATTTTGTTGAAATTAATTCTTGTAGCTACGTAAGGATACTAACTGAAGTGAACATTGTAATGTTCTCCCACAATTGATTATTCTGCACCTAGTTTTTCGCACTTTTATTTTTGCAGTGGAGATGATCCCGAAATCTGTAACGGCTTCGAATTTAAGTTTAACTTGTGATCTCGATAGAATAATTTCTTTTAGACTTCAATTGTAGTAGTAATAGTAAATTTTCAGTAGTTTTCAAATTCGTTTGAGAATAAAACGAAATAGTAAACATTAAAAAGTATGGGTAATCTACCGCAGATGGCCACCCGGGATTAAACACACATGATTACTTCCTCTAAACGTTTATTTACATAATACTGCAGTAGAATGTTGTTTATAGTGCTGATTAAAATAACAAATAAATAGTAATAAAATGTCGAGAGCAGGTTCATGTGGATCTAATCCGGAGGCACGATCTGCGGAAGATTAACCCTGAACGAAATGTGGTGAAATAGGACAAAATTTTGGGTGCTATTTCATTTTATGGGATAGTAAATTTGTAAAATGCACGGAAGAAAATATACTGTTGGATTTTACAATAGGATTGTAAAAGTAAACAAAATATATCGGAACCTTACCTCGTACCTGTAATAAGGTAGAAATACGAAAAGTAAAGTGTGCTCTTTACCGCGTAGTACTCCATAAGAAAGACATGATAAAGTGCAGTGCTATGTGGAGGCAGTGTAAGTCAGAAACAAGTATAGGTTGGACCTATCATTTCGTATACCCTCCAACCTATACTTGATATTGTTTCTAACTGTACAAAGTGATCATAGTAATGTCGCAAAGCTGTACCACACACAAGGCATATATTTTATGTGGTATAAAATGTTACTCCATTAAGATATATATATGCCCACCATTGCTGACGCGCTTTCTTTCTACGGACGTGCCCTTCTCCCTACAGCTCGGACCTCTTCTGTTTTTGGCAAGTCTTTACTTTGACTTGGACAGTGACTGCAACCGATTCATCTGACCCGGTTCCCGGAGCAGTTTAGGAATCAGTTCCGCAGAACAGACAACCTGTTACTCTCCCCCAGAACTCACTCCTAGACTACTCCGGAGAATCTGGAAACCGGTTCAGATAAATCGATTCTTAAACAACCGTAATTCACAAGTTCTCCAAAATGTTGATCAAAAACAGCCACGAATAAAACTAACATACTTTAAATGAAGTGAAAACCAGTTTTTAAACTAACCTAATCCAAACTATCCATAACCTTAAGCTACGATATTTATTTCAGCTAAAAATTTCAAAAAGAAAAAAAAAAGTAACATGTGGACAGCTTCTAATGGGAAGTAGATGGGGGGGGGGAGGCTACCGTCCCCCAAAACCCCCTTAAAATATAGCTGGATAAAATAAACACTATAAAAACACATTTCGTAATTTTTAAAAAATGCAAAACAAATCAAGAATAAAAATAATATCAATTAACAAATAAAAAAACACTCACCGCTAATGATACAGAGATCCAGCATGCTCGTCGACTTCTACATGCAAACCAGCCTCACCTATTACCACCTGATTCTTTAACTAGAGTTTCTAAGCAGACCTCCCGACAAAATGTTAGCCAATCGGAGACAGTTTTAGTACTTAACGGTTTCGTTGTACCAGAATACTCATGAATAAAAAAAGTCAATTACTGATTCCACACGCAAGAAAATAAAACAATAAGAACAGTTGCCCAATACTCAAGTTCACATTACTGAAAAATGTTCCTTTCCGCAGACATCATTTTATTAAAGCGAGCACAGTTCCTGTTATTACGAACAAGAAAAAACAATAAACGCTCACTTGTACTATACGTCGAAAATAGCTTGAGCCGTCGATCACAACCATCTAACTCAAACCATACAACGCTGCAAAGCGAGAACAATATCCGGATCTAACACAAATTTATTCAAAAAAGACAAGTTCAAATTATTTGTATGAAATTCATTAAACGGTTTTTTAGTCGCATTTGCTAACTGTTCATTAGCCATGAAAGAAAACTTGAACTACGCGCTTCCACGTATTGTACAATCGCACAAACCTAACAGTTGACACACACCGACTACAAGTAGATAGAATAGAACAAGTGACAGTAGCAAACTACCACATGACTATAGACAGACTCCTAGTGGAAAAATATGTACTACCACCAATCTATCTTACAACCAAGGATGTCGCACCAAAGGCACAAATAGTTCTAACAAGTGACTGAGGAACAAACATTTCCAGGGAGTGACTGAACCTATAAGAACCGATTGAAGTCACTGTTAGAGTCAATGTAAAGATTTTCTCCAGGTTTGACATTTTTTTAAACAACAGTGTTTCTCTTATGTTTATATTTGGCATGGTTTGAAACCTTTAAAAGCCTAGTATACAATAAAACCTTTTGTTCTTTCTTTATAACACCTTGAAATTTCCTCACTTTGTTGCAAAAGTATCTCCATCTAGTGATATTTCAAGGGCATGTCGCACTATTGCAAATCACGCGAGGCAAAAAGATTTTCTTGCGGTACTATGGCCATGCACATCGTTAACATATGTATTTTTCATACAAATCCAAAGTGGTCATTGTACACATTTGACAATCATTTGTATGATTTGAAATGAACTGGATCCAGGGAAGAATTCTCCTTTATAATCCACATGACAAAGTATCCTACCTCTTAATCGTACGTTTAGCTTCCTTTATCCCTTCTCTCTTCTCGTCGTCATCTTTCTTTCACTTCATCTACGAAATCCTCGTTTAATTCACTATAACCAGAGAAGTCAGAGTCTAATTCATCATATCTGTGCGAATTAGTCTTCTGTTCTATTCAAGTTTAGAAGTTCGTGATGTAGAAGGTTTGTTCACACTTTCGTTCAAAAATCTCATGTGCTTACACTTTTTCCAAGGTATTCACTTTCGTTTGCCATCCCATCTTTGCACTGTTGACCTCACCATAACGCTTATTGTGCAGAAATTCTAACACTGTATCACTAATTCTTGATGCTAGATCTTCTCCATCAGCAGTATTTTTGGATTGATTGGGAAGATGATCTAGAGTTGGTGGTCTGTTAATCATTTCATCTCAGTTGGAGGTGTATATCCCAGCTTTTAAAAATTCATTTACTACCGATGTATTTTCATCTGTCTTCAGATTGTCATTACTTCTTTTAACAACTTAAGGAAATCACTTTTAGGTTCACGAGACTTACCAGTTTTGAGTTCGTAGTCCCTTATTATACACCTCATAGAGCGAAAAAAGATACATTTAGTGGCTGTTAGATGTGATGAGTTTGGTGGTACACAAATGAATTTGATATATATTGGCCTTCCTGAATTATGTTGACGTTCAAATGGTTTGATAGGCACTAATGCGTACTTTAACCTTTTTTGTGTTAAGACAAGAATCGAAAACCAATCATCAAACACCAACCAGGTGTTCGATTATATCTGCATCGGGAGGGCCATTACTGTACATATAATAAATAGGTCGGAATGCATAGATTCCTAATGCTTTAAAACTTCCTGCAACGGATGTGCTCTCACCGCCATGCAGATTGAAATGAGGCCGATGAAGATAAGCCCCATTTAGTAAAACCTCTTCTAGACAATTGGCAGACGTGAACAAATATAGCCTCGCTGCTGACTTCCCATACATCATAATTATTCATTCATTCCTAATACGTTAAAAACATTCTGCTCCCAGCTTTATTTTTGATGTGGTATAATTGGAGAGTGCTTTCCTACCACTATATTTTAACCAATAATTTCGGAATAACATTACCAAATTGAATAAAACTGTTTTGATATACGTTACCGAAAATCTTTTCATTTTCTTTGTATATTGCGAGCTCTTTGGTAAATAAAATCTCATGTGGTTTCATGACTGTGAAAGTGGTCGAGCCGAAGAACGTGGAGCCACGTGAGTGATGCCATATTACTTGTAGTACCTTTCCTAAGCTTACAGAATATAGTTATTTGATTCTGACGGTTTACATACTAATTCCCAGGGCACTTTGTAGTATTTTGTAATATCTCCGCTATGGGTTGTATTGCAAGCTGTTTGTAAAAATTAAGTTTCTACGCACATCTGTCTTCTGAAATATTTCAGTTTTACCCACAAACTTCCATGTTGGGTTCTTGAGGTACGGGATCTCTCTGTGGTAGAGCGCTCACCTCTTTGGTAAGAGTCTGTGGTTCTGTCCCAGGCCAAATGGGTTTGTAATGGACAACATCGTCTCATTTCATAAATTATTTATTCGCTTCAATAAATCATCCGTCTCCTTTAGCGTGAGATGTTAAAGTAGAAATTTCATATCATTTCCCCTCTTCCCGTTGTGGGTTCTGCGTGACTATATACTAGCACATTCAAAGACACTTATATGCGTTATTGAAGTAATTTATTTTAGATGAGTTAAAAAATGGACGAACTGGACTGGGAATTCAAACAAGATTGCGGCTTGCCCTGGCAGTGCGATAACAAGGGTTGCCAATTTAGCCACTTTGTGGCTACATGTGGTCATTTGGAGAACCTGGCTAGGCACAAATTTTCTAAAAAGCCACTAGTGGCTTTTCTAGCGATATGCTTTTAGCATTTTAGCCATTTCTAGTCATTTTTCTGAGTTTAGCCATTTTTATATATATATATATATATATATATATATATATATATATATATATATATATATATATATATATATATTCTGTGTGTCATTCGTTCTGTAAGTGGTAGCACTCTGAACTTCACTACTAGAACTCACCTCCTAAAAGATAGCATTGATGATGGTTATATTGACCCTTTTCCATATCTTGGTTATAAAGTAGAGAATGAGCTCCAAACCTATAAGCTACCAGCAGAGATTGAGAAAAGTCTTCAGAAAAGACGTGTAAGTTTTAATAAAACTCTTTTAAAGAAATTCAGAATAGACTTCCTGATAATATACTCATCCTTCAGAATGTCAATGAGGATTTTAAACCAGTCTTTTACTGACTTAGCTGTGGGATTTAAAGATAGGCCTAATATCGATAAAGTTGAAAATCAGTGACGAACACAAATTGCATGAAATGGGTAAATAAGTCTTCAACTAAAGAATTTTTGAAAGAAGTAAATCAGTACACAGATGCCGAGGGCCACTTTCAAGATTAGTTTCGTTAGCTTTATTGTTGTTGTTATTAATATTATCATACTCGTGCTTCCACATTCGAACGCGCAAGTGAAGCATGTGTTCAATTAGTTGAATATAGTCAAAACAGGATCAGGAATAGGTTGAAAATAAATGCTTTCTTTAATTTTAAGATTGAGATTTGGGTTGTGCCGTGTGGAAAAGGGTTATTTTCCAGTAGAAATTTCAGCCACACTTTTGCAAGTAGTTGAAACAAAATCAGCTCGGTACCAGCAACCGAGAGAAAAGAACCTCGCCTTAACCTGAAAAAGAAGACTATGATGATGACATTTATTTCTGTTGGGGAGGGGGGAGTTGCTTTAATTTTATTCTATTAAATGAAACGAATTTATTTGGTTTGTCTCAACGCGGAAGCTTGTTTTTTTCTAGCCATTTCTGGCTGTTTGTAAAATGTTTGATTTTAGCTTCTTTTTCTCGTCAAGTGTTGGCAACACTAGCGTTAACCACTGACTTCAAGAGATATAGTATGTATGGCTGTTCATGAAAGGACTGGGTAACGTAGTGGTTAACACATCCGCATGGTAAATCAAAGACCCTAGTTCGATTCTTGGTCTAGTTGTGCTTTTTTCACTCTTTGTATATGAAGGATTTGTTTTGTTCTATTATGGAACGGCTTAAGTATTTCTTTCAATAGAAAAAGTTGTTTCATGTATAAGATGGACTTCCTTGACACTGCCGCATCACCATCTTTCGTATTCCGAGTATGTTCCTGGATGCTGGTTATGGTTTTTCTCTTTGAGATTATTTGTGGACCATCACGTACACATCTTATGTCGTATATTCAAGAATGAAATAAATTATTGCTAAAATAGTTCTTGAAAAACTTGTTAGTAATATTTCAACACACTGAATTCGTATGTTTTAACTGCCTTGTTCGATCCGAATGATGGACTGGGCCGTAAATGGAAGGAATTCCACATATGAACAGACTTCCGATGTTATATTGTTTTCTCCATTCTCCAAAATATCTATCTCATGACCATTTTTCTTCCCTGGTTATTGAAAAAATAATTGGCTGTTGATGCCTTGAGCTAACCACTATATACACTTAAAAAGAAGTTATACAGAAAGCTGAGTACAAATGAAGGGTAAGGGAAAAAAAGAAGGAATGTCACAAAACTGCATTTTCGAGAAAACTGCGATTTAATATTGAAAACAGCGTAAGAACAATAGGGTTAGTTACATATTTTGCCCCTTTTTACATGGACATTTTTACATCTACGTATGCATGGCATATACAGTCAAATAGTACCAAGAGTAACCAACAGATAGGACAAAGCATCCGAAAAAGCACATACATGGACATTCCTTGTTTTTTCCCCTTACCCTTCAAATGTTCATTATATTGATAAAAAATCCGATGCGTGGATAAACTTTTATGTAAAATGTGTATTGGGAAACTTTCCGGATTGTTAGTTTAAAACAGTATGCTTGAATAGAACTGCTGAGGATTTCCTTTCAATACTACTGTAATTTTTTCACTAATTTCTATATCAGTATGAATAAGATGATAGCCTAGCCATCGAAATATTTATTACTGTTTTATAAAGTAATAACGCATATTGGATTTTGATTTGTGGGTCAAATTTCCCTTCAAACTCCTTCCCCCCTTCATTGTGATTATCAATATTTTGAAAGTGAAGGATATTAAGATAAATTTTCTTTCTCTTACAGTTAATATGCTGAATATCACAAGACTAACCTTAAGCCATAACAAGATTCACAGTAAGTACATCTTTTTATACAAAATTATTCTACAAATATCTCAGTTTTCTCCCAAACCACTTGATATTATGTCAGTTTAATAATAGTGCTGTAGGGCTAGATCAGTGGTGTACACTTATAATGAGCCTGAGGGCCATAACCGTCTTTACTAGTAAAGTGGATGACCGCAGCTAATAATAATAATAATACGTTAGAAGAGAAAAATATAAAAAATGTAATTGAAATATTATATACCTATTTAATTCAATGTGAAAAATGAGGGTGACTAGCAGCGTTTACAAGGGTTGGGATATCTACATTCATTTCTGTCGTTGTGAGCCACAGGAGATGTAAAAGACAAGAATCTCCAAGACAACTTCTGAAGCGATTCTTCACAATTTTCATGGTGGAAAATGCACTTTCATACAAATAAGTGCTATCAAACACTGATACTCTTTTCCGACCAATCTCCAAGTTTTAGGGAAAGGTCTTGCCGTGGATTCCCGCGCCTTTTTGTTGTACAGAATCGCTAAGTGGATGCCTTGTTTCGAAAGAAGAGTGGAAACATTTAAAAGAATGAATAAATATAAATGAAAATAGTATCAGTAATAACAATTGTAAATCGTGAGAGGTTTGTGGGCCGCAAAAAATGGTTTGGCGGGCTGCCATTTGGACAGTACTGGGGCTAGAATGTGAGGAAAAGATTAGAAAGGAAAATTGAAGGAGCTGTTGACACTGAAGTGTTGGTTGAAAATTACGAAAATTCAGTTGTATATAATTATAGAACTTGAAGTAATTCTGCCTCAATATTTTTTGTTGTGTTGTGATGACGTAGTCACGATTACTAGCTAGATCTTATTTTCAGGGAAATTGTCATGAAAACTTTTAAAGAGCTACTATATATGGTCGATCAAAAGCATAGGAACGTATAAAACTGTCCAAGGGAGTTTCCTTAAAAAGATGTAGCAGCGGTGCTCAACTGTATATTCTTTCGCCTGACTACCCAAAAGTGTTTTCACGGACACTTCGCAATGAATACAATGCTCCCATAGTGTATCTCTTCCTCTGCTACCTACTTGTACTACCGTCCTGGACATCATCTACCTAATCTCAAAATTTTCAAAGATTGCAGCAGGGTTGGCAAAATCCGTTTTTTTTTTTTCGAAAAAGATAAAAAACCTGGGTTTTTTGGTTTAAACCCTTTTTTTTTTGTTTAAATAATTTGCTCTATATGTATTTATATTAGATATGGACAGAAATAAATTTGTTTCGCTTTGCTATTATTATGCAACACATGGCTTATACTGGAAGGGGTCACATGAGCTTAAAGCGGAATCCAAACCGCTTCTCGGCTTACATTCGAGAGAAATTCTCCTCCATTTGAACTCGAAACCGAGACTGATTGGCCACAAATACAATGAGTCTGCCGACTCACTCACGAAGCACTCCTGATAAAAATAAGTTGTACTGATGTTTAGATACTTGTAATATACTTGTCAAGAATCATTTCAGAAGGACAAAAAGATAAAACAGTTGCACAAGTGAAACCATTATACCGAATTATATGTATGAATCGGGAAACTCCCGCCTTAGCCATCGGAAAAATCCTGTTATTACTTTAAATGAAAATCAATAACGGGAAAATCCCATTATTGCTTGGGATGTAAAATTTTATTGTCAACGTATCATAATCAGTACACTAAAACTGAGGTATTAAATTACAAATTTAGTATGTAGATATCAATTAAATTAAAACTAAAAATCCAATCCAAGCTAATGTTGGAAGCTACGTAGGCAGTTGATAAATTTTGCCAATTTCTATCAATATATTTAAGCAACCTTGGCTTCTGTATAAAACAAGTGGGTATTCAGGCAAGCAGAAATATATAATTCGGTGTCGTTTCGTATGTTTAGGTTTAACATCGTTATGCAATACCGAGGATATCAAGAAGTCTCGCTTAAAGTGATACCCGATCCGCTACATAGTTTACACTTGAAAGAACGGTTGTGGTTCGACTGAGAACTAAACAAAGGCTTCTTCGATTAAAAGGTAAAAAGAAGATAAAACTAATGCAGATGGTTTGATATGTGGAAACGCCACCATGAAATTCACACGATTTAAAGCATTTTACGTTTTTTTTTTCTGGTTTAAACCAGTTGGTTAAAAAAAAAAAAGTTGGTTTAAACCAGCGAACCCTGGATTTTAAGATGTAGAGTTTCGCGTTATGTTTTGGGAAGGTTGAGCATTAACCAGTGTTGGTGTAAGATTAGTAGAGAGCTAATATAAATGTATGTTTAATTTTATTCCTAAATAATTTCACTATTTATGACTATCTATTCAGTTTTAGCCAATGGAGTTTCTACTAGTCTTTGGTTGAGACATTTCTTTGCTTGGAGTAAACAATTTAGAGTGTTAAAAGCATACAATAATGCTTCGAGGAAAACCTCTTTAGATCTAACAGTTCTTAAGTGGAACTGAAGGAATTTTTTAATGCTCTTACAGTAGCACAGTCGATGGGGTAATTTCTTTGGTCGTACAAAAATGGCACATTTACCTGTATTTAAGAACGTTAATGATAGTAATATCCGGGATGATTGTATTTCAAACAATTATTTGAAACCATTACTGTACCTACAACCAAGCTACTTCCTTCTCTTGTATGAGTGATCACAGTTACTATATCTTGTTTTCGAGAATTTAAGAAATATGTAGGTGTGCATATAGATCAATAAATATAGGAACTTGAAAAGTCTCCACACAGTTTCTTCAATATATCCTTTCCTTATTAGTTTCTTCAATATGTCCTTTCAACATCTTAGCTAACAGTAAAGAGGCCTGTGCTGGTGACTCACCAAGAGCGAAAACCTCCCAATTCGGGAGAAATACACGTTCCAGCAGCAGAACCAAGGTTAGATTCCTATCAGGTCAATACTAGTTTCACAGAATACAGTTCGTGTTTCAGTTAAGGAACAAACCTTTTCACTGCAACTTGCAAGAATATAGACCCATATCTGCGAGAACAATTATTGTTCGGGATACATAATGAAATTACCAGGACACAACTGTTGCTGTTCATTGTTCGAAACGCTATTGTATAGTTCTATAAGTAACATGGAGAGCATTATATAGAAAAAGAACAGTATACCAACCAATTAAATTTTGTTTGCTTCAGATAGGAAAATGTCTCGGCAAATCTTTACTTTGACTCAAACAGTGACTTTAATCGGTTCTTATAGGTTTAGTCACTTCCTGGAACTGTTTGCGCGTGAGTCACTTGTTGGAACTGTTCGTGCCTTTGGTGTGACGTCTTAGTTCATATTTTTCCCACTAGGTGTCTATGTACAGTCATATGGTAGGTTGTTAGTGTGATGTCACATGTTCTGTGTACTTGTATGTGTGTGCTGTTGTTGGTGGCATGTGGGGAGCGCGTAATTGAATTTTCGTTTCATGGCGACGATCGAAAAATGAAATGAAATCTTTGAGTTTTACGTCCCACGGTTATGCCGGTTAGGCTAAAGGAGACGGTGATGATGAGTAATGAAGAAAGTGGGAGAAAACAGGAGAACCCCGAGAAAACCCACGCACACGGTGTTTGTCCACCACAAAGTTCACTTGGCGGGGGCTGGGATCGAACCCGGGACTCCAAGCACCAGAGGTGAACGCTCTACCACTGAGCCACCGCGGCCCGGCGACGATCGAGTTAGCAAATGCGATTGAGAAACCGTTTCATGAATTTAATACAACGAATTTGAACTTGTCGTTTTTAAATAAGTTTGTATTAGATTCGGATATTAACTCATATCGCTTTGCAGCACCTTCTGGTTTTGGTTTAATTGAGTTAGAGAAAACCTATCATGGTTGTGGTCTAAGGTTGAAGATATTTCCGACGTATAGTAAAAGTGGGCGTTTATTGGTTTTTCTTGTTTGTAGTAATAGCAAGTGTGCTCGGTTTAATAAAACGACGTGTGTGCGGAAAGGAACATTTTTCAGTAATGTTAAGTATTGCGTAGCGTATGTGTTCGTGCTATCTTATTTTTTCGTGTGTGGAATCAGTAATTATGAGTTCATTATTCATGAGTGTCTTCCTGTGGCGAAATGGTGAGTGTCTTCTTTTTTTAATTCATATTATTTTTATTCTTGATTTGTTTTGCATTTGAGTATTAGGCAAAGTATTTGGTTTGCTGCTGGTTGTCCTATTGTCTTATTGAGATGTAATTTATTTTTCTTTGTCATGCACTGATTTATGATTAGTGACGAGTGTTTTTTATTATTATTATTATTTTTTCTCTTCTTATGTTAGCTCTATAGTAGTGGTGTGATTATTTATTGTTGTTTGGATGTTTTTATGGTACTTGAAAGGGGGGTTTGGGGGGCGGTAGCCCCCCATTTAGATCTCAAAATTGATAGTCACCGCTTCACTTGAATCGATTTCTCGGAAGACTAGGAATGGTATTTAGTAACATTTTGGCACTTGTACTTATAGTATAATTCTTAACATCGTACATTACTTTGACTGTGATAGTAACTGTAAGCGATTCATCTGATCAGGTTCCGGGAGCACTTGAGGAATGATTCCTAAACTGCTCCGGAAACCGGATCAGATGAATCGGTTGAAGTCACTGTTTGACTCAGAGTAAAAGTTTGCTGATGTCTCAACGTAAAAATAAAAACACCATTGACTAAAACTGGATAGATAACCGTAAATATCACATTGCTTGGAAACAAATTTAAAGGAGCAGTTCGAGTTAAAAACAAGTTTGGTGCAATAGAAAGAGTAACAAAAAATAAGAGACCCGTATTTTTTTATATCTTGATAGGCCGCCTCGTTCAGCTTCTAGAGGCATTTTTTTTTTATGTATCGTAAATGCTGACGTCATGGGTGGGATACGCGAGAAACTCAATGTGAGTCAGCAATCACTCCCTTGTACGCAGCAGATAAACCTTTAATAGTGCATTGGATTTAATAGATTATGTTTTGGATTTGTTAGCAGTCTTGTTTGTGTTTAATTCTTGAGGGACGTTTTAGTTAGTTGTTTTTCCTACAGCATTAGTATAAAAAAGAGTAGAGAGAGAGCAGTAATTACGTTTGTTGTGCGAAAAGTGTTTCTTCCAGACATGTTTTTAGGGTGGCACTGTCTCCCGGAGCTCTGAGAGATTCCCCCGGAGGAGACGAAAATAATACGTCTATAAGACAATAAATATAATAGTACTGTGTAAAAATAATGTGCCTCTCCGAATACGAAGTGTCCCCCCCCTCGTATTTTTTTTCTGAAAGAAACACTAGTGTGAAGTAGAAAACACGTGTTAGTACAGCGCGTGCTGTGTCTGTGAAGTGAAGTAGAAATGCCTAACACGTGCTGTGTTTTCGGTTGTAATTCTTGTGCAATTAAATCTGAGGTCATAAAGTATCCTTTTTTACGTTTCCAAGTCGTGAGAAATCACCAGATGTAAAACCTGGTGTAGTAGTAATCACCAGATGTAGTAAACATGATAAATTATGGCTCAAGAAAATCAATGGGAAAAAAATGTACCAAATAAAATCACTCGTGTTCCAAACGTCTTGAAGAGCCTGCCTTCGAGAAGTCAAGTTTACTGAAAGAAAAGTTAATGCCAATCGCGGATCTAGGGTGGGGCCGGAGACCTAGGCCCTCAGTTTTTGAGTGACAAAATTGATTTAACCTATTATTTAGATATTTTTGAAAGTTTTTAGTAAATATGATATACCTATCATAGTCTGGGTTCCGACCCCCCCCCCCCCTGAGTTTTACCGTCTAGATCCACTTCTGGCTAATGCCAGGAGAATTATTTACACGCAAACTGAGAAAGAATGCTGTTCCAAGTATATTATTGAAAGGTTTAAAATCCAAGCCATTGAACAAGCACCGATCTATGTCCAGTTACCAACGTACAAATATCGTACAAGATGCAATTGACGGTTGTAGTCAAGACGAGGCATTAGAGGGTAATAGAGACGATGTCACTCATGATTCTGAAGATACTGCTTTAGAAATAAGCTATACAATGTGAATTAGGTAGTGAAATATATCGGCTTGTAGAAGGACTCAGTGACGATGACTGTTCGTCAAGACATTGATCCATCGTTTAATTTCTCTGTATCATGTGACAATAATGATGTAACGGGTGATAAGAGTTGTTCCGCGGACAGCTATGCGAATAAAAGAAATTTAACCGGTGAAGTGTTTTTCGTATTCTGGCAAACTTTACAGATGTTATTTCATTTTTGCCTCATATGTTGCGCTCCTGTACATACCTTGAAGCACAAAATTATAGGGTCAGCGTTAAAAATTGCAACAAAACGTGAAAATGAACATGCTTATGTTTGGGAATCGGAAGAATGATTAAAGAAAAGGTACTTAGGTGTTGCAGCAATCTCGTCCGCCATCTGCTTACATGATTTTTTTTTTTTTTTTTTGAAACGCTGAACTTATGCTTTATAGGATACGTTTTATAATATTATAAAAGCGTTTGTACAGCACACCATCAGATATCATTTTCTACATGCAGATGATATTTGTAAGTCTTTGCAATCAGTTCTGGAAAAGGAAACCGCACTTAGAACGTGCCACCGCACCTCTCACAAACGAAATGCTTGGCACTGTGTAGTATGTAAGCCTGCTCTCGCTCCTTGACCACCAATGACGTCATTACAAAATCTTTCTTCCTCTGTTACTCGCTAAGGACTGAACGTATCGCGATCAAACAAATACCATTCCTTTTAGAATTTTAAACTCTACAAATGGAAATAAATTGTAAAAAATGCATTTCTAAGTCGAACTGCTCCTTTAAAGATGATTTTGTGCCATCAATCAACCAATTACTTTCTCTTACACCAACATTGCTAGAAAACCATTTTGTTTTAATATTGCATTGTTAATCAACTCACTGTACTTGCAGAAGGAAGAAGAAGTATAAAATCAGTTAATATACATCTGAATATGTTACTAAATATAGCAACAACTGTTTAACATCTTGCCTTGTAGTCGTTCTTTCCGAAGGGAACAATCACTTGCGAACTTGGATTGCTACCAAAGTATAACTACACCGACAAAAAATTAGTCACTCTCGTAGAACTTACTTAACGAGTAACACCACCTCTGTCCGGCATTCTGTTCGGAAGAGATTCCATGAGATATTGGTAGTATCTATCCACTTGCTCTTCAGTAGATCACGTGCCTATTTCTGTATTTCACCTGCTGCTCCAAATATTCTCGGAACAGGTTTTAAATTTGATTTAAAGCCTTCAGTGGGCTAGCGCGCGCACTTTTGGTGCACGGGGTCTCGAGTTCGATTTCCGGTAGGAAAGTTTGAACATTTTACACTCACTACGGTGGTTCGTATTCCACCTTAAACTGTAGGTCCACGCCTCATATAGCCTCGGTGGTGAAAAGGGACGGTAAACTTCAATAAACAATAATAATAAAAAAGATTTTAAAAAGACTTTGTGAGTGCCTGAATATTCATCAGACCATGAATAAACGCTTTGGGCCCTGTGGATACGGCGTTTATGATATTGGGAGATGAGATTGTGCATTATACATTATGAAGATGGAGAAATTATTGAGAAATTCCAAATAAACGTGCTAGTTCATGTTTCACTTTTACCTGTATAACTCGCCATGGTACAAAAAACTGCATTAAATTCAGTAACACAAAATACCTTCCAGCTTGAACTTCAGCTTTCACACTATTTGTAAAGTGCTTGATTGGACTTTCGTTGCATCATGAAAATAGATAAAATCACGATTCATCGAACTGCACTGCTATATTCAGTCCGCTACAATCCAGTGTCTATGTTATTGGAATCTTTGAACACACGTAGCTTTGTGTGTCGCACAAAGAAGCGACTCTAAATAAGCATTGCATCAAGTTCCATTCAGTGTTCTTCGGAAAATTGGCTGCGATGGAGCTGCAGCATTTCTTGTCGGATGTAAAATCTCTCTTCCTTGACCAGGCGTCCGTCTGGGTTAGGATCTTCCTGTGACCACAATTCTGACGTCGTTTTGTGTTCACATGCATGTTGGACCATTTCTCGTTGACAGATTGTTTATTTGTTATATGTCTATGAATACGTCCAGTGTATTTTTGCCGTTCTCTTACGTCTTTGCTCTCACCTGTCTTGAGCTGTTTCCATACAGTCGATTGGCAGACCCACTCTAGTGAAACGCTGTCTGTAACATGCCGTCCCCACAATTCTAATAGATACGCCATGAAATTGGGAAACATTACGATGACTCGGATTCCACTTTAAACTACGTAGATATGTCGTATAGCTTTGGTGCTGAAAAGGGGTACTCAACTCCACAACAATCAAAGCTGTCTATAACGATAGAAACAGGTAACGTTACAGAATGATGTGTCTAGTGGGGTTAATTGTTGCATTCTTAATAGTTGCATATAACTGGGAGAAGAACCTAGAGAGCGTTGTATTTGGTTGAAGGCTTTTTCCCTTGCAGTTGCTACTGGATCTTCGATGGTCGTGGTATCATCTTCATCCAAGCTTCGTATGTGTCCTATTTAAGACACCGAAAGAAAGTAGAGCTTCATTGAAACGGTTACAGTTTACATAATCAGTAACATGTCCCATTTACGTATGAATTACAATGCCAGGCGCATGTCCACTTCACCCCCTACCGATTGTTATTTCGGCCGTCAGTTCCAAAAAAGTGGATCGTTTCTTTTGTGATATCACGAACCCCATAAGAAGAAACCACAGAGTGTAAGATCAAATGACTTTTCACAAGAGAACACGTTGCTCAGTAGTAAACTGCTCCATGACTGAAACACCACTAAAAACCAAAAGAATTGAAAATATATTTATTAGAGCAACAACAAAGGTAAGAACAAGTGTACCAACTGCAAAACAAAGTAATTGCATATTTGCACTGGAAATGTGCATATTATCATAATTTTGAAAATGGTCGTGCAATCACTATCATTCGATTTTCGGTGGAATGACCTTTTATCAATATGGTGATAGATAGTTTAAACTTAGAAAGAGTGTTTATATTCTCAGTTATTCCTTTTCAGATATTCATCCATTCTATTTATGTAGTGTTCTTAGGTCGTCTTAGTACCATTCTTAGATTAAAAATTCACTAATTTCACATTGCGGTATGATTTGTGGTAATATGTTATTAACAAATATATAACTTGATTTTTCTTATTAAAATTGTTGCATATGTTATATTTGCGTCAATTGCAGGATAAAATAACACTAAATAAAAGTCATAAAGTTCGAATGAATATGTAGTTGCAATGTTACATTGTAATTGTTCGGGATGGCTTTATTGATTAAGTCATGTAAGCATTGAGAATGTGTGAAGCGTAGCAAATGAAAATTACAATGTATGAATTAATCTTGTATGTTTCTTTTTGACGATATATATAATGTTATCTTTCCTATTTTAGTTGTTCCTCCTGGTCTTGCCAACCTTGTAAATTTGGAGATTTTGAATTTTTTTAATAACCAAATAGAGGAACTGCCTACGTCGTTATCTTCCATGCCAAAATTAAGGATATTAAACGTAGGGTAAGTATTGGCTGACTCTCCTCTCATATTGTATGCTACTCCTCTCATATTGTATGCTACGTGATTCAGTAGCAATAGTAAGGCTTAAGGAAACCAAATTTGTTCTAATTATACTCATATTTAAATACGTAACTTGTTAACAGAGAGTACAATGAATTACAATTCACCTAATTTCAGTGCTTTATGATATGTAGACTGAAAATAAAATCCATGCTGAGTACTAAAATGAAAAAGTTTGGTTTAATGTCAAGATGTCGTCTATGTACACTCATGCCCAAAATTAATGTCGCATGTCTATAAATGTGTTGTTGTAGGAATATAAATTTATAACGAATTCGTGCGGTATTTCTTAAATGTTAGTATGTGTATAATCGGCAAAGACATGTATGTGGCAAATTTCATGTCAGAAGAGCAGCAAATAAGAACATTAAATCGAAAATAAGATTTTCTTGTCCATTCAGCAACATTTTGTTTTACTCATTCTAATTTTCGTATTTATAATTCTTTTTCCTATGAAATTTACCACAAACATACATTTCCCGATTATACACGTAGTATCAGTATTAAAAGTACTCTGCAAAATCATGATCAAATTATATTCTTACAAGAAGACAGTTATAGACATGCGACAATCATTTTGGACATGAGTGTACCTGACACTGCTCAGTGAACAACGAGCTACTTAGTGTTCACTGTGGAAGCAGTTCAAATAATCGCCAGAAGAATGCGCGTGGGTCTATATCCCACCAGTTCTGAAGTAAAATCTGAACTTTTTACTCAACATTTTCATTTTGGCACTTCGGCACTTACGGATTTTAAAGCCAGTCTACATATGATTTTAACGTCCCAAGATCAGTATGGGACGTTGTGTTTGTTCTTAGTGTACGCTGCTGTTAGCATATTTTCTCACTGAATTTAAAGGTTCACAGCGTTAGCACTTAAACTTCATAAAGATTATATATATATAGTGTAATTTTATTCAGTAAAATACAAAACAAGAAGTTTAGTGTATTTTTAAATACAGTAATAAGATATCCGTTATTTTAAGTTAAAAGGCTGTTGAAGTGATGTTATATTAATAGTAAAGTTTCAAACTGTATTAAGGCTATTTATATTGCAATTTGCAGAATTCATAATCAACCATAGTTTATGCTAATTTGTTGCTTTGGTATTAGCCCTGTTTACATGTGTTTTCTTTAATTCCTTTATACCAGTTTATTTTGTGTGTATTGTTATATACAGTAAGGTTAGGTAAATATCTTCTCTGCACCATGTAGTACAAAATAATACCGCCAGGAGCGAAAGTGTAACGAATTTCGAGATTAACACTAGCGTGTAGCAAATGCCTGTGAAGCCTTACATTTAGTGACCGCGTGGTTATTTTGCTCAGGTTAAGGGAAATGACCAATTGAAGTTAGAGAGTCGGAAAGTGAGAGGATGTGAGAATAACTCGACTAAACTGTGGCATTCATTTTCTACAACATGAGCTCAAGTACTTAAATAGAATTGGTGGAATGAAAATGTGGGAGAAGCCAGCGACGAAACATTGTCCACCACAAAACTCAAATGAAATCATTCTCATGGCTATAAGGTTGGGCTACTCGCCTTCGGTGCGGTAAATGCGAATTTGATACCCAGTAGGAGCTCATTTTGTAGCTAGAATGGAAGAAAGTAGAAACGCTTTCAAAATCTTGACAGGAAGACCAATCGGAAAACGACCATTGGGAAGACCTAGGCGTAGATGGGAGGACAATATTAAGATGGATCTCGCAGAGATTGGAATACAAAGTAGAAACTGGATGCAATTAGCTAAGGATAGAAGTCAGTGGAGAGCTTTTGTGAACACGGCATTGAACCTCCGGGTTCCATAGGCCATAGAGTTAGTTAGTTAGTTAGTTAGTAGGAGCTCATTTGGTTTGTAACGCACCTTAAGCTGTAGGTCAACGGCTCATCTAACCTCAGTGCTGAAGGAGATGTAAATAGTGGATTTCGTTACCCCTTTGCCCAAAAAACAGTAAAACAAATTTTACTCGTGTACTTAAGAATTAACCTGTTTTACAATGATATTTTTTAAAATTGTGTGTATGTACAGTGTACTTTTTTTTTTTTTGTTTCCGTTGGTTAAGTTAGACATTTCAAAATTTATTTTAAAGTGTGTAAAATATTATTTTTTATTCTTGAACTCCCTTTTTCTGTGATAAATTTTTAAACCGTGCAGTATAGTACATAACAATCATTTGTGAAGTACTGACCACTAATGGGTCAGAAAATGTAAATAAGGGCGGATTTTGATGTAAAATGTGTTTTGGAGTGGGACAGGAAGTGAGTAATTATAGAACTCCAATCTATCCCTTCCCTTGTCCTTCCAGCACATAGACCGTATAGTCGGGGGGTCTACTTTAGTTATTGTGCTGTCCCATCGATGATTTGAATTCCCTTTGTCGAAATTGATTTTTGGTCCTAGTACAGAATAATTCAGAAACGTTCCTTTCCGTGATATTGAACCACGAGTGTAGAAAAGCTTGAAGTGAGTGAGATTCGTTATCCTCTTGAGTCTCCTACTTTTTTTTTTTTTTTTTTTTTTTTTTTTTTTTTGTAATAACCAGATAAAGATATTTCTTCTTATGATTCCTATGTAAAATTCAGTGCACGTATAAGAAGCGGAGTAAATTCCAGGCGAAGACAAAGTTTCTCTCATAGTTTCTGTATTCTGATAAGGAATTTTCAAAACTTGTTCCTGGTTTTGCTGAAAATTTATTTCCAAAATTGTTAGCAATTTTCCGTTTCCGAAATCCTTGGGCAAAGCGGTAACGGAACCCACTTTTTTCTCCATTTTGATTTTGTTGACTAATCTAATGTAATATTGCCAAGCAGATTTTTTTTTTTCATTTTTCCAATGCGTAGGAATCGTTTTTTTTTTTTTTTTTTTTTTTTTTTTTTTTTTTTTTAGCGAGAAACATCCGTGAATCGTTTTTGAAGATCTTTTTCTTCAGTAGTGTACCGGGATGCCTTCAAAAAGTAATTATTCTAGGAAAGAAAAGTGGCTTAAATTCCTACACATTGGAAAAAATGAAAAAGTCGGCTTGAGAATATCATATCATACCAGTCAAAATGCATAAAAAGTGGGTTTCTGTACCACTTTGCTCGAGGATTTACATTTTAAGTTATTTCCGAAACAAGTTTTGAAAATCCCTTATCAGAATACAGAAATTACTACAGAGAAAAAGTATTTTCAGTTGGAATTTACCCCATTTCTTGTACATGCACTGAATTCTACATAAGAAGGACAAGAAGCATCTCGACACGGATATTAAAAAAACGGCAGAGCTGTCCCTCCCACGTCAGATCTATCAAAACCAGGGTTGGCTGGTTTAAACCAAAAAACGAAAATGTTCGTAAAAGTGTAAGTGTTTGTAAAATCTTGATGAACACACATTTGTGGGTTATCACGTTTCACTCCCGTATATTATTCGTATTATATTCAGACCTAAATTCCCCATTCATTACTCAAAAAGATTATACTACGAAATCAACTTTTTTATATATAAGTTTATAAATGTTTGTTTTGTGATTTTTTTGTAGTTATTGTTTACTATTGATAAAATACATCGAAATGCGGTACTTTGTGTGTGGGGGGTATGTCATACAGACCCCACGAGAGGCATTTAGTGAAATGAGTATCTACGGTATCTATTTATGTATAAATGAGTCTGAGCCAAAGTGGACTCAAGTAATTCGTATCTTTGTGATATGCAAATTAAGTCGTTGTATTTCTTTAATTTGGACCAATAAAAGTCGTTGTTAACTAACTTGAATTAAATTAGTTCTTCTGTACTCCGTAGTACTTTGAAATTGTCCGTATGTAATTCAGTATAATGGTTTCACTTGTGCACTGTTTATCTTTTTGTCCTTCTGAAATGACTCTTGAGAGCTATATTAAGAAGCATGTAAAGATCAGCACAACGTATTTTTATCAGGATTCCTTCGTGAGTGAGTCGGCAGACGTATCTCATTTGTGGCCAATTAGTCCTAGTTCCGAGTTTAAATGGAGAACAATTTCTCTCGGATGTAACTCGAGAAGCAGTTTTTATTCCGCCTTAAGCATGTGACCCCTTCCAGCATAACCCGGCTGTTGCATAATAACATCAAGGCGAAGCAAACTTATTTCTGTCCATATATGATATGAATATATAAAGCAAATTATTTAAACCAAATAAATCTGGTTTAAACCAAAAAAACCTGGTTTAAACAAAAAAAAAACTTTTTTTTTCAATAAAAACCATGGTTTCTGCCAACCCTGATCAAAACACTTAGAAGACTCGGGTCATGAAATCCAGGCACATGACATTCTACACGCATGCTCCAATATTACGGAGAGGAACGATTTTGAATCCTCATTTATTAAAACCAAAACTCAACTTAGACTGGAGGGATTTAGATCACCAATGAGACAGCATAATAAGAACTTAATAAGAAGTTTATCTGATAAAACTACCTCAATTTTCTTAGAGGTGGATCGGCAAGATACAAGCTGTAACGTATTAAAAATATAAATTGCTTTTTCGGAATATTTGATATCTTTTCTCTTTTAAAAGAAGGGGCCGCAGTGGATCAGTGGTAGAGCGTTCACCTCTGGTGCTTGGGGTCCCGAGTTCGATTCCAGTCCCCGTCAAGTGAGCTTTGTGGTGGACAAACACCATGTGCGTGAGTTTCCTCGGGGTTCTCCTGTTTCCTCCCTCTTTCTTCATTCCACCATTACATTCATTTCTCATCATCACGGTCTCCTTTAGCCTAGCCGGCATAACCATGGGACGTAAAACTTAAGGATTTCATTTATTTTAAAAGACAAGAAAACGTTAACAGGTTATAGAATTAGTGTTTTCCGGGTAGCAGTAAATGTGTTCGCGTTCAAGACCCCCCCCCCAAGAGAGGATTGAAATATAAAGGAAAATGAACTCGCAATGAAAAGAAGTACCAATTACTAAACTAGATTTCATTTTCTAATAAAATGTACCCTATAGCATGTATTAGCAATTATGCAAATATTTAATACCTAACCGCTAGATTTAATTTTGTGAATATTGATGAGTTTTTATAATGTTATTTTCCATTTCTGATTTCCAGCATGAATAGATTGAACGCACTACCTCGAGGTTTTGGTGCCTTTCCAGTGTTGGAGGTGCTGGATTTAACGTACAATAACTTGAATGAAAGCAGTTTACCTGGAAACTTTTTCATGATGGGTAAGTATAAACTGTTCTAATCTACTGTATATATAACGCTAAATCCAATTGTATGAAACAACATCAACTTCAGGGGCTGCGGTAGCTCAGTGGTAGAACGATCACCTCTGGTGCATGGGGTTCTTGGTTCGATCCTGCCTCGCGCTAAGTAAGCTTTGTGGTGGACAAACACCATGCGCGTAGGTTTTCTGGGGGTTCGACCATTTTTTCATTCCACCATTTCATTCATTTCTCATCATCACCGTCTCCTTTAGCCTAGCTGGTATAATCGTGGGACATAAAACTTAAAGATTTCATTTCAACATCGACTTCAGTTTTTTCGTTGCAGACTGCTTGTTTTCCCAGACATTCGATAGACATAGCTACTTTTGTCAGGAAAAGTAAGCTAAAGAGGGTGTTTTAGGTAAGGATTGGATTACCAGCTGAAATTGTATTTTCTCACATCTTCGTTCTGGTAGTGTGTGTTGTAAGTTTGAATTGTAAAAAATAGTGTTGGCAGATCTTGAAAGGTTTGATTACAAATGTTGAATCTGGGTTTTGACGTGATATTAAATTTGTAATTGGGTATCTAATCTTTTTTGTGAGTCTCCTATCTGGTTTTCCCTTTGTTCATGCAGAGCCCAGAACGTCGGAGTTAGTAACTATTTTCCATTTACCTAAGAATGATCCTAATCGAAAGAAGGGATTAGATATATATCTTTCCTCCCTCCGCTGTGATGCAAAAATGCAATTGGCATCTACTGCATGATGGAACACATGCGTTGCACGTAAAATAAATAAATAATTAAATAAAAGTTTAATAATGTAGTAGGATCTAAATATTCAGGATATCTGGGCTTTAATCTGAATAATAAATGAATATTTCGATATACACACAAACTGCTTTATAGGATACACTTCACTCTAGGATGTTGCAATTTTATGTCAGTCAGTGAAACAAATTAGCTCACGTGGATTATTTTCGCACTTATGATTCTAAGGGTAAGACAAGTCTTTTCTCACTATATGCTTCGTATGTGGGCAGGGAGTGTGACTTGTTCTATTGTTTCTGCATTAACAGTGTGTATAATTAAGTCATGATTGAACAAGTGAGTTTCGTTTCATAGTGTCAAACTACGGTAGACTTTCGAAATGCGAATTTAGTATAGATGGCTAGAGTTTAGCTCAAATGTAGAAGATACGTATTTTTTTTTTAAGGCTACATAAGTTTTTATTTAAATTTGTAGATATGTAAATTCTATATTCCAAAAGCAAATTGTTCTAAAATAGATGGAACATAACGCAAAATCACGAAACAGGAATATTAAAGTCAGTGGAAAATCAATGAAAGAAATGAAGTCGTTCACTTATCTTAAAAACTATAAAGAGATGGCTTATGGAGAAGCTTATTGCAAATACATACTGAAGAGCTTAAAAATGATGTATAACACATAAGGTAAATATAGATATAACATTGTCAAAAGGCAAGCTGAGTAAAATCAATAATAATGATAAAATATATACATCTTCTGCAAATTACCCAGGGTGCTTCACGCGAAAGTTACGTGCTTGAAATATCTCACATCTGGATTTGGAAAATCCAGACTCGATTTAGTACGCACCGTGACCTTTTACCTGATCACGTGACACAATCTGGTTCTTACGGCAAACCAGATAGGCCCATTCAACCACTTCTGCTCTTGATAATGTTGCGGATAGTGATGGTATGTTATTTTGACGCTGAATCGATTGTTAAAGAACACTTGTCACTATTTATTCCCGTTCTTATTCTATGAAACCGAAAATGGTTGATTTTTACTCTTCCGGTTGGAATAGAGGGTAACGAAGGAGGTGGAACCTATGCTTGGGACTATGAATCGTTTGCAGAAAACCTCTACTCGATATCGCTTACCATTTTAGCTCTATGGAAATCAATATTGAAACGGAAAGTACTACTAAGTACTTATGTTCTGTTCCATTCAGTGGTAGTAAATTTGAACCGCTTCCGGTGTAGGTAGAGTTTTGGGGTGGTGACTATGTGCTCTCTTGCGACTCTAAAGAGATAAAAAAAAAAAGAAGCAAATTGTCGCTATATGTATTACCGTTTTTGTTGTGTGGCGATAAACCAAAGATTATTAATTTCAGCCACTACCGGTGATCGTAGAGTGTTATTGAGTAGTGATGGTTTGTTCTCTTGAGACCCGTAATCGATTGCAGAAAACCGCTTGTCGATATCTATTACCTTTACCTTTTTGTTCTATAGGGAGGAACGTTGAAATCGGAAATGGTCAATTTCTATCTCGTCCGGTTTGAACAAGGGGTTAACGCAGGAGATGAAAGCCTTTCTTGAAATGTTGAATCCATTGCATAAAATCGCTTCTCAGTGTCTCTCTTTACCTTAGATTAACCATTTCTGGTTTCGGTAGAATGTTCCGGATGGTGACGATATGTTCTCTTGAGACGTTGAATAGATTGCAAAAAAGACTACTTCTTGCTTTCTATTATTATGTTTCTTCTATGGCAATAAACGTTTAAACCGGAAATGATTAATTTCAGCCACTTCCGGTTTGAATAGAGGGTTAACCCTCGCACTATCTGGGTATTTTTTTTTTTTGTAACGTGGACTACCAAGTGGGGGTATTTTGTTCCCACCTGTTAAGATTAAATATATCTCTCAAAGGAACAAATTAGAAACTCTCACAAAAATCTACAGAGATTGAAGTGAACAGTATACAGGGTAAGACTAACAGGTATTTATTATGCTATCATCTAGGAGTGAGACTTGTAAATGTCAATCACATCTCTTACCAACGAGGGGGAGGGTACTTTAGTGCCCACCAACTTAAAATAGCGAATTTATGACACACCAACGTGAAACTCTCAAATGAACAGTACACGGCATAAGACTAACTGCCAAATTCAGAAAAGGCGGGAAATAGCTATTTATTGTACTGCCATCTAGGAGTGACTACTAAATCTCAGTCACATCTCCTATCAATGAAGAAGGGGGGGGGGGGGAACTTGTGCCCAGTAACTTAAAATAGCAAATTTTATGAGACACACTAACGTTCAAGTAAGGTATTCGCTTTAACTAAACATGTTGAGCAATAACGAGGAAATTGGATTACTCTTACAATTTAAAGGAACAATTAGAAGAGTACAAAAAATATACTGTGTGGGCACAAAGTACCCCACTGTTGGTAGTCCGAGGGTTAACAGAGGAAATGGAACTTGTTATTGGGCTGCTGAATCGATTGCAACAAAGAATTGCTTACCGATGTATTTGGTCTAGGAATTAATTCGTGCGGTTGGTACGCACACATTGAAGCTGTAGTACAAACACAAAATACATAAATACCTTAAGAAAAATATTGTCCATCGCTAGCCACCACTTTCGCCCATCTGTCAGGCAATGTACGGATTCCGTGGCGAAAGAAGTCCTCATCCTTGGAAGCGATCCAGTTAGAGACCCATGTTTCGATATCTTCTGAAGAAGTAAACCGCTGTCCAATCAAATCGTTGTTCATGGAATCGAACAAGTAGTAGTCCGAAGGAGCAACGTCTGGTGAATACGGCGGGTGGGGTAAAACTTCCCATCCGACATTTTCTAAATAGGTTTTGACCGGTTTTGCGACATGTGGGCGAGCGTTATCATGTTGAACAATAAGTTTATCATGTCTGTTCTCCCATTCTGGTCGTGTTCTGGCCAGAGCTTGCTTCAAACGCATTAATTGTCGTCGATAACGTTCTCCATTCATAGTTTCACCCGGTTGCAGCAGCTCATAGTAGCGGTTGCACCACACCTTTCATATCCCACCATATGCACAGTGAATATCTCGTTTTGGTTGTGATGGACCTGGTTTCACCCAGGCCTTTTTTCGTTTAGGGTTCTCGTAATGGATCCACTTCTCATCACCCGTAATAATTCGATGCAGAAACCCCTTTCTGCTCTGTCGTTGAAGCAGCAATTCGCAAATGGTTTTTCGTCTTTCAACGTCTCTGTCTTTCAATTCATGTGGAACCCAATGTGACATCTTTTGAATCATTCCCATGGCTTTCAAGCGTTTGGAGACTGTTGTTTGATCAACGCCTAATGCTGCTGCAAGTTGTTCCTGCGTTTGACACGAATCCTGCTCTAGCAATGCTGTCAATTCTTCGTCTTGAAATTTTTTTTGGCTGTCCAGCTCGCTCTTGGTCTGCCAAGCCGAAATCACCACTTCTAAACCGTGCAAACCACTTCTGACACGTTCGCTCAGCTAGAGCATGGTCACCATACACTTCCACCAAAATACGATGACTTTCAGTCGCACTTTTCTGCATGTTAAAGTAATGCAGCAGGACACCCCGCAAAAACACTTTATCAGGCACAAATTGCGCCATGTTCACTTAACTACAAACTGGTGTTGTTGACGCTTTAATCCACTGCCCTATACTACGAACGATACGCGATGACAGGGGTTTGCAACACATGTGTGGATACACGGAACTGTGGGACGCTCCGTTCGTTGCGCCATCTCTTGTCCACCCGCACGAATTAATTCCTAGACCAAATATCTCACTGGTTTTGCTCTGATGCCTGTCGATAGATAGACGGGCAGATATAGCCGTTCTACCGAAACTTATGCATAGCGTAGTTTGGAAGTCTAATAGAGGGAAGTTCATGTGCTTTTTATGACGATTATCATTGCAAAATGTCTGTGGCTAAAACCAATTAACTAATTCAGTGACTCCGAATTTTTTTTTTTGACTAATGTAATAAATTGGATTGCTGAGCTGAGCTTGTTCTGATCTAATGAATATCCATAGTTAAATGTTGCATAATTTCCATTGCAGAAACTCTCCGTGCTCTCTACCTAGGAGATAATGATTTTGAAACTCTTCCACCTGAAGTAGGACAGTTGAAGAATCTTCAAATCGTAAGTAGTTTCTTAAATTAAAAAAAAGATAATAATAATAAAATAAAATAAAAATGAAAAGGGTTTGCTTTGTTCAATTTTTCTCATATATGTAGATTTTATAGTGTATAAGTGGACTAGTATCGTGTCTAGATTTGTAATTTAATGTACAGTTGACAAGGTTAACTATGTCGGTCCCGGCATCCTCCACAGGGGACATAAAATATAACGACATTATTATTTCTTTACAACTTTAAAATCGGACTGGCAACATTGAAAACTGTTTACAGAGGATAATCATAGATGGATCATTCCTTGTAAACAGTTTTCAATGTTGCCAGTCTGATTTTAAAGTTGTAAAGAAATAATAATGTCGTTATATTTTATGTACCCTGTGGGGGACACCGGGACCGACATGGTTAATCTAAGAAGTCGGATAAGGCTATGCAAATAATTACATTGGGATATGTAACAAGAACATGCATATACTAGCTTTTGAGAGCTCTTTTTATGGCTATATGGTTAACGTAGGAGTCTTCGGCGCGGGAGACCCTAGTTCGATTTCTGGTAGGGGTTCGTGTGATTCGGCCGCACGTTAAAATGTAGATCCACATCTACTAGGTTTTGAGTAATACTTCCATGGTTTTTGCGTAAATCGAATATGCTTCAAGGTATCATGTAACAAATCTTCCCATTAATGCTATTTGATGTATTTTTTTTTTCCTTGGTGGTAGTTGATGACATTTTTAAAAATGTTACGATGGTTTATAAATGCACAATGGAATTCAACATTTTGTCCCATAAAGTTACCATACCTCACTGTTTAACACATTTCTCTGAGAGCTAATAACAGTGACATCATTCCATATTGAGATACAATATTAGTTTGAAATAATTACATATTCAGCTGTGACACTCTCCTTGCTTGAAGTATTAATTCATTATAGTCTATCAAATCTAGTAATAGTAAGTTTTATTGTATTTTATAAATTAAAGGGTTTCATTCTTTATGCAATGACATATTTCATAGGGATTTTTTCAGAGTAGTCACACTAGAAAAACTGAAGTGATAATACCTAGTCTAGCCATAAATACTGTTACAGAAGTACCAGAGGCTGAACACTGTTTGCTGTGAGTAGAAAGAACAAACCTGGCGATGGAAAGTGTGATCATGCATTGAGAAGTCTGCTGTAGAAAGGGACACACGTAAGACGTATAGACGGGATGGAATGGGGTGAGTACGAAAATCATGTAGCGCTATCACTGCTGCCCTAAGTTGTAAAACCAGCAAGTGAAATTTTTAACACACTAAAAAAGCTTAACATGAGTCGCATGTTTGTGTACCGCACCATCCAGCGTTCTTAATACTGGTCTGTTCAGGACCGCCCGAGAGCTGCCGGCCACGAAATACAAGGACTCCAGAAGCTGTGAAAGCAGTGGCGGCGCGTGTGAAGAGAAATCCCGTACGGAAGCAGACAGTAATGGCCCGTGAGATGAACATCTCCAAGCGAACAATGTCCAGCCTACTCAGGGGAGCCTATCGACGGTCAACAGGACACTTTCTGACGCCGCGTTTGATGAAGCAAAGGCAACGTAAAAGTAAACGCTTGCTTCAGCGGTACGCGCAAATTCGGCACAGATAGATTCTGTTCACCGATGAAAAGTTGTTCACTATCGAAGAGTGTTTCAATCGCCAAAATGATAAGGTGTATGCGTCATCAGCTCAGGAATACAGGGACAGAGTTCCGAAAATCCAGAGAGCCCATCATCCCGCGTCCTTCATGGTGTGATAGGGAGCGAGCTATGCTGGCACCACACGTCTTCATTTCCATGAAAAAGGAGTGAAAACTAGTGACCGGGTGTACCAGAACATTGTGTCGGAGCCTATAGTGAAGGACCACTACTCTCTTCCGAACACCCACATGGACTTTCCAGCAAGACTCGGCTCCTGCTCACAAGGCAAAATCAACCTAGGAGTGGCAGGAGCACAATGTGCCTGACTTCATATCCATTGAGGACTGGCCCTCTAGTAGCCCTGACCTTAATCCCCTGAATTGCAAACTGTGGACAGTGCTTGAGGATAATGCCTGCAAGAAGCGTCATCCCACAGTTGCCAGTTTGAAGCGCTCTTTAGTGTCTGCAGTGGCGTCCATTTCCCTGGAGACAGTGCGTGCTAACGGCGGACATTTTGAAATGATTGATGCAGACTGTTTCCAGACCATGTATGCTTCACATATGATATACATATTAAATTCACTTTTCTTTTATTGTTGATGTTTTTGGTAACAGTATTTATGGCTAGACTAGGTACTTAAAAAAATGGTGGGCTGGAGAGCTATGAGGGTAGTTAGAAAGTCTATTAAAAAGGGTCTATTAAATATCATCATAAACAGGAAACGCTAATAGGTGTTAATTGTCCAAGCAATTTGACTATTGATGTGTATAATGAAATTTTTGAATAATTGCATACAATTGGTATGGCTTTTGGATGGTTGGAAGGCAACCGCAATGAAGTAATAAAAAAAAAAAGTAATAAGTGCGTTGTTCAAATAAGAAATATTTATTATTACTCTTAAGTTTCAGTAGAGAGTTCAGTTCAAGTTACGTAATATTGACGCTGAGTATGTCTTCCTAACAGGTTGAAATAATAATAAACAAAGAGAAAATAAAATTTATATTAATTTAGGGCCAGAGAAATTATTGAATTCTACCTTCATCTTAAACAATGTTCTTGATCATTTTATTGCAGTAACTTTCGAGCGTCTGTATTGAATCAATCGTACAATATACACACACAAGACTCTAGTGCAGGAATTTGAGAATCATCGAATCAATTTGTACTGTTTTTGTTTTACAGCTTGTGTTACGAGATAATGATCTAATTGAATTACCGAAGGAAATTGGGGATCTCAGCCGATTAAGAGAGCTGCATATTCAAGGGAACAGATTGACTGTATTGCCTTCAGAAATAGGTAACGTTATCCAAAATTTCACTTCTTAAATATTAAGTAATTCATTCTTGTCTTCTAATTTACTTGGTATATATTAAATCAATTAACATTAAAACAATAATTCCTTCAAATGAACTGAATTACATCCGAAGATATACAGGTAATAGCGCTGTTATTTTCATATTATTAATATTATGAAGCGAGAAGGTATCTTGGCATGCCCAAACACTTCAATTCTGTTAAAACATGCCTTATTCTCTATTATTCTAATGTCAGAAGTCATCTGGAATATTGTTCAAATATATAGAACAGAAGTACATATTATATATCAAATACCTTAGAAACAATTCAAAATCTTTTTCTCGTCTGGTTGCGTTGGAATTCAAGTCTTATAAAAAGTATGCCTTTGGATGAAGTTAGATTATCATTGGGTATGTTCAAGTTGTTTGAAAGGAGGATTATTGTTGATGTCAAAATGTTGCACTCAATTATTCGTGGTAATTTGAATTTATTGTCAATGGTAACTTTCCATGAAACTAGTTATTATACTACAAATTCCAGTTTTTAGACCTACTTACTGGCTCAACGATGGGTTTGGGTACAAAACCTCGCGGCGACAACCTCGCGGACCAAAACCTCGCCTCCCAAAACCTCGCGGCCCAAAATCTCGCCAGGCCGAAACCTCGCGTGGCCAATACCTCGCCGCCCAAAACCTCGCGGGACAAAATCTCGCCGGGCCAAAACCCCGCCTGGCCAAAACCTCGCCGCCCAAAACGTCGCGGGCCAGAATCTCGCGGGGCCAAAACCTCGCCTGGCCAAAACCTCGCCACCCAAAACCTCGCGGGGCCAAAACCCCGCCTGGCCAAAACCTCGCCGCCCAAAACGTCGCGGGCCAGAATCTCGCGGGGCCAAAACCTCGCCACCCAAAACCTCGCGGGCCAAAATCTCGCCGGGCCAAAACCTCGCGCCCCAAAATATCGCCATACCCAAAATCTCGCCTGACTAAAATGTAAATGTACCAACAGATGATAAGGATGACGGTATAAAAGACGCTGTTTCAGAAGAAGTATCACGGGTATTTGACCAAGTCCCGCGATACCATATGAAAATTCTATTTCTGTATTAGAGGATTTCAATGTGAAGGTAGGGCGACAGGATGTTTTTAAACTGGTTATAGGGAAAGAAAGTCTGCATAAGGAAAGTAATGACAACTAACGAGGTTAGTTTCGTGAACTTTGGAACATCCAAAAACTTAAAATTTTAACAAAAATCTAATAATACTTATGAAAATATGAAACAATATATGAGTTTTTACGACGTCCGTTGATTATGTCCTATAGGTTAAAGGAGACGTAGATGACCAGGATGAAGGAAATGATCGAATAAAGAAAGTGGGAGGAAACGGGAATAACCCGAGAAAGCCCACGCACACGATCTTTTGTATCTTATTATTATTATTATTATTTGTAATGTGGAATTGCATATTAGGAAACACATTGGGTAAATTTTAAAGAAAAGTTTCATTCGCGGCGAGGTTTTGGCACGGCGAGATTTTGTCCCGCGAGGTTTTGGGCGGCGAGGTTTTGGCCACGCGAGGTTTTGGGAGGCGAGGTTTTGGCCACGCGAGGTTCTGGCCCGGCGAGATTTTGTCCCGCGAGGTTTTGGGCGGCGAGGTTTTGGCCACGCGAGGTTTTGGCCCGGCGAGATTTTGTCCCGCGAGGTTTTGGGAAGCGAGGTTTTGGCTCGGCGAGATTTTGTCCCGCGAGGTTTTGGCCGGCGAGATTTTGGGCGGCGATGTTTCGGCCGCGAGATTTTGTCCGTATACCCAACGATGTACCCATATATAAAACTGTCAACGGTGAATGGTCTTGCTACTATTATTATTTTTGAACAGAATTTCAGTGTTATTCAAGGGCATTTGTATATTTATTTGATAAGCAGCTGTGTGTGTGCATGCGTTAATTTTATTCAATTTTATATTAGGTTTATTTTCACTATTTGTATGTTCTTATTTTTACTCTACGGAAATTGTAATTGAACAGATAAGTCTGTAATTTCCAATTTAATAATAATAAAAATATATTTTTATTATTGCTGTTAACTGTTTTTAGATTATCATTTTGCTCACTAATTAATCTGTTAAGTAGTTGTGTTAACAAATAGAAATTTAAACAGATATAAAATAGAAAATGTAAAGAAGCTTATAAAATTAATATTCCTCAAAAATGGCTGGTGATTTTGAGTAGTGTATACTGAAGTGTATAGAATGAGTAGGCAGATTTATAGAAACAAAATACGCATGCATACATGTAATTTCATGAATAAAGTTTGTCAGGTATCGCTTTTCAAAATTCTGTTACCACATTCTCTGCAGGTGTAGTGGCTAGCGCGCGCCTTTGGTGCACATGCTCTCGACTTAGCATTGAACGCAGATCCACGTCTGATGAATTGAAAAGGGACGCAAAACTTCAACAAACAAAATTTGTGCTACTTTTATGAAAAGTTAAAATTTTCCAGAAGTAGCTTTTTTCCTATGACCTAAAGTTGTATGTAATATAATTAAGAAAGGCAATATGTTGTTGTAGTTTTGGCATTTGTGGTGCAATCGCAATGAATTTTGTACAGTACGGTCCTTAGATTGCCCAGTTATGAATTTGACAAATGACAATTGGTCATAACAGGCAGGATATGAGGTGTATGTGGTAATCAGTTGGCGCAATGTCGAAATTCGAGCAACGTGGAAACATCAACTTAATATTCAAATTGGAGAAATCTTCTTCAGAGACTTTGTTAGCCTTAACATCAGTTTAGCACCATTTTTATTCTTTTCGAAGATAGAAATGGTCCCTGAAAGATACCAGTTTCGTCTCCGTCGAAGAGATCAAAACTAACGCAAAAAGATCAAAAGAAGACTTTCGTCAGTGTAGCCAGCAATGGCAGCAGTGAAGCAACTGTGTGTGTTCGGAAGGTGACTACTTTGAAAAGCGATTAAGTAAATGTGTACTTAATTGTGTCAGTTAAGAGTTACGAGTGTTTCTCGTATACTGAATTATTTCAGTATTTTAAATTATATGAAAAGGATGTGCTTCTTAAAAAGTAAGCTTATTTCTTAGATATGTATAACAATTCTTTGTATTCTTCTTTGAGATAAATGTATCTTTTACTTGACAGGAAATTTGGATCTGGCCGGCAATAAGTCTGTCTTGAGGATGGAATATAATCCATGGGTCACGCCCATTGCAGACCAGTTTCAAGTTGGTATTTCACATGTTTTAGATTACATTCGATCGGAAACGTACAGATAGTAAGTACTATTTCATGTCAATTAAAATTGAATTAGTGAAGCCTTTAAGATAAAAAATTTCGTTCCATTCAACACTGGCAAAATCTCATATTTATGTTCCAGGATTGTTCCGAAGTCGTGAGCAATTCACAGAAGGAAAGCTCCTCGGGTCAAATGCGTGGCATACTTTAATTCTTCTCGTCAGCTATGCATACCTTGCCAGTCCCCTAGCCCCGATCTTGTGCAGAATGCTTCTCAAGGTTTCTCATATCACAGACCAAATGCTTCCCAACCAACGTCTTTTTTAGGCTTTTTTTTTTTTTTTTTTTTTTTAAAATGTTTAGTCCGATTGTGGAAAACCCCAAGTTTCGTCGATAAACAGAAGTATTTCTAATTGGCCTTAGACATCTATAGATTCCAGTCCGACATCGTATGCCGGATCAACCGCAGATTTAGTGAAGTTTTGGCAGTCGAAGTGGAACTCTCCGTTACCAATAGTCATAAACAATTCGTTTAAGCGTGGACTTCTAGAAACCTTTATAATGTCTCTGAAGGTCATATATTAGTCTTCCACAATTGTCTTGTGCTATGTATTAGTTCATTCATATTTTCTTGTACACCTTCAACGCTTGTCGGAGTGGGATTGTAATCATCTGTGTCGGCATTCGTCCATTATGGCATAGAGAATGACAGCGACCTTCAATGTTATCACCATATATTCATGGATGTTCTTGGATTGTAACATTCTCCCTGAAAAGAAATACTGATACTCAATGACTGTTCTCAGCTGCTTCTTTTCCATTTTCAGATACTACAGGATGACACATAAGTCGGTTAACACCCCTGCAGCACACGAACGGCTTGGCGTTCACACTTGGTTCATGATATATGTTGTTCGGGTGGGTAATGGACCATATTGCACGACATTGTTGCCATGGCGGCCATCTTGGATCCAACTTTGGATTTTTAAATGGGAAGGGAGCTATGTTGGGTATCATTTGACACAGCTCGATCTCAGGAAAACAGTGGCGCAGTCCATTTTCATCTACCGTTATTGATTAAGAAGTTATTGGATCACAAAGGGTTAAAATTTGGTATTATAGCATGTGCTCTATGTGCTGTCCTTCTTGAGCAAGGCGCCTCTGCCAATCCGCATGGACTCACAACAGCATGTCCAGGTCGACAGTTTCACAACATTGCAGCATTCACTCTATCAGATGGTAGATCGGTTCCCGTCGTTCTATTCAATGTCTCGGAAACTGTCTATCGAGCAACTGGTGTGAATATAACGCATAGTGAGGTGGAGCCCCGTCTTGCTGGAAAAAGTATGGGAAATCACCGTCCTCATTCAAGAGAGCAGGGAACACATCATATTCGAGCAGATCACGATATTTCTCACGAGTCAGGTACCGTGGATGAAGTACGGTCCAATAATGCGCGTCCCTCAGATTCTACACCACACCATCACCTTTTCTCTACCCACCTCTTTGCTGTTTTGGCGCCAATCTGGGTTTGTATCAGTCCGGTATCTGTGATTTTGTTTATTGACCTCTCCGTGGACGAAAAATAATTCCTCATCTCTGAAAAGAACACGTTGTGGGAACATGGGATCCTTCTCACACCTTTTTGTGGCCCATTCAGCAAACTACAATCGCCTTTCTGGATCATCCTCTGTTAACCGCTACTGGAGTTGCAGCTTATATGGGTGCCACTTGTTCACATGCGGCTCCCGTAGCACTGATCGCTGACTGATTCCTGTTATGGATGCCACACGGCGAGAACTGCGTTTTGGACTTTTTACAAAAGCAGCCAATACTTCTGTCGTTTTGTTGTCGGCAGTAGCGATCCGTGGGCACCCCGGTCGATCCTTGTCGTGCACCGAGCCCGTCTCATGGAACTTTTTCAACAACTTGAACACTGCAACGTGTGAGACGTTCTCCCTCTCTGAGTGGGATGCATTAAACTCAGCCGCAATCACCCTGGCAGATCGTCCACCACTGTTCTTCATGATCTTGATTCGTTCTGGGATTGTTAGCGACATCTTATATCACCTAGGACAACAGAGAAAAACATGTTGTAATGCCAAATGTTCACTCTGTGTGACGCAATAACTTCTTAATCAATAACGGAAGGTGAAAATGCTACATCACTGTTTCCCTGAGATCGAGCTCGTGTCAAATGACCTTTCCGTTTAAAAATCTAAAGTTGAATCCAAGATGGCCGCCATGGCAATCATGTCGTGCAATGTGGTCCATTACCCACCCGAACAACATATACCATGAACCGAGTGTGAACGCCAAGCCGTTCATGTACTACAGGGGTGTTAACCGACTTATGCCTCACCCTTTACATTATATTAGTACCATGGTACCCTTTGTAAAGAAGATATGGAACCTTATTTAGTAATAGAAATTAATATATAAGCATATTATGGATTCTCCAAATTATTTTTGTAAGTTTTTGGTCAGACTAATTTACGAGACAACCTTCTTCAAAGATATTAATAGGGAGAGTGTCGATGTCTGAAGGGAAATCGATTAGTTTCTAAATGCATAATTTCTCCGCTTCGTGCAATGTATTTTTATTTGGCAATAATTCAGTATTCTCCATATATAAATATAAATTTTTTGATAATTTGGTTTGAAGGAAGGTGCATTTGACAGTACATACAAAATACAGACGAACGCACAGTGAAACAATAAAGAGCGAATATGAAATGGAAGTAATATGGATTACACTCGAGCATAAGTTTGCATGTATATCGTAACTTATCCTTCTATGTGTTTCCGATATTTCAAGTGCACTTATCTTTAGAGCCTAGGCTTAGAGTTTTTCTGCCAGTCTTCACATAGTGTCACGTAGCGAACATGGTGTGTATATAAAAATTTTATATTATAGTATAATTTGTGAAAACTTCTATTCTGTTAGATCATTTCTTGTGGAAACTAGTGAATATTTCAATTTACTAAAATAAAATTATAATCACTACCCTTGCATTGCTTACCACATACCGATTCTCGCATATTGTAAAAAGAGCAGCATGGTCAGGGATGGTGATTAGAATTTTATTTTAGTCGTTTTCATGTAAATTGAAATATTAATTGATTTCCACAAGAGACGAAGAGGTAAATACAAAGGTCTAACAGGGTAGATGTTTCACACTGACGAAGGATAATTGTTGAAAATTTGGTTAGGTAATTTCCATAACACAAATGTAAAGTAATAATTTCTATTTTATTTACTCACTAACAACTCCCCGCTCTGTAAATCATTTTTTTTTTTTTAACTAATAGAATCCTTTAGTACAAACCACCACATAAATAGCAGACATAAATTGACTAAAAAATGTAATTTCTTTTCTTTTAGTTTGTACAGTCGCCATATTGCTGCTAGGACATCTCTACCTCCAAAGAACGACAAAAGCAAAAAGATTTCACGGATGAAGAGAGCTTAATTTTTGTAATATACTGAAACCAAAGTATTTTATATGATACTGACGTCGCACTTGTTGCATTGTTCAGAATAGGATCTGCGTTTTCCTGAAATTCATTTGTAATTCACGATTTGCTCTTAGGCTAGAAATACGTAGCAACTAAGTCGTTATCAGATAATAGTAAGATTGTAAAAAGGAAGGAAATTTCTAACTAATTAGTTAAGTACAGTTTAAAAGCTTAGTATTAAATAAATTTGTATCGTGATTTATAAAAACAGTGAAAACATCAAATTGTTATTTACGAGTGCTTCCATACTATATGTGCAATTCCATGAACAAAAATGGGGTATATGTTCCGTCAATAACTTCGGAATGAGTTTACCAATTTTAATGTGGTTTTCTTCCGCGAAGAGAATATAATTCTATGTACAGTACTGAAAACGTAGTCTCAATTGTTCACTCCGTTCAGAAGTCATTGACGAATGAACATTTAAGGTGTATATACAGCGGAATATTTTCAATTCGAAATCCAAGAGGGCACGAAAAAACTTCGAATTATCCAAAAAGTATGCACTGCTAAATACCTAAGCGAACAAAACTACTGTACCTTTGTACAAAAGCAATATGCAGTAGCCCTTAGCTTTAAGGAAACGTATTTGCGTGAAACAATATCACAATCAAACTACATTTACTCGTGTATAAATTAAGCCATATGTTCCATGGTGAAAAAGTACAGTACCACATACACTTAATTAATATACAAATCCATATAAACGAGTAATAACCTTAATTATCTTTCACTTAAAGAATCGGGATCTTCGTTTGGTTTGAATTGATTGTTTTTACATTACCAACAAAACCTTAAATTTCATTTCTTGTGTGTAATACGTTATGATTATTTCGGAAGGTTCAGATGAAATTGGCACACGCCGTTTCTTTACATCATCGCCGATCCCGTCTTTATTGTCGTCATTTTTTTCTTTTTCTTTCCTACTACTGCAATTGCATAACTGAAAACCAATTGTAAAAAACTTCTTGTACAATATTACTTGAAATTATCCAAACGCGAGGTTGAAAAGTCCGATTTATCCACGATTTTTTAATACAGTTTTCAAGGGGAATAGATTTTTGTTCAAATAAATGAGAGTCCGCTGGATACCCATGTTCCATGTTGCTGGTGATCATACAAGAAAAGATATAAATTAAATCAGGAGCGAAATCCCGAGGACTGGTTATATACCGAATACAAAACTAATCATAGTTACGATGCGTACCCTTAATAAAAGACATTTTATAGCTGCATAACTATGGGAAAAGACGCTAGATCCAAATCCAAATGTTCCTTGGGTTATATTTCTAGTTAGAACAATGCAATAAGGACGTTTAAAAAGCCTTTTATATCCTTTATATTTCTAGTGTATACTAATGTGTTTTTACAGAAATACTTTATATAAAACTGCCATTGTATTATAATGTTGCTGTTCTAAAAGTACGTTGATATAAAATAAAAGCATATATTTTTATAACCTTACGAACATAATGTATATTTTTATTGTCATTAAGATAATATTTAAAATACTAACTTAGAAAAATAAATTATGTAAAATTAGAAACAATGAAATCTCAGTAAATTATTCCTCTGCATGTGTTCAACGAACTTTTTAATAGCTTGGAAGCAAACAACTTTAGATGTTATCCGTTATTATTATACATTACGGGTCTGAATCCATTGAAAATAAACTGTGAATGATTTGCTTTTTTATGGTTAAAAAGTTTCCTTTGTATATGAAATGTACAAAATTTATGTACATAGCAACCCAAGTGTAATTGATTGTAATAAATTTTAATAACGAAGAGAGTGATTTAATTTAAACTTCCCTATAATGGCAGTCGCACTGGAGAGTTCTACTAAGTTTCTATATAGCCAGGACTGGATTAACCCATCTGGAGACCCGGGATAGAAAAAATATGTGTCCCCTGCTGACTTCACCTAATACATTTTTGTGAAAGTACAGTAGGAAAGTTAAGGGAATATGTTTCATGTTTTTGGTCATGTTTTATCTTATGATGATGATTGTATCATCATGATTCTTTTTTTTAGATAGCCGTTGAGATTTTGATTAGAGTGGAGGTCCGGGGCTATAGCCCCCTTAATCCGGCCCTGTATATAGCAGTTCTATTAACAATTACTCATTGTACAAGATGTTTCAAAAAGAATGACCTGATTTTAAAAGTCCATATCTATTAATAAAAACACTACAAACATGGAATAAATTGCAAAATACTCACAAAATCTTCAAGTTTTAGCTATGCAATTCTCCGTTTATGCAGCGAGTAGACTTTCGCGGACTCCGCTCAAACGTTTGTCCAACTGTTTCCCCCATTTCATTGGAAGTGCGAGGCCGACCTGAACGCTTACTCTTACACAAGCATCCTGTCTCTTCAAGTTGGCGATACCAATGACGAATGTTTTTGGGGAGCAGGTGGATCAATGCCAGAACGCCGACGAAAACACGCTGAAAGAAATTACTGGCTCAGTCTTTGCAAATTGCAGCACATAAAACGCGTTCTGTTGAGCGGACGCCATCTTACTTCTGACTGACTGCAAACTTCGAAGACGCACTGACTGATATCTAACGACGATTTTCTGAAACTCTAGGCCACACCTATTTAAACAACAATCATTTCCTTGCCGGTATGTCTATGTTCCGTAATTATTACCGTCCAAAACCATGTCATTCTTTCTGAAACGTGGTGTATGGAACAGGTGGCAATGTTCCAGTATACACAACGTGAAAATTGAAGTTTGAATTTTTTGCATTTCCCTCACCCCCCCCCCAGCCCTCGTTCCTCACTCAAAAATAGGAAGATGACTGAATATTTCAAAATATTTGTATCCTGAGCATGACACTAACACGCTTGTCTCAAGAGCACTGCGTGTAGTCTATCAAGCAAGGATGATATCCATAATTACTCCCACAGGAATATATGGGAAACCTGTCCATATCCTGGGATCAATTGAATATATAATCTCCATTAACAAACTCGATTTCTGGCTTTGACCCTTTATATCCTAGCCAATAAAGAGTTCTTGAGATTTTGTCTTCCACTAAATATATGAAATAGTTTTGGTAAACTAAACTCCTTCAAAGAGTGCTAAATCTTTTTTAAAGAACTCTCATAAGGTACTTACCTTTCTTATGTGTGTCGTATTCTTCACTACTCATGCGGTCAGTATTATGAAAACAAGAAATGAAAGGTACGAGACAACGCAATAAACGTTCTCGCTCCAATTTTCTTAAATAAAATCATGTTATGCTACACTGCACTTTTTACTGAGACATTTATTTGTGAAATACGAACAAAATTACAGGGAGTTTTCGAAAAAAAAAAGAAAAAAAAACAACGAATAAAGATCACTTTAAACTCTACCTCTTCTGGATTTTGAAATATAAAATGACCTAAGTTTGGTGGGAGAACATCGCATGAGTCGTATTATATATATCTATTATATAAAAGAGAACGCACAAATCCTTTGTTAGCTCATCACGCTAATACGGCTGAACCAATTTCTTTCATTTTTGGGGGGTTATTAGGATTTGGACCCTAGATGGTTTTTATCATATCACTTTAATTTTTAATTACCAGTGTCTTGAGATAATTGACCATTCAAGTGTCCATAACGTACAAATCCTTTGTTAGTTCATCATAGGTATAAAAATAAACGTATTTATATGCAACCCGCATGACCGTGTCACTCGGCGGGTTAACATAAATGACAGGCGCTATAATGTTAACATTTACTGCAATTTGAAAGCGAAAAAGTAAAAATTATCTAAGTAACAAAGTTTATTGCGTTCCGGGGTGACCACAGCGAAGCGGGGTGAACGCTGCTAGTATGTAATATAGTAGTAAACTACTTGTGGGTTTCTTTGAGGACAAATAAGTTGGGCCATATGGTACGATTATTAACGAAATATGGACAAAATCTCTTGATTCATTTCTTAAGAAAATAATTTCATCTCTCAGTCAGTAAATTACCATTATTTTTGTGAATAGGAAAAAAATTGAAGAAAGAAAAAAGTGAGAATCTTATAGAAAACTTTAGTCTAAAATTTGGTGAAGATGCGTTGAACGGTGTAGCCTCTAGACATACCCTGTATAGGGACGGAGATTCAAAAGTCACCGCCACATAGGGATCATGAAACGTGTAATATCGTTATTGTAAAATCTCGAACTCTGTTTTTTTTTTTTTTTTTTTTTTTTTTTCCTTATGGTCATCATATTTATTCATATTGTTTCTCGAAAGTGAAATAGTGACAGTGCACTTAGTTTTTACGTACATCTGTAACTAATTACCGTCCATCTCTTCACATTACATAATAATATTCGTAATAAACAAAATGATAAACTGGGTGTTCTGTTTTGAAGTCCTGACGCTGCAACATTGGCATCACGAATATGTCCATTTGATCTGGTGTGTGTGTCCGTTTGTCTCGCTTATATAGGTGTTTTGATACGTGGAGGAGACTTGATAGACACATGCGGGATTCAGCGGATAATGAAGCTTTTTATCTATTTCCTGTTTCTCCATGTTCTTTGGGGCCACTAATGCTATGTTAAAAGTATCTTTCTTCTGCTTCCGGAGAACACTTTATTTTATTTGAAACTGAATGAAGTGAAAGGCATGTCTGGTGTCTGTCAAATCTTATGCACGTGCCAAGATGCTTACATAAGCATAAAAACGTGTTGCCAAATAAACGATGCTGCATCATCAAGTCCTTTAAAATACCTAACGATGATAATAATAAAGTGGAAGTGATAGCTCATAGGACAGATATAAGAGACCTTTTCATTCAAAAATCAAACTCCGTCATGGGCACTCTGTACGAAGGTTGGAATAACACCGCTGTCATCAACCACAACACAAGCACAAGATCTTAAACTCTACCTCACCGTGTAAACTCACACTGGAAGCCACAAGGTCGTTTCATCCTTATGTTAGTGAATTGCATCCGCCTGCCTTAGGCTGTAAAACCCTTTTTCCACCACCGATCATGTTCAATATGATAGCCCTGGCGAGCTTCCGTTAAAGCAGCGTTTTATTCAACACACCTGATCCAGTTTAGCACATTCGTCTTTGCATACTTTCCCGAGTCCCTGAAGTGTTGTGATGTTCCGTTTTAGTATGTCAAAAGCACAAAAGTCTCTACAAATGTCTAGCGGCTGATAAATGGCGCGAGTATATTTGACCAAGTTAAAGCAGATGCGTGCGATTTATTGTCATCCTGTCGATCAGGGTGTCTACTGGGTTTCATTTTCAAAATTCCAGTATATTCAGTATAACTATGAGCAAAATTGCTGTACCTAATACAATGATTTTTAAAAAAAAGTTCTTTAGGAATAATCACACTCTTAATGATTTCAGGTTTGTAATTGTTTTGCCATGAAAAGAATATTTTATTTTTAATAAATTTATTTAACCTTGATTTTTTTTTTGAAATACAATGATTTCTTAACATTTTTTTAAAGGGCCTCCCAACTCCCCTCTCAGCCCTCCATTCCACCCATTGCTTTAAATGTCTAATTACAAAATGTATACAACTCTTGCTTTGAAAAAAAATTACAATCTCAATGGATAAAAAATGTTTCTAAGACTATTAAAATAATTACAAAAAAGTATTGTTGACAAACTATGTTTCATGATTTTTCCAGTGTGTGGATAAAAATTCCAGTATATTTCCAGTATCAAACTTAATTCCAGTAGAATTCAACTATTTCCAGTATCAGTAGACACCCTGTCGATGGAAAGGAGCATGCAGATTGGCTTCACACTTGCAAGGAAAGTTTTCCCAAAGGGTTTATGATAGTGGCGGGTTTCTTTACCAGAGGAAGCTTCCGATACACGGATTGGCATTTAATGCGAAGGTAGAGGCTGCTTAATATACAGCGCGGCCACAAAGTCCCGTTATCCCTGAAAATAAGTAACATAAACCACTAAACGTTCGTAAATAACTGAATAACATAAGCAATAATACTTTCGAGAAGTTTTATTGAGATAGGAAATATTAAGTGTCCAAAGGATCAGTCTGTAGACCGTCATTCTCATAACATAGGATAATACGCCGCCAGGTTCTGTGCGACATTTTGCGAAGCATTGCAGGTATAACTTGAGTGAAAGCTTGTTCCACAGCTTCTGTCAGTTCGGCAGTGGTATCGTAACGATTTTGTGCAATAATACCCTTTATGAACCTTCATTTTACAAATTTTTGACAGCGGACTGGCAACGCTCCACAAGAACGTTGAGTGACCAATTTCACATCCATTAAGCTTACAGGGGTGGAGCATTTGCCAATCAACTCTGAATTCGTCCGACTCTCATTCCAGTCAGCAACTAGCAGTATTCTGTTCTTTTTCTTTTCGGTTCGGTTCTATTTTGCAGTGTGGCTCTTTACTCATTGGAAGAATTAATACATTACGAAGCAAAAAAATGTTTCCTTCCGAACAACTGGAAAGTGGTTAGGTAGTGGAGCGGTGTGCTATGAAGTGAACAAAGGAATAGTATTGTTGAGTGAAATCGTTTGTGCTTTAGCATTGAATTCCGTGGAATTTTATTAATTTAATAATGTGAGTAATTTACAGTTGATTCACAATCGATTAGTTTTAGTGTGTTATCTAGTTTGTACATTTTAAAGAACACTCGTCAACATGCGTGAAAAGAAGTGCCATCAATATTCGACTGAATACTTGAAATTTGGATTCATCTCGTCTCCTACAAACGTACAACTTCCCTCCTGCCTTCTTTGTGAAAAGACATTTTCAAATGAAGCCATAAAGCCTTCGCTACTGAAAAATCACCTGCTAAGAATCGACCTAGACAAAGCCGATAAAACTCGTTGTTTCAAAATCAGAAGTTAAAATTGGAAAGCCGAAACACTATGGGGAAGCTGTACAGAATACCGGAAAAGGATTCGTTTATTCTTGTAAAGTATCTATTAATAGCAAAATGTGGATAACCTCACACTATCGGGGAAACATTAATATTGCCCGCCGTTAAAGAAATAGTTAAGGCCCGGCTCAAATACGTCTATCCAATCCATTCCCTTGAGTAATGATAATATTTCCAGAATAATTGATGAAATGGATGCTGATGTTGAGGAGACACTTATCAACATGCCGAAAAATACAGAATTTGTAATGCAGATTGATGAATCAACGGTTCGTGATGGCAAAGCATTGCTGCTATGTCACGTCCGTTTCATTAATCAAACTAACGAGGTTATGGAGGAACCATTATTTGCCGAAAACTTAACCACCGACACGAAGGGTTCTTCAACATACAAGGTGAAAGATTTTCTAAAAGAGCAAAATATCCCTCTAGAAAACATTGTACCTTGTGTAATCGATAGAGCCGCATCCATGATTGGACGAAATCGCGAGTTTATAGCTCATTTAAAAAGAGCTATATCTCGTGTTATGACTGTTCATTGTGTCATTCATCGACAGCATCTTGTTGCTTAAAAAATTCGAGTGACAGATTGCACGAGTCTGAGTTATATTGTAAATGCTGTTAACAAAATGAAGTTCCGTTCTTTGAAAGAACGTCTTTTTCGTAACCTCTGTAAAGAAAATGACGAAGAATTTGAACGTCTTCTTGTGCACACGGAAGGGAGATGATTGTCAAAAGAAAAGTGAACTGTTTATGAACATTTTGATACAGTGGTTGAGTTTCTGCAGACGATTGATCGAAGTCAAAAGGGGACACAATGCGTTTCGTTAAGGCTAAGGGAATCTTCTCTTCGATCATTGCTAAACTGGACTCTTTTGCAAGTAACATAACTTAGGAGTTCTATAAATCCTAGTGTTCAAGCACTTGAAAACGAAAGAGAATTTGAAGAGATTTAGTGTTTTTTTTTTTTTTTTTTTTTTTTTTACTTCAATCTCAAACGGCTCAAAGGCACTCTTCAAGTACCAAATTGGATCTTCAATCCTTTTTCAGTATGTGCCACAGAAGTCCATCCAAGTTTGCAGGAGCAACTCACCGATTTGAAACGCGACTGTGAAGCCAAATCACTCTTGGAACAGTCTGGTTATGAGTGTTTTTGGTGAAAATGAAGAAATCCTATCCTTTCCTATGGCAGGAACTCAAGTTACTTCTTTTACGTTTTTCTTCTGCTTAGTGTACAAGGGTTTCAGCGCTGTACAACAGATCCTCACGAAAGCAAGAAACAAACTGCAAATATGTGAAAGAAGTGACTTGACACTACGGCAAACGAAGCTGACACCAAATATTGTTAAATTGGCTTCAGCCCATCAAGCTCAAAGTAGCCATTTATGAAGTGACGGAATATTAACATTCCGGAAAAATAATCTTACTGTAATTTGTTGTAACTTTAGTTCGTAATTTCACAGGAAATAAGTCAAAAGCGTCGAATTTTTGATACAGTGAACATTCAGGGCAGATTTTTTAAATTTCTTTTCGTTAAGAAAAATCATCTAGAAGCAATAATACGAATTATATATTTTTAAACATGGTAACTTTTTCTGGCTCTATCAGAACAGAGGTTAGTTGTTCAAGCCATTGTTTTACAGCGGACTTTGTATTCCTGTCTGTTTTTAAGATTAGATTCGTGACCTTCTGCTTGCTTTTTTGCATTACGGAGACTAAACTCGTTGTTTTTCTCGGAGAGAAATGTAATCTATCTCTCTCTACAGGCGCGGATCCAAAGGGGACTATAGGGGCTATAGCCCTCCCGCCTTGACGCTTAGGTATGCACTGGACAAAATGGGTTTCAATCCTGCTTTACACTTTATAAAGCGGCAAATTACGGTTTATCCCCTCCCTTGATCATATCCGGGATCCGCCAGTATATGCATGCTTCTTCCAAGTCTTAAATTCGACCTTGTTCCTTGGTAGATTGGGTTAAGATGACGATGGGCGCTAAGAACAATCACATTCACTCAAGGGGAGCTAGGCTCGAAAAGGTTGAGAACCACTGGCCTACCTGACTCGTATAATGAAACGACCTTCTGTATATTCAATGAAAATTCTTTGAGTGAAACCATGTGAGGATACAGAAGAGCAAAGGAAGTATCTTCTGAGTTCTTTAGATTCCGGTCGATTGAATTTCTGCGATACAACATCAGAATGGTTTTATGGTTTGCTATCTAACCATGGACTATGTTCTACAAAAATACTTTCTTGGTGGTTCGGGTGCGACGTTAAGGTGTAGGTCCAGGTCCACTATCATATAGCCTCGCTGCTGAAAGGGACGGTAAACTGAAAATTACATCTACAAGAAGACTTCAAAGAAAGGAACATAAGGACAGAGCAATTCAATGTTGATAACTGTTGGGATATAAGTACCGTAATAAATACCTGCACATAGCAAAAGTGTAAAGATGTTTAAAAGAAGAAAAAAGAATAGTGTATTATGTGGATTGTTTAGATTCAGATTATATAGTTTTTGCTATGATGTATTACGTATTTGTTTATGGTTCTATATTTTATAAATATGGTTTTGTTTATATCATCTTTTACATGGAATTATAGATTGTATAAAAGTATACATTCATATTTACATTTTGACAATGATTGATTTTAATGGGATGTTATGTATGTGGAAAAATGTATATGTCGTTAGGCTTAACTTGTAAGCCTAACGTTATAAGTAAACGTTACAGCTAAATGTATAAAGCAGCAGTCACCACAAACCAGTTTTACAGGTGTAACAATAACTATAAATGAAAGAATATTTAGTTAAACTATACTATCATACTTTACTTCATCTTGTATTGAGATAAAATGGGTCTTTAAATTCAATATATAAAAGTACATTATATACATACAGAAAAGTATACTGCTTAGAAATCAGTACATTGTCCATGATATAGAGAAAAATAAGAAATTCACTCCGAAAAGTTCGGCAATGGACCTTTGGAATATCTCCGGTAAGTTGACTTCATAAATCGATACTAAAAATCTTAATCTGTATTAGCAATGAAATCTCACTGCGTCATGATAGCGTCGTGTTCTATCTTTCGTGCTTCCAAGAAGTTCACCGTTGACAGCCTTTCCACAAGGCCATCGTTCTGCTTCCGTAGCATTTCTTGATTCCTTCATTTTACCACGTTGATTAGAGAACTTGCAGACGAGGTATGCTTGACTGTTCCGTCCTTTCCAACGTTCGATATTGTTCAATCACCTGACACAAAGTCTCTCTGCTATCCACGAAATCACTCCTCTCCATTCCTTCCACTTGCAGGTAATGATGGAGGTGAGCCTAATAAAACAAACCATTTCAGGAAAATAAAAATTTATTGTTTGATTGTTATGGTGCGTAGAACACAAAAGTATTTTAAACGAAACAACCACATTTACAATAATTCAAGCGATAGGTGTTGACATAAATTGAATCAACTGTCAGAGGTTAATGGTGCACTTACTAATTTGTTTCATTGTTTTGAGAGCATTTCACACCAAAGCAAAAAACTTAACAAAAATAAAGGAAATAAATACAATAATCCTTTGCTTATTGGTTTAATCTGTTTGAGCAAAGTTTTAACACTTATCTCTTCAATTAAATAGGAGGATTATTTTTAAGAGCCTGCTTACTAAAAATAACAAAAAAATTACAATTTTTCTTTAGCTTGTTTTTCATAAGTGAAAGGAGATAATGATGTTGTTACCAACATTGTTAGAGTCATCAAGTCTAGGAGGCTCAGGTAGGCAGGATGGAAGAAACTAGAAACGCTTTCAAAGTCTTAACTGGAAGACCAATTGGAAAACGACCATTCATTTAAAAAGTAGTTCACAGGGTACGAAAAGAACATGATGCGTAATCAAATGCAGATGAGTTCGTTCCTCTAGTTGTTGCCTTAACTTACATTTTGGGGGAAATGTTATTCTGGCAACACGGAAAATTCTTCAGGTTCAAATTTTCTGTTGTAGAATAATATTATCTATGATTGTGGTAAGTTGCATTACATTATCTCCTTTCACTTATGAAAACAAGCAAAACAAAAATTGTAAATTTTGTGTTATTTTTAGTAAGGCAGGTTCTTAAGTAAGGCCCGTCTTGCATTAAAAACAAAACAAATAAATGCTGTTAAAAGAAAAAACATTAAATTTACATACAATTTTCTACTTTTCCACGTAATTTCCTTGCCAGTGTAAACATTATCGTAACGAACGAATTTTTGGATACCCTCGTCATAGGACTCTGCCGCCTGTGATGACAGTCAGTTGTCGTCTTCACAACTTTGAATCTCCTGTTTTCGTGAATTTTGTCTTCAACAACCTGCATCGTCAATCATTATAGAGGCCGACCAGAGCACGATTCGTCAAGGACATTGCTCCGGAACTTACTTAAACGATTATGACCTACTTTACTTGCGTTGACACGATACACCTCACATATCTAGTGATGAATTTTCGCAGCTGTCATATTTCTTGCTGGTGAGAATCGGATGACTAACCGTATTTTAGTCGGCAGGTCGATAGGTATTCTAAACCATATTAACCTCACACTTCGAAGCGCACAAATTGACGCCATGAAACGCTTCCGACTGTAAGCAAGGGATACCTGAAGCCTGCGCGCGCACTTACCCTTAAATGTACGTGAAATGATATTCACGAACAGTCCTTACTTAAAACAATCCTCGTAGAGCGGAAACTTTGAGAAACAAAATTTTCACGAAAGTTGAAAATAAAAAGAACGTATGAGGATTTTAAAAAAAAAAGTAACAAGAGCTCTTGATACAGTTCCAGAATAGTTGCGAATTTCCTGCACTAAAAGGTTAGTTTTGTCATCTGAAGGGGATAACAATATTGAATATTTGTTCTATTAACATTGTATTGTTTCCTTCAATTTACTATATGAACGAAAACTATCGTGACTTAATGTTAAAAATGGCGTTTTTATTCCAATTCAAAGTAAAATAAGTGTTATAACTTAAACTCAACCATTTTTCGCACTTTTTAGAAACTCAAAACATAATCTATTATTCTTGTAAAATCAGAGAAATATGTAATAAGAAGATAACTACAAATACACTTGATTTCTAGAACAATATGATTGGATATCATAATTCAAGATTTCTTCTCAATGGAGAATATAACTCCAGTGTTCACACTGTCTGGAAAGCTAAGGAAATTAAAATGAACAGGAAAAGGCTTCAAAATATGCCAACAATCAGGAGTCTGCTATATTTTACAGAAGAGCCTTTTTTCTTTATTTCACTTCTGCAAAAATCAGTATTCATAATGAAAATTTAATATGCAATGAGAAACTGCTTTGTAATGAAGCACATTCCATCTTAGAATTGAACTTCGAAATATTTTTAGAAAATATGTGTCCATCTTCAAAAATTGACCGTTTTTATTCTATAATGCAAGGAAATGTACCTTATTCGGAATTCTTACAAGACGTTTAAATTAAGCTTCATAATTTTGAAGTGGGAACGCTGCAGTGAAAAGCGATTTTTCTATAAATAATAATAAAAAAAAAAAAAAAAAAAAATTGCAGAAAATATACATGAACATAGTCTAGTTCCTTAGAAGATTGTGGAAAACGGAATCAAAGGCCACAAAAATATTCAGAAAGTTTCTACTACTTAAGGGGGCAGACTACTAAATATTTTTCAAAAGCTAACAATTTTTCTTTTGACAGTTTTTCGTAAGTGAAAAGAGATAATGAAATGTAACTTACCTTAGTAATAGATAATGTGATTCTACACCCGAAAATACGAATCAGAAGAATTTTCAGTGTTGCCATCTAGGTTATAGCAGCGACTAGTAAAATTAACTCAATTAATGACTTATCATGCTGTGTGTGTTCCTTGTTAACAAATTTTAATTCTACTGATAATTAAAAATTATTTTTTTTTACTCTTTATTACAAAATAAATACAAATATTATTTAAAAAGTTGTTAACAAGGAACACACACAGCATGATAAGTCATCAATTGCCGTTGAGTTCATTTTCTTAGTAGCTGCCATAACCTAAATTTTTGGGTAATTCAAATTCTGGTCACACTGTAATTTCTATAGATGGCAACATTGAAAACTCTTCTGATTCGTATTTTCGTGTGTAAAATAACATTATCTATTACTGAGGTAAGTTATATCTCATTATCTCTTTTAATTTACGAAAAACTGGCAAAAGAAAAATTGTTAGCTTTTGAAAAATATTTAGTAGTCTGTCCCCTTAAGCGGACAGAATAGTTGGCTACAGAAAATGTGACGAACATCTGAAAGAATCACGGCAGATTCTAAATGATGATAAGAAAAAGGCGTTCTAAAGGGAAAAAAAAAGGAACTTACTTTTAGAAATAAACAAGTTTAAAGTTAAAACTTGAAGCTTTGAATAAATTAAAGAAAAACAATCAAACGTTAAGGAAGCAAATAAATTTGTTGGATGTAAAAATCAAAGAAATAGTCCAAATTATGATATATGATATATCTGTATGAATGTATTCAGAATGACGAGGTATTAAAAGTAAGGTTAGTACACAGGATGTTTCAAAACAACACCGACAACGTTTGGGAGGTGATTCCTGACAACAAGATAAGACAAAAAGTATAGACCAACCTGGGTGCACAAATGCTTCCTTTCGAAGTTAGAGGCTGTCGAAAATATGAAAAAATGAACTTTAAAGACCCATAGCTTCGAAACCATGGGACCTACCGTAGTCGGGTCAGTACTTCACTTAGGAACTAATATATGTTCTATCCAAATTTCCAAGTTTCAGAATTATGTGGTACTCACGCAACAATTTTTATAGAGGTGAGTACTTCAAATTATATGCCTGTAGCCAAACTCCGTCTACAAAAATTGTTGCGTGAGTATCGCAGGATTCTGAAACGCATTTTTGGATAGAGAACATATTAGTTCCTAAGTGAAGTTTTGAATCGACTACCGTAGAACTGGAGCTATGGGCCTTTAAAGTTCATATTTTCATGTTTTCGTCAGCCTGTAACTCCGAAAGGAAGGATTTGTGCACCCAGGTTGGTCTATACTTTCTGTCTTATCTTGGAGTCAGGAATCATCTTCCAAACGTTGTTGGTACTGTTTTGAAACATCTTGTATAATTGTGTTTGGTCTAGTGTTCTATCGTATCCCAAATACCAGAAGTTTGACTCATAAAAAGTATTCAAAACAACCTTGGACGCCCATGGGGATGGTGGAGGCCGATTTAAAAAAAAAATGGATTTCTTTGTTTAATCATAAATAATTATGTTCGCGGTACTATGGGAAATTCAGTGAAATCAATATTATCATTTCAGTGTGAACCCTGAACTCTTTATTAATATACTAGAATGAAAAGCAGAAACTGAATTCTAAAATAAAATAAGAAAAATGAGTTGCAGTTTTCTAAGTTAAAATTTAAGGAAATAAGTTTCCACTTTCTTTAACTATTTTCTTAACTATATACGAGTAAAAAGCTAACTGAAGAAACTTACCTTATACTGATAAAGTACATTGAATCTTTCCACTACTGTGTCTAACATCCTTGCTACAGCTGTAGTATTGAATATTCCCATAACAGAATACGGAACGTTATGAGATGGCACGGAACATAACCCAACCTTCAGAGAGCTTTCTGTCCATGGAAGAAAGTGCGCTTTCTTTTGATATCTGTAACAAAGTGGGAAATTATACTAAAGAGAAAAAGGACTACGAGAAAATAAAAAAAAAAATATGTCTTTTTGTACAGCAGTGCACATCATTTTGTAACGTAATCGACACATGAATGGAATAAACATTTGTTATTTTATGTATTTAAATAAGACTAGGCATTCTAACTGCCTAGTGCCAGTTCTTGTAACTCAAGTCTCTCCGTGCCTGTCTGGCAAGACGAAGCCATAGTAGATGTATGTAAGTTCGTTTATAAAGAATATTAATTATAAAAATAATAAGTTAAATGCAGAAAATCCACGAAAAATACAGTAGTTCAAATAAATTCGATTTCTTGTGTTATCATTTGAATAGTTGGTATATGAATAATTTTTGAAATATTTCCATAATTTTAATATAACGAACTCAGGGCTATTATATAACCACAGACCTTATAATTGATGTTGAAAATATTTCGGAGCACGTAAGTTTATTTGTGTAATTTGGGAAGGAAGAACTTAAAGATATTGGAAGATATGCATAAAGATGACTAAGTATTAGTGAGTATAATCCCACCTCTTGAACGAGATTTATCTACAAGTGAGTTCTTAGTCGTAATTCGTATGCATAAAAAGAACGAATGAGATTGTTCTCACTGTGCCAAGCAGTTCCGTCTCATGTGAACATGGCTTTGATGACGTTTCATACAGAAATGACGTAATGAATACGATGTTTATTTCCTTCCCTTTTCTAAATCAGGAATTCACAGTATCTAGCAAGTGAAAGCATGTTAATAAAATTAAAATCAGTAGCGTTATTTATCCAGCACAAAAGCACGACTTTTTCTTCTGTTGGATTAGATCAATAGTGGTTCTCAAACTTTTCGACAGCGCGGACCCCTGTTCATCCGGGAAGTGATCTGCGGACTTCCTTGGAATGCTATCTGAAATTTCACATTGTATTTAAATTATACTAATTAGAATTACCACCGACAAGATAAAGATCGAGAAATATAATGCAATAAATAATTTATTCTATAGATACATGATTGTTTCCTAGTAAAGGAAATTTCAATTGAAAATACTAGAGTATTTTCACGACTAAACTTGATTTTTTTTCTTTAGAAATTCCAGAATTGGAGGGAGGTTTGGTATTTATAAGCATAGGAATGACTAACATTTACTTCTTTTTCTTTTAAAAAGATCTGAAATTGGTGGTATGGTGGGAGCTTTCCGCCACTTGAAGATGAAATCCATGAAATTCCGAGGCGTCGTGCAGTTACTGCTTTTGAAAAAATGCCCTAACAAAGAAGGAGCTTCTCTCACTTGAAGTAGTCCTGTATAACGGTTGACCAGCTTCAGGGCAGAAATTTAGGAAAGTAGAATATTTAAATCTACAAATGTAGGTATAATATTTAATTGCTTTCTTTAACGTAGGTATAATATTTAATTGCTTTCTGAAAAAATACTTCTTGCATAACAGCTGAGTATTTTATTAAAACACATTTCACTGTTTAGGCGTCGCGGACCTCCTCGCTAGGTCCCACGAACCCTCAGGGGTCCACGGACCCCACTTTGAGAACTACCGGATTAGATTGATTAAAGTACGGCTACTTTCGTTTGGATATTCGAGCATATAAAACAGTGACGACCAAGTTCCTTGAACTATACGGCCACAACTCTTGAGGAACCAATTTGGCAACACTTTTTTGTATTTGTGATAGGGAAGCAAAATGGAAGTGATAACTGATGCAACAGTAAAAAAATGAAATGCAATTTTATAGTTTAACGTCTCACTATTATACTATTTAGACTAAAGGACACGATGGTTAAAGCAAATGAATTATTATGGAAGAATAAGTGGAATGAGAAAGTGGAAGAAAATGAGAATACCTTGAGAAAATCCATGGACACGATGTTGTCCACCACAACCTCACTTGGCCGGGGATCAAACCAAGGACCCTACACCATAGATGTTCATTTTACTTCGACCTCACTCACCCTCGCCCTCGCAGTAGCAGTTGGCCCTCGCCCTCGCGAATGGAATTGTCCATCGCCCTCGCGCGCCCTCACCCTCGCTGTCGAAACTTGTCCTCGCCCTCGCGCACCCTCGCCCTCGCCGTCGAAGCCTGTCCTCGCCCTCGCGCACCCTCACCCTCGCCATCGAAGCTTGTCCTCGCCCTCGCGCACCCTCGCCCTCGCCATCGAAGCTTGCCCTCGCCCTCGCACACCCTCGCCCTTTTCGTCGAAGCTTTTCCTCGCCCTCGCGCACCCTCACCCTCGCCATCGAAGCTTGTCCTCGCCCTCGCGCACCCTCGCACTCGCGATAGGAGTTGTCCATTATCCTCACTCGCCCTCGCCTTCGTGCTCAAAACTTTTCCTCGCCCTCGCGCACCCTCGCCCTCATATCATTGAGGGCGAGGGTAATTGAGGGTGAGGAGGCCTCGAGAGGGCCTCCTTCGTGAGGATCAGAGCATCAATTATTCAACCTATTTGTTGAATTATTTCCTTATCGTCAGTGGCGTATCCAGGGGGGCGATCGGGGCGATCGCTCCCCCCCAGAAGAGGAAACTTCTTTATTTTATATATACAATAAAATATATATCCCAGAGTTTGGAGCTCTTAAAAGTAGCTCTAAGTAGCAGTATTACAACCCACCACCCCTACCAGAAGTCCGTCCTGGATCCGCCCTTGCTTAACATACGTCCTAAAGAAAGGAAACTAAACATATCATCGTATAACTTACTGTGGAACTCCTAAAATGGAACAACTGTTACAATGGAGATCTCGGTCGATAGTAACGTTTACATCATTTCTCAACAGTATCCAATGCCTTTACTTCAAAATGTTCCTTGAACTACTATGCAAGCATAAGTATTCAACCACACAAGGGCGGCTCTCATGAGGGTGAGGGTGAAATCAAGGTTTGATGAGTGGCGGTAGAGTGACTGCCGCGGACTATCTGTCAGAATTTGACAGTCAACACGTTGGCCATCCTTGATGTATGTAGCGTAACTGAGGAATTTGAACAAATTCAAAGGGAAAAATCTAAAGAGCTTAATTTTGAAACTCCGTCAGCAAACAAATAAAATACTTCAGAACACTATTGTTGAATTATCACTCGGAAATATATACCCACTCTAACCTATAACATGAATGACTTCATTGATTTGAATGTGAATCTAAGCTAATTGGTATTTTAAAATATAAACTGAAATGTGTCAATGTGCTTGTAAGGTTAATTTCGATGCTCAAATATTGTTAATATTCACCACTAATAGAGATACATTTGTCCTACCTTAACAATGTTAAAATTTTATTTTTTTTTTTCAATAATTGCCTTAAATATGAAACTTTGTCTTAAGAAAATACCCTAGGGGCCAATTTGTGCACTTTATCACTTTGGTCTTGGTTCATTTTTGGCAGCTATCATTGTTGGAAAGTTTATTTTCAGTAATTCCCACAATTATGAAATGATATCTTTCAAACGTTGTCTCAAGGATTCCTTACACTACAAATACGTAAAGGCAAATGAAAAATGAAATCTTTAGTTTAAGATTCCACGATTATGCAAGCTAAATGCTAAAGGAGACAGAAGTGAATGATGGAAGAAATAGTTGAATGAGAATGTGGTAGGAAACTGGAGAATCCCCAGAAAACTCACGAACACGATGTCCTCCACCACGAACTTACTTGGACGGGAATTGAACATGCGACCCTTCGAACAAAGGTAATTTCTCTATCGCTGAGCCACCGTTCCTCCCTAAATGGCACGCTCAGAGCTTAGTGCCTCCAGGGGCCTTGGAAAGATTATCGAGCCTAAAATGATTTAGCACTGACTTTTATAAATCCACCAATTCAACAATTAATAATGTCGTGCAAACTTTAAGATTGTAGTAATGAAAGAAAAGATGAAATCTTTAGTTTAGCGCCCCAGAGTTATGTAACTGCTAAAGGAGATGGATGAAATTGCAAGTGAATGATGATGAAAGAAATGGTGGAACGGGAAAGTAAGAGAACAAACCTTTATTTTCTTTAGCACAAATAATTAAATGTGTAGATTAATTGATTTCCAGAAATTTTATTATAATTAAAAACTGAAAGGACGATCACAAACTTTTCTTGCCCAGGACCTCGCAACAATTTGTTACACGCTGCCATACATCATTAAAACAGGAGTAGAGTGACTGAATTATTTTGCTCTGTGGTTGAAAAGTAATGCAAAACAGACAATTATTGACTTGAAGAGATAGGATAGTTTAGAAATTCTGACTGGGGAATAAAATCTTCATTTTTACGTCCTACAATTATCGCAGTCTTGTAGCCAACCTGGAACGAAAGAGATTCAGCCCACTGAAGATTCTTTGCGAATATCCTTTCAATGTGAATTTCGAACAAAGATCTAAGCTTACTTTCATGCTTACGTTACGTCAAACAACTAACATATAAGGTGGAAATTATTCAACTTTTTTCATAAGATGTAATCCAGCTGACTAATTAAAATTTTATAAGCTTTATATGTTATATGCTGATTGATTAAATGTTGCACCTGATAATATGTAGTCGTTACTGCTTGTTACATAGCATTAGCGTGTGTAATGGTTGTATGGGGGAGATGAGTATTTAAACGCTAATATTCTAAAGTGAAATATTTACATAAAAATTAGGATAATTAAACATTTTCAATAACTCCCTCTTAGACTTCGACTCTGGTTATAGGTCGATTACCGGTGATTACTGAAAGTTAATGATATTGAAATATACAAAGGAAGTTAGTATAGTGTCTAGCAAGCATGTCTGCTTTGCAGCAAGTCTCAGGTTCGATTCCCTTGAGTGAAGTTTGAACGCATTATGGTGGTTCCGATCCTACCATAAACTATAGATTCACGTACCATTTAGCATCGGCATCGGTGATGAATTATAAAGGGACATTAACTCTAATACGTCAGAATACAGACAGATCGACTGATTCCCAGATGTTCATAAGTAAAACTTATATTTTCCAAAACAGCAAATTACGTTAGTAGAGTGCTATTTTTTTCTAAATATAGATCATGAACGGTTTGAAATTATGTTTATTCTGTTGTGTGAGAACGTTTCTCTATAGTTAGAATTGAGGACATCTTCGAAAATTCCCCTTCGGGAGGATGAACACTAAGAATCATGAAATTATAGGTGTAAACCTAAATGCAGTTTTACCCACTTATCTCAATAGTAATCTATGTAAATGTAACGTCACTTGACAGGTCCAAATGTAAGGTCACTTGACCAAAGGCTTAGATAATGTCCCCACAACCTCCACGATGCGGGGCCACCAACTCCAGGGATGTAAAATATATAGAAAATGTTTAGAAAGTAGAGGCGAATAACTAGGGGCTGCAGCGGGCAGGGGCTGTGTTGCAATAATAGACTATCAAAAACTTCCTGCTCAAGTCCTAAAATTTCACACGGCGTACACCATAGTCTTAAAATTTTCACAGAGTATACGCTAGTCTTAAAAATTTCACAGGTTATATATGCCAGTTTTGAATATAGTACTACACACCTTGAAGCAGAAAGTATGCGCAAATGACTAAGATTGAGCAATACACCTTCGTATACTCTCGACTACACCCCTGAATATATGCTTTTAGTTTCTTAGTTTGCTTACATACGTGTGACGAAAATCTGTGAGGAACGCGACCACCCAAGCCCCTCGTTACGACGCCCATGATTAGATGAACCATAGCCGAATACTTCAGATAGTTTTGCTTCTTTATTTCTAAGTTTTCTTTATTTCTAAGTTTTTCTAAGCGATATAGAACCAAATCATTCTATTTTAATATCCTATTTAGCGAAAAAAAATAATAAAAACGTCGATAATCAAGGGTAACAAATCACAGAAAGAAGCCTACTGGACGCCCAAAATAGTTTCCCTTTTCAAGACTGTGCGCTGCATATTCTTACCTATATTAAAAACGCTTTCAAAGATACCAATCTTAAAAAAAAAATAATAATAATAAATGAAATAAAATAAAATAAATAAATATTTAGTTTAACATCCAACGGTTATGCCATCGATGGCTAAAGGAAACTGATGGAATTGCAAGTGAATGATGATGAAAGAATAGGTGGAATGAGAAAACGGGAGGAAACGGGAAAATCCCGAGTCCCTCGCTCCCGCAGTAACACTTGGCCCTCACCCTCGTTCACCCTCGCCCTCTTCGTCGAAGCTTTTCCTCGCCCTCGCGCACCCTCACCCCCGCCATCGAAGCTTGTCCTCGCCCTCGTCATCGAAGCTTGTCCTCGCCCTCGCGCACCCTCGCCCTCGCTGCCGAAACTTGTCCTCGCCCTCGCGCACCCTCACCCTCTTCGTCGAAGCTTTTCCTCGCCCTCGCGCACCCTCGCCCTCGCCATCGAAGCTTGTCCTCGCCCTCGCGCACCCTCACCCTCGCCATCGAAGCTTGTCCTCGCCCTCGCGCACCCTCGTCCTCGCGGCCAACACTTGTCCTCGCCCTCGCGCACCCTCACTCTCGCCATCGAAGCTTGTCCTCGCCCTCGCGCACCCTCGCCCTCGCGGCCAACACTTTTCCTCGCCCTCGCGCACCCTCACCCTCGCCATCGAAGCTTGTCCTCGCCCTCGCGCACCCTCGCCCTCGCGGCCAAAACTTGTCCTCGCCCTCGCGTCACTGTGGGCGAGGGAACTTGAGGGTGAGGATGCCCTCGAGAGGGCCACCCTCGCGAGGGTGAACATCTCTGCCCTACACACTAGAGGTAAGCGCTCCACCGCTTTTTTTTTTTAAAGTTAACTGATTCACCGTACAAGTAGCAGTAACTTATTTTTCTTATTTTACTATATTTTTGCTTCACTGTACAATCTACAGGTTTTCCAGTAACTTCCTTAACGACATGGACACATACTCAGAAACATCGAGGACTGTTAAAATTTCAAAGGCTGTCTCGCCGGTAATCGAACCCGGGACCCCGTACACCAAAGACTCATGTGCTAGCCACTAGACCAGCGGGGAGGGCACCACTGAGACACCGTGACCCTATCTCATGCAACGGCCTTTGGGGTTTCCGCGGATTTTGAAAAAGAAATGGCAATATCGGTTTCCCGAAAACTTCTAGAAGAGGTTAAAGAACGGGAATCAAGGTTTTAAAATAACTAACTAACTAACTCTATGGCCTATGGAACCCGGAGGTTCAATGCCGCGTTCACAAAAGCTCTCCACTGACTTCTATTCTTAGCTAACTGCATCCAGTTTCTACTCTGTATTCCAATCTCTGCGAGATCCATCTTAATATTGTCCTCCCATCTGCGCCTAGGTCTTCCTAATGGTCGTTTTCCGATTGGTCTTCCAGTCAAGACTTTGAAAGCGTCTCTACTTTCTTCCATTCTAGCTACATGACCCGCCCATTTAAGCCTCCTAGACTTGACGACCCTAACAATGTTGGGTAAACCATATAAATTAAGTAGTTCCTCGTTATGAAGTTTCCGCCATTCCCCATTCCCGTTCCTCTTGGGTCCGAATATTCGTCTCAGGATCTTGTTTTCAAATACTTTCAGTCTATGTTCTTCCCTCAGAGTAAGTGACCATGTTTCGCAGCCACACAGAACTACAGGCATGATTATCGTTTTGTATATTTTAAGTTTCAAATTCCTCGACAGAATTCGCGACGACAAGAGATTTTGAACCGAATAGTAACACGAATTCCCTGCTTTTAGTCGACATTTAATTTCTCCGTGAATATGATTTTCCTCTGTTAATATTGATCCTAGATATTTGAAAGTATCCACTTTATCAAAAGTATTATTTAGTATTTTAACGCATCCATAATTTGCTGTATTCCGGTCCCGACGCACTTCCATGTATTTAGTTTTCTCTGCATTTACTTCTAAACAAATGTCCCTGCAAGCGTTTAATAAGATCTCTGCATTTCTTTCTATTGTTCTCCTATCATCTCCTATTAAATTTACATCATCAGCATATGCCATAACCTGGTGAATACCGTTCAACTGTAAGCCCTGGTTGCTATCTTTGATTTTCCTTATAGCGTATTCCAAAACGAAGTTAAATAATAACGGCGACAACGCATCTCCTTGTTTCAGGCCATTTTCGACGTGAAAGCTCGTGGACAAAAATTTTCCTACCCGGACTTTACTTTGGGATTCATTTAAACATATCTTAATTAATCTAATTAGCTTTCTCGGTATTCCAAGTTCTGCAAGAACGTTGTATAATGTTTCTCTCCTAACCGAGTCGTACGCCTTTCTAAAATCAATAAATAGTTGATGTACCGGGGTATTGTATTCCCACTTTTTTTCGAGTATTTGGCGAATGGTAAATATTTGGTCGATAGTTGATCGATTTCGTCTAAATCCGCACTGATAATCTCCAATAATTTCATCTGCGTATGGGGTCAGTCTTACTAACAGAATATTTGAAAGGATAAGGTTTTAAAATAAGCAGAAAAAATTCGATTAGCTCACAAATTATAAGAAATAGAAGAAAATGATCAAGTGCAATCTTGTTCCTCATAAAAGGTTACATGTAATCACACATAGCGAATATTAGAGCGCACATGTTGAAATTGGAAATAGACGAGGCACCAGTGACTTAAAATGGAGTCCACTATGAATTACTAAAGAAGAAGAAGTGGTTCCTCCTTACATCACCATATTTATTTATTATATTTATGTTTTAAAATTTAGGATTTTACATTTTTGAGCTTTTTGCAACGAAGGCCATTTAGCCTGTCCCTCGGCGAGCACACTATTCGGGGAAAGAGAATAAAGAAAGGATTGGGGAAGGAAGGAAGCGGCCTGGGACCTAGAAGTTAGGTACCATCCTGGCATTTTCTTGGTGTGAATGAAGAAAACCCAGGAAAACCTCATTGATGATGGCTGGCCTGAAAAAGCTTTTCCACTTTTTTCACCGAGTGCTTCCACCGGGAATCGAACCCGAGACCGCTTGCAAAGTTTTTTTATTTTTATTTATTTATTTTTTTTAAATCACTGAGAGTGCAACATAAGAGCAAAAAACTTCTTCTTCTCGTTATTCAGAGCTCCACCTCTGGTTTCCAGTAAATTCTCAAGCAAACGCTGCGCCATCCATTGTACATTTTGTTTTTCAAATCTATATAGACTTTTATAGTCATGCATCAGAGTCTCTTCGAACTTGTACACTTTTCTTCTTGGCTACACATCCATAAATTCAGCCAGTTCGACACACTCTAACACTGTGAGACAAGTGAACTAGGTACTGAGGTGGTTCACAAAATTTGGAGATTAATCTCAGCTAGTTGAGATTATACTCAACTTTATGCATACGAAAAGTGAGAAATCACAGTTCGATTCATCAGTTCCGAGCATTTAGTCAGGTATCTAAGATTAAACTCAAATGACGTCACGTTGTCTCGCTTTTTATGCATACAACCTTGAGATTAATCTAAAAATCTTGAGCAAAGAGTAAGATCTCACTTTTATGCATATCACCCATTGCCATAGCATTTACCAGTGGCTGGTAAGTGCCTATTAAGTAGTAAGATTAATGTGTGCATATGAGTTATTCGAAGCATTTCATACATTTTATATTATTCCTTAAAAATGATTTTACTTGTATTATAATATTTCAGATGTTGGAAATGTTTAAGTTTAGTGAAAAAAAAAATAGTTACAAAGAAGTGTTAACATGTGACTAGAACAAGCATCACGTTACCTAGTGCGAGAACTAGTCTTTGAGCTTTCGATTTATCGAACTTTTGAATATATTTGGTTGAACACAGTGTTGTTACATTATAAAACTAAAATCTACGAAAGTGTCAACGATTTTAAGTCACAACATTGTTAACTATTTTGTTACAATTAATTTCTATTCTTCATTAAAAATAAATACATAATAATATAAAGCTAAAATTCTTCGATGTTATATTTTGCTAAAGTATTTCCACGCAATCATCATTCTACTGCCTGATTTACTCTTCTGTATTAATTATCATGTTACATTTTAATACATGAAAAATGAAATAAATTATTAAGCTATGTGCGCAGTAACTTACTTTCTTCAAGACGATGATTTCAGTTGCCTAGCTGCAGGTTCTACTCACAAGTAAACCTTACGTTTGGGTGAATCGAGTTGCTGACTGAGACACATATGAGAAAGTAGTACTATATGTGGTCAGTATTTCAGTGAAGTTGTAGGTGCGAAGCTCCAGGGGTTTAGGAGATACAGCTACCAGAATATCACATGGAAGTACAGAATAGTCTTCATACAGTTGGAGGTAAAAGCCCTGTAAGACCTTTTGTAACTACAAAAGATGAATAACAAATATACGGGTACATATTAGGACTAGGGGGAAGTCATATAGTAAGGGTATACCTTACGGCGGCCATCTCGAAATCCGCCATTTTGAATTAAGGTTAAGTTTCTAAAATAGGAATAGGGTCATGTGATACATTATTTAAGGCGTAAATTTAATCAGAAGAACAATGGTGACGTTAGTTTTGATTTACGCGCAATTGGTAAAAAGTTACAAGGAAATTAAATATTGTTGCAGCGATAAATAGATGTGAACAAGATACAAGAAAGAAAAAAAAAAAAAAACGAAATGGCGTGCAAGTCTAGCATCAAACAACTAACACTGTAACGCCACCATTATATTTCTGATTAACTTCTAGCCCGAAGTCATCTATTGCATTACTCTATTCCCATTTTATTTTGTGCTGGTTAATAATAAAGCAAAAATTGTCATACCGTTGGATTTATGGTAAAATTTGCTATCAATAAGATGTCACTGTTATGCGTTTTGTTTAAAACTTTTGTCTGATTCAAAATGGCGGATTTGAACATGGTCGCTATCAAGGCAACTCTTACCATAGACCTAATATTTATCCACCTGCTTTTTATTTAATTATTATCATTAACACAAAATTTACAAGGTGGTGTAAAGGACTAATACATATGCTGCAACAATATTTAATTTCCCTGTAACTTTTTACCAATTGCGCGTAAATCAAAACTAACGTCACCATTGTTCTTCTGATTAAATTTACGCCTTAAATAATGTATCGCATGACCCTATTCCTATTTTTAAAACTTAACGTTAATTCAAAATGGCGGATTTCAAGATGGCCGCCGTAAGATATACCCTTACTATATGACTTCCCCCTAGTCCTAATATTTACCCATATATTTGTTATTCACCTTGTGTCGTTACAAGAGGTCTTACAGGGCTTTTACCTCCAACTGTATGAAGACTATTCTGTACTTGCATGTGATGTTCTGGTAGCTGTATCTCCTAAACCCCTGGAGATTCGCACCTACAACTTCACTGAAATACTGACCACATTTACTACTACTTTCTCATATGTGTCTCAGTCAGCAACTCGATTCACCCAAACGTAAGGTTTACTTGTCAGAAACTGATTGTAACCCACAATGTTTACTCCATTTCTTGCAAAGCACCTATCCTTAATGTATGATATACGAGAGTTAGTCATACTTTCGTTGGTGTTTCCACCAATCGCGGAAGAGGTGGAGCAAGTATGTGTGTTCCGAAGGAGTCTAGGGTAAATGTGAATTTATTTTTTGATAATAAAGAGCTACATTAAAATTCCGGAACTTTTTGACACGTATGATTTTGAATTTATATAGTGGCTTTGAAACTGAAATGAAATGAAATGAAATCTTTCAGTTTTACGTCCCACGATTATGTCGACTAAGCTAAAGGAGACGGTGATGAGAAGTGAATGCATTGATGGAATAAATAAAGTGGGAGGAAACGGGAGAACCCCGAGGAAACCCACGCACACGGTGTTTGTCCAATACAAAGTCCACTTGGCGCGAGCTGTAATCGAACCAGGAACCCCTCGCACCAGAGGTGAATGCTCTACCACTGAGCCACTATGCTTCCATTGTGGCTTTGAGTATCGCATAGAATTAAACTGTTTGAAATAACGATATCAAACAAAAGATATTACAGTATTCCGAAAATATAACTCCAAAATTATTATTAGTAAATAATCAAGTTTTGTATTTCATAAATGTGTGTAAGCACTTTAAGTCTGGCTTGAATATTTAAAAAAAGCCTGAATTATTATTGAGATATTTCCGAAACTTATTTTAATCTATCATACAGACACGTGAAACTCTCAGAAAGGAACTTACATTGTAATTTGTAGTACTTGCTAAGGCGGAGCAACTGAGACTTTCCACACTGTCAAATGAATAGTAAACAAGTCTTTGAAATCTTCTTGCGTAGAGATGAAGCGAATGATGCCACGCTTAATCTATATGTTCCTTTTTTATGAAATGTTGGAATGTGTTCCGTATGCGTTTTATATCACCTTACCTCAGTTTCACGTGTCGGTCTGCTAGAATAAAATAAGTTTTGGGCTTGTCTTAATATTCTTTATTTAAAAGAAATTCAGATATTGGTGTTTTTGTATTGAAACAAGACTAAAAAAATTACACAAATTTATTAAATACAAAATTTGAATATTTAGAAATAATTATTTTGGGATTATAATTTTGGTATACTACAGTATGTTCAAATTCACATACACTCTCCCTCACTGGTAAAACACAGACATATTTAAAATTGTGTTCCTGTTCCGGGTTGATGTTTACAATATACAGTCAAATCTGTCAACTTGGCTACGATTTGTTCTTGGAGGTCAATGGCCATAACACTACCCTGATAGAGGGGTGGTGAAGGAAGATATGAACAAAAAAGCACGTATAGGAATTCAGGAAATAGTTGTACGTATTTGTTTACCCTTTTTGGTTTGGTAAAAGCATTAGCTACATCGACTCCTTTCATCAGTGGGGAGCTTTAGTAATTCCGGAAAATTCTCAAGGTTAAAGCTAACTATCTCAATTATCAACTATTGGTACCTGACGGCTTGTTGAAAGGTAGCGGAGGTTTTGAGATATGGATTCCCTTTAGATTTTCTCAAAACATCTTTTGCTCCGAGGGAAACACTTGTAGCTCATTAACAAGAGGTAGACTATACTATACAAGAACTACAAAATTAGAATGTCCATGTGTGTCGAAAAGAAAAAAAGAAATATGTCTAGAATGAACCACCATAAAATATTTGTCACTGTTTAATCAGTTCAGATTAAAGTTTCTTACTCTAAACTAACTAACTCTGTGGCCTATGGAACCCGGAGGTTCAGTGCCGCGTTCACAAAAGCTCTCCACTGACTTCTATCCTTAGCTAATTGCATCCAGTTTCTACTTTGTATTCCTATCTCTGCGAGATCCATCTTAATATTATCCTCCCATCTGCGCCTAGGTCTTCCTAATGGTCGTTTTCCTATGGGTCTACCAGTCAAGACTTTGAAAGCGTTTCTACTTTCTTCCATTCTAGCTACATGACCTGCCCACCTAAGCCTCCTAGACTTGACGACCCTAACAATGTTGGGTAAACCGTATAAACTATGTAGTTCCTCGTTATGAAGCTTCCGCCATTCCCCATTCTCGTTCCTCTTGAGTCCGAATATTCTTCTCAGGATCCTGTTCTCAAATACTTTCAGTCTATGTTCTTCCCTCAGAGTAAGCGACCATGTTTCGCAACCATACAGAACAACAGGCATGATTATCGTTTTATATATTTTAAGCTTCAAATTCCTCGACAGAATTCGCGACGACAAGAGATTTTGAACCGAATAGTAACACAAATTCCCTGCTTTTAGTCGACATTTAATTTCTTCGTGAATATGATTTTCGTCTGTTAATATTGATCCTAAATATTTGAAAGTATCCACTTTATCAAAAGTATTATTTAATATTTCAACGCCTCCACAATTTGCCGTATTACGGTCCCGACGCACTTCCATGTATTTACTTTTCTCTGCATTTACTTCTAAACCCATGTCCCTGCAAGCGTTTAATAATATCTCTGCATTTATTTCTACCGTTCTCCTATCATCCCCTATTAAATTTACATCATCAGCATATGCCATAACCTGGTGAATGCCGTTCAACTCTAGGCCCTGGTTGCTATCTTTGATTTTCCTTATGGCGTATTCCAGCACAAAGTTAAATAATAATGGCGACAACGCATCTCCTTGTTTCAGGCCATTTTCGACGTGGAAGCTCGTGGACAAAAATTTTCCTACCCGGACCTTACTTTGGGATTCACTTACACATATCTTAATTAATCTAATTAGCTTTCTCGGTATTCCAAGCTCTGTAAGAACGTTGTATAATGTTTCTCTCCTAACCTGTTTCTAATAACCTAATGTTTCTCTCCTAACCATAATGTTTCTATAATGCTTCTCTCCTGTTTCTTACTCTACAGACATCAAAAGAGCGATCTGCGATTTCGGTGTGTATGTTATGATTAGGACCCGGAAGTTGAGGAAAATTCCTATTTCTCACGAGTGCCCGAAGACGAAGCTTAACATATGTTCATTTTGGGTCATTGTAGGCCAGAAAATGGTGAATTTTATTTGTCTTTTTTTTTTTTAACCTTTTTCGGCGTTTTTTTTTTTGTTTGTTTGTTTATTGGTCTTTTTTAAAGCTTTTTATAGGTCTTAACATCTTTTTTGGCACTTCATCTTTCGACAATAATTTAACTAGCCGTTAGCTTTAATCACCACGACCTCTTAAACATATTTTCTTTAGTACAGAAAATTCAAAAGATAAGACATTTTTCAATGACTGGATTGATAAGACCAGATCTGCAACAATTACAAGTCAGATAAGGAGGCGTAACAGCAGGGAAGGTGAGGGGGGGGGGGTTTCTTATTTTAGTTTGGACTTCAGTTTGTGGAAGAAGGACAGACCGTTAACATGCCTAAAATTAAGCCTAGTAAAATTTCCTTTTTGCGTCTACTTGTATCTGAATTTATATAATGTCTTGTACGGAAAGGTCAGGGCGGCCCAAGCGTGGGCGGTTGCCTGGGACGCCCTCGTCAAGGGGGAAGGAACAAAAATAAAAATAAAGAAAATAAATAAAAAGTTTTGTACATTTTTTTGACCAGATGCTGATCTTTTTCCACCACGGAAAAAAAGGGAATATCGTAGCACTACGGTATGTGTTGTATGTTTAGAGCTGAATGGCGGGAACTTCGCGCAGACCGTAACGCTGTTTGGAGTGGCGTATTTAGGGCGACTATTGGGCTGAAGCCATCCGCGAATTACTTTTTTTTTTTAATTTTCTCGCATCTGCAAATGGAGATTTTGTGACCTTGTAGTGCATATACCCCCGAAACAAAATTTTAAATATGCTACTGTATTGTAACTCAGAATCGCATTAGAACCATGCCTATCTTCTCCTGAAAAATGGCTTTTAAATGATTAAAATCACTGTAATACAATGTAAACCCATATGATAGGACTAGGAAAGGAGCAAAAAATCTCTTTGTCCAGATGAACATTTTTCCCTTGAGCCGTTCCTAGAAAAGACCTAATAAAAATTTATTTTCGTACGTCTTGCTGCTCAAGGCTGCCAAATCCACGCCCAGCGGGGAAGTAATTTTGTTCTTTACGTGCAATTTAAAGCATAAAATATTTAAATATTATTTTATTACGTGCCAACTGATACACAGATCATTTCAAAGTGTTACGGGTCAATGTGTATCTCCAAAAGTGTCCGGCTTCTAGTTGTCCTCCAAAAGTGTTGAAAATGTAGGATTTAACTTGGGAAGCAGAAACAATATAACAAAAATGCAAATTGAACGACAAAGCAAATCATTTCATTGATCGTCTTTCAACAGTATATTGTATACTACCAGAAGCCTGTATTTTTTGAGCATTATATTCATTAAAAATGTAATTCTAATTAAATTGGGTCTTATTTTTACGTCCTTTTCTCCAGGTTTAGGTCCTTTTTTTAAAAAAGATATTTCTAGGTCTTTTTAAAGGTCCCTTTAAAGCCCTAGTTATGATTATGCATCCTATGATACTAGTTATAATTACTCTATATACATTATTTAAAAGCAGCAGTCGTGCCATTACTTATTAAAATGTTACAAGTAATACTAGAAATCCTATTCTAAAAATACACAAATCACACTTATTTTCTGTAAGTTGGCCACCTGTCTAAGTTGGTCATTTTTCAATGGAACTGATGTAGGCCAACATAGAAAGGTTTAACTATATATATTTTCTACATCCATGAAAACTGCACCGAAATTGACCCAACAATTCCGAATTGACTGTCAAAAGAACAGGAAAGGGACGGAAAAACGTGAAATGTTAGTAATCAAATCTAATAGGATGATTTGCTTGCATATAATAGTAATTGATTTAAAGTAAATCACGTACCTGGCAATGTTTCTCCTGATGTCTGATAGGGAGAGGTCTCCTCTACCCATGAAGGCTGTTCCAACAGCTATTCCCGACATTGGATCCACTTTGATCAGCTGATTCTCCCTTGACCATACGCCACTGAATACTTCATCCTGTCTATGAAATTTATAAACAAACGTCAGCCAATACACTATGCAAAATACAAAATTATTTTCTCAAGAAGCTAGAAGGAAGCCCTTTTTTTTTATATGAGAAGGTCAACGAATTATTATGAAATGCACAATTGGAAACGGAACAAGACATAAGATAAATGTCATACAGTTTCAATATAGGAAAGAAGTTTTCAGTTCTCTCTCTTTTTTTTAATTTTTTAATTTTTTAAATGTCCCACGCATATATGGTTAATGAACGAAATGGTGGAATGAAGAAAGTGGAATGGAAAGAAATGGAAAAAACGCTGAAAAAACCCACGCACACACACCTGACACGAGCTCGGATCAAACCAGAGACTCAACGAGCCAGGGGTGCGGGTTTTATCACTGACCCACCGCGGCTCCAGAAAGTAAGTTTATGACTGTAATAAAAATTATAGTGTCTGTACAAATATATGCCGAAAATTTCAGGGATGTGTTTGTCCTGACCAAATAATTAAAAATTGTTCAAATGAACGTAAGTTGAAAAACACTTAGATTTTGAAATGTGGAATTGTTTCATAAACTGTCACAAATAATCAATATCATACGGACTACCTCCGAAAACGAAACGAATGGGCCAATATTTAGGAGAACGGGACATAACAAATACAAGTGCGTCCCGGCAGACAGTAGTATGATCATACCAAAACATTTTCTGTAAATGCCATGTCCAATTTGAAAAATAAAAGTGTATTTTATATACACTGACCAGCCGAAACATTATGGACACCTAGTTAATATTGGTATGCCTACCTTTGGCTCAAAAGACAATAGCAATGCCGTTTGGCATGGAAGCAATGGAGCCTTGGTAGGTGGCTGAAGCCATGGTGCACCATGTATATATAAAGTTAGTTTATAAAAGTTGCTGGAAATTACGTTCCCATTACGATTCATCCTTTTCGCACTGTCTGGAATACACTGAAGAGTTACGTATATTCTCACAGACATTGACTTGTAAGTTGCCTAACATGCCCATATTTGCTACAGATATTAGTTGCATATAATGTCCCCAGGTAAAACTATTCATTGGGTTACAGTTGACCATATTGAAAACTATGAATAGAAAATTATTGATGGTATGGAACTGCTTAAGTTTAATGAAAGTGTGGTATATTACGAGAATATTAATTTGTAATTTGTTTCTCTCTCAGTTAACCAAGAACTGTAATTATCCATACGTGCAAATGACATTAATTCCGGGGCTGTTACTCTACAAATTGTACTTAATTTTCAATACCGAAATATGAATTGTAGATATGTACTCTGTTGAATATGACTTTATGACACTCAACACACAATACACTGATAGTTCCATTTGATCTACAATTTTCTATATACAGTTTGCATTTTCATGTAATATTACATCCACTAATTCTACACATACTTAAAGCCCGCTAATATATTTTAACTTCCATGCATTTGAGCTTTCCTACGATATGCTCACTTCCTATACTATTACCATAACGTAATTGCGGCACGACTCCGACTCCTATACCTTTAAATTTACACATATTTCGACACATGTTCGTATGAACTCTTTTTACTTGTTTGGCTGAGAAGAAAAAAATATTATAAAATCTTCAACATATATTTATATACAGCTTATACATTGAAGCCATTCTTCTTGTAGCACAGCCTCTAGCTTAGATAGAGACGAAAGAGGTGGAAATCGACGACGAATCCTGTTAACCAAAACAGTCCACAGAGGCTCGATAATATTCAACTCTAAGGATTGGTTACAGGGAAGATGTTGAACCCCATCAGCATGTTCTTGAAACCAATCGTAAACAGGACCAGCGGTGTGAATAGGGGGATTATGATCCTGGAATATGGCTTTCTCGTCTGGAAGTAAAGTTGGCACCACTGGGTAGGCTTGGTCACCCAAAAGTTTTCTACACAGTTCTCTTGTGAGCCGATCGTACACAATTTTGTTCTTATATACTGTGGTCATTTTTGATGCCCTCTTACTAGTTCCTATGTTACAGATATTAATTTGCATATCATCTTCTTCTTCTTGTTCACCTTAACCATAGGTTGGTGGGCAACACGGAAATTTTAAAACTTGTTTCTCTCTTGGGAGAGCTGTTTTATACTTTGATAAGGCCTCTTCTTCGTAACTGCATCTAGATATTCTATCCTTGGTCTTCCTCTTCCTGGTTTTCCTTCTACCTTTCCCTCTATCAGCACGGTGATCCAATCGGAGTGTCGAATAAGATGGCCAAACATGCTGTTTCTTCTTTTTCCTATTACTTTCATGATATGTCGTCCTTCATTAGCTTCCTTTAGTATGTCTTCATTCCTTTTTCTTTTGGTTCATGATATGCGCAGTATTCTGCGCCAACACCACATTTCAAATGCTTCCAGCTTGGATATTTCAGCTTTTCTTAATGTCCACGTCTGTGATCCGTACAGCGCCACGCTCCATACCCGTGTCTTAATAAATCGTTTACGAACGTCCAGCGACACATTTCTTGATGTTAATAATCCTCTTTTCCTATTGAATGCTTGTTTAACCTGCGCTATTCTGGAACTTACGTCTTTTTCACTTCTTCCGTCCGAGGATATTAGACTTCCTAAATAGGGAAACGTCTTAATGTCTTCGATTTTCTCTCCATCTAGCCATACGTTTGCCCCTTCCTGTCCTGCTCTTGTGCACTTTATCACTTTCGTTTTCTTCTTATTTATCTTCATTTTGCATGTTTTTTCCAGTTGATCGTTCAAGTTTGAAAGTGCTTCCTCCATGTCCTCATCGTTCTCCGCTATCAATGCTATATCAACAAACCTTATTGTGCTGAAAACCTGACCATTTACTTACGCCTTTCTCGTTTTTATCCAAGAATTCTTTCATAGCCTCTTCTATATAGAAGTCCACATCCTTGCCTCACTCCTTTACTTATTCTTACTTCTTTCTGATCTCTTCCTATAACAGCTGTCTGGTTTCTATAAAGTGGTATATTATTCTTCTGTCTTCCACTTTCAGATTTTTCAATGCTCTGAACATATTCCAATCTACGTTGTCAAAAGTTTTCTCTATATCTACAAATGCTATCACAATTGGTTTGTTTATTCTGATGTGCTGTTCTATGATCAGCCGTAGATTCAGTATTGCTTCCCTTCTTCCTCTTTTCCTCCTGAATCCAAACTGGTCCTTCGACAGCCGTTCTTCGATTTTTCCTTCTATTCGTTGTGTGATAATTTTGCACAGTATTTTTGATGCATGGGAAAGCAAACTTAACGTTCTGTGTTCTTCGCATTTCCGTGCGCCTTTCCTCTTCAGCATAGGTACCAATATACTTTTGTCGAAGTCTCTTGGCATTTTTCCCGAGATGTATATTTCATTAATAAGATTAAATAGTTTCTTCTTTGTTGCTATTCTGAGATTCTTAATCACTTCCGTTGGCGTTTGATCTATTCCTGGGTTTTACCATGTTGCATTTTCTCCAATGCATTGTCAAATTCGCATTGCAAAATTGATGGTACTAATTTATTTTCATCGACGTCTTCTTCCTTCTCTATCTCTTCTTCGTTCACTCTATCTCCTTTGTAGAGTTCTTCAATGTATTCCTTCCGTCTTGTTATCTGCCCGTTTTCTATTAGCGTTGTTCCGTCTTTGTTTATGATAATGTCTGTGCGTTTCTTTTTCTCGCCGAACTGTTTTCTAATCTTTCTATATGCAGTTTCTGTATTGCCTTTGACTACATTTTCCTGAATTTCTTTGCATAAATTGTTTATCCAGTTTTCTCTGGCCTTCTTTATTTCTCTGTTTATGTGATTTCTGCACCTTCTGCATTCCTCTTCTTTGTTTATTATCTTGAACTGTCTTCTTTGCTCCGTCATTTCCAATATTGCTGCTGTTTTCCATAGTTTATATTGGCTTCTTGTTTCTCTTCCTATGTGCTCGTCGGCAGCTTTTGTAATCCCTGCTTTTATAGCTTCCCATTTCGAGTCGATGTCATCACCTGCTAAAGCCACTGTAGACGTCTCTTTGTCTGTCGCATTTGCAAGTTCCCTTTTCATGTTTTCATTTCTTCTTAGCTTGATTTTTTCCATCTTCTGTTTGGTGCTACCTAGGAGTTCACTTTTCATCAAAACTAAATTATGGTCTGAGTCAATGTCTGCTCCTAGGCAACTCTTACTGTTTCTTCACTTGATTTTTAAGCGCTTGCTAAAGAATTAATAGTCTATTTGATATCTTTCTTTGTCTACTGGTCTTGTCCATGTGTATCTTGTTCTTAGTGGTTGTTCGAAGAGAGTGTGTTCGTTACAGTTAGATTGTGGCTTTTGCAGAACTCAATTAATCGTGTACCTCTGGCATTCTGTTTTCCTAGGCCGAAATTCCCAGTTACATTCTTTTCTTTGCCTTCGCCGACTACTGCGTTCCAATCACCCATGATGATTAAATTGTCCTGGTCTTGGACTTTCATCAATACTTCTTTTATTAGCTCATAGGTTTCTACTACTTCCTCATCTGTATAGCTTGATATAGGCATATATACTTGGATTATCGTCATATTTCTCGATTCGGTTGCTATCTTCAACATTATTATCCTTTCATTGTATTTCCAACTGCCTATAACTTTCTGTCCTATCTACTTATTCAAGACAAAACCGACTCCTGCTCTACCGTTTACCGCTCCTGAGTAAATCATTCTGAAGTCTCCGCTCCACATGTCTCCTTTATTAGGCCACCTAACTTCGCTGATTCCCAAGGTATCTATCTTCATGCGTTCCATTTCTTTCTTCGATTTTCCAGTTTTCCACACTGTAACAGCGATCGCACATTCCAGGTTCCTATCCTGCAGGGGTTTGTTTGATGACGACCGAAGAGGCCCTGCTGTGTTTCCCTCCACTGCCGGGGACGACCCTCTGTGAAACAGTAGTGTCGTATTCCCTAACATTACATTCTCTTATTTCTCTTTCCATGTTTTTTCTAGGGACTGAGTAAAGTGGTGGTGTCCCAGGTCCTTCCACCTCGCAGTGAAACAGCCATAGAGGACGTCCTGTCGCTGCCTGTTTCTGTCCACATCTGAGCCTTGCCGATGTCAATCATCTTCAGTCTCAGTGTGGTAATGGTAGAGCTGCTGCCCATCTCTCTTCGTCTGACTCCTACCCCTAAAGACCTGTCCGGCATAGGAAGCCCTCTGATAGCGAAGCTATCTCCGGCATAGCTCTTGGGATCATTAGAGTACGCAAGCCCTCCCACCGCGGCAAGGTGGAGATATTGAGGGAGGGAATTTGCATATGTATTAATTATTTACATATAAATGTGTGTATTAATTGGGTTTAATTATTTTCTCAAGGCTTGGATCTAAATATATACACATGTGTGTGGTTAAATTCCATAATTTGATTATTTATATTATTTATATAAATTGTATGTTATGCATTCTATTTAGAGAAGCGAACCTTTATATAGGGATTTAATTCCTTACCAATTCCTTCTCTAGATAGCTAGACTGGTCAGTTAGCAGTTAATTTTTCAAATGAAGTAATGGAGTAAAAGAAAGGAGAGGAAGGGAGGAAGATGGTAGCTTTCCACGAATTTTAAAAATAAACGTATTTTTCCTTTTTGTCTCTTGAAGCATTTTTAGTCTTTGGGTTCTGCAATGTGTTGACAGAATCAGAATCTCATATAAGTACTGTTAATCACTCCAGCGGTTGTTATTCAATATCAATGAACCAAATGGTCAAGCAACTGCCTCCTGCTTCTGGGTCTCTTGGATCAACCACCTTGAAGTAGGTTCCCCTGTTTAGGAGATTCACACAACTTTTCTTCTGTACTATTCCTAGCGCTTCACGTAAGAGTATGTGAAGTTAGTCTCATATATTTCTTTATTTCTGAATAGGAAATTAGGCTTTTATCCTTTTGATATAAGAATTTAGTAAGGTCTTTTAAAGACGTTGTTGCAATCCTACTCTGTGAACGAATACTGGATTTTGATTATGTTGTATGGCACCTTTGTCAGGCTGCAGGAAAGGGTAATTTGTGTACGGATTAACGAAATTCTAGTCTGTATAGGAAGTAGTAGTGAGATTTTTATTTTGGGTATCGAACTTTTCATATGTGGGTACGATTGCCTGAGAGTCTCAACTTTTAGTATTAAGTTTGGTCTGCCTCCTAACAGTCCTTTGTAAATTAAGACTGGGCTGAGCTGCTTGTTCACGAATGCATGAAAAGTATCCAGTCCACAGCCCTGACTTTCTATAGAATAACTAAAAATCAGAATCTCGAGGTTTTATAGTTTTTTTTTTCATAATCGCCAAGATACGTGACAGAAGAGGAACACTAACACCGCCGTTGTCCACGAAGAGGGTACACAACACACTGCACGGCCTTCATCGGCACCAGTTTTGGCTGATCACCCCTTCTTTCAGCTTGTCTGGCGCTCTGACAAATCTAACCAACCCAAGCCTCTTAGCTTCTCTGGAGATCTGAGGTCTCCTGCTCACTTAGCTTGCCTGGAGCTCTGGGGAACCTTAAACACACACTCTCTCTCTCTCTCTGCTTGCCTGGGTACTAAGAGTTTCTAACCACAACTACCTAGCTTGCCTGGAGTTCTTTGGGAGCTTAACCTCTCTTTGATTGCATGGAGCATTGAAAATTCCTAACCATAACCTTGGTGGTGCTCTGTGGATCCTTCCTTTGGATGCCTGGTCCTTGGGACACTTATTTTACCATAAAAACTACTCAGAGAACATTTTATTGGTCTGATCACAATTAGAGTGATTTTCTATGTTATATATTTGTATATAACGAGTCTTTTTTATAATAAAAAGTTGTAGGAAACAATTAAAAATCCCGTGTGCTTTAGCAAGGTAAGTTTCCAACATATAATTACAATGTTATTCATTGCTTTCTACTTCACCAGATCAGTTATTGTTTTGGAACCAGTAACATTTGCAATTAACTAACTTTCTGAGAAAAAGAAAGCTGAATAACCTTTGTTGTCATACTGTAGCATTGTAATTGTTTGTGGGAATAAAGAATACACGTTTGTAGTCTTAATTTTCGTTATTTATTAAGTGGACGTAGGTTAATGATTACCGTTCTTGCTTCGCAATCGGGAAGTCCCGCGGTCGAATACGGTGGCCGGCCATCATGACAGTTTCCCAAATTCTACGAGGCGAATAACGGAAAACCGGGATGGTATCTTTGAATATAGGCCATGACTGACTGTTTTCCACTCCCTTTGATACTGTTGTTGTTAATGATTCCAGAATACATTGGCGTCACACGTTGATTCGAAAGTTGGTTAAATAAATAAATTGTAAACCTATTTATAACTTTATCAAAGGGTTCGTATAAATCAGCTTTGTACTAAGACAAAGTTATCCTGCATGGGTATACAATCAGTGGTATAAATCCCTTTTTACTTTAGCTTTGATTTGTGGAAACTTTTTTATTGGAAATATATTTATGTTCGTGCAAATGTCGTCACAATCCTGAAATATGCTTTCTTTTATTTCACGTCTCTTGTGTGTTTTGTTTCTTTTTATTATGTCTATAGCATCCATTACACCCACATATTGCTTCTATATATTGAATGTATTTTTGTAGCCTGAAATTTTAATAATACTAAAAAGAAGCTTTATGTTCATTTTTAAATTGTATCTTTTGGAAATGCTCTTTAATGTAATTATCACTCTAAAAAATTATGGAAGATCCACCTTTCCCTCTTTGCATACCGGATTCCATTTTTGCCCCTTCTACTTTTTCCTCAATTTATTAACTTCTTTGCTTCTTATTACATGACAAGTAAATGAAATGAAATTTTTGAGCTTTACGTCCCAGAATTATGCCGGTTAAGCTAAAGGAGACGGTGATGATGAATGAATGAAATGGTGGAATGAAGAAAGTGGGAGGAAACGGGAGAACCCCAAGAAGACCCACGCACACGATGTTTGTCCACCACAAAGTTCACTTGGCGCGAGCTGGGATCGAACCAGGGACCCCAAGCACCAGAGGTGAACGCAGGTGCTTGACAAGTGAGAGGACTCAATTCCTTAAATCGTGTCTTCCATATCCAAGAAGAATTGAATGAAAATTCAGATTGAAAAAGTACGAAGCGTGCTAACCAAAGCACCGGAATGGTACTCAATTGCCCATTCAGTCGCACTTTTTCACTCTCAATTTCTTTCTTATTGTCTGTGACTTTTATAGCATATCCTTAGGAGAACTATTTATTTTCTTATACAAATCTTTTTCTTATTAATTTTTTCACTTCCTAAAACTAATAGTGCTTGATACAGGGAAATAATTTACATATGATTATTCTTAACAGAATATCATGCGGTCACAATTAAAAAACAAAATATCTTACCTGAATAATAGCGGCCGTTTGTCTTTTATGGCGATTAAAGGACTTAAACTAGTTGTTAAAAAGTGCAAACGAGGATAAGGCACTAGATTGGTGTAGATTTCATTCATATCCACATTTAATGTTCCTGGAAATCTCGCTGAACTGGAAATAACAATGGGAAATTTGACAGTTTAATTTTGTAATCTTTTCTTCTTCATTTTTCTTTTTGTTTTAAACATTAAAAAAAAAAAATGAAACCTTTCAGTTTTACGTTTCACGGTTAATCCCTGTAGGCTAAAGGAGACGGTGATGATGAGTATGAATGAAATGGTGGAAAATGTGTGGAAACCCCGAGAACCCCCCCCCCACACACACACACAATGTTTATCCACTACAAAGCCTACTTTGCGCAAGTTGAGATCGAACTAGGAACCCTACACACCAGAGGTGAACGCTCCACCACTGAGTCACCGCAGCCCACTTCCTTTTTAAATATTAAACAATGCATTTATATATATATCGAGCAAACCATTAGTTAAAATGTATTTCTGTTGAACGATTGGATACACAATATGCTATCTCATTTATGCTTACAATTTAAAGTTAATACTTCATTTAATTTTGTTTCATACAAATATAAGAAGTAATATTATTGTAATTTTTACATATATATTTAATTTAGCTATGGAAAGATAATATAACAAATAATTGTACCTCGTCAAGTGTAGCAACATATTAGCGACAATACAATTCATATCCTCATAAGGCTTGTCCATATTCCTCCCTGGAACCAAATTATACACAGACTCTGCATCGTTGGCCATTAATAATTGCTTGTAGGTTTTAGTACAAATGTCAAACAGAGCCTAAAACAATGAAAAGAACAACAAATACATAAATTAAATAAATATTTGACATAAAAATATGGACAACAGTTTAGGTTTTGTAAATAGGAATACAAAGTAGAAATTGAATCCAATTTCTAAGGACAGAAGTCAATTGAGGGATTTTGTGAACGCGGCATTGAACCTCCGGGTTCCATAGGCCATAGAGTTAGTTAGTTAGTATATCTATTGTATTGGTATTACGCAAGGCAGTTGATGCTATTTTTCAAATTGAAAACCTTCAATTATTTTTAAAGGCTTTAGTTAGATCCCAATGCCACTAAACTTGCTTTTTAATCACAAAGGATATTTACTTCTATATATATTTGTTTAGTTTATATTTCCTTAAAACAATAGCATAGCAGATGTGTCAGATATATCTACACCGACAAGTACACTGTCTGAGTAAAAAGTAAAGGGTATTGTCAAATTATTAGACTCCCAAACTATGCCACGTATAATTGTCGGAAGTCTTATGGAACGGCTTTGTCCGTCCATCAGTTGACAGGTATCAGAACAAAAATGGTAATCAATATTGAGATGCGGTTTTTTGCAATCGATTCAGTATCCAAAGAATAGGTTCCATCTCCTCTGTTAACCCTCTATTCAAAGCGGAAGAGGTTTAAATTAGCCATTTTCGGATTCAATGTTTATCGCAATAAAACAAAACAGTAATAGCGAGAAGCGGTTTTCTGCAAATGATTTAGCTTTTCAAGACAATATACCATGACTATCTACAACAGTGTAGCTAAACCAAAAGTAGTTCAAATTAACTATTACTTCCAGCTTCAATACTGGCTTTTGAAAAGTAAAAACGATAAATGTAAAAATGGTGTATTTTCTTGCAATTCATTCAGTGGTTAGAAGGTTTTTGTAAAAATTCAAAATTCTGTAAGGTGGCTTTTCCCCAAACATTTGGGGACCAGTTTTTTGTAAGTTACTCTCTACACTATTCTATATAGTGTATGTAGTTTGATACGAAAACAGTTTACATTGCAATTAGTCTAAGAATTATGGACGGAATCGAACGTTGTCAACATTTAAATCGCACATAAAACCAACAACGACAAAAAATTCAACGGAATCTTTCCCATCTAACTATTCGAAATGAAATGAAATCTTTAAAATTTTACGTCCCACGGTTATGCCGGCTAGGCAAAACAAGACTGTGATGATGAGAAATGAATGAAATGGTGGAAGGAAGACAGTGGGAGGAAACAGGAGAACCCCGAAAAAACTCATGCACACGGTGTTTGTTCACTCCAAAGCTCACTTGGCGCGAGCTGGGATCGAACTGAGGACCCTATGCACCAGAGGTCAGCGCTCTACTACTGAGCCACCGCCTCCTCCATCTAACTGTTTACCGCATAACAAACAATTTTGTATGTATTTCAGAGAAGTATAATACGGAAATGACCTTCAATCGATCTGAACATAATGTAACCATAACGACAGTGTTGCCAAAGGTTAATAGTCAAAAGAGTATTTTTTGATTAAAAATATTGAATACATTTGACACCTCAGACACGTGCATTATATACATGTATATATACTAAATTTATGGTTCATAAACTTTCAAACGAGGTATAACATGTTATGATACGACGATTTGAGGTTGAAAATAGTATTCTTTTAAAAATTTTCCTTAAGACGGTTCCTGCAAAAAAAAAAAAAAAAAAAAAAAAAAAAAAAAAAAAAAAAAAAAAAAAAAAAAAAAAAAAAGGATATGTAGTGCATAACTCTCTAGACTGTAGTGCATAACTTGACACAAAAATAATTTATGTTGCAATTAGTTCCGAATCGAGTCAAGATTTGGTCTTCGTTGATTCTATTATTATTATATTACATGAACAAAATGTACCACACTCTTTCCCTATACTCCATGTTTACACAGTTACCTTATTATTGGCTTTTTTGTTTACGTGTTCAGTTATTGTCAACAGAATACAGTCAAATTCCTGTCTTTATAATTAGAGTACACCAAGTACCAAGTTACGTACCTCATTTTCAATGGGAAAAACACAACTTGCATGTTCAATTAGCTCTCTGGTGGCTAAGAGGGCGTTGTAAGGAGAGGTAATAACATCGTCATTCGTTGAAGGATACACGCAAGTAACAAACCTGGAAGTAAAATAGTAACACTGTTGTTTATTACAATAGCTTATGAATCAGTGTAATTTTAAGGATAAGGTACAGAACAAATTCCATGTTAGGCCTAATAAACGATACCACCCAGACATCTACAACCAACATATACTATGAGATGTTAAATCCAGCAACTATCAATATCCTTCATTTAATTACCTTTAACCAACACTTTATCATATGACGCTCACATTTAATAATACTAAATGATGTACTCTCGTTTTACATTATTTTCAATAATTACAATACTCTGTGTATTAACATAACATATAATACTGTATTTGTTTATCTGTTTTTAAGTTTATACTACATTTTGAGGACTTTCCGCCCAACTCATTACCACATCAACAAACACTCAATAATACTGTTGACACACATAATCTATATTATAAAATTGAAAGTGACTATGTTTGTGACTCTTTAATCTCTTGAGCCAGCTGACTGACCTCGATAACATTTTCAACATAGATGAGGTTCGGACCTGGGATAGTTTTTATCATATCATTTTGACAGTGCAACTTAGGGGAGGGGGAAGAGGAGATATATATTTAAAAATGATAAAAAGTTACCAATATTGGTGTCGAATTCATAGTTTTCAGAGTCGCTGAGATGAACAGTGACACTTCCGATTCTGTTTAAATCCAAAGTCACTCAGCAACTTAGGGGAGGTGGAGGGGGGAATATATAAAAATGATCGAAAATTACCAATATCAATGTCGAATCCATAGTTTTCGGGGTCTGTGAGATGAACAGTGACACTTCCGATCCCGTGCACTGCAACATTGGGGAGGGGGAGGAGGGAGATTTATATATCATTATATAATATATAACATTGAAAACGACCGATATAAGTGTCGAATCTATAGTTTCGGGGTCGACGGAACATTTGATACTTCCGATGCCGTTTAAATATAAATTTAGCCACGCAACAGGAGGGAGGAGAAGGACGAAAAATATAAAAATGATCGAAAACTACAGATATCAGTGAGTGTTTTACTAATAAGAAAAAGCGACTGACTAACGAAACATATTACTATTATTTTAAAATTTAACCCATCGAAGCGGGTAATTGATGCTAGTTACATATAAATGGAAACATGGCTTACATTGAGAATCTAACAAATGACTATGAACGCTAAAGACAAGCTAATTCAGTGTTCAGTAGTCCAATAGAGGACAAATACAAATAACTAGTACACGATTCAATTATCTTAGTTAAATGCTTTTGGTTCTTTTACTGGGAGGAGGGAGGGTCTATCTCCATATTGTAATATGCTACAAATACATAGACTTATGAAACAGAATTTCTGTATAAAGTATGTTTACCGTACCTTTCAATGTGTGGGTATTCATCTTCCAAAATTTTAAGTGTAGCAGTTCCAACACCAGAACCAGTTCCTCCGCCTAAAGAACTTAATAAAAGAAAACCCTGAAGGCTATCACAGCGCTCCACGGACTTACGAATCACTTGAAGTAAAGAATCATGGTAGTGATTTCCATGCGTTTTATTGCCAACAGCCCTGTACGAAAAAATAAAAGATATTCTTTCTTTATAAGAAAATTTCAAAAATAATACTTTTACATATTTGAATAAATATTAGTTAATGTGGCAAGAAACAGTTCTTATCAAACAGTTTTCTTTGTACTACGCAAATCTTTTTAGCTTAAAAGTAACTTCTTTATCTGAACAAAAATTTGGATAGTTTGTTTTATTTTTAATAATTATTTAGAAAGGATTTTTTTTTTTTTTTTTTTTTTATGTATCAATCTAAATCAATGTGGCATATTCCAACAACAAATGCATTTCAGTGAATAACAGTGATATATGTCCAGGTCTTTTCTGAAACATTGTAGCATGTTCTAGCTAAATGCAAATCTTTTCCTTTTCCTTAATGCTTTCACATTAGCTTATGTAGATCCTAAATTCATTTCATTCAAGTAATGTTCAAAAATAATCTAATATTTATCCCTTCTGTACTCTAACCACAGGATACGAAACACCTTTCAAAAAAGGAAATAAATACGGTATTTAAAAGAGACAAAGAACCAGGTAGGTAAATTATGGAAAAACATAACTCTTGAAAGTTTAATTACTGTATTTTTCTACGTGACTATATATCTCACTCAACAAGTGATTACCATCCGATAAAATTTGTATTTCTTGTCCAGTTTAGAGCATTTCTTTCTCATTATTTACCTTGAACTTACCAAACTCTTAATCTATTCCTAGTTAAAAGACTCTGAAAACGGTCGAAACCTTGATTACCGAAAACTCAGCAACTGAATACAAAGATAATTGAAAAGGAAATTACGCCACTTGGTATGTACGTTTGTACATTCAAACTGAAACTATAAACAGTAGGGGCAGCTCGATGAAGAGAATAGAAATATTGGCTGCCAATGGCATTCCTGGTCGTAGCAGCTACGGTATATGGTAGGAGCTTACGTGCTTCGTGTGCCATTCTACAGCTACAAACTCTTTTGTAAGGAGACAAGTGCAGGAAATATTTATTCTCACCGTCAGTTCTATCCGTGAACTCTGAATTGTTTGAGAAATAGTTATTTCGTTTATTGTATTGTGTTTGTAATTCTGTGAGGTGCATGTGTGTGTGTGTGTGTGTGTGTGTGTGTAAGTTAGGGAAAGTGTGTGCAAACAAATATAGACTAAAAGACACGCCATAGCGTTAAATAAGCCAAACAAATTACCTCTTGCAGCAGTTGCAGACATTACGAAATAGGAAATCTTTGAGTTTTACGTCCCACGGTTATGCCGGTTAGGCTAAAGGAGACGGTTACGATTAGAAATGAATGAAATGGTGGAATGAAGAAAGTGAAAGGAAACGGGAGAACCCCAAGAAAGCCCACAATCACGGTGTTTGTCCACCACAAAGTCCACACGGCGCGAGCTGGGATCGAACCAGTGCAGACATTACGGTTCCAGCACAAAGCAACAAATATATTAGAACAGGAAAGAGCAAACGCAGATGACAAAACTGGATTCCTAGCGGATGAAGAACTGGAATTCGAAATGAAATACACTCTGAATGTTCTAGAGGAGGAACATCATTAAATAAACAATCAAGAAGCTAGTGTAGAAGCGGAAGGGGGTAATCACACAATAGATTCCGACGATGCCGGCAGAACAGCAAGTGTCCAAGAGAGTATGTCAGACGCATCACTTCCATCACCAGCGAAACGCAAGGAAGGTGCTTCACTCTTGGTTGAGAAGACGAAACAAATTATTAACTACATGACACAACATTCAAACCACGGTAAAAAAGACAATATGTAACCAATTTCGCATTAGCGAGTGGACCTACGATCGTGTTCTTAAGAAAAGAAATAAAGGACTATCACGCGAAGACAAGAGTTCCCTTTTACGGGAGGCATTGTACATGCAGTTTATACACACACGTGAAGTACTTTTGCAAACGGTATCAGACAGTGATCTTCAGCGAATGGCATGCCACGTTGCGCGTGATATTGGGTATGAACAGTTTAAAGCCTCGGAGGCCTGGCTACTGAACTTCAAACGACATTATAATATCGGGTTACGGAAAGTGACAACCTTTAAAACAAGACTTCACCATAAGCGCCAGCCACAGACTGTTAAAGACTATGTTCACAGCATAAAATAGACGTTGCCTAAATTTTGAGTTTAAATATGTCTGTAATGCTGAACAAACTGGCTTTCAATTTGAAATGCATCGCCCGAGAACTTTGGATATAAAAGGCACAAGGAAAATTGACATCCTTACAATAAATGTAAATGCTTCGACATATTCCTACACAATCATGTCCTTAATTAATTTAAAGGGAGAGTTAGTAGGTAAGCTGTTCATTGTTCTCCACGAAAAGAACGGAATAGTGCCTGTAATATTGCAGACTGGATTTAATAGGTTAGTGCAGAAATTTGGCAATATACATGTGACAGCATCAACATCTGGTAAAATGGGATTACATGAACTGCGAGAATGGTATGTGAATTGCTATAGGTCGAATGCAGGTAGCAGGAATTTACTTATGGTGAATAGCTGGGCATCATTTAATAATGAAGAAGTGCGACGTACAACAGTTCTACCTGGGAAATCAGTGGAAGTGCGACAAATTCCAAAAGGCACCACCGACATAATTCAACCTTTGGATGTATTTTTTTTAGACAATACAAAACATATTGGTGTACCATATGTGATTATGCAATAAAGGACGAACATTTCCATTCAAAACTGCATGACAGATATACTATTGTCAGTCTGCATTCCATTGTGTACAATTAATTTCAGTCTCTTCACTTCACAGGATATTGATGATCCGATCGAATGGTTCCAGGTACTGAAGAAGTACGCTTTCAATATTCCCGGCATTAACTTTTGTGATATTTGTGACGCTTCAATTTATATTAGGTGCTCTGCAAGATTTTGTTTTGACCATTTTATGAATGCTGAGGACTTGCATATCTCTCATTGCCGTAACTTTTTCCTGTAAGAACGCTATCTCTGGAGCTATGTTTATTGTCACTATAGTTATCTGTTATCTGCTACAAACAACGAATTTTTCAACATTCAAAGAACTGTAAGTTGTAAACTGTTCTAGATATGAACAAACTAATTAGTGTATGAGATTGGGTGGAAAAAAATCATTGTTGTTTGATACCTCACATGGCCCTCTTTGAAAAAGTTGACTTCGATCCAATGTGGTGGATTTCAAGATGGCGGTCATGATCCGGAATGCCATAAAAACATCCCTCTTAACTCGATTTACATAGTTGAAGTCATAACTATTGTTCCTCCATCTATTTCGAAAAAAAAATCGGTCTTGCAACTATCAAATTATAGTGTACATGGCTTCCTCACATTTATGTTTCTATTTCGTTTTCCCATGTTTCTAGTGCTCATTAGCACCTAAAATTTTTGCCAGTGTCTTATATTCAACCTTACACTAGGACAGTAGTTGTTTCCTTTTGGTAACGCAACGGCGAACTGCTGAGGTCTACTTGTTAGTCTTTAGAGCTTTAGACTGAGTATTTGTGGACTTTTGAACTGATGTTGCTGAAAGCATACTTGGAAGTGTTTCACTTCCAGAACGCAAGATAAGTGGAAGGTCTATTCTTACAGACTATCCCTTGTGACTTCGAACAGAAGTATGAGGACATTTCCCTGTTCAAATCTTTTAAAATTTTTCAGTTTAACGTTTCACGATTATGCCCTGTTAGACTAAGAGAGACAAATGAATGATGATGGAACAATTGGTGGAATAAAATTGTGGGAGGAAAAGGGAGTACCCCGAGAAAACCCACGGACACGATGTTGTCTATCACAAACTTACTTGGCCGGGGATCGAACCAGGGACCTCACGCACCAGAGGTAAGCGCTCTACCACTGAGCCACCGTGCCCCTTTCCCTGATCAAGTTCCACGAACAAAATCCAAGCAGTATCCATCCAGGCCATGTAAGGTGAGCAAAAAGCACAAGAAGAAAGGGGAAACTAGATAACTCTGTAAAGCTCTAGGTTCCTTTAGATTTAAAGCAGCGTTTCCCAACCGGTGTGCCGCGAGTGGGCCGCTGGTGTGCCGCGAGGAAATTGAAATAAAATTATTAATTATATAGCAATCAAACTGCAAGACATAGGGAAAAATGTATATTTGCATTTCACATTACTATGAACCTCTACTATGAATCTACAATTTTAAGTTTCACACTGACTTACTTTTCTGTACATTTTTAATGTTGAAAAAAAGTATTTGTTATCATTGTTATGACCATCATTGCTTCTTTATTGTTGCAGACAATTTCGTTACTTGAAATTTTAAAATATCATTCAATAATTTCGACAAAGCAAACGTGCATACAAATTACCTACATTTGTGTTTTAAAAGTAAAAGAGATTTGTTTGTTCGTTCATTATTTAGTGATCTTCCTTCTTTGTGAAAGGTTAGATACAGTTTTCGAAAAAAGAATTGTACTTTTAGAAACCTGAGTCCTATATTTCATTGCGCTTGTTGTCAAGTTTTAAATTAGAATGGAAAATATGCATAATGATTTATCACGGGGAAACACCAGTGATCGAGCTTTCTTCTCTGTGAGATCAGTAATCACAGAGAAAAAATACCACTGTATTTTATATTTACAAATAATAATAATAATAATAATAATAATAATAATAATAATAATAATAATAATAATAATAATAATAATAATAATAATAATAATAATAATAATAATATCTATATGAGTGTGCCGCAAGAATTCAAGTTACATCTGTAGTGTGCCGCAAGTTGAAAAAGGTTGGGAAACGCTGATTTAAAGGAATGTTTTCAAAAAATACCACACAATTCTTGATTATTGAACTATTATATTGTTGTCGAGTATTGTCGTAGTAGTCTGATATTTATGTTCAGGAAACACTACGGGAATATGGTTAACGTATCCACTAATGACTATAAAATATAATATATAGTGTGTCAAATTGTTCTGAAAAATCACTATAAAATCTTGCATGAACTCATTTTTATTTCCAGAAAACTTATATACCAATGGAATAACACAAATACAATTTAGTACATTTGGTTAGGATTAACTAACATTTACCTTTTATGTGCCCTGAAAATCCTAATCAGATAATTATATTCCGGCAACCAATTCTGTTGTCTTTGACCCCAGGTTAAATTGCTTAGCTTCGAGAAAAATATTTGGGAAGCCGAAACTCTTCACTTAGTGTCTGGGTACCCAAAGCAACAGGATTGACTGCCGAAGTCATACCAGGAATATAATCATTTGTTAGAACTTCAAGAGTACATAAAAGCAGTGTTCTTTAAATGAAAATACTTTGAGTTTTTGTGACAGACAAAATATACCTAAAAAAAACTTACCAATTATTTCCAGACCCAGAGTAGCTGGTAAACACAAATTTGTCATCAAATATTTCACCCAACGGACCATTCTTCAGCCGAGAAACAACTCCATCTTCCATATCAATCAATATTGCCTTGAGGTAAAGATCACAATAACATTAATTATCTCTATTTATCTTTAATACAGATTAAAATGCTTACTTATGGAAGGCTTATGTATACAAATTACTATATCAAAGATAATACATTGAAATCTACCTATGTTTGCCAACGTCCCTTTTAAAAGAAAATGTGTGCTTTTCCCAAGTTGCAGAAACTGAACTTGAAATAGCAAAAGAATAGAGTTAAGATATAAACGTTTAACAAAAAGTAGCTGCTGCTTCCTAATAAAAGAACCTTTGGGACATTTCAACTGCGATCCAACTGCTGGATGACGACGACGATGATGATGATGATGATGTAATAATAATAGTAATAATGAAATATTTTAGTTTTACGTCCCACAGTTATGTCGGCTAGGCTAAGGGAGACGGTGATGAGAAATGAATGAAATGGAGGAATGAAAAAAGTGAGAAGAAACAGCAGAATGCCGAGAAAACCACGCACACGGTGTTTGTTCACTACAAAGTGCACCTGGTGCTAGCTGCGATCGAACCACAGATTCCATGCACCAGAGGTGAACCCTCTACCACTGAGCCACCGCGGCCCTGTAATAATAATAATACAAGATGTCAGCCATATAGGTCTTAGGTGTTCCTGTTCATTCGACAGCTACGAAGGCTAAAAGTTACTTAAAACACTTAAGATGTTTGTAATTACTTACAATCACAGTTATTGACTGGCGTTGTAGCAGTTGATAACAGCTTGGTTTGTGGGTTAATTTCAAATTTAATACCTTTTTCTGCACCAAGGCTATAAGAGTTGTGGACCTACACACCAACGTGTGCTCCATGACGATAGGAACTATACGACTTCCTACCAGAAATAGAGCTAGGTCTCCTTATGCTAGCAATAAACCCACTACGAAAATCTAAGAGTTTATAAAGTGTATATTGGTACAGAAATTGCAAATTTCACGTCTTGTACTTAGGGAAAAAAAAAAAGCTTAACATTCTACGTTTATGCTCTTTAAACTAAAGTTGCCGGATGATTAATGGAGGTAATTTTTGTACTCTCACATCGGAATCCGAAATCGAACCCGAAACCAAGGCATACACATTAGCTACTAGACCATCGGGGACCCCTGGCTTGCACTAGAACAAGATATAACTACTGTAAGATGTTCTCATGAAAGGAGCAAGATTTCCTTTTAGCTAGAGCAGAAGCCCTAAAGTACCAATGAAGAAGAAGAGTTCTAATAATTGGTAGAACTAAGCACTATCAGAACGAAACAGTGGTAGCACTTGGAAGAGTAAAAATATGGAATTAAACAAGAGAAGTGACGACCCTATATAGACGACAGGTGATGGCTACACGCAGCAAATGACAAAAATGATTTACTGAGTATAATATACGAGGACCCTTTGTGAAAACTCCATTATAGTACAAGAGGCCGCGGTGGCTCAGTGGTAGAGCGTTCACCTCTGGTGCATGGGGTCCTCAGTTCGATCCCAGCTCGCAACAAGTGGATTTTATGGTAGACAAACACCATGTGCGTGGATTTTCTCGGAGTTCTCCCGTTTCCTGTCACTTTCTTCATTCCACTCCATTCATTTCTCATCACCGTCTCCTTTAGCCTAGTTAGCATACCGTGGGACGTAAAACAAAGATTTCATTTCATTTTCCATTACACTACAGAAATATTCGTTTTTCTTATATGTCGGAAAAATATTAATTGACATATAGAAGTGACTAGCTGTGTAAAAAAGCCATAATTACTCAGTTCTTGTATACATGCTACCCTCATTCTCAGCCTGTTTCTCTGTTTGGAGGTTTTTTTTTTTTTTTTTTTTTTTTTTTTTTTTTTTTTTTTTTTGTTTGTGAGAGTACTCCTTGTGAAGATTCTGCCTCCTTAACAGAGTAGGCAGTCAGAGTTCTTTATGTTAAAGAATAGTAATTATCGTGTATAGTAAGGGACACTTCTGGATGTTACACCCATATGGAAATTTACGGCAAAAGTGTATCATCCACAAGTGCCCCTTACTGTACAAGCGACTACTATGTAATGAAGCCATAATCTCGCCTAATTCTTTAGCTCTTAAAAATTCAAGTTTTCTATAAGTCTTTTACAACCAAGGGGAAAACTCCTGCTCTACTAGGTTAATGGCTCCGCCTAGCTGTTAGCATAAATGAGTTTAAACTGATTTCGGAAACACTTAGAGAAGTTTTCATTTCACTTTTCAAAACCAACGGATAAACTAAGATGCCTCATTACCTATAAAACGACAACAGGAGACCTCTTTAACAATAGCGTCATTTCAGATTTTGCTTTGGGGGGGGGGGGAAGACCACTTGATATAAGTAAAATTTCTCGTTTTTCACTGATTTACTACTATTCCACTAATAAAATCTATATAAATCTTAAACTCAGGGGAGGCAATCGCCCCTCCCTGCCCCCCCTAAATGACGCCCCTGCTCTTTAATACTTACTCTTGCTTTTATCTTCTCGTCCTCCATTTCTCGGAGAGATTTAATCTTCCTTCCGCTGAGACCATTTTCCTTCCAGAAGAAACTGGAGAAAGCCTTTCTAACACCATTGTCATATTCCTTTTTCGTGAGAGACGTTGAGCTCACCTTTTTCTTTATACCTTTTGAACTGGGGCAAATGTCATGCTCTTCCAGGGCGCGCAACCAAAATTGGTTCCCTATTTGATTCCCACATTGTCCCACTGGAAGCAAAAAGTACATTTAGAAACTCGCATATAAGCGTATTTTTCTCATCTATATATACATAAAAGTAGTCCTGAATGACTGACTCACTGATCAACACATAGGCCAAATCGCTTAAGCTAGAAACTTTGAAATTTGGACAGTACATAGGATTTGTGACATAAGGTTTCTCTAAGGAAGGATTTTTGGAAATTCGATGTGGAAGAGGTGGCAATTATTATATTAAAATGTTCATATCTCGGAATCTCTTAAGGTTAGAGACATGAAATTTGGTATATGGATTTCTCACTTATAATAACTACACATGCGCTTTGGCATTTTTTGATATTTGATCTTGATTGATTGATCAGGGTGTCTACAAAAATTCCAAAATGAAATTTCGTGACTTTTTCGTGACCTATGCTCTAACCAATCATAAAATTTCCTAACATTTTCAAGAGCGAATTTGGGTGCGAATTAGGCCGAATTTTCATGCATGCGATAGAAACGTATTTTGCTTGCGATTTGGTAGCATCTAAAGCCGACCGTAAACATTTTGGTGGTGAATTTTGACATTTTATAGAACAAAATTTTCCAATCTGTACTTACATTTGCACAGTAAAAAAAAAGCTAAATTTCGTGACTTTCATGACCGTTTTCTGACTTCGTGACAGACACCCTGTTGATTGAATTAAGGCCCCTTTCAGCAACGAGGCTATATGAGACATTGACCGACAGCTTAACGTGGAATTTGAAGCACATGACGATTTCTTTATGAAAGACGCCAAAGGAAGAACGCAAAATATTTCACATCTCAAAGGAACAGCAAATATATTGTTGTCGGATTCAAGCGGCGCGGGAAAAGATCAAGCCCTACTAGTTGATCACGTAAATCCCAGCCCACAAGTTGATATAGAATTGCTGCAGCCGATGAGACAAGCAAATGGCATGTGGATAAGGCTATTAAAAATATCATCACATGTAAAAAGAGGACTAGAACGTCATCACCATCATCCACGGACAAAACACACTAGAAAATTTGGTACAATATCACATTGCTGGATAAACCACTGACAGAACTCCAGTCTGGGCGCGAAATCCTTTGGCCTCATTTTTGCATCCTTGTGTGTGATGGGGATGTAATTGCCAGTCTCTTACACTGTGTTTCAAAACGTATACTTGACGGGCAATTGCACGATGTTTGGTTATGGATATTCTTACAACAACCCACCATCATCTTTCCAAACTCTGGTGCGCGAACACTTCGCCGTGCAGCACCTTAACCATTTCGCTCGAAAGATCCACTCTCTCTAATTTATTTCCTATTAACGGCGAGAAATATCTTCCGAATCGTTCTGTTCGGACAATTATATTTGTGCTGCTGCATCGTACATTAAATGTATACTGCCAGGTTTATGAAACATCCAAGTTTTTTTTTTTTTTTTTTTTTTTTTTAAATATATATATATATATATATATATATATATAAAATCCCAGTGGGTTTTATTAAATTTTGTACGAACATTTAAAGCTCTATTCTACTTAAAATACCATTTAAGCATTCATGTTCCTATTATCAAGAAACTATGGAATTCCCTACTCGCACAAAGGGGTTCAAATTCCTGGGAAATAAGCCAGCTGCGCTCAGACTAAAGATTACTTTAGTTTTCCCTAAAACACGCCAAGCAAATACTGGGACAGTATTTCAGGGTCCGGTGCCACAGATGAAATGAACATTTTTTGAAAAAAAATAAAATAAAAAAGTCGTTTTTTTGGAAGAACTGGAATGTTGAAAACTACTTTAAAAAAAAAATCTTATTTCCAGCTGCCAACCTTAGCTTTCTTACAAGATTTTACGATTGAAAGACCTTTGTAACGTAAGATAATCATATTATACGTGACATATTCTACCAGATACACAAAGAAGAATTCGGGAGTTTCACGATATGATTATCCAAATATAGTATTGAGAAAATAGACGTAAATCGTTAGTAATTTGCTTTTGTAAGCGTAACGTTTTCAATTTGTAATAAACTGACACGTGGAGAAAGATAATTTATTATTCGCTTATACTAGTATGCGAGTATGTACTAAAAAGTATTCATTTTTATTTTATTTGTTCCAGATTATAGTTGAACATGGTTGCAGCAAAATTCGATCGAATGCGAATAAAATTCGTTATGTATGGTTCCCACCCATGGTATCCTGGTCTGGAGATTTTCTTTTCATAAATAATGTTTTAGTTTAATTCTGAAACTAGTCGTGAACTGAGAAACTATTGAAAAAAAAAGTAAGAATAATCACATTAAGGTTGTCTTTTCAATCCATGTTTTGAAGTATATTTTTAGAGTTCTTTTTTGAGGGGGAGCTTCGACTGTGGGTTTTAGAAATAAAATTCACGGGATACTTTTAGGTTAGGGAACATTCCAACAACCCTGATGTCTGCACACGCGAGTGAAGTGTAATTCTCCACCTTCAATTACCAGAAACGCATTACACACTAAACAACTATGATTGTGTAAACACAATTCGATCATGTATTACTTCGTCTGCTAGCGCCATCAAACGTTGAGAAGCGGTTGTTTCTCATGAAAAATACACAGCCACACGTCCATTGTCAAAAAATGAGCAATCAAATATAATGAATCTGTAATAAATACGTTCGATAATGTTACGCAAAATAAAACAGGTTACATCGACAGTCAAACAGCTTCAATTCTGAATTTTACAAAAAGTCGAACTCGAAGTCGATAAGTATCGATTTTTGACGGATATACTAACTGCTCTCCAATAAATTTGTTTTTGATTCAATGAAATATTTAGTATTTGATACAATCCAAATTTAGAACAAATAAATGCATAATAATAAATTATATATGTTGTACTATTTACTTCTCTGGTGTGTTTCTCTCGACGAGGCTGCTGCTGATGGTGTCCCATATCTTGTCAAACTTACCCTTTCCAAATTTAACGTTAAATTTTTAGTTTTGATAGAAAAAAGAACTCAAATACGCTCCTGTCAACAACTAAAGAATTCATGTGTAATATTCATCATCATAGGTATTGTGCCCTTACTGGCAGGTCACTTGTAGCAGTATTTGAATTGTGTTATATTTGAACTCATTTATTTTTTTGATTTGAAGCATGAAGATATCTTGACAGTCCCAAAGAAGAAAATTACAATTAAGTACCAACCTTGTGATATATATATATATATATATATATACAAGAAAAGTTGTGTTACATTAAATTATTTCAACCATTTCTGGGATTTCCATCACTAACTCCTCTTCCTCTTTAGTTATTTCTGCAAGAAGATTGTGGATAGTGGAAAAGTCTTTATATATATAATTTGGAAGTTTCGTTGGAAGGATGTGTGTTTTAACACTGTACAAATTTTCTGTCGTTATTAGTGGCATGCCTTGTACATATTATTTTACAATTTAAATGCTTATGATTTTTCTTTCAAGAATGAAGTCTTAAAATAAAGATGTGAGGTTCTACAAGCTATACAAAAAATTACAGATTTTTCTTTATAATTTTTAATTTTAATGGTTCAAGAATGTCACCTCACGCGGATTAATAACCAACAAATGCCAGGATGGTACAGTCCGCAGCAAAAAACCTGCAACATGAGCATGTAAGTTTATAGTGAAACTACGCCTAACAGCGCAGGGAATCAACATAACGTCTAAGTGGCACGAATCACGCCAGGAGAAACCTCAGTGTCCTCCCCTGCACACTTATTTTGGAGCAAAAGATTTCGTCGCTTCACAATAAACTTACATGCTCATGTTGCAGGTTTTTTGCTGCGGACTGTACCATCCTGGCATTTGCCACGTGTAAATGCGGAAAACCTCACTCAAGATGATTGACCTGAAAAAGCTGTCACTTTTTCGACCAAGTGCCTCCACCGGGAATCGAACCCGTGACCGCTCGTACCGTCCGAAGGTGAGAGTGTTATCGACTACCTCACCCGAGGTCACCAGCTTCAGTTTCATTTGCACTGAAAAAGTCGACAATGGTGGACGAATGTATCTTTCTACTAATTTTCAGGATGCTTAGAGGTAAGTGTGTAATAAGAGTTTACTTAAAAAGCCACATAAAGAAAATAATTCCAGCTAGTATACCTTTCAACTTTACCCAATGAAGTGTGAGGTGATTTTACATTTAAGCACATATAAGCGAGAGAAAAATGAAGTGACTAGGTCAGTCTATCTCAAAGCTAGGAAAGCACATAAGCAAGCTGTTAATGAAGCGAGAAAGCAGCATACTTCGGCAAAAATCGACTCGTCTGGTAATAAGTGTAAACAAGTTTGGGATGTAATTAATACTATAGTTAAGAGTAATCGGACTGCGTTTACTCCTATTCAAAAGAGTTTAGTAATTACTTCGTGAACTCTGTAGGTGAGGTACACAATAGCATTGACAAATCTGATGTAACGGCAGTCAATCTCAGGGAACAATCTGTAAATCCTATACAGGATAATTTTGTATTCAGAAATAAATTTCCACAAATAGTTTTCAACATTGTAAATTACTTAAAGTGTTCAAACACTGTTGATGTTTATGGATTATCGAGTAATGTAACTAAAAAAGTTATTGATTGTATTGTTCTGCCGCTTATCTATTGCATTAACCAATGTCTAACAGGGAATCTTCCTAGAAGGTTTAAAATTAGCACGAGTTGTGCCTGTTTATAAAAAGACCCGAAAATTGTCCATCTAGTTATCGACCAATTTCTCTGGTACCAGTCTATTTAAAAATTCTTGAAACTGTGGTACATATGCAGTTATGTGATTACCTTGATAAGCATAACGTGATTAATGATTGACAGTTTGGTTTTGTAAAGGGTAGATCTATTGTTGGAGCGATCGATTCGTTAGTAAGGAAGGTTATTAGAGGCTTTAAAAATAAGGATTTTGTTCAGGCAACATTTTGTGATTTAAGCAAAGCCTTTGATTGTGTTGAACACACAATTCTTCTTAAAAAAAATTAGCGTACTACGGTATCAAGGGTAAATTTTAGATTATTCAAGTCTTACTTAGAAAACCGTAATAAAATTGGTTTTGTAAATAACAATAAAACTGGTATTGCATCAGTTAAGTACAGAGTACCCCAAAGTTCAGTACTTGGGCCACTTTTATTTTTACTAACGATAAATGATCTATCTTACTTTCTATATGCTGACGATACCACCTTCCTAAATACTAGTCCTGATCTTAGTGCACTTAATGGTATAACTGAAAATACATGGGATCAGATAGTGACATGGTTTAAGGCTAATAGTTTTTTACTTAATGAGAAAATAACTCAACATGTGTAAAGTTTCTAGGCATTTATATCGACAAGTTATCGTGGGAACAGCATATTAATTACATAAAGGTAACCAAGAAAGTTCTGTCGCTTTTAGTGGAGGTCTGTGTTCCATTGACCCTCACACCGTGAGTTGAATGCGAATGGAGATAAGGCGAAGGTCAGTTGTTGATGTGGGTATATCCAACATACTACCTGGTTGTGCCAGTATAATTACACTGTGAACTTGCTTAAGGACAGAGTGAGCATGAGACCTCCACAAAGCGTCATAAGGACGTGTATGCTGTACGAGTTCAAACTGAGGTTAAACGCCGCTGCAGCGAGGCGGAAGATATACCAGGCCTTTGGTGAGGGTGTTGTGGCTACGCGGACAGTACAGCGATCGTTTAACAAGTTTAAGAACGATGGCGAAACACTCGAAGACGCACCACGTGCCACAAGACCAACACATGTACAAAATTAAGATGTTCAGGCAGCAATCGAGGCGAATATTGGCCAGACATGTCATGTGGGACTACAATTCAGTGTGAGTGGAGAAACCATTCGGCAGCACCTCCATCAACTTGGGAAGCACTAAAGGTTAGGTCGATGGGTCCCACATGAGTTGATTCCGGGCCAGAAGGCAACGCGAGCAGACACCTGTGTTTCTTTGCTGTCTCGTCTGAGGAAGAAGCCATTTCTGGAGTTGACATATGATGAGAAGTGGGTCCTGTACAAAGCTCTACGGCGCCATCATTATTGGCCTGCATCCCATGAACCGGTTCCAAAACAGCCGAAACCAGCACTGCACCAGAAAAAGATCCTCTGTGTGTTTGGTGAACTGCTCGTGGCATCTTGCATCGGGAACTGATACCAGCTGATTAGAGCATCAATCCAACTGTGCACTGTCAGCAGTTGAGCCGTGTTCAAGAAAAACTCAAAACTTTGAAGCCAGCACTTCTGAATCACAAAAGGGTACTCCTGTTAGAGGACAATGCTAAGCCTCACGTGGCTAGGATAACCCGGGACACCATTCTACGCCTTGGATGGGAAACACTGTTGCATCCGCCATACTGCCCGGACATTGCATCCTCCGATTATCATCTATTCCACTTCTTAGACAATCAACTTCGAGGACGCCAGTTCAAATCCCTAGTAGAGGTGCAAAATGCACTTGATACCTTCTTCATTTCACGGTCTACCAAGTTTTACCGTAATGGAATCCATGGCCTTCCAGAATGCTGGCAGAAGGTCGTTGATGCTGATGGACTATTTTTGATCTTCCAGGTTCGTCTTAAGTAACATATCGATGTTCGAAAGTGGTGGGTGAAAAAACAACAGAACTTTCTTGGTTACCTTTATATTTCTGGGAGACTCTCAAGAGTAACGTATCTGTTGAAACAACTAAAAAATCATGTTCCTGATAACTACGTCAGATCAGCGTACTTAGCGTTTTTTCAGAGTATAATTTTGTATGGTATATTATTTTGGGGTAACAACTGTCCTGTAAATAGTATTCTTCTAATACAGAAAAAGGCTATCAGAATTATGTCAAACGCAGATAAATTAGCTCATTGCAGACCTTTGTTTATCAATCTTATATGACAATATAAAAATATGATAATAATCAATCTATACATTTACACAGTAATCCTCTATATAAAGTAATCACCAAGACATCCATTCGTACAATACTAGAAGCAATAAACTCATAAATGTCCCATATCAACGACTGTCCAAATCGTTAAATAGTTATGAGACACTTGGAATAAATCTGTATAACAAGTTGCCTGCAACAATAACAAGTTAGCATATAAATAGATTTAAAAGTAAATTATACAATTGGTTAGTTGCAATGCGTTATTCTTTTCAGTGGTATTTTAATTGTTCAATAGAAATGTAACGTATTTTCCAATCTCGTGTTGAAGTAGTATTCAAAATGCATATCGTTATTATCATTTATTTTTAATGTAATTTCATCATTAATCTAGTTTTAAATTATTATACATTTATACTTATGTATCAATATTATATCTTATTTTGACGTGGGGGGCGCGGTGGCTCAGTGATAGAGCGTTCATCTCCGGTGCTTGGGGTCCCTGGTTCGGTCCCAGCTCGCGCCGTGTGAACTTTGTGGTGGACAAACACCGTGCTCGTGGGTTTTCTTGGGGTTTTCCCGTTTCCCCCACTGTTTTCATTCCACCATTTCATTCATTTCTCATAATCACTGTCTCCTTTAGCCTACCCGGCATACCAGTGGTACGTAAAACTGAAAGATTTCATTTCATCTTTTCATTTTAACGTTGTCTATTGCTATGCATATAGCTTAACGACAATAAAATTCTTTGTTATTATTATTATTATTAATATTATTATTATTATGCATTCAATAGCCCCTACAAATTAAAATTGTTGTACTTACCTTGAATAACAATAAATTCACTCATGGAAGATGTAAAAGTGGATGTTATCCACGAACGTCTACTCCATAATTAATCTGAAAAAAAGAATCAAAAGTAATTTTTCACAAACTAATTTGAGAAATGGAACAAGAGTCAGTATCTTGTATGGCATAATTGTTTGCAAACATTTAATCCGTTTCCAAGATTTAGTTGAAAAATACTTCTACTATCATGTCTACATTTTCCATAAAAATAAATAAATAAATACAAAATAAAAAGTTTCAAGAAAACAAAAATTCTGAACCTATAATAATTCAATGGTCTACGGAACCCGAGGGTTCAATGTCCCATTTACAAAAGCTCTCGATTGATTTCTGTTCTTAGCTAACTTGATTGAGTTTCTACTTTGTATTTTTATTTCTGCCAGATCCATCTTAACACTGTTCTCTCATCTCCTCCTACGCCTTCCTAATTGCCTTTTTCCGATTTGGTTTCCAGTTAAAATTTTGAAAGCGTGAGTTTCTGTCACCACGACGCGTGTCCCCACGTTGCGGATAAATGAAAAGGCCTCTAGATATGAAGGCTAGTTGCGAATATATTGAATAAGCAGTCGCGGATACATGATAAGGGGTGATGCTCGAGCTTGGAGGTTTGGCGTGGGACTAACAACTCCAACTTGTAGAAAACACCACTTGTTCAGAAACGTTCACAGAAGCTTCAACCTATACTAACCTATATAATAAGATAACTTCGATTACTAGTGCTACATTATTTCATTAGAAGATTAATTTTCAGAAGAGAATGGAACGAAATTTCAAACTTACAGAAGATTTGAATTTTGGAGCCTTGTCCCCACCCTTTTGATTTTCTTAAGTCTAATTGCGTTTAAAGTCAATTTTTTTTGCTCCAAAAAACTACTCATAAGCACCAAGTTTCAAATTTCTAAGGCCTGCGACAAACATATTGGCATTTCACCTAAACGAATAAAACGCAATCTCTGGCATCACGTTGCCAAGTGGTAAAGGGGTGTGGCTATGGGTAAGCAGATAAACTATAGCGCGATCAGGTGACAGGGGATAGACGTGGATGTGAGCAAAATAAACGTGGCAATACCGCTGGCCTCTCAATTGCTAGCAGCATTTAAAGGGAACTTGGAGCACCGCCTTCAAATGCCAAGATGTTTGTCACGCCGTTTAGTTCAACCAGTTTGGAAGTCATTATACAGATAGATGAATAAGTATATGTAGATACTCTGATTACACAGTCATTCCCCCATAAAACTACTTGTCTTCCTTTACTCTTTCCGGTACTTATACTCCCCTAGTAGATTTCGAAACAAATCTTCTCGTACAGGCATACCTACCTAATAAAAGGAACATCTGACATTGACACAAACTTTTCATGTCATTTTTTGCCATTCCATGCTTGCACCCGGATTCTAAATCTGTATGCAGTTGGCGAGTAGACCTAAATAAAACACTCGTAAATGCATTTGCGAACTACTTGGAGAGAGAGACAAGTTTAAACGTGAATTTTGCTCTGCCTTCAAACTTCCCATTGGGTTACGAGACATATCTCCTAGTACCTAGTGGGATGGAAATCAGAATATTTGTAGCCAAAACATATAAAGTTGGGGGTATTTTCAGTATGCATGAAGACGACTGTGACAGACCTACCTTTCATTCTGAATCGACTGCCAAGGTATAATACAATATTTATCATGTATATTTTAACGTAAAGAATATATTCATTCTTGCAGATTTACAACAAACAGTCACATTAAGAAACAATATTTATTTTTTTTCTCTGCTTTAAATGATTTCCTACATCTGCATCCTTATTTCCTTAGCGCTTGCCCAAATAACTACCAATAATGACCATTAGTGTTTTTTCTGAAATTTTACATGCAGCAATGGTTTTGGGGTGGTGTTACGAAAACGGCAAATAAAATATCCTAAACACGTACACAGAAAATATACATGGTGTTTCAAAAATGGTTTGCGACGAAGTACTTTCAAAAAACTTTTTTTTTTTTAAACCTATTGATGTGAAAGTAAGACTATTGCAAAGAGGAATAACAGCTCGACATGATTGCCTTTGATAAGAAAATATGTCAACATGAGAAATAAATAGTGAAACTATGTTTTGAATATAAAAAAATAATCCTTAATTTCTTCGAAACTGCCACAAACATAGTGCAATACCTATACCCAACCATCACCAAGTCCCAAGATGGGCACTCAATGAGATTATAAATAAAAAACGATCTTATGTCGAAATGTGTGCAACACAAACTTACACAATTCAGTGAGTTTCTCTAAATAAGACTTGGCAACAATGAGGTTTTAAAATTGTTTAAATTAGTGGTTCTTTACATTTCGTAATCTGAATCCTCTTTGTCATAACCTCACAGCTAGGATAAAGTTTTTTAAAAGAAAAAGTACAAACTTATGTAATTTTGTGTTGGCCACATTCCGACAAAAGATTTTTTTTAAATCTCATTGAATGCCCATCTTGACACTTGGTGATAATTGGGTATAACTACTGCACTATTTTTATGTCAATTCTTAAGAAATTCTGAAAGACTCATTGTTTATAAATTAAAAATGAAAATTTCAAAACAACACTTCTCATTTCTCATATGATATGTTTTCTTGACAAGCAGTCGTAATTACTCTTTCCAGTGGTCTTACTTCCAAATAGATAGGTAAAAAAATTAACTGAATACCACTTATTCTAGCTTTGGAACTTCTTGTATAAAATAACAGACAAATTCTGACCAAAACATATATTAATTAATAAATAATAGCGTTACAGTTTCGGCAAATTAACTTTGCCTTCATCAGACACATTATCAGAAGTATCAGAAAGGTATCCAAAAGGTGTCTGACTTGTTCCAGTTACCAGTCTGAAGTAACGTATTGGCAATGATGGTGATGATGATGTATTCAAATATCAGAGAAAATTGAGGCTTGAACTACCAGAAGTTGGAAAGGATAGATTTTAGAATCTCAAGGATCCAGGATACGACCAAGGGAGGGGCTTAACCATAATTTGCCGTTTTATCCAGTGTAAACCTGAACGTCAAGGGGGGAAACTATAGCCCCTTAGCCCCCCCTTATCTATCTATCTATCTATCTATATATATATGTGTGTGTGTGTCGGAACAGGGGGAGCAAGGTAAGTACAGACATAATTTACGTTGAAATACCAAAGCTGACCTAACGTAACCTAAACTAACCCTACCTAATCAAAATTAGGCAATATTTAATTTAATTTTATATTGATAAAAAATGCTGGCTTCTTTTTACCGACATATGTCATAAGATACGAAATGGAAACAGTACACCTTAACATGCTACGCTTTTATTCCCAAGTTCCGCCTCGTTTTCGACAAAAAGCGTTTAACATGGAAATTTAAAAACCATCAATTTTAGGACTGCTTTAAAAGGATATAATAGAGTACAGTAGAGTAAGGTAGAGATAAATAGGGTTGGGTAAGTTTGGATCTATTTTGTTAAAATAATTGGAGTGAAATCTAGTCTCTGGTGAGGATACCAACTGGAGCTGGAGGGGAAGGTTCAAGAACACAGGTCCCCCATATAGGGTAACAGCTTACTGTAAAACAGCTAAACACTTAATTCACACAGTATTGCCGAGCGAGCGACAGCGAATGAAGGCGCATTAGAAGCCTCGCAGGGCACGTTATTTTCTATTTTGGTCTATGTTCCGTTAAAGGGATCCAAAACTAACCTAACCTAATATAACGTTATATTATGTAATCAAACGAAAATCAATGGAAAGAAATGGAGAAATTGCAAATTTCGTGTGGAAGAAATTACTGGACCCCTTAACGGAACATTGACCTGTAACTATCTTTATTATAACTCAATGGAGAAGGAGACCAGTGTTCTAAAACCCTGCCCAACTTGAGCGTCTCTGTACATCTGCAACCATATTAAGAATACATATACCAGTTACTTTCTCGCAATTTAACTATGCGGTAACCTTGCGCTAAGTAGTTCAATAAGCTTCCCAAATAATTCCATTTTTATATGCGTCTATATAAAAAAATTAAAACCACTTCCGCTTTCCCCGGTAAATTTTTAAAATTTTGCTAGAAACGGACGACCCACCTTCGGCACTTAACCTGCAAGCTGATAAAGTGAATTGCTATGCGAAGGCAATGTACAGTGATCATGTGTAACCATAGAAATGTTTCTTCACTCTTTTATGCGTAATACCACCACCACTAACGCGCCTTCTCCATTCGGACGCACCCCCGCGTGGATCCCTTTTTTGCTCTACTCCCCTGACTCCGTTAGATACCATTCATGCTTTTCAATGACCACCTAGCAAAAGTTGGTGTATGTTTTATGCATTGTAGTTTTTATACCATATGTCCACACGCTGTATTTAAATTCAGCCTTCTTGAAGTCAATCTGCATCCATTAATGCATCTTTTCTCTAAGGAAACATAACTCTATACTTGTAAAAATGAAATACATGTTCCATACATTACGCAGAAAAGTCCGGCGGTGGAAATTAATATTACAAAGTCATTTTTCAAATACAGCCACTTATTTTAATGTTACTATCGCAATGTAAGCATAAAATACTGGTTTCTTACATTGTGCAGAAATGTCTTGCCAATGTTAATGACACGTTAGGGAAACCCTTTTTCAATATACACTCACTCGCTTTAATCGCAAAATTACTATTTTAGGATGGTATGTAAATCTACACCTATTATTTACCTCCTTAAATAGTATATCTCATAATTTTACATATTCTGCACAATGTAAAGAATATTACCCAAATATCAAAACAAAACTGATTTTGAAATTGCCTCGTGTCAGTCTATTATTCACAAACACCAACAACAACGTGCGCAACATACTGCAGTCAGCTGTTAGATCACTATTCCTTCTAACCAATCACGGCAGAGAACTAAATTTTACGGAATTGTGTCTTTACGGTCTGAACAGCGTTGCCATTTCCATCATCTTTTGATACACTAGCACCTAACTACTTCATATTAGCATAGTTATTGTAAAAATCTAGTATACTTTCTGCTTCCGTGATGTTGAATTCCTCGTATAAGGACATAGGTAGTTGATTGATTTAAGGTGCATTACTGTGAAAACTTCTTACACCAAAGTTCAGAAGTGAATCTGAAGGAGGCAACGCAATAAAAATATAAAACCCACACGTTTTTATTCCAGCCAAAAATGTCCCTCTCTTGCTAGCGTCGCAGTAAGTCTTGTGTAAAATTTCGGGCCTTCGGTCATTTTCTGCGTCTCTCCGACACCTAAAACCCAGTGCTGAATTTAGACTTTTGAATAAGGGGTGACAATAAATGTTTAAGGGGGAACTCTGTCCTAGATTGCAGTAGAGCAGCAGGAATCTGTCGGTTGTTGTCTAGTCCAGCGTTTCCCAACCGGTGTGCCGCGAATGGGCCACTAGTGTGCCGCGAGGAAAACGAAACAAAATTATTAATTCTATAGCAATCAAATTTCAAGACAGGGAAAATTGTATATTTGTATTTAACATTAACATGAACCTCTACTATGAATTACGAGTTTCACACTGTTACTTTTGAAGTCTTGAAGTTCACCTCCAAAGAGGTGTTTTATACTGGCGCAGATGTTAAATCCGTCTCGCCAACAACACTAGATAGTTGCTTCCACTAAGTTGATCAAAATTTCCACACTTAAGTATCCGGTGAAATAATTACATTATATTGTTATACCTAATTATAGGATTGTCACCATAGATTTGTGGTTAAGGTATTATATTTTATACATATATGTATATATTGCAAAATGATTACTTTTATTTTTTATTTTTTTTCACCGGATTGAAATTTACACCAATGTGAGGAGATCAGTAATAAAAAATGCCTCTATATTTTATATTTACAAATAATAATAATATCTATATGAGTGTGCCGCGAGAATTCAAGTTACACCTGTAGTGTGCCGCAAGTTGAAAAAGGTTGGGAAACGCTGGTCTAGTCGGTTGCAATAACCAACATATTACCATTTTGCCCTAAGTAACGTAAAGCGCAAGCGTTTGCGTGCGTCTGTATCTAGTTTCCAAGTTTTTATTTAACTTCGACTTTATACGATAATCCGGTTTGTTAATTAGAAGAGATTTTTTTTTTTTTTTTTTTTTTTGGTAAAGACTTGTATTCTGTTATTTTTCAATTTGTCGGTTGCGAGTAACTCAAAACACGTGCTTACGACCACTAGATTACACCCGGTTGTTGGTTGAAATAGCTTTCACCTAGGGGTAAAAGTTCGGGAAACGCGGTGGACGTTGTCCTCCCACTTCCAGAAAATATCTGTGGTGTCCTCCCTTTTTCTTTAAAAAAAAAAAATACAATGGGCAAAGGTAAGCACTGGGGACGGTTTCACGTCATGCGTCCTCCTACCTTTTCAGATCAACTTTTACCCCTGCTTTCACCCTAATTCACTGTTTCAAATACCTCTTCTCTCTTTCTTCTCTCTCTTCCTTTAATATGCGAGATGATAAACTTAATTTCTAACCTTGAGTTTGTGTCAGGGGTGTAAATAAGGGCCCCGCAGACCCCACATTGCGGAGGGCCTCAAGCCATCAGGAGGCCCCCAAATCGTGAAGTGGGACATAGAGAAGGTGCCCCTCTGTATGCTGTCTGCGGGAGGGCCCCCAAGCCTTTAGTTACGCCACTGGTTTGTGTAGTACTGAGAAGAGATTCATGTGCGCGTTATTGTGCTAGCGATTTGAATGTTGAGTTTTCTTTCCATTTTGGAATTATCGTTCTTCTATTTGTAGTGTAAATTGATATTTAACCATAAAATTAAACAATAAGCGGCGCACATAAACAGAAAATGTGTGATGGTACTCATAGAAGCGCGAAGCAAAGTGGAGATTCAAATTGGGATCAAAAATACAAATCGAAATAGGAAGATGATCTTAAATTCAAGGGCTGGTTACTTATTGAATAATAAGACGCAAGTAAAGTTGAGTTGAGTTTATTTTGAGTTTAACGTCCCGTTCAGGAAACCCATGTAAAGCATTCCACGTTGCTTGTAATGTAGAGCTTTTCACTGCTTACCTAGACTTCAATCAAGCTTTTCATTGTTGAAAAAGTAAAATATTTTGTTTTCGTAGAATGAATAAATTTAGTTTATTAAAAGAATTTAACTCGATAATAAAACTATATTATCTGAAATTATTATGCCTAGCATAACCCTGCTAAATAGCATAATTCTGGGCCATAATCAGTATAATATCCCGCGAATTGGTTGGCAACGTTGGGTCTGAATAGCTTTGTATTCCTATTTTAACAAATTCCCGAAGTTGAGTTGGTCGAGTGCCACCAATTGGGAAGTGAAATACAGCTCGTAGACGCAGACGCAGAAGCTGAAGATGGCGGCTGACGCAAAGATTGTTGTCTGTTTTAGAATTTTTATAATATGTCAGTTTGCAGTTGTTTCTACATCAGCGTTATTTTCAGGTGGAGGTGAGAATGAAAATTTCCGTTTTTTTTTAGAACTTGCTCTTTAGCATAAATTTGCTGTTTATCTCATTTGTATATTTAAGCCGGTAACAAGCAGCAGCTTGCATAGGTCGTGGGAGGTGTTGCTGAGTTTTCAAGAATGACTAAATTTTAAATAAAACTATAGCATTGAATCTACAGCTAGTATTTGCTAATCAAGAAAATTTGCACTTGGTGATTTATAAGCACAAGTGAAGTTGAAAAGGGTTGTTATAAGCATTGCAGTAAATAGTTCCATAAACTCTATATTATTAACTAATTCCCACTTGTACTGGAGTAGTTTAAGCTGTGAAAATCCACAACAAGCATGGGTATTCATACATAATATTAAAAATAATAATAATAAGTGCATTTATAGCCGAAAGTTGAAATAAGTTATTTAAACTGTCAAACAATTGTGCTTAATCATGTTTGTGAAATAAAATATGTAGTGGAAGGAGGAAGGAAAGATAAAAAGGAACTCATTCCAATTTGTAGAATAAGCAACGAGTGAAAATGGGGTTCCACAATATTTCTACTTCCACTTTCAGCGTTTTTATTTTAGAAATAAAACTAAATTTCAGTTTCACTATTCATATACCGGTAATTCATTTCGGCCTATGTTTAGCAGAAGGGGTCCAGCTCTTTTCTCTAAAAAATGTTACAATTTTGGTAATTTCTGCTCATATTCGGTTAGTTTAGGGTAGGGTTGGTTAGTTTAAATTAGGTTAGGCTAGTTTAGGTTACGTTAGGTTAGTTTAGTTTGTTATACTAGTGTAGGAGTCTCGCATAATTTTCCAAAAAAATGATATAATTTCGCTTATTTCTACTAATATTACGTTAGTTTAGGTTAGTTCAGGTTAGCTAACGTTAGTTAATGTTAGGTTAGGTTAGATTTGGTTACGTTATGATACGTCTAAGTACTTGTATCACTCATTTCTCCTGTAAATTTTGTATTTCTTACGTGCTTCTGGACCCCTTGTACTAAACATACCCCTTCATTTCTACAGATGCATCTTAAAAAATGAAAACCGCTAAGGCACTCATGTGTTAATGTTTAGATGAAAGAGCCATGCTAATTGAGAACACCAAACCTAACCTGACCTAATATTAACTGAAACAAGTCAAATGTAACACGAAAATAGGCTGACCCCTCAACTAAGCGTTGTTGCACTTAAATTATTTTTTGAACATGTTGGAAATCATGGGATTTTTCACGAATAGGAAATAAGAAGGAAACTGGCACAGTGGTAGAGCGCTCTCTGGTGCCAAGGATCTTTGGTTCGATTACAGGTCATGTAAGTTTGTGGTGGACGTCATGTACGGACGTGTCAGGCGCTCATTCTAGTGCGTAGAATCCTTGATTCGATTCTAGCTCACGTAAAATGTGCTTTGTAATAAACAAGCACCGTGCGTGTGACGTTAGAACTATGTGTATGCTTTCCAATGTTCCTATTCTTTTTAATATATTTGCATCTCTTCCTATAAACTCTTATATTTCCTACATTTTAACGAAACCACCTATATTTTTGTGGCTTTGCTACTTGTAAAAATAACGTAAGGGAATGGTGGTTGGAGGGCTTTTTATCTCCACTGTAAGGTGATTGAATGGAGACTTTTCTGTATTTCGTCCTTTCCTGCTTATTGTCTAAAGATAATTACACCAAACAATATACAGTTAGCGCAAAAATTATTCATACATTTGCAAAATGGAACAAAATATAAACTAGTTTCGTCATATTCATTAAAAAGTTCTACGGAGTAGTGATTTTAAAGACTTATAAATAATTTATTTAGGTGTATCTATACTTGTTTGCACTAACTAGGCAAATGATTGCAGACTATCTTACACATAGTCAAATCTTACCTTAAGAGTCTTCATCCCGGCGAAATTAAAATACCGCTAATTTTACAGTAATTATGTGATATCTTCAAATAGGTAAAAGGTAATCGAAATGTGGAACAAGAGCGCCCTAGACAATATTATTTTACATGAGAAACCGTTATCACGACTCACTTATCTGCTTTCGATTTCGAGCCATTTTGAAAATAGGCATTTATTTTCGCGTTTCTAAACTGCTGAAAACGGAAAGCTACTAGGTGACTTGTAGTAACGGTACCTCATGCAAAATAATATTGTCTAGGGCGCTCTTGTTCCATATTTCAATTATCTTTTATCTATTTGAAGATATCTCATAATTACTGTAAAATTAGCGGTATTTTAATTTCGCCGCGATGAAGACTCTTAAAAGCGCCAGCTGCAGAATGTTTACATTTTAGATTTTATTTAGTGATAAAATTATTCACATATTGGCGACGTGTACTTACAAACACTTTCTGATGCAGAACCTTTTTACACTTTCCTTCGTTGCTTAGTACTAGTGAGCTACGTACGAAAACACTAAGAAACTCGTATAAAATTTTGCAACGAGATAATTACCTATTTAGTTATATTTAGAGTATAATGTATGTTCATATAACAATACGTGTAATTTCCATGTGATTTTTTTTTTTTATTTCTACCTATTGGATAATTGAGTTGTTTTTTTCAATAGGTAGAAATATAGTTATATAAGTTTCTTCGTTCCTTGTTCTTTCAAAATGTTCCAAACGCACAAATGTTCCAGGATATAATTGAAATGTTCTTTTTCACAGCTTCACGAAACCTCATATTTTTTCGTCGTGATTTCCTATTTTTTTTTTCGTTACCATTGAAAACCCTAATATACAGGGTGTTAATGAATTATACCGACAAACTGTAAGAAGTGATTCCTCACATCGAAATAAGATAAAAAGTTCAGATGGACCTATGGCGAAAAGTGCATAGTTTCAGAGCTAGGGCTGTCCAAAATCGGGAAAAAGCCAAATTTCAACAGGCCATATTTCGAATTCCAGAAACTTTGGGTGGTGGTCCTTATCAGTGTAAAGGAAACCACGCATTGAAATTTTAATTAAAAAAAATACTTATTATTGAACGTTTCGTTTGTTTACGTTGTAGACGAAAGTGCTTCAAGTGCAGTTTAAGACGTTGAACCTCATTATTCCCTAGAATCTCGAAATATGAGAAGTGTGTCACACAAGTGTTTGTAAACAAAGACGAATTCTGACACTGCGAAGTGAGGGCTACTCAAATAGACAAATTTCTAGGTATACATTGCGGGCCGCGGTGGCTCAGTGGTAGAGCGTTCACCTCTGGTGCGTGGGGTCCCGTGTTCAAACCCTGCTTCTGCCAAGTGAACTTTGTGGTGGACAAACACCGTGTGCATTGGTTTTCTCGGGTTCTCCCGTTTCCTCCCACTTTCTTCATTCCACCATTTCATTCATCTCTCATCATCACAGTCTCCTTTAGCCTAACCGGCATAACTGTGGGACGTAAAACTGAGAAAATATCTAGGTATACATCATACTATCTTTGGTAGAATAATACAAAAGCGTGGTATGTCCTCTGATTAGAACGGTGTAGCAGAAAATGAAAACAACTTCAAGATTGGATCGAGAGGTTTTTCGCTTGGCTGTATCAGACAGTTTCCAGGAACATGAAATGCAGCGGCTGTTTATTCTAAATAAGGTTATAACATAAGCCGGATGACTGTCAGACAATTTAATGAAATAGGGTCACATAAGAATACTCTAAGAACGAACCCACTTTTAACTAATAAACATGTAAACGGTAGAAGAGTTCGTGAGTAGACACGGTGCATGGAATGATGAACAGTGGTGGCATGCAATTTTCTTGGATGAGAAGTTTGTGATTGTTGGAAATGACAGTGGAATGAAGTTTTGGATGAGAAAAAGAGAAACTGTGAGGCCGAAGTTAGTTCCCAAAGGAAGGAAATTTGATGAAATTGTCATGTTGTTGGGGATGCATTACTTCAGATGCAGTGTGATGAATTAAAATCTGGAATACACAAGTTAATGCGGCGTATTGCATTGACATTTTGAACCGATAGTTACTACAACCATCTCTTGCTTATTTGAAGGGCTCGGTGTAATAAGGAGCTAATCCTCAAAAAGTTGTTTTCGAAATGTTCGCATTTGAAAGTTTGAAAATAATCCATAAATCGGAATTTTGTTTGCAATGTCATGCATTTCATTCGAAAAGCATCACTGAAGTTTCTAGTTTAAAGAGGCACGTACAATTGTGCACAGTTAAAATTTAAGTGGATTAAATTTGTCCTTGTAGCAGTTCAATATTACTCATTGTTGGTTAGTTCCTTATTGCATCAGAATGTTGAATAACAACTAACAGAAATACATGACAATTATATTGTGAACAAAAACAGTTATAAAATAACAAAATCAAACTTAAGTATGTAAGGAAAACAAAATAGTTTACAAGTTTAATGCATATGTAGTGTCATGCATTAGAATATTTTAGGCACTGACACCAAATAGTGGCATATTAATGCAGGTTACAAATTATCTTAAATTCAATCGAGGCAGACACTTATGCATCAGTCATCAAGTCCATCCAATTTTTTTTTTGACTCTCCTTTCCAGCTACTTCCGTCGGAACAAGGCTGCAATAAAAATTACGCTATATTGGGGAGGGGGGGGGGTCTATTTTAAACAGGGACACTAAGTAAGAGTATTTCCTTACATTGATGGAATTTCTTCCTGGTATTTGACTTGGCAAATCAGTGAGGTTCACTTCTGGCAGTGGGCGGCCTCGTTTCATTAAATTGCACGTAGTCCATATAGGTGCTTCCTTCTGATACCCATATCTCACACGCAAAACATGGGGAGTAGCTGATTCCATCTTAAACACGGCTGCCTCTGAAAACTTTAGAGGTTCCTTGATGTCTGTGGTTGTTTCCTTGGTAATTGATGACACAAGTAGTGTGAGATCCTTGAAGTCGGTTTGCTTATTTTTTATTTATTTATTTATTTATTTATTTATTTATTTATTTTCTGTTTGCACTACTGATTACATCTGCCCATTGATATGCTGTATACACGATGAGGTTATGCTTACGTGTGTACAGCTCTATGCGGACAAAATCACGATTCCATGGCAGTTGTGTATGGCCTAGACTAGGAATTGATACTCTTAAATCGTCCACACCTAACCAGGGCATCGTATAAGGCAATCAATGTTCAGTTCTTATTTTGCCCTTCGCAATTGCCACTAATAATATCCACACTGCACATTATATATTCCATAACATATTTCATAAGTAGAAGCTTTGCTTTGTTATAATTAAATACAAACTAATTATTTGCTGAGCAAAACTATATATTTTCATTAAAATTCAACACGTTGAATTTTAATGAAAATATATAGTTTTACTAAGCAAATAATTAGTTTATATTTAACATATTTCAGTATGCAACTGCACATTTCAGAGTAACCGCGCTTCGCTGTATTTTCACCCCACAGAAACATGAAGCCAACGTCCGAGCCACAAGCATAAACTGCGAAATTATAACTCCAGATATTACTTTTGTGGAAAACATAACTAACCGTTGAGTTTGGAGTTGGGAATCAACGCGGATCACATGATATTTAGTAGGATTTGAAGAAAGCCGTGAGAGATAGGTCAGTTTTCCTTAGCGGTTTCTTCCCTAACAAGGCGTAGCTTTCTACTGGCTTCTAACTGTTTGACGGTTTTAGGATTATCTAGCTTTATCTCATTCAAGTAGTGAAAGGAACATGTCTGACTTAATTAAAATCATATACAAAATTCGTCTTAAAAAGCCTTCGGAATCTGTCAGAACTAATGAACGTTATCAGCTGAGGCAGTCCATGGAACAAACGCGCGGTGGCTCAGTGGTAGAGCGTTCACCTCCGATGCTTGGGGTCCCTGATTCGATCCCAGTCGTGCCGTGTGGACTTTGTGGTGAACAAACACAGTGCTCGTGGGTTTTCTCGGGGTACTCCGTTTCCTCCCACTTTCTTCATTCCACCATTTCACTCATTTCTCATTATCACCGTCTCCTTTAGCCTAGCCGGCGTAATCGTGGGACGTAGAACTTAGATTTTTTTCCTTCATATTTTATGAATTTGAGTTCAACGTTCCGTTCAGCAGTGAGGCTATATGAGACGTGGACGTACTTATTAACGAGGAATCTGAATCACATGAGCTTCCGCCAGGAATCGAACCCGGGTCTCCCAAGCTCAAGGGACGTACGCTAACCGCTTAGAGCCTTTGTATTTCAAGTGTGGCGCTGCTGTTGATGTGTGTTTTCCCGTATCTCCCTTGAAAGAGGAAGGACAAGTTGCTGTGGCCGCGAGATCTTTCGATGGTTGGCTGCTGACAGGGTTGCCAGATTGAATTATTTCACGAGCTTCGTTGTGCACTATCTTGTTAGCCATTCTAAGTTTCCTACGATTTTCCCTCACAAAAACAACACGAGTGAATGACAAATTGACAACACAGTCGAGGTCATTCACTTCTTTCCCCAAAGCAAAGGGATGGTTTCCTCTGCAAGAGGATGGTGGGGGTGGAGCTGTATGTGTCACACTTATTTTCTGAAGACACGCTTGAAATAGAAAGGCTCTAGCCACGAAGGAGATCTAAATAAATAACAGGGTGTCTACTAGTCTGGAAAACCTGTAAGTCAGGGAATTTTATAATTTTTGGAAAAGTCAGGGAATTTTCTCTACCTTCTGGAAATTTTTGGTAAAATTAGGTTTATTTCATTGCTTTTACATTTTATCTGCACAATATTTGGAAAACAACTTTTCGCTACAGCAGAAGTACTCATACAAATAAAGGACTTCTGAAAGGAGTTGGCAGCCTTTGCGTCTGGAGCTCGTGGTTTCTAACCTCCACGTTAAAAAATGATCCTCACATCCAGGGGTGTAGCTAGGCTATTGAAATAAGTGACCCCCAGTTAAGTCCTAAATAACGCTTATTCTGGTCTTGTTGGTTTTAATGTAGCGGTAAAGTTAGAGCTTAACTATGCATGGTTAACTCTAATTTATAATATAATCCGTACCTACAATATTTAAATTAACTCTTATTTCATTTCCGCCATATTCCATTTTCAGTGCAGTTTGGCGTTCTCCGTGTCTTTTGTGATTTTTATTATTATTTTGCAGGTAATTTTTGTGAATAATTTTGGTATGCTTATAACTTTTTAATAAGATCATCTTATTTTTATAGAAAACATAAATGTAGTAGACAGAGTTTAGCGATTATTACCACACTTGAAGTTATGTCGATTCACTTTTAGATGGTAATCGAGAATCATCTTGTGACAGCTTTAAAATTGTTAAATCATGTCTAAAAGGTTCTTTGCTTGGAGCTAAATTAACTTTCTTCCAAACCGTTCCTGCAGACATTCAACCTTTTCTTACGAAATTTCAGTCACTCACCAATGCTTCCTTTTCTTTATGGTGAAATACTTACTTCTTAAGTCCCTTATGTTAGAGTTGTTGTAATTGAAACAGCAAGTTGTGTAGACCTGATGCCTAGAAGTTTGCCTAGAAGATGGTAGTGAGGATCTGTGTTCGGCTAAGCAGGTTGATGTCGGATTTGCAACACTTACATCACTAAAATCAGAGAAATTATCTGAACTGGATATCCTTAGTTTTCGGAGGAATTATTCGCACACTTGAACAGGTTTTTGTAAGAAGATTCTGTGTAAATTGCCATTCACATACAAATTTACTTATGGTGATGCATGCCTCTCTACCGATTGAGTTTTAAACAAGAGACTTGGGGAGGAACAAATAACCATAGCATTGGAAGTGCTTGTAGAGAATCATCATTTGTCTGGTCCTGCTACTGATGAAGTAAAATGACTCTATAGTGAAATTTGAACTTAAGATTCAGTTATCACAAGAATGAAGAATTTTGATGTGACTAAGGATCGTTTAGATCACTTGTGGTTCTTCATTCTAGGCAACAATTTTTCATCGTTCGTTAAGAAAATCCTATCACACGGAAATGTTTTTGTTCAACACAGTTTCTCATTGAAAGAGGAGTTTCTTGTGGATAATCTACACGAAGAGTCTTTAGTTTCGCAGAGAATAGTACGAGTTGTCACGTTCCACGGAGGTATTCAGGCAATGGCAATGTCAAAACAGTTAATTCATACAGCAAGAAATGCAAATGCCAAATGGAAAAAAGGCTCTCAGAAGGAAGCATACAACTGAGGCGGAGAAAAATCGTTCGAAAGAAAAAAAGAGAGAGCAGCGGAAGAGTTGGAAGAACTTAAGTAAAAGAAGGAAAACATCTTTGAGAAGGCAGTAAAAGAAATCAACGAAGTTAATGAGCACATGTTCCAGTACAGTGGTCATTAATGGAAATCTCATGTAGATTTTAGTATTGTAGATTATAAAAATATTCTGTATTTAGTACTCCACATAGAAATATAAAGGTAACCAAGAAAGTTCTATCGCTTTTTCACTCATCACCTTCGAATATCGATATGTCACCGAAGACGTACCTGAAAGATCAAAAATAGTTCATCAGCATCAACGACCTTCTGGCAGCGTTCTGAAAGGCCATGGATTCCATCGCGGTAGAACTTGCTGGGCTGTGAAACGAAGAAGGTATCAAGTGCATTTTGCACCTCTACTAGGGATTTGAACTGGCGTCCTCTAAAGTGATTGTCCAAGGAATGGAACAGGTAATAATTGGACGGTTCAATGTCCGGGTAGTAGGTCGGATGTAATAGTGTTTCCCATCCAAGGCGTAGAATGGTGTCCCAGGTTATCCTAGCCACGTTGTGCTTAGCGTTGTTCTGTAACAGGAGGACTCCTTTGAGATTTAGAAGTGCTGGCTCCAGAGTTTTTTTGATTTTTAAACATGGCTCAATTACCGGCAGTACTGAGTTGTATTGATGCTCTGACGAGCTGGTAGCAGTTCCCAGTGCACGATGCCGCGAGTAGTCCACCAAACACATAGGAGGTCAGTCTTCTGGTGTAGTGCTGGCTTCGACTGTTTTGGAACCGGTTCATGACATGCTAACCAGTGATAATGACACCATGAAGCTTCGTATAGGATCCACTTCTCATCACATGTCAACACCCTGTCAGAAATGACTTCTTCCTCAGATCAGACGGCAAAGAAACACAGGTGTCTGCTCGTGTTGCCTTCTGGCCCGGAGTCAATTCATGTGGGACCCATCGACCCAACTTGTAATGTTTCCCAAGTTGATGGTTTCTTCACTCACACTGAATTGTAGTCCCAATTCCTCACATGTCTGGCCACGGTTTGCCTCAATTGCTGCCTGAACATCTTGATTTTGAACATGTGTTGGTCTTGTGGCACCTGCTGCGTCTTCGAGTGTTTCGTGACCGTTCTTAAACTTGTTAAACCACCGCTGCACTGTCCACGTAGTCACAACACCCTTACCAAAGATCTGGCATATCTTCTGCCCGGCTGCAGTGGCGCTTAACCCCAGTTTGAACTCGTACAGCATACACGCCCTTATGACGCTCTGTGGAGGTCCCATATTCACTCTGTCCTTACGTAAGTTCACGGTGTAACTGAACTGCCGCAGCCAGGTAGTATGTTGAATATACCCACACCAACAGTACCAACAATTGACCTTCGCCGTATCTCCATTCGCATTCAACTCACGGTGTGAAGGTCATTAAACACAGACCTCCACAAAAAGCGACAGAACTTTCTTGGTTACCTTTATACTACATATAGAATACTTTTATAGTGTAGAATACTAAAATCCACAAAGTATGTGTGTCTCGCAGCGACATTCTTGTTAGTATCCATATATCTGCGTGTATTATCGTGTATGTATTAGCCCTACTTCATATCCTGGAATAATATAAAATCTAATAGAAGTTCTAATATAAAATCTAATAGACCACATGAATAGTCCAGTTTATGTAAGTGAATGTACCTCGCAAGTACGTGGTATGAAATGTAAAATCTTTACACGTATTTTTGTGTATTATTATTATGTATTTTTTGTATTCTGTATTTTTTAAATATATACATATTAGATGTATTGACACAAGAGGAGAAAGGGGACTAGAAGGTGAGATAGGAGACCATCAAAAAATACATTAGTATTTAACAATAGTGTTCTTGTCAGAAATAAATAGTTATGTATTTAAATGTTGTTCATATTTTTGTAACATTGTCGCACCTAAGAGAAAAGATATTATAAAACTGTGTGTTTAGAGAATAGCGGTTATTTAACTTCACTGAAATATAATCTGGAAAATTTTGTTATGGTCTGGAAAATCTGTAAAAGTCAGGGAATTTTGTTTGTCTGAAATAGTGGACACCCTGAAATAAATAAATAAGGAGAAAGAAAACAAAAACCAGTTTCCACACTTAAGGGGGAAGTCGTCTAGTTCCCCAAATATGATGCAGTGCTGTTTATCTCTACCTCAGTCGTTGTCGACGTTTAAATTCTGACCTGGTACTAAAACAACCACAGAAAGTGTGTTCCTTGATTTTTACTACTTTTCAAATTGGTGCCGCAATAACTCAAAAGCCTTCATCTGACAAAAAGTGTTAGGTGTCTGTTCTGTAGTTTAATGTAAGATCTTTTAAATGTTATGTGAAAACATTACAATATCCTGGCCGTAACGTAAAGGAAGATCTTTGGAATTTGTGCTGGGGGTGAATTCACTGAATGTACGGGAAGAGTTGTTAGGGTAGATTGATATCAGCTCATTCCTACAAGGAAGCTGTGGTCAATCTTTAGTCAATTTTTCTATAAATTCAGGCATTTTGAGTTGTTAAGCACTTCTGGTGTCACAATCAGATTTTAAGTAACAGTAATGAGATCCTTGTCGCTGAATGTCTCATAGTCTAATCTGCAGTAGTTTTATTTATTTATTTCTCGGCCAGCATCTTGGCCTTAATGGTGGTTTGAGCCTCTTCGAGTAGTAGGCAGTTTCTAATTCGGAGGTGGTCCCGCAAACCTGGGAGTAGGATATCTCACAATATTTGTAGCTAATTTCAAAAACAAATTTATGGAACAGCCATTTTCTCCGCCATCTTGGATTTTGGCCATAAGGCAGCGAAGTTCAACTGGGAAACATTCAAAATCATGTTCAATAGGGTCTTATTCCTAGTACGAGTCATTCAATAAGTCCTTAGGAAAAGATTAAAAAAAAAAAAAATAATTATTTTACAACATAACCCTTTAGATCGACACATTAAGGCGTCCAAAATGTAGGATTTCGAAAGGTTCCCAAAGTAGGTATCTGCTTGGGTGATGATGACCTTGCTCAACTTTCAAGTTTCGAAATAATAATAATAATAATAATAAGTCATTGGGCCAAATCTGGTAAATGCGGTGGATGTTGTAAGCATTCGAATTTTAATTCCATAATGTTCGCCATCGAAAATAAGTTTTTTTTTGGGGGGGGGGGGAATTGACCATTTCTTGATTTCATCATCATAACCGTGCAATGTTCCGTTTTTCTTCTTCATCGAAAGGATAATGTCTTCTGTAATCTGACTCCACTAAACTTCTTTTATATAAATCTCTTTCGATAGCACACTATAATAAAAGCTCGCATGGACGGGTTAATTCGTTTGTATGTTAAATGAGTCCTCATTAATATATTATATACTTATATTTTGGCGTTAGATATTACAATTGCTACAATGTCGCACGGACGTCTTAACACTAGGATCGTACCTCTCCAACTAACTTATTGAACTAACTTTTCACTCAGTGTATCCAACTACAATATAATACCACTAATTCAATTTTTTTTCTTTTTTTATGCATACAAATTAATTCAGCTAATCTTTAGAAAATACTAAACACTACAACCGGTGCAGTAACAATGCATAATATTCTCCATTTATCGTTTGTCCTTTTTACAAGTAATCGATGTAGATAATTCCGCGTGCATCCCAAAAAACTGTGGCCGTCACCTTGTGGGCCGATTTCACCATCTTCGTCTTCGGAGCTGGATCACCTTTAAAAACTCACGGTTTCGATTGTTCCTTTGTTTTAACAGTATAGTAGTGTATTCTGTACAGGAAATCTAAAATCTGAACAGGAAATTTAGTGTGTCTCTTGCTTGTACTTTGAAAATTTAAACTTAAAAGTGGTACCCTGTAGTATATGTGGTACAGGCAGACAAACGAACAAATGTAGATCGAATGATCCCAGGAGCCTCAGTGACGTTCGCCAAATATGAACACCAAATATATTAATTTAAAACAAAGATATATAATTCGTGTTTTATAAAATAAATGTTTCAAAATGTCTTATGCGACATAAATATTTTCCAGTTTAAAATAAATAGTTTTATTGTTGGAGTCATGGGCGGCGATTAGCGGGGGCAAAGGGGGCAGATGCTCCCACTTTTTTGAAATTACCCATTAATGTATATAGTTTAATTTGGAAATATAAAGTTTTGTATGTATTATTGGTTCATAGAATAAAAATGGTGCCATAAAATATTTGTCGTTCCATGAGTACTATTGATTGTCTTTCCGTGGAATTAAGAAAACTACAGGAATTGCGTTTGAACCATAGATGGCCATTTTCCACTGGGCTCGCTCGCGCTCACCTGTCTCTACTGGGCTCGCACTCACTCGCGCTCAACTGTCTCAACTGGGCTCGCGCTCACTAGCACTCGCGATCACTTCTCTCAACTGAGCTCGCGCTCATCTCTTTTGACTGGGCTCGCACTCACTTGCGCTCGCGCTCAACTGTCTCAACTGGGCTCGCGCTCACTAGCACTCGCGATCACTTCTCTCAACTGAGCTCGCACTCACTCGGGCTCGCGCTCATCTCTTTTGACTGGGCTCGCACTCAACTGTCTCAACTGGGCTCGCGCTCACTAGCGCTCGCGATCACTTCTCTCAACTGAGCTTGCACTCACTCGGGCTCGCGCTCACCTGTCTCAATTGGACTCGCGCTCACTAGCGCTCGCGATCACTTCTCTTAACTGAGCTCGAGCTCGCGATATTTTCTTTCAACTGAGCTCGCGCTCACTGGAGCTCACGTTTCCTTCTCTCGATTAGGCTTGAGCTCACTCGGGCTCACGCTTCCTTCTGTCGAGTGGGCTCGCGCTCGGGCTCATTTCTCTCAATTGGGCTCGCGCTCTCGCACTTGGGCTCACTTTTCTCAGTTGGGTTCGCACCGACTTATTTCATTGGGGCTAGGGCTTACTCGGGCTTGGGCTCAATTATTGAGTCCAAGTCCGGTGTAGCTCGAGTTTCGAGCTCGCGAGCATCGGGTTCGGGAGTTTGGACATCTACGAAATGGGGTGTCAGACATAAGCTCAGTGGAAAAAACCTCACCGGACATAAGCTCACTGGCAGTTTTATATTACAGGGCGGACAAAAGCTTACCGCTAGCAAACATGAACTCCCTTCACGGACTTGTAATAAAATTCACCGAATATTGAAATCTAGGCTTTGGCTACTTCCTAAACGGAAAATGGAACTATCTTAGATCACTTATCAGATATATATATAAAGAAAAATAAGGATGTTGCGGCGTTGCGTTGTATTAAAACAGGGCAGACTTTGAGGAACTTCTAATAATATGCCCTGGATATTAAAATCTATCCTTTGACTGTAATTGTAAATAGACCTAATAACTTAGTAGAAAGTAGAGCTATTAATGTCGTATAGCAATTACCGGATACCAGAAAAAATAGGGATGTTGTAAGTTTAATGTGTTAAGCATGGGCGACAGTAGGCCTAATTTAGGCCCTGGAAATTTTGGAACCAAATTTTTCTTATAGGCCGGACAATTCATTGCTGCATTAAAATAATTTCATGATTAGGCATGAATACTTACATAATAGAATTTGCTTGCTTGCTAACAGGATTGGGAATTCTGATTTTTTTTTTTTTTCGAATTCATTGTACTTAGGCCTTGCTTCTTAGTGCTGCCGTCGTGCTTACAGACCAACACTCAAAGAAATATATTTCTTATTTACTAACACTAAGCTTTTTTTGGCTCATAAGTTGTTGTTTTGTTCTTAGTAAATAAGAAAGAGATTCATTTGAGTATTGGTCTGCAAGTATGACAACAGTCTTAAGACTTGAAGTCTGCAACATTATTAATATTTTATTCTGATATCTCCTATATGACATTAGTCATATAGCCTATTTTCTATTGAGGAACTAGCCTACTAGAGTAAGGCCGCGCTAAGAAGAGCTCTGACAACTCTCACGTGCGATCAAGCGCGGTTGCCACATTTATCTTCTGTAACAATATAAATATAACAAGGGGTACATTTTGTGGAAATGAATCATATATGTATTACAACAAAAATATTATTTAACATTATGTCTGACAAAAGTATTAGACAAAAGAAACAAACAAATTAGTATTGCGTTAAGAAAACAACCGTTACTTCTAAACACATAGGGCCTTATGCAGAGTCGTTTTGACATATGATTAGCGTCATACTAAATGCCTGACTATTGCATGGAAACATATGTTAGTCGAACTCTTTAGTATGAGATCGGGCTTCTTCGTAGCTAAGCGGTTAGCGTACGCCTTTGGCATGGGAGACCCCGGTTCTATTCCCGGCGGGAGCACATGTGGTTCGGATTCCACGTTAATCAGTAGGTCCACGTCTCATATAGCCTCGCTGTTGAAAGAGACGTTAAACTCAAAATCAGTTCAACTCTTTAGTATGACACTAAACACGCGTCAGAACGACTCTGCTAAGACCCATAATGTTATATCTTTTTTTTTTTTTTTTTAATGAAAATTACTTACGTTAGAGAATGGCTTTCAATTGTAGATAATTTAATTCCATTTACTGTAGAAATCTTACGCTTTTTTCCTAGGGTGGATAAAATTTCCGTCGGTTCAGCGAGGTCTTTCAGGCACTTCTCTTTTGTGATTCTGTTCACAGTTGTAGGGCTAATGTATAAAGCTGAATCTACTCTTTCAATCACTTTATTCAATGGCAATAAAGGACCGTCGTTACGTTCTTTCTCCAAATATTCCCTAAGATTAAACACAAATTCCCGTTCTCCTTTAGCCTAACCGGCATAACCGTGGGACGTAAAACTCAAACAAATTCACGTGCCTGACTTGTCAAGTGCACCCCCTTTCCGCACTTCTTACGCACTTCAGGCATTGTGTTCATAAACACACACACACACACATACACATACTAAATTTATATTTTAGGTCTATGTGAATAATACGAATACAAACTATGTTCCACTGAAGAATGAAAATAATAACACAATATTCACACCAATGCACTGAGATGATAGCACAAAAAATCAAAACAACCTGACAACACAAAAACTTTCACAGTAATGAGTAGGTATAAATGCGACAACACTGTTCGGTTACCATGGAAACAACCTAGTGTTTCCAAATGTATTTTTGTGGGTCTAAACCTATCCTCCCTTCACATATTGGTGAAAAAATGTCTTCTACGAAAAGACAAACATAGCTGGATCACGTTCGTTACTTTCCAACCACTCAATTTTTAAATCAGTCCTTATGAAAAGCTCATTATAACAATCTCTGTAATATATAGAGTATGTAGGTACATTTTTTTCCTTATGTCAACAAATTTCCTACAAAGATCATTAGAAATTATACTCATTTCAGCCTGACATTCCAAATAATGGTTCATTGCCCTTGAACTTTAGAAGAGCCGTACAGACTCACTACCCTCTTCGCTTTCAATTCCACGAAAACCTACTCCCTGCGGCGATAGGGAGGTGGACCGGTTGTTGTTCCATGTAACCCCACTTCTATTTACGTAGCAAATTTGTCAAAAGGACAGAGTTGTGTCAATAAGTGGAAAAAGAAAAAAAGTATTCATTATTGTGGCAATAACTTTAGGCTTAGTGGAACTACGTTGTGCTGGAATGTTGAGGAGTAAAGTGAAGTAAGATTATTTTTTTAAATATCTACTTTGTAAATATTTCCACTTATAATCTGATTCAATCAGTGATAAAGTAATTCGATTCCTTTATCGTTCTGTCATGTGATCGCTTTGATTCTTCTTGCTATGACGGTTCGCAACACTGTCGTCAACTTACACGATGTTAGATCTGTCAGAGCTCAGGTTACGATGGCCCTAGTCTAGTAACCAAAGAACATTTAAATATCCGGAGCATTTTGTTAAAACACTTGCTTCACCAAAATGAATTTAACCAGTCCAACAAGATATGTTGTTTATGCAGCTGAAATTTGAAATAGGCCTACTGCTGACTGATTAATTGATTGGTTGATTATCGTTTAGCGTTTTCTTTCATCAGCGAGGCTATATGAGACGTGGACGTGGTACACAGTTTTGACGTGGAATCCGAACCACTGTAATCCAAAGCTCCCTCAGCGGGAATCGATCACCAAAGGCACGCTTACTAGTAGCCACTAGACCAGTGAGGAAGGCTTGTAATAATGTTGTTCATTTTTTATTAGGAATAAATTACAGGTGATTTTATTTATTATCGTTTAGTCAACATAACGAAGATTGATTGATTGATTTTAGTTTAGCGTCCCTTTAAGCAGCGAGACTATATGAGACGTGGACCTACTGATTAACGTGGAATCCGAACCACATGAGCTCCCGCCGGGAATTGAACCCGGGTCTCCCACACCAAAGGCGCGTACGCTAACCGCTTAGCCACGAAGGAGCTCCGTAACGAAGATGTCCAAATTACAGTAAGCGGCCCATACATGTACACACTTGCATGACCAACATGTATGAAAGATTTGTCTCATCATGTATGTTGGAAGAATTTTTTGCCCACACACGCACCAACACGCTGTTCAACTTACTAGAAGTTGTTTGAGAAATGTGGAGGACGGACACCGTGAAGAGTCGAATGGTAAGACAATATGATTGCTACCAACTAGTAGTGACCATCGAGGTCTCTTAATTCTACATGTCAGTACACAGGAATAAGTGTGAAAATAAAACTAGTTGCAATAATATTATATTTTAATTACCTGTGGAGATGACTCATCAGGCTATTCATCACTGCTGTATTCATCTAGGTTGCTTTTGCTTACACGTGTTTCTTCCTAATCCGATAAAAATTAAAGTTAATCGTAATACCACAGGGGTGTAGCCATGGGGAGGAGGGCGTCGAGGCCAGTCCCCCCAAATGATTTCCTGGACCCCCTAAACGACCAGTTTCTAAAACATCATCGTAAAATTATATCGCTCCAGTTATTTAAATATAACAAAGTTTACATATAATTAATAATTTACGTTAAATTATTTACCGATTGAAAAATAATATGGTGTATCTTTTGTGTAAGGAATGACCAAATTCACAGGTTGCTACCACATCTACTACAATCGATTGCTCTAGTGCTCCTGTGCGGATCATTTCCAAATTGGTTGAGTTGATTTTGAGTTTAACGTCCCGTTCAGCAGCGAGGCTATATGAGACGTGGACCTACTGATTAACGTGGAATCCGAACCACATTAGTTCCCGCTGGGAATCGAACCCGGGTCTCCCACGCCAACATGTCCAAATTGGATGGAAATGGTTTAGATAATGGAACTAAATTATTCCACACAAATTATAATATTTTGTGTAATTTTTCTTTAGATTTGTGTCAATATAAACTGATAACAAACAAATGGACTTCGAAATATATATATATATATATATATATATATATATATATATATATATATATATATATATATATATATATATATCGGGTGTTGCAAAATAAGTGTTACAACTCTTGGGAGGTGACTCCTGCCACTGAGACAAGAAGAAAAGTTCTCTTCAACTTTCTGCTATCGGGCATAGTTTCAGATCTACAAGGTGCCGAAAGCGTGGGAAAATGACTTTCGGACGCTAATAGTTCGGAAACTATCCAACATAAAGAGGGCGGGTAAAAAATTCACTGAAGAAGTCATACCTGCTCTATTGAATTTTGCATGTTTCACAATCCTGCCGCGCACGCGCAAGGGATTCCCCAAAGGAACGTAGGGAGTCCCGGATAATCTGCCAAATGAAACTTGGTCTAAATGGAGATGAATTAATACGCTTTCTACCGGGTAACAATAATTAGTTTGTATTGAGTCGATATCTGGAACAAATACAAAATGGTGGACACCTTCATGCCCGTTGTGTGTGGTTGCATAATCGCCAGGTACGGATGCTGGCCAACAGTGACGTTCTGAGTATTAATTGTAGCGAATTTGTACTCAAATGCTCTAGAAAGGCATCTGGAGTGTCGGTAGAGCATAACAGATGAAGCAGGGTGATTCACATGTGTGGAAAGACTTAACGAAAAATGCCCAGAAATGCACTCATACTCAGTAAAGGTAAGTTCAAAGCGTCGGAAATGTAAGGATTAGCAAGAACATGAAAGCCATTGCCAATTCACCAATAATATTGTCTCAAACCGATGTAATATGATATGCACGGTTGCATACCAATAAGGATGCAACAACTGAGGCCAAGTTCAAATTATGCAATTGGACTCACAAAGAAACTGGGCAAACTAAATGAATGTCACTAGTGGGATTGCATGATCGATATTGAAATGTGGCCAATGTGTGTGTTGATATCAACATGTAGCTAATGGACAAATGTCAACATGTCGCACTACCGTTGGGACACCATCTCACGTGCGAAAACTAGGAAAATAACGTTGCACATTCTGCTATTACATCTGGTGCACCTTTTGGTTGAACGTAACTAGAACACTATTGTATCAATGTCCAACTTTGTTTGGGACATCGTCCCACAGTCGACACATATGAAAAGAAATGTATTAATGCATGGTTCAAATTCTGATAGGGCGTGAAAATAACAAACTTGTATCATGTCCCACGTCTTCTGAGACATATGACGTACTCGAAATATAGGAAAATACCTTCAGAAATTCATATCTTACACACAGTGCACATGCCAAGACAAACAGAAAACGAACCGATTTGGCACATTTAACACTATAGCTGGAACACCATACATATGGAAAATAAAACGACATGTGAAATAGGAAGAAACGTCTTAAAGCTTTGATTGTTTACAACTGTGCAGTAGGAGTAAGAAAATAAAACACACAAGTACGTCGGGAGGCTGTACAAGATGGCTTGCCAAACAAAGTGGGTACTCCTCAAAGAAATGAATACAGAGAAAGTGAGGCTCCTTCGAACCTCAGGGCTAGAGCGCTCGCTTTTGCTCGCGTGGTCGCAGTTTCCAATCCTACTGGGAGCCCACGGCCTCAGATTCAAGACCCGAGTAGCTATTTTCCTATTTTTCGCACGTGGGACGATGTCCCAGCAGTAGTGGGACATGTTGACATTTGTTCATTAGCTACATGTTGATATCAACACACACATTGGCCACATTTCAATATCGATCATGCAATCCCACTAGTGACATTCATTTAGTTTAACCAGTTTCTTACTGAGTCCATTGCACAATTTGAACTTGGCCTCAGTTGTTGCATCCTTATTGGTATGCAACCGTGCATATCATATTGCATCGGTTTGAGAGAATATTATTGGTTAATTGGCAATGGCTTTCATGTTCTTGACGCTAATCCTTACATTTCCGACGCTTTGAACTCACGTTTACTGAGTATGAGTGCATTTCTGGGCATTTTTCGTTAAGTCTTTCCACACATGTGAATCACCCTGATTCATCTGTTATGCTCTACCGACACTCCAGATGTCTTTCTAGAGCATTTGAGTACAAATTCGCTACAATTAATACTCAGAACGTTACTGTTGGCCAGCATCCGTACCTGGCGATTATGCAACCACACACAACGGGCATGAAGGTGTCCACCATTTTGTATTTGTTCCAGATATCGACTTAAGACAAACTAATTATTGTTACCTGATAGAAAGCCTATCAATTCATATCCATTTAGACCAAATTTCATTTGGCAGATTATCCGGGACTCCCTACGTTCCTTTGGGGAATCCCTTGCGCGTGCACGGCAGGATTGTGAAACATGCAAAATTCAATAGAGCAGGTATGACTTCTTCAGTGAATTTTTTACCCGCCCTCTTTATGTTGGATAGTTTCCGAACTATTGGCGTCCGAAAGTCATTTTCCCACGCTTTCGGCACCTTGTAGATCTGAAACTATGTCCGATAGCAGAAAGTTGAAGAGAACTTTTTTTCTTGTCTCAGTGGCAGGAGTCACCTCCCAAGAGTTGTAACACTTATTTTGCAACACCCGATATATACTTATTTGTAACAGCAGATTACACGATTTACTGTGATTTTATATAAGAGTCGGATCCAGAGGGGCGATAACCCCCAGAAGATGATGATTTCTTATTTTATATATAAATAAAACCCATCCCAGAGTTTGGAGCTCTTAAAGGTAGCTCTAAGTAGCAGTATTATAACCCACCGACCCCCAGAAGTCCGACCTGGATCCGCCCGTGTTTTATATTTGACAGTTTGAAGACAAACGTTTCAACAAGGTACTATAAATACTGCTACAAAACTATCGCAGTAAACTGAGTTGTTTTAAAAAACACATTTTTTATCAGTTGGAAAATATGGTGAAAAACAACGTTTGAATTCAGTTTTTCAGTTTGAATTTTATTCGCTTTTTTTTCCACTTGGTGTAAAACAGGAAGTGATATATAGCTGTTAATAAAATAATTACAGTAAAACCTGTCTTGAACGGACCCTTTATTAAACGGAAAACTGTCTTAAACGGAAATATTTCACGGTCCCATGAATTTTGGAGTACAAAACTTGTAAAACTCCCTTCATTAAGCGGAAACTGTGTTACGCGGACAACGGAAAGAAAAATAAACATTTAACGGAAAATTCTGAGTTCCGGACTACAGCGTTTAGAAGATGTTTAGACATTCTGTGAGACATATACATTACACTGTCTGCGATAAAATGTTCGTTCTTTTGTTAAATATTTCTGGACAGTGTTGACTTTCCCCAACCACTACTCATATTCACCCCCACAAAAATCCCCGCAACTTAACCAAGAATCGTACGTAATGTCGGAAAGAAGAAAACGAGATAAAGGAAGAAGAGGATTACGATACCGAGTTGCAAGAAGAGTGTAGAATAAATACATATCAAGATTCTCTCAGAAGTTTAAAGGAACTGCAAAAATTTGCCTTACGAAAAAATAATTCTGATTCACTTAGTATAATTTCTCAGGCTAAAGTGTATGCGGAAAACCAAGCAGCAATGTACACAGAAAACCCTGCTTGGCTATTAGAAAAATAAAGTAAACGTGTGCATAGGATATTTTGTATTCATTTTAATTTTTTTGTGTATTTATTCGTAGAAGAAAGAAGTACTGTAATCGAACAATGTACGTACAGCAATATATTTTCTCAGTATGCCCCTTTATAAGCATTTTTTTTATTTTAAGAAAGGAAAGGTCTACCTCCACTAAGCGGAAACCTGACTTTAACGGAAATTTTTGCAAGTCCCGCTCGATTCCGCTAAAGACAGGTTTCACTGTATAATGTTTTTTAGTCACGAATAATAAATAAATATTTTTGTCAGAAAATTTTAAAGAAATTAAATAAAATTTAAAAAATCAGTCTTATGTAGATAAGTTCTGTGTACAAGGACTTGGATTGAAATAGTTTTGCACAAAGGTATAACGTTTGCTTCGGGGCAATAGTTCTTGGTTAAGTATAATAAAAACTACCTGGTACATAATATTTTTGAAGAAAAAAGCTTAAAAAACAGTGTGTTTAGATTTTCGGACGGAAACAAAAAAATTCCGTTTTTTCAGCCCTCAAAATCTCTAGCTGTAACACATTTTTTTGGGGTTTTGTACATTGTAGCTCTCTCCCCTCAAAAACGACCCCCCTAGATAAACCTGCTGGCTACACCCCTGTAGTACCATAACTTTGACATGTAAACTTCATGAGCGGCAGAACCACTTAATTTCCTTTTTCTCACTTTGATGTGCTCTCTTCTGTAGTTGGAGCGCAACGTATTTATCCTCCTTTTAACAACTATCAAATGTGGAGTGAGGTTGAAATTCTCTCAGCTTTTCTAGATTTTCAAATGTAGAATTCTTTACGTCATTTCCCACACAGTAGTTTTTTTAATTTTTATTTTACCTTCCAAAAACATGGTACTTCTTTGTATACCTGAATAAATGCATGCACAGAATCCCTTGTCATGTAACGCATCTCCCTCTCTCTCTCTCTCTCTCTCTCTCTCTCTCTCTCTATCTCTCTCTCTCTATCTCTATCTCTCTATCTCTATCTCTATGTTTTGATGCTCCATGAATAACGAAGATCACCCAAACTTAAACGACCTTGGCATGCGACGGAGGAGAGAGTCACGTGATTTCTTTCGCTGTCGTTATTGGCGGACCTAAATACAAAACAGCCACCTTGCATGAACGAGCCCATACACGGTAAACATGCATGCAGAACGGCAAAAACATCAAGCATGTTTTCAGAAGATTTTAAAAACTTTCAACATGAATGAACGAGCCCATACACGATCAACTTGCCTGTGGTTTTATCATTTTTCATGCAAGTCGGGCTGTTTCTTCAGGCATGTGTTTACGTGTTTGGGCCGCATTAGTGCAAGTATTGAACCATTATGTGGTCGACAATCCACTTATTACACCTTTCTTGTCAGCCTCGCTCTGAACCCTGTCACCAAATTAGCCTAAGGCATTCCAAGTGAAAGTGTAGTTCTCTGAAGAATGTTAACCCTCCTTCGTCCCATCCCCATTGTTAAGAAACCAACTATCCAACCCCGAGTCGGTGAAGCGGAAATCGACCTACAACGGATGCGGATTTTGTGGTCAGGAACTGCATCAATTAGTAAGTATACAACAAAACTAGTAAATCCCAGATGTGTTAAAGCAGACCTTCAACTTCAAGTTTTATTGTATTGCCATGCCTCGAGGCATGTTCATTGTCGTGCTCTGTAGATAATAGCAATGTATCCGAAACCATGCTTCAAAATCATACCTGTAAATTGTCAGTCTTTTATCAAACTAATTTTGGCTTACGGGCCAAAGCCTTATCAAATAATTATGATGTAATCACAATCATCGAAAGTTTTTTCAACAGACTGTCATATTGATAGGTAATTCTTTGATAAAAGATATTTAGTTTTTCGTCAAGACAGAAATCTTGAACTATCAAATAATTACAAAGGAAGGTTGTAATAATAACAGTATCAAAATTACAATGTATCCTATATAAATTCTTGTGATCTAAATTTTGAATATGTAATTGTCAAGCTCTCCAGTCACTCACTAAAGATGTTTATTTGTGCAGTATACATTCCTCCGAATACAACTGTAACGACATATGAATTGTTTCATGAATTATTGAGAGTAATGTTCCAATAGGAAGCAACGTTCTTTGCATAGGGGACTTTAATATAAATCAAATAACGTGTTATAATTTTGGCCTACTTTCAACAAATAAATATAAAGAATTAAATAACTTCATGTCCCTGTGTGACTAAATGTCCCATAATGACATTCATAATAGTAATGGTCGAATCTTAGACTTAGTACTCTTAAATCTTAACGACGTTTCTATAATAAAAGTGTGTTCTCTTGTTACTAATGAATTCATCTCCCAGCTTTACTTATCTCTTTCCCATTTAAACACCTCCAGGAACATAAGAAATAAGTTAAGGAATCGGGTTTTAATTTCAGAAAAGCAGATTTCGAAAAGATGTGCATAGAACTCTAAAGTAAACTGGGATTGCCTTTTGCAATCGGATGATGTAAATATTGCAGTAACAAACTTCTATCAAATGATTAACAACATATTTTCTGTATGTGTTCCAATCAAAAGACATATCAGCGGAAGTTATCCATATGTTGGTTTACTTATAGGCCTAATTAGGAAAATAACATTCAAGACGTACCACCCTAACAAGTGGAAAAAGGGATCAATAAATGCACTTTATCATCGCGATCATTTTGAAATACTGTACTGCCTAAACAAATAAAATCTGACAAAATTAACCTACAATACTTTTATTTTAAACTCAGAATGCTCTATCGAAAAAGACCCAAACCAGATCTGTTGTTTTCTTAAACGCAAAACACACTTGTCATCAAGCACCCTTACGTACAATAGCCGTTATATCCAACGTGCCAATGAAATAGCACAGACATTTGCACATTATTTTCATACTGTTTACAACAATGTACCCGCCACATAAAACGTTGACTCAGCTTTCTAATCGGACCGAATGTAATATATTAAATAATTTTGAATGAAATGAAATAAACCTCGAAGAAATAGAAAATTCTATACGAGCGTTGAAACCAAAAGCATATTGTGGTCCTGATAACATTCCTCCTTATGTTGTGAAAGGTTGCAATGATCTATTTAAATACTCACTCCGCATTACATTTAATATTTCTATAAATATTCCTTGCTTTAAAAATATTCTTATATATAAACGCAGCGGCGCAAATCTGTCTTCAACTTTCGGGGGGGACGGGTAAGAATGTTCTCATAACGTTATATATATATATATATATATATATATATATATATATATATATATATATATATATATATATATATATATATATATATATATATATATATATAGCAATGTTCAAAATATTTATGAAGTTGAAAAACAATGCACAAATGAAGATGAAGGGAGCACAGTTGTCGTCAACATTGGAAGGCGGGCAGATTTGATACTTATTCTGGGAATGGGGAGAGGGGGAGATGAGACTCATATTACAGTAGATGAATCTAATAACTCTGTTTTATTATATATCAGGCGATCTAGATGAAGTAGTGGTACATATCAGTGCCGTGAACACATTCTGAAATCTGAATATATGCATATTTATAATTGATATGTTTCTACTGAGGCATCCACAATGATCCACATTAACATTTTATTACACTTGTTTTATAATAATATAAATAATGACTTCCCCGAAACTATGAAGAAAGAAAATCAATTATGTATGACACAACAATATGATGGTGATCTCAATAGCATTATAGCAATCGTTACAGGAATTAAACAAATAGTTGGAAATAAAGTAACTAATTAATGACAAATTTAATTTAATGAAGTTTCAAATATTTACATCATTAAGGTGAAATGGAAAGCCAAGAGAAATCAATTTCATTTCACTTTCTTTTGCGGCAGTCTGACACAAATCTCACTTATCCCCAAAAAAACACTTTTCAAATTAGATTATTGGGGGGACAGCACCCCAATTCTAAGATTGATGGGAACATAACCCTCTTCATCCCCCCGGGATTTGCGCCAGTGTATAAATGTAATTTTGTTTTAGTTTTTATTTATAAATATTAGAATTATATAATACAGTAGTTAAATTTCAACGAACCATTATGGTGCAGGTATTCAACATTCTTAAGAGCTACTCTTGTTTATTTCGATTTAAAGAAGCTATAATTAGATAATACATATTTCGCTCGACTTTTCTACGAAGCCACAGCTTCATTAGTTGCTAGTATATAAATTTCCTACTTTGCAAGGTCAAGCAGTTTCCTTACTTTATAATCTTTAAAAAAAAAAAAAAAAAAAAAAAAAAAAAAAAAAAAAAAAAAAAAAAAAAAAACCTTCGGTCATGGAAGTTGCTACTAAAACAGCAAAAATAAACACCTGCCTCAAACAAATACCATCTCCTCATAATAATCATGAAAAATATATATATATATATATATATATATATATATATATATATATAGTCATCGAAGATGTTTGAAGTCCTTTGAACAATAAAATGACAGCTCAGACCTCAAGAATGTGCTTTTTCTTTTTGTAAGTTGTTTCAATCTTCCTTTTCAATTCTGCACATGGAATGTGTTTCCTATCTTTTTGGCTCTGTACCAAATGAGTCCAAGTGAGTGCGAAGTGAGCTGGGCTCGCGCTCACTTATTTCTTTGGGGCTCGGGCTCACTCGGGCTCGCGCTCAATTATTGAGCCCGAGCCCGGTTGAGCGCGAGTGCCGAGCTCATGAGCGCCGGGCTCGCGAGTTTGGACACCTATGGTTTGAACTGCCACTAAAAAGGGCCTAAAAATTAACCTATTGGAGCGCCACAATTCGAGCGTACTTTAATTTCTTCTTGCAAGGGCTCGATATGTTAGTCAGTCGCTCTGGAACTAATTGAGATAACATTTCGCAAGAAAAGAAGTTCTTTACAAGTTATTCTTTAATTGCACAAAAATCAACAGTTCCTAAAATGTATTTTCTTCTTTCTAATAATAAGGAATATTTTGATTTTATTTTTTTTTTCAGTTTAACATCCTGTTCAGCAGCGAAGTTATGTGAGACGTGGACTTAATGATCAACGTGAAGTCCGAACCACGTGAGCTCCCCCCAACAATCAAGCCCGGGTCTCCCGCTTCAAAGGCGTGTACACTAACCGCTTAGCCACACATGAGCTCAGTAATGAATATTAATTTTGCAGTGTAATATAGGAGTTTAGAGGTGTACATATACAGTTTTGTATATGAAATTAAATTTAGTAAATTTAGCATAATTCTAGGTTTTACGATTATTTTGTATAACTGAAATGTGAAGTGACTTTTAAGTATTGCTGAGATTTGATATATTCCAAGAAAGTGAAAACTGTACTTAATGGCAGCGGACATGTTTTGGGAAGCTGCCAAAGTATTTCTTTAAATGTCGTAGCATATGCTTGTAGTATTCACTGTCATCCTAAGAGTAATAACACATATAATAGCATGCGTGGAATTAAAAATATAAGTTGTTCATTAATTCCCAGTTTCAATATAACTTTTGCAAAATAAGCCTCATTATTCATTACTATGATTATCCTTTCTGTTTATGTTTTGCAAATTTGTTATTAAATAGGCTCCTAATCTTATCACACAATTATCCAGACAGATATTCATGAGCAAGGAATCAATTCTCTCCTTAGACGTTTGTTTTTTAAGAATCCAAAGGGCAAGTATCTATCTACTTGAGTTGCTCTTGTCAATTTACGTAGTAAAATATAAAACAAGATATACGGTATTTTAACTGAAAAAAGACAGTATCCTAATAGTTATACAACCTTTCGTCAAACATACTGTTACAAGCAACCAGGAAAACTACCATTGATATAAAATATTCAGATCATGTCTTTCCCCCCCCCCCCCTGCTTTTAACGTCCAACCGCCGCCACTGGGTGGAGTTCACTGCCGATACTTCGTGCGTTCAATTAGAGGGCATTTCCCGAGCACTTGTTGCAAGACGGCTCTTTCCAAAAAATTAATTTAAAAAAAAATTAACACAGACATAATTCATATTTTATAAAGTAAATGTTTCAACATGTCTTAAATGAAATTCAATATCTTCCAGCGTAAAATAAAGTGTTATTGTTGAATTATTCAGTTGCGACGCTTTGTGCGTTGAATTGCGGGAATTTCCCGAGCACGTCTTTCGCGATTTTTCGAAACTGGAACTTTTTCTTGGTGTACATCGAAACTTCCACTAGTAAGGAAGTTTGAATTCAGCATTTGCAATAGTAAGAGTTCCGTAATGTTCGGAACTCCGAGCATTAAGCTTCTTAAATTTGGCAAGAATTTTTACGCTATTTCTGGCGTTGATTCTGCAGAATACTTATTTGAAGAGTAGCAACAAATGACTGAACTCAACTGTTTTTGTTGGAAAACCAAATTTTACTGAAGAATACTTGTGTTACCATCAAAGGTAATATAACAATAATACTAATAATTTTACTAATGCACTACATATTTACTGGTAGTACCGGCACCTATGGCCTTAAACCCGATGAGGGATAACGTCCCTCGGCGTCGCCGAGTCAGCGAGCACAGTTCTCACAGAAAGTATTTTCTAAAATATAAAATTGCACATCTTACTTCAAACAGGCTATAAGCATAATCTATACATTAATTTGTTCTATAATTACCTCAAGCTAAGTTTTTTAAAATTATTTTTTTAATTCATTCAGTGCATTCAAAAGTTTATAAAAGTCGTATGTTCTTGTATACCTTAACGTGAAAGCATCTAATTTGCCCAGGAAAGGCCAAAATCTGATAAAAATCACTTTCAATGTAATTACCTTAGTTGTACCAACAATGTATTAACAAAAAGCTTAAAAACCCAGGTGGGTTTTAAGATTTTTTTCAGGTGGGTCCAACCCGCCCACTTGGGCAAACCCTGGTCCTATCTTGCCAAGATTGTTTTTGATGGACTGTATAACACAAACGCTGGTTCGTTCTGTAATAGTTTGGTTTAATAATACAATGACTGTTTCTTACAATTCCCAAGTTAAAATAAAATGCACATTGAACACTACGATGATGCAGCTATAAGCTACGCGCACTCACACTACTGCTGTACACAGTTTCAACAAACATCTACATTTTGCTTCTTCTCCTTCTACAGCTAACAAGTTACATTAAACAATCATCTTTAAACAAAACTAAACAATTTAAACAAACAAGTAAGGACTAAACATAGTCCCCACCCTTGAACGATCTAGTTCAAGATACACGTAAAAGATGAATTAGTAATATATTGGAAATGAAAAATAGAAAGTAAAACAAAACTGTAAATGAAATTTTTTTTTTTTCAATTAAATGACAATGGAAATACTTTTACAATTGTTTTGTAAACTTTATTTGAGGTTTTTACAGTTATTGGATGAACAACGTTATCAACTTTTAGGATGAATATTTACAATACGTTTTAACTTTCATTTTAAAGGAGGTAAGTTATTTTTTATAAGTAAAATTAAATTACTTTTCTTCACGTTGTATTTTTTTTTTTTCTCACAACTTTGGACGCTGTTGTAACATAGAGATATATATTTTACACTCCACCTCTTCCAGAAGTTCTGCTGAAGTCGTTTCATTAATTACCATCTTGACAGTCGATTAAATTTCTTTTCTGTGTAATCTGGTTCAGGTATTGCCAACATTGGAACCCCAGTGAGAAAATGTCCTGGAGTTTGGCTACACAAATCATTGGAATCTGAGGACCATAAGTGATGTGGAAGGTAAAGCAGAAGGTAATAAACCTCGAGAACTACAGTCTGCTGGATTATTCTTTGAATTCACTTTTGAGCCACTTCACGGAGAGCAAAAGTATTTGAATCTTTGCTACACGATTCGCGATAAACACTTTCCATCTGCTTGAATTTGAATTTAGCCACGATAACACAATAGTAGTCAGAATAGACAATTACATCATGCACTTTTAAACGAAATGAATTTAATATGAGATTTATTATTTTAGCTAATAGCAATGCACCACAGAGCTTTAATTGTGGCAAATATACTTGTTTGATTGGAGCAATCTTTGTTTTTTATATCACAATGTTCGCACTCACTTGGCTGTTTTGAGAAGCCTTTTTGGAAGAATTACAAAATTCTATTAACTTCCTTCTCGTGGCTTGAGTGACACTGATACACCTGTTGATTTTGATTTTGATGTTGATGTAAGAAAGCTCTCAGTAGTAATTTCTCCATTTCCTCAAAATCCATTGAGGAACTGGACTATCCCATTCTAAATTGTTTTTAAATTTCTTGCAATAATATTTTCGCAATAATAGTAGTTGGAAAAATCAAACCTAATGGATCGAACACTTTTGCACTTTCTGATGAAATATTACGGTTAGTTACAACTAACTTAATTGACACAAGATTGACATTATACGAAAATACATCATTTGATGGATACCACTGAATTTCTAGTTTTTATTGAATTACTACTATTAAAATTTAAACTACTTGTCACTTGTTTTAAATGAGAGGGTACGGAGTCCAAAACGTTGGGACTGTTGCATGCCCATTTTCTCAGTTTAAAACCTCCTTTCTGCAATAATGCACCGAGTTCTTCTCGTAACTTAATTGTTTTACTGAGTTGGCACTACTGATTGTTATTAACAAAAAAGTCTTGCATTACTACAGCCGCTGCAATAGGAAATGATATATATATTTCGCAAGTTGTTGCAAATTTTTCACTTTTAAATATGGTGCTGAAGCTGTACCGTAAGTTACCGTCACAAGTCTGTAATCCGTAACTGGAAGATTGGGTGTTTCAGGCCACACAATTCTCTGGAAGTCTCTGTGCTCTGTTTGGATTTTCACCTGTCTATACATTTTTTCGATATCAGCAGTTAATGCCACATTATATTGTCTAAAACACACAAGTAATGGAATTAAGTCACACTGCAACCGAGGTCCGACAAGTAACTTATCATTCAATAACACATTAGGTGAAGTTTTACAACTACCATCAAAAACTACTCTCAGTTTTGTTGTAGAACTGGAATCTTTCAACACTGCGTGATGAGGTAAATAACACACTTCACTGTTTGGTTTCAGTATTTTACTTTCTGGAATAATCTTCATATGCCCAAGTACCTTATACTCATGTATAAAATCTACATACAATTGACGCATTTAGGTCACTTTTTCAGCCGACTTGCTACTTGCTTAAGGCGTTTAATTGCCGCTTCACATGACTCGCCAAGTCTTGTATTGTTGTCACGAAACGGTAACTGCACATGAAACCTACCTGTCTCATCTCTTTGAGTCTTCTCGAAATACATTTTGCACCTTTTTTCTTTTGACGACATTATATTTTGTGTAGTAATATTTTCCAATTACCAAAACTGTTGCAAAATTCTTTCACTGTGGCAATGGATGTGATATGTTGACGCTGTGAATTCTTTACGTCGCACTTGATCGTGACCAATAGAACCAAACAACATCCATCCTACTTTGGTATTTACTGCTACGGGAGAACCAATAACACCACTACACATACCCACCAATAGCAATTGAGGTTAAATATCTGCACCCAATAATAGATTAAATCTGTTAGGAATATTAAAAATCGGATCTGCTAATGTTAACGTGTTGACATTCGACCACTGCTTGCTTTTATGAATATACCGTTTTGGTAGCATGCCTGTTACCTTTGGCTATACTAACGCTTTTACAGAAAATTCTGATTTAACACTATAACTTGATGTAAACACAATATTGACAACGCCTTTTGCCCGAGCAACATTACTGGAACTCAGTCCCGAAATATGTACATACACAGGCTGTTTTTATAAACCGAGCCGTTGTGGTTTTTTGATACAAAGCATTTTTCAGTGGCTGAATCGAATAAGGCTCTCACAGGTTGTAAATTACCATATGAATCCTTTACCATCACTACTGCAGTTTGTAATAACACTACATGTTGCACATTAGTTTCACTTGAAAAATGAGTCCCCAATGAAACACCTGAATTCTGTTTATTTGGAAAATGAAGTAATGTATGATGACGTTTGCCACACTCACGACACGATGCTGATTTGCAACTGGACAGTTTGATTAGATTGTAAACAATTAAAGCATAGTGCTTTGCTTTTTTACTAAGGAATGACGTTCGTCAACTGACAGCGAAAGAAAGTCATCACATTTATGCAAAGGATGATTTTTGCTTTTGCACTGGCAACACGAAAATTGATCTGAAGCATGATGCGCTATGCACGACACCTATGATCTATGAACTTTACCAATTGGTCGAATGTTGGTAGTTCACTGTCTGGTTTCACTGTCTAGCTTCTCTGTTATATAAAATACAAGGAAAGGATCCCATTAGTTTACTTTTATGTCCAACACTGATAATGTTCGAACACACACAACACTTGTATCCAAGAGCTGACGTAACGCGCCAGCTGATTCTTGCTGCACTTGACCTTGACTTACAAAGCGCCGCAAGATAGACGTGACTAATTCTCGTTTATTTTGATACCTTAAATTTAACAGGTCCCAAGCTTCTTTATAGTTATCGTTATTTATTTGTATAGATTGAATAAGTGTTGCTGCTTCACCTTGCAGATTAGTTTTTAAGTACTGGAGGTTTTGTGCACCCGTCAAATTTTCATTATTATGCACTGCTGCGATAAACAAATCACGAAACGAAAGCCAATCATTTAAGTTCCCGCTAAAGCATGGCAACTGCAATTTTGGAATTCGAATTTCTGTTGTTTTTTTTTATTATTCACATCACTAGAAGAAGCGTGATATTTTACCCTGCACTGCCATTAATTTCACGTTAAGCTTTGTAAATCTATCTTCAATAGTAGCAAGTTCTTCGGCACATAAGTTACTGGCTAGCAACAAAAGCTCATTTGTTTCACTCACTTTGTTTTCGTAGACCTGAACTACACTAATATCTTCCTGTTCTGTGACATTGTGTATGCAGTTTTCAGCACGAGTGACCTTACCTTTTAAAACACGCTTCGGGAATCGTAAGCTTCCATTGTCGCCCACGAGTCTTAGCACGTAGGTCACATAAAACACATAATCATGTATTAACAACCGGCCCGGAGGACCAATTCTTTATGACGGACTGTATGACACAAATGCTGGTTCGTTCTGTAATAGTTTGGTTTAATAATACAATGACTGTTTCTTACAATTCCCGAGTTAAATAAAATGTACATTGAACACTACGATGATGCAGCTATAAGCTAAGCGCACTCTCTCACACTGTTGCTATACATTGTATCAACAAGCATCTACATCTTGCTTCTTCTTCTACAGCTAACAAGTTACATTATACAAACATCTTTAAACAAAACTAAACAATTTAAATGAACAAGTTAGGACTAAACAGTTTTCAAAACCAATTTTTCGTGCAGAATTGAAAACACTGTACCTTGTGATATGCCTCAACTTTTTCACGCACTTTGATTCGTCAATCACTCAAAACCATATCGTGGATTTTGTCAATCATTTCAAAGGAAGTCGCTTCCACTGGACGTCCTGAACAATATTCATCCTTTGAGGGTGTACAGCCACGTTTAAATTCATTTTAGCCAATTGTAAACAGTCGCAGATGTGCCATGAACTTCATACAACTCGGCTTTGATCTCTTCGGTGTTAAATCTTTGAAGTGCACCAAACTCATTTCGTTCCATTTTTCTAAATAAACGAGTTTTTCTTAAATCGACTGTGACAGTGAAACCACATGAAATTTGGTGAAATCGAAATAGCTGAAATTTTAACAACAGTGTAGTGAGGAATGACGCTTGGTAAAAGCAAACCTTTTTCGATACCACGAGTGTGCTGTTTGGGATTTTTTTAAAACTTGACTGAACGACCCTCGTAATACGTTTTCTAAATATCGCAAAAATAAATAAATAAAAAATCAATTAGAAACGTTAATCATTTTAGAATTTTTCTGAAATGATCACCCATTTCCAAGTTTCCGTCGCTATAGCTTAACCGTTCGTGTTAAAAGAAAGTCACTGAGCCGTTTGTGTAACTTAATTCAAGATCTTTTAAATGGTATATTGAAACATTACAATATTGTGATTGGTAATGATGTGATCATTTAAAGAAACCTATGTGTCGAGCCATTTTGATGGCACCAGAAGTGTCCATGACCTCTGATCAAGTGTTTTCCGGTGCTTTTTTATTCTTCATATATACATAACTACCGTGCAGAATGGCACACTGGTGTCGTGGAGTAAAATATTTTGGAACTATAGCCAACAACGAAACTGAAAAATTCGAATCAGTACGTTATCCTCCCCCTTCTCACTCTCCTCAGAAAGTATATTATCTAGTACAGTGGTTGACTAACAATGTTGCTAACAGCTAGAAAATAGCTGAAGAAGGTAAGATGATTTCTCTAATATGTGTTAGCATATTAAAACAATACCTTCAGATTAGTTAATATATTTTTCAATAATATATGCAAACGACCATAACGGTAGAATGGTCTGTTGCACCATTTCTCACAGAAGTTGGGCGAAGCCTCTATGCGTAGTCTGCGGTGTACGTCCTGACATTTTCCGATGCTTTATTTAAGGGATCCGTCGATGTTGTTTTTGGAGTAGCTTTTACAGCCAGATGCCCTCCCTGATTTCAACACTCACTTTCTCTGGGCTTGATTGCTTCCCCTTCTTCTCGGCAGAGGTCAAGAAATGTATCCTAGAATTAACTAATTAGGATAGGTGGATGAGAAGATTACTATTTTCAGATTTTTAGTATAGTATCACTTTTTATCCTAAAACGAATGTGTATTTTCACTTGTTTCTTATTTACACGCATGCATGCATATGTATATTTTTAGGTGAGGGTTATTACGTGAGGAAAGGCGATGAGGTGCAGATCAAGGACAACGAGAGCATGGCGCTTAACGTGTTTTGTTACGCAGCTGAAAAGAAGACTTTCTCCTCTCTTCTTAGTTCTGTGGTGGTGAGTATAAAGACAACTTTGTGTCTTTGAAGTTGAGATTGTGTGTTTGGATTCCACTATGTTAACGAAGAAAGTGTTTAGTTGGTCTGGTTGGAAACTGACCAATGTAATGGTCAACGTATTAGTAGTAAGTCGGCGACCTAAGTTCATTATTCGACCTAGTCGTAAATTTCCTATCTCAAAGTCTAGGTACCGGTACTTTTACCGATAGTAAAGTGTACTAATTGGGAAAAGGTCAGCTTTTACCTTTATTTCTTGCAAACACACGGGTCCTGGGCTCAGTTCCCAGTTACGGGAGTTTACGTTGACCATACGATCAGAGTAGTGGTTTGATTGTCTTTAAGCAGTAGTAGCCTCATTGCTGAAAAGGATGAGTCAATCAAAATCAGAATTCTGTTGTTCACACATTAAGACCATCTAACAGTTATTATTTTAAATTGATAACTCACATAAAGCAACTACTTTATTTTATATTGATATGGTAATATTTAAGTATGGTAATAGTTTTTTTCTTTCTTTCTTAAAAGACATGTAATTTATAATCTGTTAACATAATGGGACCAAGTTCCATGTCTTTGTAAGGGGATCGGTAAGCAGTGACCATAAAGAACACTTAAGTCGACTTCTGATAGTTTTGCTCGATATCTGTAAGTGGGGTCTAGCGTAGAGCGTTCTGTATTTGTGATGGGCACAAATTATCCGAGCAGTGGTTCAGATCTCACTTGAAGCAAAAACCTGTTCTATAGTTTTTGTTCTGAAAAGCGGCGTGAATCCCCAATTAATTAATATGCTTAATATGTATAATGTAAGTTTTTTGTTCAGCAGTGCGTTCTCACGTTGACCTGCCTCAGAATACGAGGGCGATTCAAAAATTATCTACACTTCTGTCAACGTTTCTTACATTGCGCACTTTGTCTTCTATCCTCGCATATTTTGTTATACTGTTGTGACAATGCTGTTAAGCGTGATCCTAATTCCTCCATTTTTCTTCCTTCTGTTGCAAATATATCATGGCTGCTCCATTAGAAGTTTGCACCAAAGAGGAACAAGAGCAGTGATCCGATTCCTCTGGTTGGAGGGTGTCAACGGGTCAGACTATAATCGCAAGATAGGAGAAGTGAACTATCACGTAAAACTGTGTTTTTGTGGCTCGAGAAGTTTAAAAGTGGTCGAACAAGTGTAACGCATGAAGAGGGAGCATGGCGGCCATCAACCTCCACTACAGATGACAACATTCAGCAAGCTCAAGAGATGGTTCTGATGAATAGGCGAATCACTACCGATGAAGTAGCAGCTACTTTGAACATCAGTCATGGTTCTGCCCATCAAATAATCCACGCGTGGTCGCAGATTTGCCTCAGATTTAGACGTGCAAAATGCTGTGCAAAAGTGGCTTCACGACCAACAGAAAACCTTTTATTTGGAAGAAATACGTAAGTTCGTTGACCGTTGGGCCAAGTGCATTGGTCAGGAGGGAGATTACGTAGAAAAATGATGTGCATAGTATAATCCTAGCTTCATGTAAATAAACTGTAGAATGAAGTGTAGATAATTTATATTTATTTATTTATTTATTTATTTGAATATTAAGCAGCGTTGATTAGATAATGAAGTCAAGCAGACTCTTTACTTTGTTTCTTGTAGTTTCGACTTGATATTTCGTCCGAAAACTACGAACAGTTTGATGGATCGTCAGTGCAGGAGGTGATAGCTCGATGGGAAGAGCATCGTTCATCGTGGAGCTTTGGACTGATGTCATGGAAGACTAAAGAGATCAAGCATAACCCTTTCAACAACACCTGTTTTGGCTTTGTTACTTTCAAACCGGAAGCTTACACTGCGAAGCGAATTTTTTTAAGTGAGTATAGAACGTGTCTTTGACTTCTTTAGTCATTATAAATTCTTCTTGAATTTGCTCGATTTGTTATGCTAGCTTCGTTGTATTTGAACAAGTAGCTCTATTGGTTCACTGAAAAAAGAAAGGGTGCAAATATACTTCTATGTACATTACCTTACAATTGTTACGGACAAACTTTTTTTTTAGGGGGGGGGGGATAAGATCGAGGTACGTGCACAGATATTAGTCAAGCTTTGTGGCACCTCGTAGCCAAGCCACTAACGCTCTCGTCTTCGATGCGAGCGGTTCCGGGTTTGATTTCCGGTGTAGGCACTCAGTCAAAATATTGTAAAAAGCTTTTTCAGTCCAGCCATCCTGAATGAGTTTTTCCTCATTCACACCAGGCAAATGCCGGGGTGGTTCCTAATATATAGGGTTCCAGGCCGCTTCCTTCCTTCCTTTTCCCCGAATAGTGTGCTCGCCGAGGGACATCATCCCTCATACGTGGTGGGCAAATGGCCATAGAGCCAAAAGACCAGAAATCTAAATCCTAAATTAGTCAAGCTTTATTGTCAAAAGATAGCAGGGATTCCCCATCATACTAAGAAACAGGATCTGGTAACGTACGCATATACTGGAAAATTCTCAATGGGTCGTAGTGGGGATACTTCTTCTCGTAGAACAGGGTGTCTATCAGTCACGAAAGCCCCGTAAAAGTCACGAAATTAGAAAACGGTCATGAAAGTCAAGAAAGTCACGAAATTTAGCTTTTGGGTCACGATTTTTTTATCTATACAAATATAAGTATAGACTAGAACATTTTGTTCTATAAAACGTGAAAATTCACCACCAGAAATGTCTGTTAGCTTTAGACGCTACCAAATCGCAAGCAAAGCACGCTTCTATCGCATGCATGAAAATTCGGCCTGATTCGCACCCATATTTGTTCTTGAGAATGTTAGAAACTTTATGGTTTGGTGAAGGAAAGGTCACGAAATTTCATTTTGGAATTTTAGTAGACACCTTGTAGAAGAGTGTAGAACTGTTGGAGTTTCTGTAGAACTGTTAACAGAATTAGTAGATGCATCTGATGATTCTTGACTAGCTTTTAGGGGTGAATTTGGTTCGTTAATCCTGTCTAGACTGAAGTCAAGATAAGTTCAGTAGCAAGTAAAAATGTTATTTCCCTATCGAAATTGTCATTACCACGAAGAGGAGATGAATTGATCCATTGAATAGTCTTTTTTAATGCATAGGGAATCAAATTCTTTATACACTTAAGAAACTGGATTCACATTGATATAACAATTCCAAATCTATTGACATTACCTTAGTGACTAGTTGCTTCATTCTCTATTTTTGTTTCTGGAATTGTATATCGTGCCTCCGCTGTGTATTAGAAAACTATGAGGATAATTGTATAGTCATGGGACCTCGTCAGGGAAGGGGGAAACGAGCCTTCAAACTTCAGAGGGTGATCAGCAACCAAGCACATGGAACACACATTTAATATGATTAAGCTTTCCATGCACTAAGACTTCAGATTTATGACTGGCTAATAAATAATTTAAAATGCTTACACTGTAATCCTTGTCGGGGCTCATAGTAGGGATGAGTTAGAAAATTTTAGGTATACTTTTTGAAACATCTTAAAAACCTTGGGGGAGGTATGGAAAATTGACCTATTAACCTTCTTCTTCTGCTACATGGTAGTGGAACAGATATTTTCTCCGAAATCCGGTGTTGCCAAGAAATTCTAGCTAGCTGACAATTCTCGACCAGAGGAGTGCGTATTCCTCTCTGCCACTTGAGAAAGGTTTTGGCGAAAAAGGAAAAAAAAAAAAAAAAAGTAGCGTAGAAACTCCAAATGATTTGTGTTTTGTTATTTGACACTTTGAGTGGAAACATCTTCCTTCTTCCTGTGGAGAGGAACAAAATTCGAACTGGACGGCAGCTCTCGGCGAAAATAGGGAGTGAGCAAAAGCTGATCTTCTCAGTCATATGAATATGGAATGGAATGTCTCAAATGTTTTGACGAAGAAAAAAGTAGTCTGGAAACTCCGAGTGCTTGATGTTGCTTTGTTATTTGACACTTTCAACCTGCTTTCAACAGAATATTTCTTTTTAGATTGAGAAGGAATTATATATACAGGCAAGTTGGTCAGTGTTTATTTCCCCCTTCTCTATATAGAAATAAAGAACACACATGTGTAAGCCATTAATCACAGTGTAATGGGGACCAAAGCTATAGCAATGTCGTTGAACATAAGTTACAATGTCACCAGTAAGAGGATATGATTGTTCGGACAGTTCCGATTACCACCCACTAAGGTTTGTAAGATTCTGCCAGTTCTTTAGTACAATCATCAGAACATGCCTACCTACAAAGAAAGCCAATTTGTTACGGCGCAAACTCATTGATAAAATAGTCTAGAAGATACGTATGAATTCATAAAACCTTTGGTTAAGACAAAAGGTCATGAAGTACTTTGCTGAGAATTTAGTTTTTGTCCCTTTCTATAGTTTTGACAAAGTTACCAGCGAGCACTATTAATATTACTATCTAGGAAAGTAACAGGAATGAATATTTCATAATGTGAAAATAAAATTTTTAGATGTCCAAATTTTAATACGCAAAAACTATTATGATAGCAGGGTTAGACTTTGATACAGTGATTTTATGATATTGAATTTTAAAAAAATTCACTCCAATGTGTTGGGAAGCAGGGAAGATTTTACTTCTATAACGATTCTAATTGCTTTATGTAGAGGCACAGACTGATGAGAACTTTATGATACACACACTACATCATCCACTTGTGCAGTTTAATGTAACGGATGCAGGGGAATTTTCTTCATAAAAATTATTTTTTTAAAGTGCATCATAGAAAGATTACTTTCCAGATCGCAATGATTAATGTGATAGATCACCAGTAATGGCAAGGTTTTACGATTCAATTTTTTCGAAATTTCACCCCGAAAGGTGAGAAAAGGGGTGTAAGCGGGAAAGGACCCCGCACAATCCTCATGGAAATTGGATTTCGGTGAAATTGCTTCCAACCGTGATACGTTGTAGATATCGACCCCGAGAAAAGGTCTTAATAGGCACAACCACAAATCACTAACAGTTTGGCCACTACGAAACCAGTCTTCTGAAAACAGCAGAGGTTAACGATATTCTGGATTTCGGTGGAATTGTATGAAACCGTGGAAAGGTTTAAATCTTCTCGCCCTATCCCACGATTCGGAAAATGGATGGGGAGAGTAGCGACCAACATTAATTTAGCATAGGTAACATCCCGATATTCATCTTGCGGGACAAAGGAAAAAAGCCCCGGAAGACCGTCGATAGGAAAACAGGCCTAGGGCGAATCTCCCAAATGCAAACAAATGCTCTAGCAATTGACCTAGAGTTGCTCGGTAACCAAAAATTAAAACTTTTCTCCGGATCACGACATCTATAACATATCACATCTTCATTCATTTTCAGCGAAATCCAAAATATCGTTATACTCGTCTGTTTCCAAAAATGTGGACCGATAGTGGCCAAACGGTCGGTAGTTGGTGGTTATGCCCATTGAGACTTTCTCAGGATCACAGTACTACAACATATCACGGTTTCAAGCAATTCCACCGAAATCCAATTTCCATAAGGATTCTGCGGGTCCTTTCACTACTATTACGTGTTCTTGGAACCGCTGGACGTACAGGTACGTAATTTAGTATGAGAACTTCTCGTTATACACATGCAGGCTACTTACATGTCTTTCTCTTACCCGAATTCTGATGGACAAATACCGTGTACGTGGGTTTTCACGTTTCCTCCCACTTTCTTCATCTCACCATTTCATTCATTCACATCATCACAGTCTCTTGTGGTTTACACGGCATAAACGTGGGACGTAAAACAAAAGTTTCATTTACTTTTCATTGCTTGTCCGAATTCAATGTGATACATGGGAGGGGGAATATTAGCAGTGGAGAATTATTGCTTGTTTCTTTTGAGCAGCTGAACATTGAACACGACATGTAGGGGGAGCGGGAGGTGAAAGAATAGGAATATATCATTCATTTCTGCTAATTCAAGTTTTTCTTTGGTTAGAAATAAACTACTTTTAGTATTAATTAATAGAGAAGCTCGTTTAATGTTTAACCCGGCGGCACTGGCGCCTGTTAATGTGACTTGAGTACTGGCGCCTAGTTTCACGGACCCATTTGTTAAATTTGGTAGAATTACAATTATTATTTAGCAAAACGTTCAAAAGTTTGTGTTATCACAAGGTAATAAATCACGTTCAGAAATGTCCATTAAAAAATAAAATTTTGAATTTGAACACCAGTCAGAACCAACGGCCAGCCACTATAATAGTAACAGGCTACAAAAACAGGTAGCACGGGTCTGTGAGACTTTGTGCCAGTGCCGCCGGGTTAATTTCCACAGCGAAAGAATACACGCAAAGGTTCAACGTAATTTTATGATTTCTTTGCAGGAGTTGACTATTGGAAGCTGTTGCAGCTTCTTGTGGGGATCATGCTGCTGTTTTCTGCTTCACAACTAAGCAGTAATCCATTGTTTTATTACATTTGTGGAGTTGCTCTTGGCATTTCTGCGTCTGTTCTTATCGTGGTTTATCTTTTCTCCAAATTGTTACCGAAGGTAATTTTGATTTCAAAAGTTTTTACATGTCTTAATTTTTTCCTAGCACCTCGTTACTGTCTGTTTTTGCTACTTTTAAAATTTAACAACATAAATTCTACTTAAATTAAACAGATATGAATTATATTTATTTTAAGGTGTATATTTTAAGAATAAAATGCAATGAAAATAATGGATCAAAATAACATCTAAATTTTTTGCTACGTTCTTTGGCTGAAATAATTAGCAAATGTGCATGGTAGTGTTGCGAAGTTAGGGTAAGGTATTAACTTTTAAATTTTTATTCAGTACTGCTTTTCAAAATCTAGATATAATGCAGTATAATAATAATAAATGCAATATAATAGTACATTGTTTTCTGATAAATTAGTATTGTACCTGTAATATCTAGATTATATTCGCATAGCGCATCTAAATTTCATGCACTTAAAACGTTTACACAGATAAAATCGGGCAATTTTCGTTTAGATTTACAATCACTTACCTTTTCGTGTGTCCTCTGATTCCTTTTCTGGTGATTACTTTAGAGGGTTAATTTCAGCAACCAATTCTGCCACTTTCATCTCCAGACATTGAATGGAAGAATGTTTACTTTGAAAGATTTTGACAAGTTATTCAATGTAGTTCTTTTCCCCAAAAAATCTAATACCAAATTCACTGTTTTAACAATTAGAAATTATATGTACACGGTACCTAAAGATTTCAAAACGACCGTTACACACAGATAAATCAATATAAAATGCCATATGTACAAACACTTCTTACGATCTGAAATCATTCATGTTGTGATTATCATTTTTCTTGATGATTCCTGGTCTTATGATTTGATTGAAACTGGGTATACCAGCAATGTATTCTTTCGGCTAGCTTGGCTAATGGAATGGAAGAGAGGAATTCAAAATCCACAAACACGCGGCAGACATCTGTCGGATGTTGAGCATACGAATTCAATGCCATATCACTCTTGACAATACTCTTCAATGCCATATGACTATCACTCTTGTGCCTTACAGCACGATAGCAGGACGTCATTTGGGGATGACAGCTTCCCTTTCCTGAGTTTTAGAAATACATTCATCAGTTGGCTACTAATATACCAATCACAAGCGTAAACACTTATGTCGCTGGAGTGTTGTCCCCTCCATCTTTCCTGACCAAGATACCATATGACGCCGCTGCATGATAGAAAAGAAGAAACGTGACAGCCAGCAAAAGTACTCCTCTTTCTCTTGAAATACTCTGTGTGGCTATGTGTATGTTCATGTGCATGGCTGCTACATATTGAGACAACACTGAAATGCAAAAGGTGTGTCACTTATCAGAGATTTGACACTTATCATCTGTCGTTTATGTATCCTCATGATAGTTGCATTCAACATGACCAATATGGTGACGGAAGAGGCCAACTACTATCTCACCATTACGACTGCCTGGCAATACCATGTCTTATTTCCTATTACTACCTACCACGTGGCCACATGACCAGACCAACATGCACAGGTGTCTTTCCAGAAGTGTTCGTAGATATCCTCGCGGTTCTCCCATTCTCTAGCATATTCCTATTCCCTCAACTCCTTTTATATATATATATATATATATATATATATATATGCCTCCTTTAACCTAAGAGACAAAACTGTGGAATGTTAATTTGTTTAAATCTGGAGGACAAGTTACCAACTCTTCTAGAGATATTTACGTTCTTAACACGACTTTATATATATAACCAGGATTGTTGTTGCTTTTGTCATCACCTCCTATATGTTGTCAACGATCTGTTCGTCACGTGGGAGGGGGAGAAAGGTGTACATGGTAACTCAGTGGTGCATATGGTAGAATGCACCTATATGACAAAGGATTCCGCTTTATATCTACGACCAAGTGAGTTTGTGATTTCTTTTCGGGGGGGGGATACATTTTTTTTTTTTTTTTAAATCCTCATAACATGAATTCTTCTAAAATCATTACGTATTATTAATGTCTGTCTCCTGTAGCACACAGGTCATAACTGTGGATAATGAACTTGCAGATGTAATTATTTTATTTTAATTTCATTTTATCCGTTATATTAAGTTCCTGCTGTAGTTATGAAAGCACACACTACCCGCCAAAAATCCTTCCCGATCTTGATTCTGTTCAAAATATCGATGGTCTGTCAACGACATTTTATTACTTGCTGGAATGTCATTCCATCTGTCATAAATCGGATTCATCTGTTCTAATGCAATATGCGGGACCATCCACTTCCTGTGGGGAAACTTCCTTACACCGCCACTGAACAATTCAGAATTATACATCTTTGGATAGAAGAGATTACAAGTCTAAAACAATAATATGCCGCTTCAGTTCAATGACTAATAGTTTTGGAGGTATTCGTCCCTAAAGTTCATTTTCTTAACAGAAAACAGTGAAGACTTAATGACAAATACCAAAAAAGTACTCTATATGTTATTTGGTCTAGGAATTAATTCGTGCGGGTGGACAAGAGATGGTGCAACGAACGGAGCGTCCCACAGTTCCGTGTATCCACACGTGTTGCAAACCCCTGTCATCGCGTATCGTTCGCAGTATAGGGCAGTGGATTAAAGCGTCAACAACACCAGTTTGTAGTTAAGTGAACATGGCGCAATTTGTGCCTGATAAAGTGTTTTTGCGGAGTGTCCTGCTGCATTACTTTAACATGCAGAAAAGTGCGACTGAAAGTCATCGTATTTTGGGGGAAGTGTATGGTGACCATGCTCTAGCTGAGCGAACGTGTCAGAAGTGGTTTGCACGGTTTAGAAGTGGTGATTTCGGCTTGGCAGACCAAGAGCGAGCTGGACAACCAAAAAAATTTCAAGACGAAGAATTGACAGCATTGCTCGAGCAGGATTCGTGTCAAACGCAGGAACAACTTGCAGCAGCATTAGGCGTTGATCAAACAACAGTCTCCAAACGCTTGAAAGCCATGGGAATGATTCAAAAGATGTCACATTGGGTTCCACATGAATTGAAAGACAGAGACGTTGAAAGACGAAAAACCATTTGCGAATTGCTGCTTCAACGACAGAGCAGAAAGGGGTTTCTGCATCGAATTATTACGGGTGATGAGAAGTGGATCCATTACGAGAACCCTAAACGAAAAAAGGCCTGGGTGAAACCAGGTGAACCAGGTCCATCACAACCAAAACGAGATATTCACTGTGCAAAGGTTATGCTGTGCATATGGTGGGATATGAAAGGTGTGGTGTACTATGAGCTGCTGCAACCGGGTGAAACTATGAATGGAGAACGTTATCGACGACAATTAATGCGTTTGAAGCAAGCTCTGGCCAGAACACCACCAGAATGGGAGAACAGACATGATAAACTTATTGTTCAACATGATAACGCTCGCCCACATGTCGCAAAACCGGTCAAAACCTATTTAAAAAATGTCGGATGGGAAGTTTTACCACACCCGCCGTATTCACCAGACGTTGCTCCTTCGGACTACTACTTGTTCGATTGCATGAACAACGATTTGATTGGACAGCGGTTTACTTCAGAAGATATCGAAACATGGGTCTCTGACTGGATCGCTTCCAAGGATGAGGACTTCTTTCGCCACGGAATCCGTGCATTGCCTGACAGATGGGCGAAAGTGGTGGCTAGCGATGGACAATATTTTTCTTAAGGTATTTATGTATTTTGTGTTTGTACTACAGCTTCAATGTGTGCGTACCAACCGCACGAATTAATTCCTAGACCAAATACTTCTCTAAACTTTTCATAGGACAGGGAAGGGAAGAAGTAGAGAGGAATGAAATGAAAAATAGAATGAGGAAAACAGAAGTAGCTATGAAACGTTCAAGTGAGCGCCTGTTGGAATGTGTAGTATTAGGATCATTGTTATAGAGTGGAAAAGTGCATGACTGGATTGGGACTCGAACCCGGAATCTTCGGTATACTGTGCCGATGCCTTAACTACTACGCTACCCAGTCTGCTTAGGACCAGTTAACATTGGTAGCAACAGATAATAATGGCAGTATTTTCAAGGAATAAAAACAGTGATATTCTTAATTGGGAACCAAAAGTGAATAAGGGTGAGTGGTAACAAGTGATACGTTAATTCAGGTGTTTCTTGGGTGATCGTGTTTCCTTTCTACGCAAACAAATCTTTAAGGTGGATATATAAGGAACCAATAAGAAGTGCTGTCGAAAATGGTTTCAGGAAGAACCAATACTATGCACAAAAATTTCCACAAAATAGAGGCGAATTCACCATTTATTTATGCGATACATGTCCTATAGCTTTAATTAATAAAGTGTGATCTTTCTCCAGAGACCAACAATGTATGCATTCCTGGTTGGAGGATGGACCGTAGGAGTATATTTACTTCAGCAGCTGTATCACCATTTCAGGCATGTGGTACTGTATTACAAAGGAGCATTGCTTTCGTACATTGCTATTACGGGACTAGTCAGCTTCGTTATTTGTTATCGCTTTGGCCCTGTCACTGATAAAAGAAGTAAAAATCTCATCAGATGGACGCTACAGGTATGTAGAGATCAGACTACTTGGGTTAACATAGCTTGTTGTGTATGCTAAATATATTTTGATGTCTCTTGAAATAGCTTCACCTCTGGTGCATGGGGCCCCTGGTTCGATACCAGCTCGCACAAAGTGGGCTTTGTGGTGGACAAACACTGTTCGTGGGTTTTCTCGGGGTTCTCCCGTTTCCTCCCACTTCATTCATTCCACCATTGCATTCATTTCTTATCACCTCTCCTTTAGACTAACCGGCGTAATCGTAGGACGTAGAATTATAATATTTTATTTTATTTTATAATATTTAGGTTACGCTTGCCAATCGTTACTCCCTGCCCTTTCCAAGGGAGAATCTTCAGTAGTACACGTCACTTACAATAATCAACCTCTGATAAAGTTCGCTGAATGATCCCGTAAATAGAAAGTAGATATAATATGAATGAAACTTTCTTACTGTTCTTCGAAGTATTCCCCTCCCGCAGCTATGCAACGCTGAGCACGGCTGTACATGTCCTGGAAACTTTTTGAGAAGCCTTCTTTCGGGATTTTGCTCAGGAACCTCGTCACGTTTCGTTGATGTCTGGAATATCGTCAAATCTCTTTCCTTTCAACGTGAATTTGAGGTGTGGGAACAGAAAGAAGTCGGGAGGATTCAGATCTGGCAAGTATGGTGGATGGTCAATTTACACCACCCCCTTTTAGGCCAGGAATTGTCTGACGATATTAGCTGTGTGAGGGCGAGTATTGTCGTGAACCAGAAACCATGAACCTTGGTCTGAGTACTGGGTCGTACTCTTTGTACACATTTCTTGTAACGTCTCAAAATTTGAACGTACGTAGGAGCATTCAATGTTGTTCCCTCAGGTAGAAATTCGTTGTGGATTATGCCATTACTGTGAAAAAAGGTGATTAGCATCGTTTTGATGCGTGATTTTGACTTTTTTCCGACTAGGTGATGCAGGAGAACGCCATTTCATGCTTTGGCGTTTTGCTTCCGGATTGTATCTTACACACCAAAATTTATCCAGTAACAATACAGTTCAAGAAATTTGGATTTTCATCTACCATAGCGGTAAAATCCTGAGAGGCAAGAACACGTGCGTGCTTCTGGTCATCAGTCAAGTAATGTGGCACGAGTCGACAACACGTTTTCCTTTTCCCTAAGTCGTTGGTGAGTCTCGCAGTTCACGGCTAATTCCTCAGCAATCATTCACACAGTTAATCGGCGATCGTTCGTGATTAATGTCTTCACCTTTTCAATGTTTTCGTGTGAGCGAGAGCTTGACGGCCTTCCGCTACGGGGGTTATCAAACACTATCCCGCCCTTCTCGAAAACGGCCGAACCACTCGTAAACACACTTCAAGGACACTGCTTGATCTTCGTAAACCTGTACCAGCATATCATGGGTTTCTTTCGTTTGTCTTGCCAAGCTTAAAACAAAACTTCAAATTGATCCTTTGTTCGTTCATTTTACTGTTACCAGTTTGGAACCGGATACAATAACACTTACTTAGTATAACGCGTCTCACACAGACCATAGTTGACTCACAACTGAACAACGGTGGATCCACAATAGCGGCACCTGTCGCTATTCGTGTGCAGTGTTTCGTTGCGCGAGTGTTGCCAGGTCGAGCACAGCGACTTCACTCACCGAACTTTGTCAGAGGTTGTATATGGATGTGCTACATGATGTATTTTTTTAAAGCAATAGATATATTACGGTTGTAGCATAAACTACAGAGTGAAAAATATGTTGAAATAAATGTGTAGAGTTAGTGTTCCTTTACACTGAAAGAATAAGATGGGTTGAAGCTTTGAGTAACCGTTGAAGGCGCCAAGGAATATATTCATGGTAGCGACAAACTGGAAAACTGGCAAGTGTCAGGGAATTTGAGAAGACCAAGAATTTTGTTTTAAAGTGAAGGAATTTCGATTTGTTAAGAATAAGATTTTCTGTAGTTGTGTCATTTTTGATGCACGCATAATTCTAACCTTTCTATTGATTTATTTTTCGTTACCACTAGTGTCGACTTTATCGAAGTTTTTTGTCTTGTGTTGAGTAAAGGTAACTATCATGCAAATGAAAGAATTTTGGAATACAGGTACTCATATTTCAGCTTCTGTATTTTCATTGCAGTGTATTTTAATTTACAAAGTTTATCTCCGAAGTGCTGATGAGTTTACAAAAACTGCTGATAAAGTTGCACGTCAACGGACTAATTTCATCGAACTCTTATCTTCAAATATGGGATACGTGTATAGACACCAAAGTGTACTTTCTCCTTTGTGTTTGTAGTGCAATATTTATCATAATAAATTTATAGCTACATATTTAATCATTGTTCATCAATAATTATACATTTGTATTGATACATTAATAGCAATTCGTTTTATAAGTTCTGAAAATACATATTGTTTATTCTTATTTAAAAATTATTCTGACATTAAAAATGATGCAGCTATTTGCGAACAATATTTATGGTATGAGTTCAAATGAGGTTCCATCTGTTTAATCATTCTTTGAGCAGAATTTCTGTCTCTTTTTAATCCCAATATGAAATGTTCAGTGTTTTATAAAACAAGATTCTTTCAGACAAGATATGTAAAAATCCGATATATAACTGGAATACAGCTTTTACGAGGTTTGCACAAAATCTCCTCTGGGGATTGAAGGGTGTCTCCTTGCAGTTCGCAGTGAAATGAAAGAAAAAGGGACGGTCAGAATTTGTGATTCAAGTTACGTAATAATAATAGTTTTCAATACATTGTGGAAGTAATGAAGTTTTATGATGTACAATTCGTGTTAATATTGACATCTTCCTACTCATAATGTTGGATCTCCATGTTCATATATTACTGTTTTTTTCACCAAAATATTTAGGTTTTGGGACTAGGGAAGCAAACGGGTTCCTTCTTGTTGACGGTTCATATCACGTGTTACATGGAGTGAAGGAAGTTAATCCAACGGATTAATCCTGTTTCAGAAGTTATATGGATTTGTAATATTTCGTATGTTGATATTGAAACAAAATTCGATGGTAGTGTTGGTAGAGCGTTTACTTCCGGTCCCAAAGTTCTTACGTTCAAATCGTGGGTGCGCGATATTCATTTTTCTGGTAAGTAAATACCGAGTGTATCTGTGAGGGGGAGCAGTCGAAGTTCTCTCGTTTCCTTTCTTATTCGCATTTCTTTCGTTCTAGCGGCCACGGTGGGTCAGTGGTAGAGCGTTCATCTCTGGTGCGTGGGGTTCCTGGTTCGATCTCAGCTTGCACCAAGTGAACTGTGGTGGACAAAACTGTGCGTGGGTTTTCTCTTGGTTCCCCCGTTTCCTTCCAGTTTCTTCATTCCACCGTTTTATTCATTTCTCATCATCACCGTCTCCGTTAGCCTAGTCGACATAACCGTGGAACGCAAAACTTAGATTTAATTTCATTTCATTTTCTTTCGTTCTAATATCATTAACTCAGTAATTAGTACCTGCTTCCAACTAATGATTTAATGTGAAATAGAAATGTTAAGCAGCGAGCTTTCAATAACCGTAAGCGCCTTCGGGAATTGTGAAACTACGAATTTGCAATGATTGACTTTTTTTCATCCGGGACAAGATTTTATTTTTGTCAGGGATAGGCTGGTCTTTGCTCGCTTGCACGCATGGGAATTTAGTTTATTTTCGAAATAATATTCGTTACAAGAAAATACAATTTTGTAAATACACAAATCTGCGAATGGAAAAGTTAATACAAATAATGAAGATATTACATGAAATAACAAATTAATGAATAGCAATCTGAAGTTGAGTATATACGCTTTATCATGTATTAAGAGAGTGATCGTGTTGCATTGTTTGTTTTAGTTAATTGTTTACATTTTTATCTTAGAAACTTAACAATGCTTAAATGCCCAAACTAAACACAACAATAACAGGTCTTTATTTACGACAGTATATTGTTGTGTAGAAAGGCGATCGAGAAGCAGGGAGGAAGGGGGAGGCATAGTAAGTTTTTTGCTACTTTAGCGTGATTGATCAAGTTGCAAAGCCAGGATTGAAAGTGAAGAGAGATTGTTGTTATGGTGTTCAGTGTATCCAGTGTTTCTGTGTAGATGACAAGCATGTCAATTTCCAAATATTCCGTGACCGTGTTCAATCTTCTGGTTGTCAGGTATTTTATCATGGATTCTGGAAGCATCAAATGACAAATTTTCTGCTTTCTGCAACATTTGCCGGAGAATCTTTTTGCTGAATAATATCGGAAGGCAAGCGGTAACAAGTCACATGAAAGGTAAAAAGCGTATGCAGCTGGCCGCGTCCATCTCAAAATTAGAAACTGTTATTGTCTTTGAGTCAAGAAAATAAGCCAGTACCGTCTTCCTTGGAGTGCCATTATATTTGCGTCTCATCTGTAAAGAACGTAAAGATTTTTGGTGATTAGCTCAAATTCAAGTGGCAGATCCTACAATTCAAGTGGGTACGAGTTCGGGGACGAATTAAAGCAGTTTACACGGATTTCACTAACCTATTCTCCCCGTGCGAAGAGCGGACATTTTAGTCAGTATATATAGTAGATTTTTTTGTATTGTTTATTTACCACTGAAAATTTTGCATCCACTCATTTCAGTATAGCAAGGTTGGTTGTTTATGTAAATAATTATTTCTATATCTCTCATAAATTAGGAGATGCAAAATTTTCAGATAGATTTATAACAAACTAAGAGCAGTTGTTTTCATGAATATGTGGGAAATAGCATTAAGAAGGTGGTTGAAGTTGGTAACCCAGATAGGAATCTATTCGCAGCTTGGATTAATTTATTATGTAATGCATACAATACAATTTTCAACTTAAAATGAAATATACCTTTTCACTTAGTTATTCATGTGATCTAATACTGTTTGCTGTTATTTGTTGTTTCCCTCTGTCTTGACAGTCTGTTTAGAGTAAGCAATAGACTCGTCAGCTCACAGGCTCTTTGTACAGTCTTCTAGAAAACAATAAAAGTGCAGCGTATTTTGTAGTTGATGCGTAATGTCTGTAAAATTAATTGTCGTTATTTGTTTCAGGTGTTCGGTCTGGGAATGATTTTTTTCAGTACCTACTTTGAAGAAGCTGCTGTAGCATTTATTATTTTTCTACTTACTGTGTATAATTTCCCTCAGAAATGGATTACCACAATAGTCGTTCTTTGGTAAGTATTCTAAATGCAGGAAAAGAATATATCGTGTCAATTTCTGTATCCCTAGTTCTACCAGGATTTGTTGAAAGTAGTGATGTTTCACTTGGTGCTTGCTCAGGTTTTGCAGTATGTTTTAATTCATTTCTATCCGTAAGTACCTTTTATGTTGATTTACAATTATTTTCACTGAACGAAAAGCTATTTCGGCCTTGTACTTTACTATTCATAATTGGTACCGCCGGTAAGGATTCATCGCACTGACCATAGACAGTGATGCTTACCGTTCCGAAATCTTATTACTACTCTCTGACCATTCTATCTGTAATAAGAATGTAAAGAATACTGTCTCTAAATCAAAGACACATCCATAAGAAGACATACAACTCCATTCTACGCGATTCGTTTCTATAGAAATGAGGTGATACAAGAACTTCTCAAGTTTTCACTGCTATTATTTTCTGTGGTTAAGATTCATGGATGAAAGCTAGATAAATAGACCCCATGGACAGCTAGTCACTGTGGGGCCGCGGTGGCTCAGTGGTAGAGCGTTCACCTCCGGTGCTTGGGGTCCCTGGTTCGATCCCAGCTCGCGCCATGTGGACTTTGTGGTGGACAAACACCGTGCTCGTGGGTTTTCTCGGGGTTCTCCCGTTTCCTCCCACTTTCTTCATTCCACTATTTTTCACTCATTTCTCATTATCACTGTCTCCTTTAGCCTAACCGGCATAACCGTGGGACGTTAAACTTAAAGATTTCATTTCATTTTTTTCCTCCACTATTACATTATTCCTTGTAAAGTATCTGACATTCCTCATTCTTTAACCGCTTCTCACTCGTCACCGATACCACCTTAGCCTCTTTTCTTTGCAGAACCTCTCTCCGTATTTAGTTCGTCGTCAGATATTGATAAAAAAATTTCTGAAGCATCCCAAAATTGTCTTCCGCTGGCAAACTAACCTTCACTTTTTGCTACATTTTGATGACTTGACGTTGTCTTGAAACTTCAGTGAGTATATATAGTTTCTTTTATGAGCTTTCGGTCATAACTTTCATGAAAGGAGGGCAAAGTGAAACTGTAATCCAATTAACGTAGAAGGGACACATTTGGCTCACTATTATGTAAGTACATTTTATTTTGATTATATATATTTTTCTTGAATTTATTATAGGGTACTGTAATTGTTTTTTTTTTTTTAAATTTCGGGATTTGTAGTATAAGGAAAATTATTCACGTCATTCTGCTGAAAATTTTTGTTTTAAGGAAGAAGAAAAAATGGAAGGCGATGAATGAATCAAGAAAAATTCTCACAGATTACGATAAATGGAGAAATAGCTGATATTATGTCTCAGAAATTCCTCTGTAGGTGAAAGTTCAATGATATACAGAGTGAAATGATAGACATAAGTGGAATAAGAATCCAATCCAGGTCTCCGGGTAACTGTTGCGATGCGGTAAATACTACGCTACCAGTCCATTCCGTGAATATCCATATATATATTATCACTCTTGAAGATAGTGCTCAGTCACTCAGAATGCATGAAATGCACTCAGAATGCATGAAGTGGACAACCCAGTGTCTTCATATTGAACACTTCTGACGGCTGAATTGTACATTTAATTGGAAATGGAGCAATAACCGATTTCATATCCCAGCAGTTTCTCTGTAGGTGCGATGACTGTTAAAGAAGCGGACTAGAATAGTGTAGTGCTTAACCCATATTCACGTTAAGTCGGAAACCCGGCTTTCATTCTCAGACCAATCATCCATTTTTTTTTTTAAATTTTTTTTTTTTCATTCTGTGTAGAACTTAATTGGTGGAATTCACCTATAGAGGAATTGGAGTGATATGAAATCAGTTATTTCCTACATTTATATGATAATTAAAAATGAATTAAACCGTTAGAAGTATACAGTAATGTAGACAATGGGTTGTCCAGACGTAAGAGGTGGTGTGGTAGTCCATATTGTCTGAGTGGATGAGCACTGACTAGAAGAGGGATAGAATGGGGCATGGCTGTTCAGGGAGTGGACTAGGTTGGTTCCGTATCGGCACGGTAAGCCGTAGACCCGGGTTAATTTCTTAGTCCAGTTATGTATTTTTTCACTCTGTAATCATTGCTAAGTAATTGTTGCACGCAGAGAGCATGTTAGAATTAATATTAACCGTGTTTAGAGGAAGGAAAAATAAAAGTGAATGCAATTAATACTAACGATCCATTGCTCATTCAGTAAATTAAGATTCATGTTTGCTCACTTTTTCGTAACTTCGAGTATTCCTGTACTATAGGAGAAATCGGAGGAATCAATCGATTTTCCTTATATTATATCCTCCAATAAATCCTATCTTCTGAGTTGACCCACTGTTTTACACCGTAGACTTGAAAAGCGCATCCTAAATAAAAAAAGTTTTCCGGAATTAGTGCTATAACTGCACTAGCGTAGTGTTGTTTTTGTATTTTGAAAATTTACAGTAATCAGCTTCGAATAGTTAGAAAGAATATATATCTTCTGAGTCTTAGGATACATGTTGTACAAGAGTCCAGAGTAACAAAGGGGGCAACTCTGCTGATGCAATCTGATCTCTTTAAATTAATTTTTGGTCTCATTGTGTCAAAATGTATATGCCAGTCATTTATTAGCAATAACCAAGCTACATTCCATACGCAAAAAGCTTTGAGGTGATACTGTCCGATGGAACATTTTGTAAAAATGGGAGTTGTTTCTTTTTCCCCTCTGGGCTCTTTAAGTGTAAGCTTAAATTTGCGACAGTGTTGATTTATTATTTAGAGAAATGAGTTTCAATATAGATAAAGAATAACATAAACCAACAGTGAGGTCAGTGTGTCATAAATACTTTTTTCTGCTGTATATCTTCCTAGTAATTATAATTCCTTTGTGTGGAGTAGAGAATAGTGCAGGGCTTTTGGTACTTTATTGCATATGTTGTAAATAAAGTGAATACAAAGATTTCAAATAGTGATACTGTTAGATTGGGTTAGGAATCTAACTCGAACTGAGTATAATTTATTGTATCTGTGTTAACCATCACACCACCCAGCCTTTCCCTATATCAGTCTTAAGGGCGGAGAGTTTTAAGTTTTGGATTACGTTGGTAACCTATAATCAAATTATTGTTTAATAGTGACCGTTAGCATTTTTCGTTAAAGCTGAAAATTACCCTGAAGCTTAATGCCATTACTATGATAAATTACTATACGAGGACTGTCCAGAGTGTACCTGATGTTTTGGCCTATCGCGGCAGTGGGCGGGGCTCGAGTTGCCTTCTTGCTGTCAGAACGTTGCCACACTCAGTACGCATCCAGCTGTGGTAGCATGAGGAAAGTGACACACTTAACTGTGTTTTTTGTGGCGTGTTACAATGTGCACTAAATTAGAAAATCCCGCCTCTTGTGAGGTGCGTTCTGTGATTAGTTTTTTGTTAAAAAAAAAAAAAGAAAAAGCCAATTGAAATCCATCGCCAACTATGTGAAATGCACCAACATTGAATATTTTCCACGTTTTTCACGATCTAAACATGACTAAGTGTACCCGAGAGCTCTTGAATGGATTTGGATGGGAGGTGTTCGTACACCCACCATACAGCCTGGATTTGGCGCCGAGCGACTGCCAACTCTTCGCAGGCATGAAGACATGGTTCGCTACACAACGCTTTAAACTGCATGTCGTATAAGCCAGTGCTTGAAATCGCATGCGGTAGATTTCTACCGCGACGGTATTGAAAAATGTATGCCACGGTATAAGTGCCTTAATTTGCATGGCGATTATGTGGAAAAATTAGCTTAAGAATGTACCTTTTAAGTGTATATAATACAATTTGGTTTGTTCATTCTGTTACTTTTTATTTATTTATTTATTATTTCAAAACGCCTGTTACTTTGTGGACAGTCCTCGTATTACCAACAGAAATTTGTACTTGTAACCAGGAAAAGCTACATCTGCTTGCATACCTCAGTCACTTGAAGTGCATTAACTATGATGGACTGAAATGGATTATTTCAAAATTTATATTAGTTTAAATTAAATCCAAGCTGTTTATATTGTATTAATTACATCAGCTACTGGATTGGATATGAAACATAAGAAATCTTTAAACAAAATCGCATTATATTAAGTATTGAGAATGTAATTCACACTGGTTAAGGAATGAAAACTGTTATCCCTCAACATTGTGATTGAAGTTCAGTCTGTTAATGTTCCTCAGTATTTACCATTCCATTTCATTCCACTCCTAATTCCTTGTGAATGATGAAGCATTTACTGTAGATCCTCAAAAGAGTGTTGTGACGTTAGCTGGAGTGTTTCTTGTGTGCAGGAAAAGAAGATTCCCGCCAAAAGTTCGTCTGTTGACCGAAGAAGAATATTATGAGCAAGGAGTACAGGAAACATGCAAAGCCTTAAAACATTTACGAGAATACTGCAATAGCCCCGACTGCAATGCGTGGAAGTTAATGATAAAACTCAAGGATCCTATACGGTAACAATTACTCAAATATAGTGTGTACACTTAATCGCACGATTTATTTGGTTGATACATGTTTTATTGTCTCTTCCGCATTGGAAAGATTTCAGACATGCCTCAAGCAAATGAGCATGCTCAGATGTCTTGTTTTGCTTAATAACGTTACTATCTTGAAAATGTTTTACACAGAACCCTCTCATTACACCACACTTTTATCTGTGGTTTTTTAAATGTTAAATGATTGTTGTGTTGAGTGTGTAGGGTCCAGTATATGTTTTAATATTACATATTTTGTAAGCACGCAATTGATCATTTACTAGTCTTTCACCCATAATCTTCGTCTAATGCGGAGATCTTAATTTCTACCCCAGATCAAATGTTTACATTCATTCTCGATTTTAACTAGATGCCTGATTGCTAGTTTAGCATGGGAATTTTACTAGTGCGAGTCTAGGTTATATCACCATTTTGTTTGAGGCTTACTTAGGCCACCGATTCAGTCAATACATACTATTTACCTGGATCATGATGATATTCTTTTAAGTTTCTTTTCTTACTTTCTGCATAGGATCTTCTTTTCTTTCTTTCATATTTGCAAGCACAAACAACGCTTTGATGCTTTATACAGAGCGAATTTAGCGAACTAGGATATATGCCCTATCCTTTTAACAGGTCTTACGTACTCATGTCCAAAATGATTGTCGCATATCTATAATTGTCTTCTTGTAAGAAAATAATTTGAAAATGATTTTGCAGGATACTTTAAATACTGATACTATGTGTATAATCGAGAAATGTATATCTGTGGTAAATTTCACAGGAAGAGAATTATAAATACGAAAATTAGAATGAGCAAAACAAAATGTTCCTAAATGGACAAGAAAGTTTTATTTTCGTTTTATTGTTCTTATTTACTGCTCTTTTGACATGAAATTTGCCACATACATGTCTTTGCCGATTATGCACGTACTAACGTTATAAGAAATTCAGCAACATTATTCGGGCGAATTACTTATCAAATTATATTCCTACAACAACATATTTATAGACATGCGACAATAATTTTGTTCATTAGTGTACTTTCTGGGATACACTGTTGTTTTTATCCAGGTTAGCTTAGAGATGTAAATTAAGAAAAGGCAATTTATTTCTTGTAGTCTTAAGAATCAAGTCTCTTTGTAAAATATGATGAACAGTATTGCTTCCGACATTTCAGCGTAGTTTAAATATTCGCATTCAACGTGTATTCCAGGATTGATTATCGGCGGGTATCCAAAACCTCCAGGCGTTGACCCAACAAAGACTTAGCAACTCTTTAAATACAGAGAATTAATGAATGAATGAAAAAAAAAAAAAAAAAAAAAAAAAAAAAAAAACATTGGGGTCAGTGTGCCATAAGTCGAATCATCCGATTGTTATAGTAACCATCTCTCTTAATACACCATGTTTCAAAAAGAATGATCTGATTTTGAACGATAATAATTATGGAACATGGAACGTGCCGACAAGGAAATGAGTGTTGTTTGAATGAGCGTGGCCTAGTTTCAGAAACCGACGTTAGATGTCAGTCAATGCGTTTTCTTAGTTTACAGTCCATCAGAAGTAAGATGACGCCCGCTCAAAAGAAGGCATTTTGTGTGCTACAATTTGCAAAGACTGAGTCAGTGATTTCGGTCCAGTGATTTTGGTCGGCATTTTGGCATTGATCCCCCTGCATCCAAAAACATTCGTTGTTATCGCCAACTTGAAGAGACAGGATGCTTATGCAAAGGTAAGAGTCCAGGTCGGCCTTGCACTTCCGATGAAATGGTGGAAACAGTTGGACAAGCGTTTGAGCGGAGTCCGCGAAAGTTCGTGGACACATACAGCATTTGTACTAGCATAGCTAAAACTTGAAGATTTTGTGAGTATTTTGCAATTTATTCCATGTTTGTAGTGTGTTTTTATTAATACATATGGACTTTTAAAATCAGATCATTCTTTTTGAAATACCTGTATATTAGACCCATACAGAACTTATCGTACTACTAAAGAAAGAATACAGAGAAACCTGAAAAACAATATACAAGAGTATTGATAGATAACGTCATCACTCTTGGGTAAAGTAAGTGTTGTTGGTAGTTGTTTATACTAAATATGAGAGAATTATTATTTCCAAACAAAGTTGGAAGTATTAAGTAGTTAAACGATGCAAGGAAAATTGTACCTGCCATTGCTGAAGACTCGGGGAGAGCTGTTATTCTGTTACTTCGACTTGTTTTACGTATCAGGATTAACATTACAGAATCCGATCTTGGACACACAACATACTACAATATTGCAAATACGTACAGTTAAAAATATTAGTACGAAAAGATGGAATTATATTTTTGTTTTATAATACATACATTCCTGATTAGGATAGGTAACTTTGCCAGAGAATCACAAAAGTGTGGACATTATAAAATTCAAGGCATATCCCAATGTGCCTTCAATGCTTGTACTCCCGAATTCTTTCCCGGTGAGGGCATACAATTTTTGATGTCCCAGCATAATGAGCCATTCAAGAGCTACTTCAATAATAATTGACTCCTGGTCTACAGAAGGTCTGTCCACATTTATGGAAACGAAATGGAACGTCCGCCAGGGGCGCTAGAATCTCACAGACAGTAAGGACAGCAGAGCAATCAGAAACCAGTTGTGTGGAGAATTCGGTAGCAGGAAGTGAAGTACTCCGAGTGTTAACTGCCTCCAAAAGTGACCCCTTTCTGGGAGGGGCACATCACCACTCTTTCCGACATCGAATACAGCTACAGTGCAATTGTGAAACAGTGTTCGTGTAAGGGTTTCACCATTTCCAAGAAGGGTATTGCTAATGTACTCAAACGCACATCCAGAGGAAGCGGGTGTGCGCACAGTGGCACGAAAACAACACCCCTGTCCCAAACATACACGGTTCGACGAGTGTAGAAGTTGGTGACCCAGGAGAATCCGCCGTCACAAAGAGACATTGCCAGGAGTGTTAGAAGATCCAAATCAACTGTGCAGACGATAATCAGCCAGGATTTACGCCGCAAGTGAAGCGTAAGCCGCGTGTTCACACATCCGGGAACGCAGGGTCCATTGCAAACGGCTCTATGCACGGTATTTAGCGGGTGACAAATAGAAATATGTGGTCATGTTAGACGAGGCCTGGATCTATTTAACTCGAGGCGGGTTCGAGCCATCTATCATACTATCATCCAAAGGATGCCAAGAACCATGCCAGTTGGGTCCGCACTTGCGCGACAGGTTTCCCCGTGGCTTCATGGTGGTTGCAGGTTTTTGCCATAAAGGGAAACTTCCCCTGCATAGAGTTGCACGAAATGTGAAAATTAACGCAGCATACTCCCAACAACACGTTTTGGAGCCATTAAACCGGCAGCATATTCCGTCGTTGTATGGTGCTGATGTGTCGAAAGTCATTATTCATCAAGACAAAGCAACCAGCCACACGGCTCGAACAACTGTGGCGTACATGGCCCGCAAAGCGCGTGAAACTAATCCATGCTATCCCATATTCAGACATCCCTGTCAAGTCTCCCGACGCTGCACCAATGGACTTTTGTGCTTTCGAGTATTTGAAACGAGCGATTTCCTTACGTCACCCACGCACATTTACTGACTTGTGGGAAGTTTGCAAGGAGGAGTGGTCCTAACTTGATCAGATTTCTCTGAACAAAAGCCTACTCCAATGGAAACTTCGGTGTCGGGCTATAGTTTATAGTCAGGGTCGTCATATCGAGCACAACCGCTGGTGGAATACGACTAGCCTAGGGAACACAAAATAGTTTCCATAAATGTGGACAAACCTTCTGTAAAAAGTAAGAAATGACTGCAATGGGAGCAGATTTGCTGAAATACTGGAAGATATTTGGGCGGCCGTATCCCTTAATGGAATGTAAATGCCACAGAATTTAGAGAACATTATATATATGCAATGCAAAATGGATGTGTAGTTTCAACAGACTGTATCTATTACTTTTTCTTTTGAAAGCTCTGCTGTTTCCTTCGTCATAGGTAATTTTAAGGAACCTGATCCTGTTAGTTTGAAACAATGGTCATTTTGATAAGTATGCACGAGAAGTTAAAGAGCTGTTTTGTATATCTTTTGAAAATGTTCATATTATATGCTTCTTTTTGTGTGTGTTTTGCTAATGTTCTCATATTTTATGCATGCATGTACATACGTTTGTTGGAGTAATAAACTGAAGTATAGAAATCCCGAGGCGGGAACTTACTTACACTGAGGCGCTCAAATATGAACAGGAATTTTATAAGAAGTGCGTGGTAGACATGGTGTGTTAGTCAAATGCATGTTTTAACTTTTCGGTGTTCCTACATGTTCCGTTTTCCTTTCGTGTAGGAACAGGATGTACAGAGTAGTATTATACATTTTTTTTTTTTTAATGAAAAAGGTATCAGTCCACGTAAATTTATACAAGACTTAAGAAGCTGTTGGGGAGATCTTTGTCCAAAAATGTAGAATTGATGCAAGTCATTCAGAGAATATTTTAAAAGAATTGAAAATTAAACACATCCCTATCGCCACGTTCCTTTTTATATATATATATAAACTAAAAATGAAAAAAAAAAAACCCTCAACAATGAAGATGGAGACTATTTGAAGCACTTAAGTTGTACAGGAGAGCTTCTTCGTGGCTTAACGTTCGCGCCTTTGGCGTGAGAGACCCAGGTTCGATTCTCGGCGGGAGCTCGTGATTCGGATTCCACGTAGGTCCCGACTCATAGCCTCGCTGCTGAAAGGGACGTTAAACTCAAAATTAACTCAAACTACAGGGTGTTTCAAAAGTCCTTTACCACCCCTTTTAAAATCCGTACGGATGTATTTATATTGAACTTGATGTAGGAAATATACAACAGGACTTTGGATGATGTTTCGCGGACGGCCGCCATCTTAAATTTCAGTTTTTTTTTTTTTATTTCAAACGATAGGTGGGTCATGTGATACATGACCTTAGGCTAGGATTTGCTCAGGATGTAAATCTGAAATCAGATTTCATGTATCTTTATTTGATGAAGTTATTCCTCTTTATTTGGGTGATTTCAGATTTCACTTCCTGAGTGAATTCTAGCCTAAGGTCATGAAATAAAGACCCTAGCCCTACTGTGTATTTCCTATATCAAATTCAATATAAATACATCTGCACGGATTTAAAAATTAATTGTAAAAGACTTTTCAAACACTCTGTAAGTTGCAATACTTATTCGATAAACTCGAAATGAAAAAACAGTTGTAAAAGGCATCTTAAATTTAACAAAGTGAGTATTAAGTGATTCACACCCTTTTGAGACATGATTACAAAGAAATACAATAGTAATGTTGCGAGAGCTCCTATGAAATATGCTATATCATCCTCCATATATTCAGATAATTCTACAACAAATTCATTGCAGAGGGAGATGATTATGTAGAAAAAAACTAATGTGTAAGTTATTGTATTAAGTTATATTAAATAATGTACAGGACATATTTCTATACATATGTGTTTCTGTTCATATTTGTACGACCTACATACGTATATAGACAGTCTATTACATTTTTTCTTTAATATGCTTTCATCTAATATGCCTTCAAATGACGTATATTGTACAGATATTAACAATGTTATAGCAGTAAAAATACATGTACGGTAGCGTTTGTAAGTATTTAATGACGAGTAATAACAGAAGTTGATTGAAGATAGAAAAAGAAGTTACATCGTACGAAAAAACAAAATTTATTTTTCCACCATGAAATCAATACTGGTTTCGAGAATCATATCTATGAGTTGAGATAAATGATGGTTAATAATGATGCAATTTCTTTCAAACTAATGTGAGAATAGTTTTTCAGATGCACCTGAAAGTAAGACATTTTCAGACATAAATTCACCATTTTTTGCTTGAAAGACCGCTTCGCATTGCGACAGTATGGAGTTCACAAGTATCTGGGTGCGTTTAGTTTGATTCGCAACTCAGTACTTTAAAGAAACTATTCGTGTTGCTGTGTGTTAAGAAAACATATTCAATGTAATTAAGTTCTATCCTTTGAATATAAACTATTTTGGCAGAGTAAATTCCTTTATGACACTTCGAATTCAACTTCGATTTGATGCTTTCCGTTAGGTCTACTAAGCATTCTTTCGTCTTCGGCATTTCTTTTCAGCATCGAGGTTATATAAGCGTGGACTTAGTTTAAAGTGAAATCCAAACCAGCGTAATGCTTCAATGCTGCCCTTCCACCCAGAACCAAATCCAAAACTGTCAAGCCGTTAGCCTAGATAAGTAGGGAGAGTTTTACCCAACAGGACCAGTAGTGTATCATAATTAAGGCAACACCTTTAGAGCAGATGATTTGATTCTGTGGTTACTAATCAGTGCTAGTTCTGGATTTCTTTTCAGACAAATGCGCATGTACAGCTGACGGGACGAGAATATAACTCACTAATAAAGTACTGTCACCTTGCTGACTGACTTCAGAACGACGAGTTCAGAGCTGCTAGTTAAGATAATGCTGTCACGTACTTACAAGCGCTACCCATTAACTTCTTCCAGCAAAGTTACAAAAATGCAATTGTTCTAGTATTTTGAATTCCAAGTATTAATAGTTGTAAGATTACCATGAAAATGAATTCTCGAGAAGTTCGATTCGTAGGAAGTGGTTCTAAGATCTCATGAACGTGTAGATCCAAGTCTTCTATAACATGTACAGTCACGAAAGAAAATATTCTTCAGTTGAAAAAGTTTTTTCCTAATAGCTCAACAATAAATTAACCTATTAGAGTTCTGACTTTGGCAAGTTGTCAAGTTATAACTATTCAAAGGATAACAAAAAAGATCCAAATTAATTCATTTGTTTCCGAGTTATTGGCAAAAGAAAATTTGTGAACTGTCAAATACTCTCTTTTTTTGTGTGTATGACAGTGTTGAAGGCAAGGATCTCGAAACTCATACACCGTTTCTGATATAGGAAGAATAAAGTAACTGGCTTGTTTAGGTTGCAAGACGAAAGCACCGTATTTAAGTAATGATTAATACATTTCTTGTCTCTCACCCATTCTCTACAAGCATTCGTCTTTACAAAATTCCTGCGTAGGATACTGTTATGTTGAAAAAATATAACAAAAGTGTAAATAAAGAAAAGAAGACGTACGGTATCGAAAAATTCTCCATATCAAACTACTTCAGAGTTAACTATAGTTTGTTCACAAAGTTTTTCTCGTGATTTTTTTTTCTACATTGTTGATTTCATAACCAAAAGATCTGAAATAGGGGAAATATTTAACGTGCAAATAAGTCCTTACACTTATATATCGACAAGTAATTCTCATAGTGAAATGAACTATTGTAAAGATTGTTTCCGATCTGTAGTGACGGTTTCGAGATGCATCTAAGGAAATTCCATGATGCTGTATTTGATGGCCCTGCATTCTGGCTATTGCCCGGTTTCGGGATTCCAGTGGTTGAGGTTGGCACGCAGTGAGTCACATCCAGTTCCAGCCACAGCTCTTCACAATCTTTCCAGAAACCATCAACAATGCAGGTTCTCGAGAGAATACCGAAAACGCAATATTTCAACGATGAGGCATTGGGAGATTTCACTGGTATGTGGGGAAAACGGAATGACGGGGATGTCGGTTTTTTGCCATTCGTTGAAGGAAGAGGACCGTCGAATGCAGAGCTTTCTTAATACAGCTATACTCGATTTGTCTGCCTCCTATAGAGACAAGGAATGTCATAGCGATAAATTAATTTCAGGACGTCGGTTTGGTAATAACTGGAATTCACGTTGGTATTTTCGGCGACACAGTGTATATCTTCCCATTCTATGATAAACCACTATAGAGCTCTCTTGTGGCTATAGGTTAGCGTACTCGTCTTAGGCGCAAAAGATCCGGGTTCATTCCCCATGGGAGCTCGTAGTTCCAATCTCGTTTAGCTGTAGGCCCACGTCTCACATAGCCTCGTTGCGAAAAGGGACGATAAACTCTAATAATGACCAATAACTATCTAACCAGTAAACTAGCAACGATAATAAACCCCTTCTTAAAGCTTTTCCTACATTAACAGGACTATCTTTGGAAGTCTTTTTATACCACAGTATCTGTAGAAAATTACACTCATCCTATTACATTTATATTTTAAATACACATATGCTTCATTCGGTGTGACAACGTATTTTCCACGTGTCAATCTTAGATGGTTGTAGGGCTGTCGGCATTTGGTGCAGCGTTTTCACCGTTTTAGCAAGAGTTTCTGAACAACACTTTTTGAGCACCTTTAGGTGCTTCTCCATCCCCAGACCATGATGAGTTATGGTGTATTGCCATGGGGAATGTTCCAAGCCTGCATTTGCCGGATAGTAGTACGTAACATGACCCCTTCCCCCAGGAAGTGCCCTCGTCGCCTTTTGTTCTTTTAACACATTACCCTTCTTCGACATGGTGAGTCCACCTTTTTCGCATCTGGCTTATAGTACCAAAACTGTATTTGGTATCAGAAAGCGCCGTTATGTACTTCGCAGTAGGAGTCAGTCGTCGATGGGATTCTTCACGAAGTTTACCTAACATGTCACGGACAAACAGGTCAAATGTATATATACGGCTGATGATGCGATTCATTTCATATTAATTGGCGATGCGATTCATCTACTACTTGTAAATATTGTCACTTTAGATCGTAAAGAACCTGGTATTCATTGTTTCAGGCACACCGCAAACATGTGGAAACTAGTTTTTCCAGTACGATGTAATACTCCTAATTCACATTCAAAATATTGACAGTAAATTGTTTTAAAGAGTAAGGTAATGCCTAGAAATCTCCGGTAATTGAACTCAAGAATAAGTGACACACAAAGGAAGTTAATAATCGTGGGTAATGAATGTAGTGACCAGTTTTCTTGTTTTTCTAATAGTTGAATATTTTTATTGAATTGTTATATGTCGTGGAAACTTATATTATTTTTTTCTCTCTCGTAGATTTGCAAAATTTATGGAAGGCTCCTCTCATTTGAGTGACGATGAGCTGTTGGATTATGAGGAATGCCCCACAGGAAATTATCTGTATACGGACGATGAATCGGATTCTGAATACGGAACGTGACATCTCAATCTGTGTCATTCCTATTAATTTATGCATAGTTTCTGAGCGAATGAGAAAAAAAAACTAGCTTAAGTAGCCATATAAGCTAAGGGGAATAGAAAGGTCTTAGGGGTCTGTTGACTAAAACCAGGACTGCCTCAAAATTCAATACCTTTTAAGAGAGTTGTATTAGTTTGGAGTAGAAATGATTTTGTGTTGTTGGTTATGCATGACGCATAATTGCAAAGGGAGTCGTGAGTTCACTGAATTTTTAGCGTCTCCAACGGAATGTTCTGCTTCCAAAGTAAAAGTTCATATGAAAAATTTTCTGTTACCTGCTGTAAATAATAATAATAGAGAAAGCCAAAACTTTTCGTGAATATTCTTTTCATTTGATTTATTTTAGAAAATGGGATTTCAGTATTCAGACGTATAGACTGTTCAGGAAGTGAAGTAAGATTCTTTTTGCAATTATTAGTTAAATATAGGGTGAAAATTATTATTATTCTACAGTATCTCGCATTTTAGCTGTCAAAGATCTGAAGATCGTTAATGTGCTAAGTTCTGTTGGTGTTCGATTGGACCTATATTTCCTTCTCTTCATTTTCAACGTTTTTGAATAAAATAAAATGTAACACAGCATTTTGTTGTAAAGAGAAACTTAATGAAAAAGATAACGGCTTGAAGCGAGAAAGCTTAGGAGCGTTGGTTCGTTTGGTGGCACTTAACGTGTTAATAAAACTTTTTTTTTTTCAAGTTTTTTAATACTTGTATATTTGTTTAATATTAAATATTATTCTCATCAAGTATGTACATAGACTTTTGGTTACGCCTAATTTATTACCAAAGATAAAAGTAGTGTAGAAAGTTTAGAAATAGCGTAGTGTTTTTTAAATCTTCAGAAGAGATACTTCACTGTAAGTGGATATTGAAAGACTGGGTGATAGTGAATGACGTTGATGTCATAATAAAAGTGTACATGTTGTAATGACAGTGATATAAATCTTAAGGTAACTCGGAAATAGATCAGGCATGGATTATGGGGAAAGAAATGTTCCTGGTGATAGTAAGTCATGTTTATCTATTAATATCTTTTCAGATGGATAAATCCTGTTAACTCTTTAGTTCTGTGGTCCGGATACTTTTCAATTAATTTACACTACTTTTTCTTTTTTTAATTAATCATCCTAGCGGAATAGAGAAAGGTATGCACAACGGGTATTAATATAACGAAGATAATTTCTCAAGGTTTGTTTGCATGAACTAAGGATATTTGATCTCTGAAATATAAGATTGTTTCTAGGATGAAAAATAATAAGAGAAAGAAGCAGCAGCATATGTATAAAATAACACAACTTGTCAAATAGTTTGTAGTTATTAAAAGGATCTGGATTCCCAGTGGGAAGCAAACAACCGGAACGTCATGTCGAATCTGAAATACTTGTGTGTCTCTATGTATATTTAATGGGTTCACAGTTTTGCAGGGATATTTTAAAGCAGCTTGAGTAATTTTAAATGTTTTTAAAAGTGTGGCGTCGAATAGAATGATAAATCGTCGATTTTCAAACTATTTGGGGAGATATTTTCATTTGTATTTTTAAATCAAATTTTAACTCCTTATAGATTTCGGAAGTAGTTTTCTTTCTCAGTACCAGTAGAAAACGAAAACTAAGTGATTCGGTTCTCATATTGGAAAACATGAATAACGAAAGTTCATGTATTGAAAATTGAATGATGTATGTGCCAAACTTAACAATTCTGTATAAGCTATATTGTTCCTATATCAATACTGTTTTCCAAACCAGAACAAGTACAAAGGTTTCTCGACTAATAATATTGGGTCTTATGCAGAATAGTTGTGACACGCGATTAGTCCCATACTAAGGAGTTCGACTAACATATGTTTCTTGCAGTAGTCAGGCCTTAATATGACGCCAATATGTCAAAACGACTCTGCATAAGGCCTATTGAGTCTAAATATATATTGGTGTATTAACACAAAAGTAAATTTATATACGTAGATGAAGATATGCTTGAAGTTTCCATAGTTCGTAGAGATTCTTTGAAACTGTTTCTTTAAATTGGATCTCGATCAAAATCTCTACCACTGGTTATTATCTTAAGATACAAAATTCTGCTCCACATGTGCTTCTTTCAATGAAGTAATATCTTGGAGTGATAAGTGCCTTACGTAGAGAATGAGTATACAATGTAATATGAATGAAATTTACGAAATTAGAGTAGCGCGTGCTTCCCGCTATTTTTGTTGGAATTTTTCATACGAGGGTAGAGTTAAGATTAAAATTGGGATGATCGGGATTTAAATTTCGGTTATGAAATGATCCCATTCTAGCAAGAGAAGGAAATTTAAAAGACTTTTTATACTTTGAGTAGGCTTCCATACAGTAGAATATTGGTATACACAGTGAACTGATGTTTTCTATTATTTGTGATCTGTCTGCTAGGGAACATTCTATTAGTCTATTCAATATACGGTCGAAAATAAAGCTTACTACTGAATAGTGGGTAGCTTTGTTTGCTTGGCAACTACTTGCCTATAAACCTGCAAAAATATCTAATTGCATGTAACTGTATAACCTTAGGATTCCAAAACACCTTCCAACTTTGAAATATTTGTCAGGACATCACTTGGCTGATATGTACTGCAGTGTCTGGCCATGTTGAATTTTGATTAAGTGGGAATGGGTCCTCACTGAATTTTTGTTCAGAAACAAAATATTGCTCTCATTATTTTCCGTAACCTGATTTATTTCAAATGACATGAATTTGAAGTCACTATACATGAATTTCGTACCTACAACATGTATGATTTTCACGATTGCTATCTTTGAAGCGGTCGTTAAGAATATTGCTTGAAACAGATAAATATGAGCGACATATTTGACAAACGTAATAGAATTCATCATGTATCTCTTCTTATTAATGAATGGGAATAAGAAGTCAGAGAACACCATTTTTCGTTGTGTGACAGAACGAACGATAGTTTTGACGTGCGTAGTTGTCGTTGCTACTATCTTAGGATCGTGATATAGAAAGTATGAAGTAGTTCTCTAGTTTTTTCTTGAAGACTAAGGAGCAGGGAAAGATCTGTTGTGTGCAATGTAATGTTGCATGATTGTGCAACCATCAAGTACATCCAAGTCACTGACATGGCTCCGAGCCCATATATGCTTTCGTTTTTCATAAGGACGTAAAAGAAAATTAGTCAATTTAAAAAGAAAGAAAAAAAATGCCTTGGCGTTAATTTAGTTGTATGTTAAATCATTGCTGGTTCATTACAACATTTGTTATAGCATGGTCAATGTCTGTTCAGTTTTCATAAATACAACAGCCGTATGCGTTTCAGGCGCATTAGGAAACACGTCGGTTGAAATTGTGTTACACTGTTTACGTCACAGGTGCTGGATTTTGGTTGTTTCCCAGAACATGAGTACTCGTATTAAAATATACACGACAGGTAAGAGTATGTTGGAAACTTGGGCATATTCACCAGAAACTGTTGTGGAATCATAGACGAAAAAGAGTAGCAAAGGGGGAGGGTGGTAATGTGGAACACTACTGACTTCAAGAAACAATGGGAACACGTTTCCTACAATATTCCAGATGCTTTTGAAGATAAAACTTGCAATATGGTTCTCCAAAAGCACAGTGAATCCATTTCATCCAGTCTTATGAAGTGTTTTAGAATTTTTGATCATCGAGTAAAAATACAATGAGTAATGTTTTAAAGTGTGAAGATCATTTCATTCATGATAGTTTGATTAGTTTATTTAGATGATTACGGATTTACCATTCCGTGGCCATAATTTTATCTTCAGTTGCAAACTGTTTCAATGAACGAAGCTCACAAACAATACATGTAGCGTATTAAAACTACCATAGTGGATTGCTATATTGTTTTTCTTATATGATAAACTAAATAAATAAAATAAAAAGGAAATTAGTGTCGTTTTGGTATGAATGCATATAGTGTGTAAAAGTTGTATACCCTTAGTTTTGTTGTGATTTCTTTTGTACATAGTAGCAAAGTAAGGACCTTCATAAATAGTGAATTCTCTTCTGTATATGAAACAAATGAGATCTTGCCACTGCCGAGATTGATGGTGTATAATAGATAATAAATCTTTCGTCATTCGAGGATAGGGAGTTGATAGAGAATTCAGTATGTGAGTAAAAATACATGTAAACATTTCACTGAATTCTATTTCAGAATAAAATAAAATAATTACACACTTGTTGGTGACTGTAAAAGTGTAAATGACATTGAAAGTTACCTTTTAAAGAATGCGAAACTGTAATGTTGAAGTCTTATTGTCAAATGTTTGCTTGAATTGTGTAATGAAAAACCTTCTGTTGAGGTTTATTTTTGTACTTATGAAATGTTTTTTTTTAACAATTTTTTAACAAAATAATAAAAACATCCATGACAGAACACTGCATTTATTTTATGACATTACGGATTGTGCTTCAGATACCATTTGGAGGTAATCTTACAACTAAAGGAAAAACTATATTAAAATCTACTCCTCAAGATCAGCTGAAAGTTGTGCGATTAAATTGATTTCCATAAACTTTTAACACAGGAGGAAGAATCAATCTGACTTGGACCATTAATGCTTTTGCTTTCTTATTGGCAGAATCTGTCAGTAAAGTTGTTTATCTGATTATATGACATAAATAATTTTTTTAAAAAGGGAAACTTTGAGAAGTGGGAGAACAATTTTACATTTATTCTATTTAAAAAAGAAAAAAATCGACGTCACCAATGTTTTTGTTCCCATCGTTCGTGTATTCCTGAGCTAAATGAGAAATTGAATCTTGAGCTGGCTATCCATTTGACTAGCTGCGTACTTCTCCATAGTCTTTAGTGGCCAGCGTTGATGTGAATCTTGTAACAGGTTTCCCTTCTGGATGATAATTCTGAACAGCGCCTGTGAATGTGATATATAGTTTGTGCTTCTTTACCATGAGTAGAGCTGATTACCATATAAATTAAATAAAATGGCTATTAAAAATCTGCAGTTTTGTCACCACTTTTTCAGTCTACTATGGGGCCGATTAAATATCCACTTGCGTGATAGCAATGCATCTTTGTGGCCAATTTCTGACAAGGTTAAATGTATTTGTTTCGGAATTTGTGTCATGACGTCAGTCGTAAGATTTTGCGATCTTGAAACTAAATTTATCACATTGAAAATCTTGAATCCGAATTTTAGAACAAAATTTCTGAATAAACGAATTCTGAATAGAACAATTTCTGAATAATAATAATAAAGCAGATACTGGAGTACATGAAACAGTACACAGTAATATCGCAAGCCTTCATTCAACCATGCTATAAATGCATTTTACTACTAATTCTTTATCAATTAAATGAAATAAAATGCACACTTACCTCGGAAATTTCACATCAGCATATATGTATAGCCTGTAGATATCTAATCCTTCCTACATGAAGCTTGTGCTATCAAAATCATACAAAATCATAAGCTTTCATTTGGGATTTAACCAACATAGGTATGTTAATTCCACGCAAAGTAAAATCGGAAACTCGTAAATGAAGACAGAAGTTTTGCAAGACACTGTGATTGCAAAGGTTTTGGAAGAAAGATGTTTTATCGGCTTCGTTGTTTGTCTTAAATTGATAGCAAAGATGCGTCGCGATCGCATACGTCAATATTTAATCGGCTCCTATGTTTGTTTTTAGACGAAAGTTGTTGTGTATCCAAATACTGTGTGCGCATTTATTTACTGTATGTGATCATGTTCTATTTTCGATATTTACAAAAACCGAATCTCGTGTTTAGGTGATGGTAGCCGATGCAGGCCCACCTGCCCGACCCTAATACCAAGGATCTACGAACAGATTGTTACTCGTAATCGCAGTCGATGTGTCATTTAGCTTACTTTCTCGGACATTCGTTTCTGTCCGTTTCGTGAATAAGCTTTACAAAAAAGAAATGCCACGTGAAGTCAGGTTATGTTGATAGTAAAACAGAAGCATAGATGGGGATCTTAGTAAGAACTAACATTTTCGTCCTGCTGAAAGGTTACAACTTTCAGTTGTTAATTTTTAAATAATAGGAAGCACAACGATGCTGCTAATACCTAGATTATGTTGAATGCTTAGCTACGATATCCTAGAAGTATCTTCCGAAGCAGAAGATTGTCAAAAATCAATCTCATGCTGTTCTGTTACTTGTCAGAGGATATATTTTTAGTAATTGTGTAATCCCAATTTGCGAAAACTTCATATTTTATCATAATTCACTGATAGGTTTGTCTTGTCTGGAACACAGTGCTCATGTAAACGATTAAGAACTGTCCATTTTTCAAATTCTCGTAAGTGATTGAATATTTCCTAAGTTTCTATAATACGCTTTGCTCCGGAACAGTGATTCACTCGCGGGGACATTTTCAGTAGATTGCGTTAACGCTTTGGTTGGTTAACTTCACTGAGCTGACGGTAACGACAGGGGGCGCTGACAACTGCTTGTTTCTCCTGTGCAACTGCCATTATCAGCCTTATCTCACAGTTGACTGTATATGCACGGGGTTGTGCACGTTACGTTTTTCATGTATATTAGACATTTACTAACTTGGAGTTGGACTTCTTATTTACTAGAATTGTAAGTGTATAGGCAATAAACAAATTTAAGATTTTTTTAAAAATAAGTTGGTAGTTGTTTTGGTTAATAGCTTACAGTAGGATTTATAAACGGTACGGTAGCTCAGAACCTTCATATGTTTAGCGACCAATTCTCGAATATATATTCTGAAGACTATATATATGTCTTCTATTTTTGCAGACACATCACACATAGTTTGACGTTAACACTTACTGTTCACAGAACAAATATAGGAAGGAGGTCTTTTAAAATTATTTTGTAGACTAGGCTTATATACTATAGAACGAACGAACCATAAATGTGCTTGTACAGTAACGTAGATGAAGGGATTATAGGATCCATACGTGTATTGCCTTCATTCGTTCATTTATTCAGAATTTGTATATTTGGTTATAGGTTTTAAAAAGTCAGTTGCTTCTTTATGTAGAATGAGATACACATTTATGATTACTGATCACAATATTCATTCAGGGTTCAGAAATGAATATACAGATGGGTTATCAAAATACTGGAAACCTGTTTGAAAATGCGCAGCACCTGGTCGTTCTTAGCGATAAGTCTTGCAGGGTAGACGATGGGATGCGAAAAGAGAGAGCACTGAGTTTCAAAGAGGTTAATTGCCGCAAGTATATCTAGAGTGGTTAGTTGGGTGCGTCACGAGGAAACAGGAAGAGAATCCTCAGTGACAGGGTTCGCTGATTGTTACTAAGAATCGTAGAGCGAATAAAGTAAAAGTAACTGCGGAACACAAATCAGTACCTGGAATAGCCTATTGAGACAATCATCGCCCAACCCCGCGATTATAAGTGTGCCATGCAATATGTCTTCGAGGCTCTTTCGTCGATATATTTTAAAACTACAAATATGATTTCCTGTACTTGTTTCTATATCGTGAACTGCCTTAATCATACTAAATATATATATTAATATATGGTTTCATACGACAAATAAATAACCACAATCAATATTTTCATAAAATATATTTGATTCTGTTCCAAATGAAACTTGTTTCTATTGAAATATCAATAGGAATTTGACTGCTGAACGCTGATCAATTTAATCCATTACAACTGGTAAACTTCTTTGAGATCAGAAATTTGTGGAAAACCTTCATTGTGGAGAAGCGTGAAAAGATCTCTTGCAGCTGAAATCACAATAAAAACACTAGTAATTATGAAAAAATGTACATACTTCATATTTTGTTCACTACATACATAAGAAAAGTACATGTTGAACCAAAAGATACGGTAGAATATTTAGATAAGGTGTCCAATCAAAATGGCACCATTTAGCACTAGGCACTCAGACAGATCAAAGAGTCACCTTAGAAGAAACAACTAGACACTATATACCCATAAAACAGCTACCCAAAATTCTTCAAACCAACTGGAATGAATGCAGACGATAGACTTGATGGATTCCAGGACCTCCAGTCAGCACACCAGAAGAAATACATGCCACACTACAAACGCTTACCGTAAAAATTCAACCATAAAACACCCAGCACAGCCAGAGGATATCCGCACCACAGCTAAATTTACCTAAATCGTTGGGCGCATCGAAACACGCCACCCGCAGTACAAAACTTTGTGCAGTATTAACTATACGGATGAATAAAAGCCTTCAAAGGGTAGAAAACAATAAATAGAACAACAAATTCCATGCAATGGATGTGCCATTGCTGGAGTTATGGAAACTGGTGCAAACGCTGGGACGACCACAGGGTTCACAACGCATCGTCATTCAGAAGTCAACATGAACTCACGTACTGACAAGAGGAACATGTTTCACTCTTCAAAGGAAAACAACTCGGATGCAGAGAAGGAAGAAGCTGTAGAACAGAGGATACAACAACAGCAAAGGCTTCATCACGCCGAGAGAACTACAGAAAATTATCACATCTCCAAAATCGCACAGCAGCCCACTTCTCGCGTTGAGAAACGCGCCCAAAGTAGTACTCGTTTGCAAAATAACAAATAGAATATTCAAAATGGGCAACAGGACTGTTCTGCAGGTTAGAAGACGCCCGCTTAACTATGAATCCAAAGGCTAGTAGACAGGGTATAGACCTCCAAACCTTACAGAGCCATGAGTCTTCTATACCATTTAAGCAAGATGGTGAAATGGTATTACACGAAATCATAAAACACACGAAAGGATACACTACCACAGCACAAACTCCAGATCGTCCGGGTAGTGGACCGTATCCGCAACAGTTCGACGTCATGGGTCATCCTGAGACTATCTCGACATGCAGAAGGCCTTCGACGGTGTGACACTACGGCGCGGCATCTTATACAAGCTCATCCAAGCGGATTTCCCCAAATACCAGGTAATAGTGCAGAGTTCTTTCAAGGGAGGACTTTTTTTTCTAGGATCTCGTACGCGTGATACCTAATAGATCTCCTGCCAATGGAAGCAGGAGTACCACAGGAATCTTGCCTCTTTTCACTACAGTACCGTACACACTTCATGGTAAACATACCAACAAGATCAGCAATGATGGTAGACTATCTTATCATCGATAAAATATCTTCGCCGGCAACCGCTACGCTCCAGTAGCTATAGGGCGCCATATCACTAAGCTGGATGAACGGAAATGGAAAATATCAATAAACGTAACCAAACATTGGTGAAATACAACCAAACGTTGAAAGAAAGGACCACCACTTAAGCTGCGAAACGATGCAAAATACCTTGCGGTCCTCCTGGACAGAAGACTAATCTTCAACTCCACATTACAGAAACAACAGCAAAGGTAACGAAGAGACTCCGGACTCTGTTGTCCATTCTTCCGAGTAATAAGTTTATTCATGCAATAAGAAAGAACATCTACGAATGGCAGCATGCTGCTGCTACCTACATGAAATACCTCCAGGTGGCGCAAAACAAGGCTGCCAGGTCAATCACCGGTTATTCTATTAATACGAGGATTACTGAACTACACAAAGACTTGGAAGATGCTACTTCTCAATGAAGTACGCCTGCAACAATCGGCCTGTTTCTGGAGTAACTCAGAATCATGGAGATAACGTGCAGAAATAAACACAATTTCATCCGGTAACTTTTGACACTTTTCCCAACCATTTCCCAATTTACATACTAGCTTACCCTCGTATAACAGTAAACTTAGGCTCACATAAATAGTATCCAAACTATGTAGCTAAGTTATAAGAAAACTATATAACAAATTATAGATAAGTGCATTTTCCCTTTTCTTTTTATCTAATATTGCCATAAAGCGTCCATAACACTAATCTGTCCAGCAGAGATACCTCAATGTGAAAAGTCCCTTGAATCTCATCCATGTACTGAGTTTATTAGTATTGACTATAGTGCGTCCAGTAAGAGAACGTCTCTGACAGCTCGCAGTGACATTGCCACTACTCGCGTGTCGGTTTTTTTCGATGCAACTGTAGTGGCAATTTAATTAATGGTATAAGACAGAGTGATCGTGGTTGGTAACACTGGTATCAAAGTAGGGGCTGCAATGTCCCACCGCACGTGGTAAGAAACGTCAGAGACCATCTCTTGTTGGCCGTGCTATAGTCCATACGGAAATTATACTTAATTTTCTACACAGCTCTCTCTCTCTAAGATCAGCAGAGGCCAAATAGTCTAAGGCATTAGGGTAATGATCACAAGATCTATCAGACATGAGTGTTATGCATTGCTCTTTCATCATTCTTTTCTCATAGATATTTTATTTCATTTTAATTAAGTTTTAATTATTGGGCCCTTAATTAATTATCATAACTAAAGACCCGATAATGTTGCCCTTTAAGCTGAAAAAGACTAAGTCATTAGTGTTCGTATTCAGTAATTTTAAAGTTCATTTGGACACATACAAATTGATTATATTAGACTGCCATCACTTTTGTTAACATCTATTTTAAATACTATTTCCAAGAAATGAAACATAAGATCTATCTATTTGCAGAATACAACTAAAGAAATATATTAAGTGTTTTTATAGTAGTGGTGACGCACTGTGTATAAACAGCTGAGATTAGTTTGTGTTTTAGTAATAGTGATGAGTGCTACGTACCCACCCCTCACCTCCAATAGAAGTTGTGCACGAGAAATAATGTGAGAAATTAATCATTTTCGAAAAAGACCTGCAACTCTAAAATAAAACCATTTTCACTCATCTTTAATGTTTTCTTCAGTTGAACCTTATTAAATGCTTTGCAACAGATCGTTAAAAGCACCCATGCTGATTATGTAAATCTAATAGGAGATGATAGGAGAACAATAGAAAGAAATGCACTCTTATTAAATGCTTGCAGGTAGATGGGTTTAGAAGTAAATACAGAGAAAACTAAAAATATGGAAGTTCGTCAGGATTGTAATAGAGCAAATTATGGATACGTCAAAATATCAAATAATACTTTTGATAAAGTAGATACTTTTAAATATTTAGATCAATATTAACAGACAAAAACCACGTTCATGAAGAAAGTAAATGTCGATTACGGTAAAAGCAGGGAATTCGTGTTATTATTCAGTTCAACATCTTTTGTCGTCGCCAATTCCGTCGAGGAATTTGAAGCTTAAAATACGTTAATCATGCCTGTTGTTATGTATGGTTGTAAAACTGGTCGCTTACTCTAAGGGAAGAACGTGGACTGAAAGTATTTGAGACGAATTTTCGGATCCAAGAGAAACGGGAATGGGGAATGGAGGAAACTTCATAACGACAAACTACATAATTTATATCATTTACTAAACATTGTTAGGGTCATCAAATCTAGGAGGCTTAGTTGGGCAGGTCATGTAGCCAGGATGTAAGAAAGTAGGAACGCTTTCAAAATCTTAACTAGAAGTCCAATCGGAAAACGAGCATTAGGGAGACCTAGGCGCAGATAGGAGAACAATATTAAGATGGATTTCGCAGAAATCGGAATGCAAAGTAGAAATTGGATCCAATTGACTAAGGATGGAAGTCAGTGTAGAGCTTTTGTAAGCGCGGCATTGAATCTTCGGGTTCCATTGGCCATAGAGTTAGTTAAAAGCACCTATTTTCTCTATTGGCAAATGGCGTGGAACATTTTGATTTTTGAACATTTGAACTCCACACAGTTCTCTCTTAGCTTTATGTACTCACTCTGTTTTTCTTCAGATGATAAAAGCATAGCAGCTATGTTGAATCGCGGGATTTTTGTAAGATTCGTTAACAATTCTAAAGCATGGTTAAAATCTTTCTGGCTGCAGAAGTACTCCTTCATACATTTTAGCATCGTCACTAGCATCTCGCCATCCAACTTATTACCCAAAACTGCAAAAAAGAGGAATCGAACAGTTATCACTAGAACCCGGACTTCTATGCACAAACAAACTTCCAAATATGCACGAAAAATATAAAAAATATGCATTAAAATTTTAATAAATGCACTGAAAAATATACTAAGAAAATAAAACTTCAGTTTCTTACCCAAATAACTTCTTTAATGACCTCTGCCGCAATGAACTATAAACGTCTTCCTTACGTTTTCTTCTGTAAACCCTCTGTGTTTACGAGTGAGAAACATTTGTAGATTGAAAAGTTCGTTTCTAGATCAGCAGAAGTTACTGATGCATGTGAAAAACACCAAATGTCTTCCTGTGTTAGATTCTCTTCAGTTCACTTTCAATATAACCTACTTTTTTGAGATATTCTCTCTGATATGCTATATGCAACAATAAAATTCGAAAATAGGGAATATCCTGCAAAATTTACGCACATCGAAATTCACAAAAAATATGCACTCTTATGCGCCATCAAAATGCGTCTCAAACGAATCCCTAAAAGTATGTCAGAAAGGAGAAAATACTTTTCATATGTTTCTGCAAGTTACTATGAATATGCGTTTTGCATATAAATCCGGGCTGTAATTATCACTTAAAATAGTTATGTGGTTAATAGGACTACATTTATATGCATTAAAAAACCTGAAAATATGCACTTTAAATACAATAATATAAACTTAAGAAACACTTATTCATTTCACGTTTACTATGTGCAGAGTGAATTTCAACGATACACTACTAAGAGTTTTTCAAGATTCTCTGGTGTCAAACTTTGTCTTTTCTGTGAAAATAAGTTTATAATCCGAATATCAACTAAAGTGACTGAACAATATTTGTACAGTCAGCGACAAAAGTTCTTTCCGTTTCATGAAATTAGTTTCGTAAATAACTTCAGAATGGAAGAGCAATTTGAGTACAATTTTAAAGTAAATTAAAAGAAATGTAATTTTATGTAGTTTCCAGCCATACCACCGTAAATCTCACAAATTTTAACAAACGAAAAGAATTTTTGTCGCTGACTGTACAATGATACAGAAAGTACGGAATACTCATCTGGCAAAGATTTACTCATCTCATACATTCACTGGTTGACTGACTCGATCTATCCACTCTTGTATTTGAGCTAAGCACCTAATCCAACTGCACTTTAATGGTTTTTCCAATTTCTCTTAGAGCAGAAGTTAAAGAAGTTGTTTTCTTAACAAGCTGTAATAACTCGTAGAGGGATGTACACTCATGTCCAAAATTATTGTCGCGTCTCTATAAATATGTTGTTGTAGGAATATAATTTGATAACGAATTCGACCGGTATTTCTTACAATGTTAGAGTCTGTATAATCGGCAAAGAAATGTATGTGGCATATTTCATGTCAAAAGAGCAGTAAATAAGAACAATAAAACGAAAATAAACCTTTCTTGTCCATTTAGCAACATTTTCTTTTACTCATTCTAATTTTTGTGTTTATAATTCTTTTCCTATGAAATTTACCAGAAATATACATTTTCCGATTATGCACGTAGTATCAGTATTAAAAGTACCCTGCAAAATTATTATCAAATTATATTCTTACAAGAAGACAGTTATAGATATGTGACAATCATTCTGGACGTGTGTGTACCTTAATCTTCCAGACGCTTAATACTAATTGTCGAGAAGTGTGCATTAATAAATTAATATCTTGATAGACGGTATAATTTTGTAAAAGGATTTCCAATACACACAAACTACCGATTTAGAGCGTTAAGAATATAAAAATGATTCGTAACTTATCCAGAAATATGGAAATACCCTTAGAATATGCACAAACCTTCAGAAATGCATTTACATATTTGTACATGCATTTTGAAAAAATTCGGACCTAGTGATTAAGAATTATATATATATACAGGGTTTGTCCGGGAAGTAATAGGACTGAGTCGATTTTTTAAAAAAAATATTGAGCCAATCGTTACAATTCTTTAAAAACTTTCAAAATAGGCTCCTTCTGCGTCGATGCAGCGCTGCCAGCGCGATTTCCAAGCATTGAAGGCGTCACGGAAGTCATTCTCCGGAATAGCCTTGAGAGCCGCGGTGCAAGCTGCTTGGATCCCCTCTGTCGTCTCAAAATGCTTGCCTTTCATCGGGCGTTTCAGGCGAGGAAACAAAAAGAAGTCCGGGGGGCACATCTGGGCTGTAGGGCGGCTGCGGAAGCGTTGGGATGCCGGCCTTGGTCAGGTAGCTGTTCACAAGAAAGGCGGTGTGAGCCGGGGCGTTGTCGTGATGCAGCTTCCAGTCGGCTCCGATGTCTGGTCGGACCCGATTGACCTCTCGTTTGAGTCTCTTGAGTACTTCCACGTAAAACTTGGCGTTGACGGTTTGTCCAAGAGGAACAAATTCATGGTGGACGATGCCTTTGATGTCAAAAAAGACAATGAGCATCGTTTTCACTTTGGATTTGCTCATTCTTCCCTTTTTTGGGCGAGGAGACGCCGGCGTGTGCCACTCGGAAGATTGCCTCTTTGTCTCGGGATCATACTCAAAGATACATGATTCGTCACCTGTGATTACGTTATTCAAAAATTGGGGGTCACTTTCACACATGTTCAAATTTTCTTGGCACAATTCCACTCGCCGCAATTTCTGGTCGTCAGTGAGCACTTTTGGGACAATCTTCGCGCACACCTTGCGCATGTTTAAATGCTCCGTCACAATTTCATGAACCACAGTTTTTGGTAAATTTAACATCTGGGCAATTAAACGAATACTTAGTCGACGGTCTGAGTTCAAAACTTCGCGCACACGAGTCACATTGTCGGTGTTTGTCGAAGTCGAAGGTCTTCCAGCACAGTCTTCATCGGCGACCTCTTCCCGGCCCTCCGAAAAGACCTTGTGCCACCGAAACACACCACTTCTTGCTAAAGCATCATCTGGGTAAGCCTGCTTGATCATATCAAACGTCTCTGTCGCAGATTTACCGAGTTTAACACACAATTTAATCGCGTACATCTGCTCTAACGAACGCTGCATTTTCGGCTTGCACCACTCACAGAAACACGTCGCGCGAAAAAGCCTGTCCTGACTCTCCGTGTGCTCGGAGACAACTGACCAGCCGCTCGTTCGTTAGCTAGGAACGCCCTCTACCGGATCCAATCGATGCGCGCACGCTCCGAAGTACAATCATGGCGGAATAAAATCAGTCCTATTACTTCCCGGACAAACCCTGTAGATATATAGATCTTTGAGGTACAATTAATGTATTCAGTTGTCAACCAAAAATCAATCCGAAATAAGAATCGAGGCAGTAATCATTATATATATATATATATATATATATATATATATATGCCTCAAATAACAGTGTGGTGTCCGAATTTTTGTACCTGGATATTGATATTCTACCCTTCTAAACTCCACATAGGGCAAAGAACTGTTTACGACTGAAATCGGATAATCTTGAATAACATCAAGCAATCGAGCACCATAATTCCTTTTCTGGCCCCAAAAACAAATTTACATTTCTGTTGCAAAAGGTTAGAATGAAAAAGTACACTCCGTAACTCATTAATAATCTGTTGATGAACTGTATTAGTGTATATAAACGGCAATCATGATTAACACGTAGAACAGAAGAATTATTCAAAGTATCATATTCTGTACTAACAGTGACACACTCCGTGCATTACAAATTTAAATTTGGATGTCCAACTTCCAACAATTGTACATTGAAGCTGTAATTTTAATAGACATGCTTAAAAATATTAAAATACATAAAACATGATCTATAATTACATAACGATACAATAGGATGCATATTCAACAAACTTAAAAAGTTCGTTACTGAATTCTCTATGTCTCTCTCTCTCTCTGTATGTGTGTGTGTGTGTGTGTGTTATTTCAGTTTTTTCTTTTGTTTTTCAATTTTGAATCCTCTATTCGATAGAGCATCAAAAACTATCTGAGAAAGTGATGTAATTTTTCTAATCACTCTTACCGTTTCCGAGATATTGGCTAAAAAATGGCCGATTTCCAGAGATTTAAGGAGGCATATCTCGGGAACCATAAGCTATAGAGACATAATATTGATGTTAATCAATACCTAAGAGGATGGTGAATATTTTGGTACCAAATAATAACCGGTGCTCACTGTCCAACTGGCCACTGGTTTGGCCAGTTGCCACCAGTTAACATCGGCACCAAAATGTTTACCATCCTCTTAGTATTGATTAACACCAATGTCATTTCTTTCTGACTTACCGTTCCCGAGATTTGGTCAAAAAATAGTTCCGATTTCGGGAAATTTAAGGAGCCATATCTTGGCTGCCCATATTAGTGTTGGTCAATACCTAAGAGAATGTTGAACATTTTGGTGCCAAATAGTAACTGCTGACCACTGACCACCGTTCCTCACAAGTAAAGGGTCAAAATGGATGAATCGAGTTGAGGGATGAGACCTAATGCACTTGATAGAGGATGCGTATGTGCAAAGTTATAGCGTTTGAGCGCCATAAGAAACGGAGGAGGTCAAAGTTGGTGGGACAAAGGATATACTACGTTATAGAAATACATGAAATAAACTGTTGAATCGTAAAAATAGTGAAAGATAGACTATGGAAATGGAGTAGTTTCACATATCGGCTAAAGAAGAATGGGCAGAGTATATCACGAACCTCTGCCGCCATTTTGAAATCCATTTTGGAATATGTGATATTTTTTGAAATGGAAAGATAGTCATGTGATATATCAATTACGGCCAGCATGTTCTCGAAAAGTCAATTATGAACTTTAGTGATCATTATCTGTATTTATGAGGAAGATTTAAGATCATTTTTATAGTTATTTACGAAAATCTGGGAGACTGATGTTGAAAGTTTTGGTTCGCGATTGATTCGCTTTCGATTATTGTGACAATGTTGGTTCGCGAGTTTGGAACTTACAATAATGATCCATCGTTGGAGGACACAATAATCGTGTCCTGTGCTAATATTGTCACAATAATCGAAGGCTCCATATTTCAAACAAACCGATCAAACATAATGCGACCCGATAGACACTCGAGACACTTATCCCAATTTACTATTGCTTATGAAGGTGGACAAAGAAAGTTGAGTGAAAAATATAGCAAGTGGTGAAAACTATTGTGGTTTTCGTACAGTACGCAATAATTTCATTCCAATCTATCAGATTTTATTGTGTTATGGTCTATATTAACAAGTGTCATTTAACAAAAGGTAACTTTATAAATTCCACATTGTTTTCGACCAAAAGCGCAGGAAACAAAACAAAAACAAAAAATCAAGCGGAAGCGGTTCTTCCAGACCGGAACAGTTCTCTTCAGCACTATATGAAGCAAATTGGAAGTAACGTCATAAATAATAATGTAATAATATACAACCTGGATATCAAATGTCGCTGTTAGCTTTCTTGGCTTGTAGATATGTTTAGCTTACATATGTTTTCGTGATAATCCAAACTTTCAACATACAAATATCAGTCTTCTAGATTTTCGTAGATAACTATAAAGATGATCTTATATCTTCCAAGTAAGTGAAGATAATGATCACTAAAGTTCATAATTGACTTTTCGAGAACATGCTGGTCCTAATTGATATATCACATGACTACCTTTCCATTTCAAAAAATATCACATATTTCAAATTGGCGGATTTCAAGATGGTGATGGAGGTTCATGGTCTATCTGTCCATTCTTCTTTTGCCGATATGTGAAACTACCCCGTTTGCGTTGTCTATCTTTCACTATTTTTACGATTTAACAGGTTATTTGAAGTATTTCTATAATATAGCATATTCCTTGTCCCACCAATTTGATCCCCTCCGTTTTTTATGGCGCTCAGCCGCTGTAACTGCACATACACATATTTTCACATCCTCTATCAGGCACACTATGTCTCATCCCGCAACTCGATTCATCCATTTGGACCCTTTACTTGTCAGATATTGGCTAAAAAACTTCGAATTTCGGAAGATTTAAGGAGCCATATGTCGGGAACCGTAAGTCATAGAGATATTTTGCGAGAAACAGAAGGTGCGGGAAAAAAAGATACTTTTATATGTAGGAACAATCACAGTTATCCTTCATGCTTCATCTCTCCGTTCTTTTTAAGTTCGTTCTGGCAATACTCTTGGAGTATTTTCAACTGGTTTAATTATGAAAAAACTTTTCTACCTCCAAGCATCAAGTGAAATTTATTCCTGCGTACTGTTTCGAAGCATTACTCAATCCTTCATCTATGCACTTTACAAAGATTCCCTGCTACATAAAATGTCATGTGTTTCGAGTTCCTCCATATCCTATACACAATATGCAAAATTATTTTTTTTATATTCCGAGTCTTATAGTAACGAAATATTCACTGATAACCTTGTTAAACTTCGCTCGAAAAGCAAGCACTGAATTTTAAGTATTCTGTTACATAAATAAAACAATTCGTTACATTTCAAGAGAAAACTTGTTGTTAGAAAAAATTAATAAATTAAATGCGCTTCTTTGCAGTCTTTTTTTTTTCCCCGACCGTATGGAGCAGCTTCACAATGTTTATGAGGATTGTCCCCAAAGTACTCGACTTAAAAAAAAAAAAAAAAAAAAAGGACAGGGGGGGGGGGGATTCTCAGCAAGTCTCCTTTTCATCGATGTTCAATAGTTTTGATGCGCTGTTTATACTGTGAACCGTCGAGCTCCTCAAACTAGCAACTAACAGCAGACTCCACCTCTTCATTGGTGGCAAATCTTTTACCGCCGAGCTATTTTTTCAAGTTTCTTCTTTTTCTTCTAAGCCTTTTTTCCTAGTTAGCTTGGTTCGGTTTTTCGGATCGTTCTCCTCCACCTCTTTCTATCTTGTATCATATTCGCTTGACATCCACAATTACCATAGTTTTTAACACAATCTCCCTACTTCTTCTTAGGAGGCTAAATCTGGAGAATAGGGTGGGTGAGGAAGCGATTCCAACTTGGTAACGAACGTGTGAACTGGTGCATTACAACACTTCCTTTTTCGCCAAATACAACCGTTTTTTCTTGACTTTATCACTCAAACGCTGCAATAAGTTTGCATAATACTCGCTGTTTACTGTTTTTACTTTTTTGAAGATAATGAATGCATCACAAAAAGCTGCCGCCATAACCTTGCCAGCAGATGGAACTGTATCGCCTTCTTTGCAGCTGATTCTCTTCTTTCAGTCCATTGTTTTGTCTGTTCCTTCATCTCAGGTGTGAAGTGATGGACCTATCTTTCATCCATGGTTATGAATCGACGCAAAAACACTGCTTTATTGGTGTGAAATATCGCCAAACACTCCATTGAAACATCCTCACGGCACTGATTTTGTTCCATTGTGTGCAAACACGGCACTCATCTCGTGCACAGCTTTCTGATGTCCAAATTTTCAGTCAATATGCGATGTACAACACTTTTTTTTAATGCCTACTATGTCTGCTAGTTCTCGCACTTTCAGTCGACGGTCATCCAATATCGATTTGTGGGATTTTCTTCACCATGTTTGATGTGATCTCCTTATTTGGTCGACCACTGCGATGTTCGTCTTTGCAGCTCGTACGTCCTTGTTAAAATTCTGCAACACAATATTTTACTGTTGTAAGTGAAGGGATAGACTCTCCCAGAGTAGAATCTAGCCCGGCTTTGATATTGGTTGGACTGAGACTTTTCACATGAAAGTATTCTATCACATAATAATGACCCATTTTTCCATGTTGACAAATTCACTGAGAACGTTCACTATTGATGGCTGCCCAACAAATACTAAACAACGTACCGCCTTCAAATTTCAAACTTTAAAGTTTGTAAGGTTGGTACTTTCGATCAGAGTAATGTTTTTTAAATAACACTGCCATCTATACGTCAGGTCGGGTACTTCTGGGACTACTCGTATTTCCCTGCAATATTATTTTGACAAAACATTAAAACTTAGGAGCGATTGAAGTAAAAATTACATCAGTTGATACAATGTCGCTACCTCCAAATATGAGGTAACCGAAAGTAGTGTCCAATGGCTAAGAAAAAAGGTACAATAAAGGAAAATGAAAAGCACCAAAAGTGGACGAATAATAATGGACTAATGGTTGAATTCTACGCGAAAAAGCTGAGTATCAACCATGCCGAAAGCTCGCTATTAAAAAGAAGAAAAGAAAACCTGCGATGGTAATTGAATGTAAAATAAAATGGATCAAGGAAACAAACTATGGTATTAGATAATATATGTATTGCGTGTTTCGGAAGAAATAAATATTTTACTATTTTTCGTATTAACATGTGGTCAATTATCAATAGTTTCGGTTAAACAGATGCTTAAAACTGCGTAAAGACATTCTCGCCGAAACTTACCCAAAACACTGTGTAACCAAAGCCAAATTAAACGTCTCAATTACTTACTCTACAACTTAAGAAATTAAGGAAGAAAATGGGTTCATCGAAAGAAAGAAGCTCTTGATTTTATTTATTTATTTATTTTATTTAGATAACAATATATAAAATATTAATGGAATAAAATAAAAGAATAAGTAAAAGTTAACTGTTACAGAAATTGACAAATCTAATTTCCTATTTGTATTTTATGTGCTATTACTTCTCTAAAGAAAATCGGACTTCCTAGAGTCCCTTTATTAATAGAGCTTAACGTACCCGACATTCAAAGATGACAAAACATCGGTCCTCTAGAACTCATGTCAATCTTCTGGTGTCGGGTAGATTAATTCAATCCACTGATTTCTGTATTGCGAAAATTTTTGTATTTCTTATGCAAAGAATAAATTAAAAATAGAAAATGCACGCGTGAGCCTGATTCTTGTATTTTATTTATTTATTTATTTGTTTTCTTACCGTAACATATAATGTTTATAATTCTTACTTTTAATTAACATTAGTTCTTTTAAAATACTTTTTGATTCTTTAACCACTGTAAAACTAACCTTTTCTATACTTTGAAATTACTTTCCTCTTTGATTCGGAGTGGGAGTTCATTATAGATCTTCGGAGCTCTGTATATGTTTGATATTGAGTTATAGATTTACTCGTTGCTGCAATTTCTAAATTTTTGTGTGTCACATTTCTCGTTATGTACATATGTTTTATTTCGTCCCATTTGTTTCTATTCTTTTTGATTAGACCTTATTTCGTGCCTACTTAGGATTGTTGTAACCCTCCTCCTAAGGACCTGATTTATTATATTCTTCGCCTATCCAAATATCTGTTTCCCAGAACTCTATATACCTCGCGTATGTTCTCCATTCAAACGACTTGTCTCGAACGTATTATCTGTGAGAGATTCAATAATATGAATTTTGCATGATATAACTGATTCGCCTGCTTGTTTATCTACATTACACCAAGGAATCTCTATCAACAATAATAATATTTTCCTCTATATAGGCTATGGAAGACGAATACGGAATTAACCAATCTTAACCCAGTCGGGAAAATGAATAGAGGAAACTTCTACACATGTTACTCTACAAAGTGCGCGCTGCGTATTTCGAAGATAGCAGTGGTGATTTTAATTGAATGGCAGTAAAGGATTAAGAGCATGTGCTTTAAAGTACAATGGTATCCTGGCCGTAACAGAGGCTGATTTAAATGGTTGCTAGTCAATGAGTTATATTTGCCTTTTCTACCATATATTTGTATCAGCTTATATATCCACATGAACTTTTATACTGTAAGTCAGAATAACTACAGTCACCTCTAACAAATATTTTCACTGTCCCTGAAAGATCCAATTCATGTAATTTTTTCCTCTGAAGCCCACAAAAGGTTGTAGTAGCCCAGTTAGCGCATGACACCGTTTATTTCTTCTTTCTTGACTGACATCCGTTATATCTTAATGACCTTCTATAAATACTAGCATTCTTTCCAATGATTTCTTTCGAACTTGAAATGTATTGACAAGAGAACACCACTCATTTTTACTACCATGATACAGAATAGCTTATATTATAGCTTCCTATTTTTACTTCTCTTATGCAGCGGTAAAAGTGCGGGGAAACGCGGGGGGACGTCGTCCCCCACCTTCAAAAATATGTACGTCGTCCCCCAGTTCCTAAGAAATTACAGTGGGCAAAGATATGCACGGGGACGGTGTGACGTCATGACGCTACCTACCGTTCCCCTACCTTTTCAGATCCACTTTTACCCCTGCTTTTATGATCGTGTTTTTAATAAATTTTTGGCCATTTGTTTTCGCCCTCTTTCCAGGTTTTCTTTCTCCCAACTTTGCACATAATACGAAATCAAAGATGATAATTCAGTGATGAGACGAATGTTGTATGAATGTCACAACGAGAAGTCGCTTATTTCAAACTACACACTTACTTGAAATATTCATAGTTCTTTATGCAGAATTCTTATTATGCTAATTTAACTACATATAAAAACATTATGAGTACTTACGTTATGAAACTACGCCGAAATGATGCATTTTCTTCTACTATACCACACATCATAGAGTTTCATAACAATATATTTCTATGGTAACAGATTAATTATTGTAACAATTAGAAAACATATCGGTTCATAGTGACGATAAAATAACAATATACATATACATATATACGAAGCGCATTCCATATCGATTTATACTTTATTTCTTTTGCACGCACTGACAACAGTTAAACCTCAGGACATATTTTCACTTTCTCAATGGAGTTACTCTTATTCTATACTAATCTGTTTTATGTATGTCAAAGAAAATTGTGTAAGTTATGTTACTCGAAGTACTGTTCAATCACACAATACTAGGTACAAAAATGGAATAGATATTCCCTATGGCAGATTTAGCAAAACGAAAATAAAAGTAAAAGGCTGGGATACAACATAATCTGTATTTAGAATGCGGTTTTTCTGCAAATTCAAGAGGGGAGAGATGTTATTTTAAGGCAATGGGTATTATATTGTAACAGACAGACAGACGCACTCAGAAAATATTAATGACAGAGCCTTTCACGAGATATGCACTTTTTAAAGACAGCTGTATAAGGGAATTATATCATCGGTTGTAAGAGGAAAGGGTCTAATACCAAATATAATTTTCTCACATTCGAAAATAATTACAACATTTTAACCCACATGAACTCAGGGGCGGATCCAGAAGGGGGGCCGATCGGGGCGATTGCCCCCTTCAGAAAAGGAAACTTTCTTATTTTATATATATAAATAAACCCCATCCCAAAGTTTGGAGGCCTTAAAAGTATCAGTATAACAACCCCCCCCCCCCAGAAGTCGGTCCTGGATCCGCCCCTGCATGAACTCAATGAAAAGTGTTACTGAAAACTTTTAATTTCAAAGAAACCGTTCAAAATAGAGAGAACCGCTTCGTCAGACAGTGAATCTATAACTAAAAACCGTCTGTAAGTGGAATACCTTAATCGTCTCGTTTTGATGCTGGGGTGCACGGTGGCCCAGTGGCAGGGAGCTTACCTCTCATGCGTGGGGTCCCTGGTTCGATCTCCGTCCAAGTAAGTTTGTGGTGGACAACATCGTGTTCGTGGTTTTTCTTGAAATATTCCTGTTTCCTCCCACTTTCTTATTCCACCAATTCTTCCATCATCACTCACTTGCTTTAATCATCGTCTCCCTTAGTCTAAAGGACATAATCGTGGGACACTAAACTGAAATTTTTCATTTTGACGCTTAGCCTTTTCGTCATATAAACGAAGGGAACTATTAACTTATACGCAAGATTAGGAGCTATTACTTTGAAGTTAAACTAGTATCTAGTTTTGTAAGCATTAAATGAACAGCTGTATACTTACGTGTTAACAGTTCATTAGGTTCTATACAACGTAATAAACGAGCATGTTGTTCAAGAGTTGAGTTATTTCTTAGAAGCTGCCAAGACTGAATAAATTCATATGGAGTTTTAATATCAGTATTATCTAATTCCACATCTTTTATCTCCTAAAAAGAAACAAAGAAAAAAATCTTATAAAAGTGATTTTATCTGATAGTAAATGAAATAAACTAAGCATATAAATTTTCTGATATTAGTCCTTAAGTTTCAAAATTACTTATCAAATGATGATATAAAATAGTCGTAATATTATATTTACAAAGGAATAGATGATACTTGAATTTTAGTATGGTCACCTAAGGTATGTGAGGTTTCAACTCCGAATGCTCAAGATTTCACTATAGACTCGGGATATCTGTCTATAGACTTGCACATAACTAGTTCGAATATTCACAACTTCACCAGTGTTGATTTGTTAATCTCATCAAACGAATAACGAAAGAAACGTATATATTTCTTCCTTCATCTGTTATATGGGAAGCACAAACATGTGGGAAGGAGAGGCTTTATATTAATTAGGAAACTGTGGATTATTTCTGAATATAGCCAAAGTGTAACTAACTCGTAACACTTCTCAGATATAAATACAATATTCAGGAAGCATTTAAGCTTCCTTTTACTTCAATTCTTCCTACGATTCTGTCTATTTAAACAACAAAATATCGTTTTGGAACAGTTTTCGTCGTTTTAAATATACATTCTGAATTATACTACTCGAGACACATACAAGGGATTGCGCAAAGTCTCTGGCGCCAGGTGGCATCTTACTTTCTTGACCGATCATATTAAATTCTTTTGAACAGATGCAAACGCCTGATGACGCATATTAATTCTTCTATACATTTAAAGTAATGTTAAACTACAAATTCCACTCATTTCTAACTTGAATGGAATCGGCCTTTGTACAAAACAACATAAAATGAATAATTATCATACGAAACTTCGGATTAATCTGTAAGTGACGTAAACACTACACTAAAGGCTTCACAACAGTGAATTCAATGCATTAGTTGAGTGGTCATTGCACTGAACGATCTTGCTGCTGTTTCGTAAATAGTTAGCATATAGACCTCTCGCTCCTTAGATGGAGTTCATAGTGCTGTCAATAAATGGTGTGATATTATGCAATATGTTTTGGCACGAGTTTCTTGGATTATATGAAGGAAAAACAGCCATATAAGCAGATAACACAACTAGAACAGAATAAACAGAAAATTCAATCCTCCTGTATTATCCACAAATCTTTGATTGAGAACGAAAAAGAACGCCATTATTTGGTTGCAATCCGGAGAATCTTACTTATTGATCTACGTTCACTCGTTTAGAAATATCATTAGCTCTTTCTATGGAGGAAAATGGTATCTTAAATTATCATTATGTAAGATAAGCCGCCTACCTTCTTAATAAATCCTGCATCTCCTCCTCCTTTTTTCATCTGATTGGAGACCTCTTTCTTTGTACCACTAGAGTCACTTTCCTTTGCAGATAATGGGTTAGAACTTTTGAGTGAATCTCCCTGTGATTTACACGGAGGCTGCTCTTTTCCAGCCAATTCATCCTCATCACTTTCTCCTCCCACCTCAATCTCGATCTTTTTCTTTTCCTTAGTTGCTTTGGTTTCGAACAGAGCTGCGTCTTCCTTCCTATAAATTCGTGTTATACTTTCATCTTTGCTCGTGTGCGGAATTAGCTCGATCTCAGTTGGTGGTTTCGATATTGTGTATTTGCTCTTCGGTTGAGGTTGTTTCTTAGGCTCTCCACGGTAAGCCTTCTCCCAGTTTTCTTCCTCCGACGGCTGCGAATGCTTCTCCTTCACCGTCTTGTTTTGATATTTATTTGCAATTGAGATCTTCTTATCAGGATCATCTTTTTTGGTTAATTTTGGAATCACTGGCCGAGGTCTCTGTTCTTGTGACGTCTGTGGATGGTTGCTTTGTTCTGGTTTCTCGTCGCTAGCCTTTGTTTCTTTCTCTGAGCTCTGTTGCGTTGGTTCAGCACCCACGTCTTCTGTATCTTCAATGATCATTCTGGAAACAACAGAGCGATAAAAATGTATAATATGCGTGAAAAAATTCCCATCATTGTGTTTACAATTTCAATCATTTATAAAAGGAATATTGAAAGATGCTTTTGAACGATCACGTAACAAACATGTATAATACAAGAAATACATCCAACGCCTGCTACATAAAACTAACTTGAAGAGGAAGAAATAATATTAAATTTTAACTTTAACTCTCGGAGAAAGCAACAGATCTTAGGAAACAACACAAAACAAAATTTATTCCTTTGCAAAAACTTTATGCATTGCAAGTATGTTCGTTGATTATACAAAGTTAAGAGGGCCTGAACACTATGGGTCTGTTATGCTCTTATGCTAAAGTAAATAATGATAAACACAAGAGGAATATATTAATGAACAATAAAGGCGAAAATTCAGAATTTCAAGTATACAGATGGCATGCAGTACAATTCTTCAGTTTACAAGAACGTAACCTGTACATGTATTTCGAAAGAAACTTCATGTATAATTGCTTGATATGTACAAATAATAGATTTCCGTTATTCACTTTTCTGTCAAGGGGAATCAATTTTATCAAAATTGGACTCGACAGTCACGATTGGCTTCTTCGGTAGATTTTAGAAGTTTTAATGTTTTACGTCCTTATGCAACACCTACATTATGAAGGACAACCATGTCAACGTAAGCTTAGAACCACGATAGGGATTTGAATCTGATGCAGTTAGTGATAATATAGGCTGTTCCCCACCACACTATCTCGCCACCAAGAGTCTACAAGAACTGGATTTAGAATTTTACAAGATAAGGAGGGCGGCGAAGAGGGACGGTTTTTTTTTTTTTTTTTTTTTTGACAAGAATTTTCGAAAAAGTAATTAAATATTAATCTTGTACAGTCCATAAACGACTCTGTCAGGTTGAATCTTGATCAAAGTGTAGAATGATTTCAAAACCCTTAGAAGATGTTGTTGCTATGATTTATGGAGTGTTGACCCATCATGACTTTCTCCGTTCAGGCAAGTCCATCACTGTTGTTACGATGCTGAATTCCCTGAAATGCACTGCAAGCATCTATTGTGCTGCCAAAATGTCTTGAGCCGCGGCAAAAATGCGAACTAAAGCTCACACCCTCACACACCTACGCGTTGAGCCAATAAGGGTTCAGCTGTTGCTAAGCGAAACAAAGCGAGTGGAATTCCTTCAGCCGATAGCAGCTCTTGCAACGGAAGACTAAGGATCAAGTCAATGTGGCATTAGTATAGCAATGTTCATAAGACATGATCTCCTCATATTGCACGACAATGCATACGTAAACGTCGGCCGAAAAACGTTGCAGACCCTCCATGAGTTGTAGTATGAAATCCTTCCTCATCGACCGAATTTTTCTTACTTCTCTTCCATCGACTGCTATCTCTTCGGACATCTCGAGTAGAGATGCAAAAAAGCCGGCTTTTTTGAATCGACGGTTTTTTGCACATAAAAAGCCGGCTTTTTTGGAAAAAAAACGAGAATTTTGGAAATTTTGGCTTTTTTCATTTTCATGATTTTTCTATCTAAATAGCTTTCTTATAGTATATTCTATAGTTAGATAAGAATTCCATGACCTAAATGCCATATTTCGCTCTGAAATTCACCATCAAGATGGATGGAGCACATGTTTTACGAATTAAAGCTAACATGAAGAATGTAGTATTTGAGGGCAATTTTAGAGGCTATTTAACTTTATTTTAACTTTTGAGTTATCGACATTTTTTTCTTCTCTAGTTTGTCATCCGTGTTTCATTTCTAAGAGCTTAGTACTCTAGCTTCTAGCGCAAAAGTTAAACTTACGTTTTGCTATATATCCATCAAAGCGTACGTTTTTCAATATATCCGTCTAACCGTACTTCCACATTTCTGTTATACTGTAGCTGTGCAACGATTTAGCAATAATTTTCCGGATACAACCTTGAATACTAATTTATACAAATAATCAGTAGCGGCTTTAGAAACGTACTTTGGGGCGGGTTTCTCTGATTGTTTCGTTTTCTAAAATGTCCTAATTTTATTTGGGAGGAGCTTGAAGTTTATGAGTACAGGCATAACTAATACTGTACTTCGTTTCGTTTATATATTTAGAGATAATCTTCCGGATACAACCTTGAAGATCATTTTATACTGAGAATCAGTGGCGGATTTAGAAAAGTATTTTGGGAGGGCTTTTTTTCTTACTAATGTTTAGTTTTTCTAAACATTCGTAATTTTTATTTGACGGGAGCTTAAAGTTTATGAGTAAAGGCATAACTAATAGATATTTCGTTTGTTTTAGACATTCCGTAATTTTGGAGAACAGGCTTCAGTCCGAAAGACTGTCCCCCTAACCTTCGCAAAACCGTCACTGCTGGTAATTAGTAATAATAACGATTTAAAAACAATAAGAAATGAAGTCAGCCAACTCACAGTACATGCACTATTTCTACTTCATAGATGGAATGAGAAAAGTTTTGTCAGAATGGTCGAATGCTGAGTTGAATCCCGGACTTCCCGATAGAAGCGCAAAAGCTCCATTCAGTCATGTTTGTTGTGCAGTTGTATTTATCTTAACTTAAATATATTCCGTAGTCCTTTTTTTGGTGGTGGGGGGTGGGGAGAGTTCCATAATGATATGAAGGGTGTGAGCCAAGAACATGGTAACTAACAAATTTTCAATTGCTGAGTTATGCAGCACCAGATAGATAGCAACGCATACCATTTCGTTTAATCCTTCATGTATAGTCTTATGTGAAAAATCAGCTTTCTGACTTTCAAAATGGATTGTGCAGCAGAAAATTTCTAATTTCTTAAAATAGTAAAATTGTGGATTACCATGTTCTTATCTCACACCCTTCATATGTTGAATCCCTCTTGTTAAAATTACAGAAAACTTGAGGAATGAGTAAACCGTGATGGTGCTTATATAAAACTGTAGAATTTCAAGAATATACAAAACCAAAAGCTCTAGATATGCAGCCTTTAAGTGTATCATATAAATCTAAGTATTTTTCTTATGTTTTATTTTAATTTTATTTGATTCCAAAAAGAGAAATAAACACTGCTGAACAAGACTGCACTTATTTAATATAAAAACACATTTACACGTGACGTTTCGATCTTCTAGCCAAGATCCTCATCAGACGTACACTCTGATGACATCCTCATCAGAGGATACATCAGACGTTCTCCTCAGAGTGTACGTCTGATGAGGATCTTGGCTAGAAGATCGAAACGTCACGTGTAAATGTGTTTTTATATTAAATAAGTGCAGTCTTGTTCAGCAGTGTGTTTATTTTTCTGATTTTATTTGCAAGACGTATGACTATGATTGTGTGTCAGTCCAAAAGGAGGGTATGGAATATTTTGAAGTAAAAATACTACATAGAATTTTGCTACTTATTTGAGTATTTTTTAAAAGAAGTATTTACTTTTAGGGTTGGCTGGTTTACACCAGCTGTTTTTTCTTTGTTTTTTTTTTTTTAATAAACAACTGGTTTAAACCAAAAAATAAAATAAAAAGAACGAAAAATGCGAATCCACACATCAAACCATCTGCATTAGTTTTATTTCCTTTTCACCTTTTAATCAAGGTGTCCCATGTTCAAGTCGAACCACAACCCTTCTTTCATACGTAAACAAAGTAGCGGTTCGGATGTAACTTTAAGCGAAAGTCTTCTCCTTGATAACCTCGGTATTACGTAAGGATGTTAAGCCTGAACATACGAAACGAAACTAAATTGTATATTTCCGCATGCCTGAATGCCTGTTGTTTTACAAAGAAGCCAAGGTTGCTTAAATATATTGATATAAATTGGCAAAATTTATTGATTGCCTACGTAGCTTCCAACATTAGCTTGGGTTGTACTTTCAATGATATGTACGTACTAAATTTGTAATTTAATACCTCAGTTTTAGCGTTCTGATTATGATACGTTGACCTTTAAATTTTACATGCAAAGCAATAACAGGATTTTTCCGTTATTGTTTTACATTTAGAATAATGACGGGATTTTCCCGATGGCTAGGGCGGGAGTTTCTCAATTTAAGAAATTTACTGACCGGACTTCTTTAAGCTTATGTGACTTCTTCCAGCACAACCTCGTTGTTGCATAATAACACCAAGGCGAAACGAACTTATTTCTGTCAATATGTAATAAAAATACATAAAGCAAAATATCTAAACCCAAAATACCTGATTTAAACAAAAAAAAAAAAAAAAAAAAAAAAACTAGTTTAAATCCTCCCAAAAAACGGGTTTTTGGCCTTTTCAAAAACAACCATGGTTCTTGCCAACCCTGCTTACTTTTCTATGTAGGAGGTTAAAAAAAATCTTATTATATACATTGGTTAATTCTTTGGAATTCATAATGTAAATATGTTAAGAAGTAAAACTGTTTGAATATCTTTTCGAAATTCATGGTTTATTTTCGAGGTTTTATATTATTATCGGCATCAACCACTAATTAAATGACTTTTTGTGTTATAGAGAAGCGAAACAAAATCTGGTTTATCAATTTAAAGCAGAATTTTCAAAAAAGCCCAAAATTTCCCAAGCAAAAAAGCGAAGCAGAAAAAACCGAGTTTTTTTTCCAAAAAAGCCGGTTTTTTTCCGAGCCCTTGCATCTCTAATCTCGAGCACTGCTTGGGAGGGAAGGTTTCCTTGATGGTCGGGCGATGGAATGTATGGTTGAGGGGTTCTTCACATCGCAGGTCCAGGACCGGTTTCGCTACGGACTCCAAACATTGGCTGAGCGATGGTAAAAATGTGTGGTTGCAGACGGCAATTATTTTCGTTAACCAAATTTGGCCTTTGGAAATGACGCACTTGGGGCGGACATTTCATGGACATCAACCTAATATATCCTAGATAAATTCTATGAAAGAAATAAAAACTGGTTATTAACGAGTTATTGATAAAGATTCGTGCCAATTATGTAGTAGGTTCTTACATACAATTTTTATTATTTGTGGTTTATTAGTATTCGATCTAAAAAAGAATGTGTGTTGCTGATGTACTTCCTATACTAGGGAGTTAATGAAATAAAGAATCGTTCGCGTCTGAATATTGAGATGCAACTTTTAATAATAGGATTAGTCGTAGTTGATGCTGAAATACACGCCATTCGTACGAATCCATGCAATTTCTGATTGGAAGCTATTCTATAGCAATCATTATAAACTAGTCTAGTGACTTGGAGCACAAGGTCCTGTGTTCGATTCCCAGTGGATGGTTCAGCTTTTACTTTACACTTAGGTCTAGTTCTATATAGTCTTACTGTTGACAGGACGTAAATACAAATCAATCAATAAATCAATTTAGAAAAATAAACATACTGCTGAACAAGACTGCACTTATTTAATATTAAAAAACACATTTATTAATATAAAAAACATAACAAACACATTTTATATTTAATATAAAAAATGTGTTTTTTATATTAAATAAGTGCAGTCTTGTTCAGCAGTGTCTTTATTTTTCTGATTTGATTTGCAAGACGTATGACTATGATTGTATGTCAAATCAATTTAATATTTATGTTACCCTAATAGAGGATCTTCCATAGAGGATCTCCCTTACAAATTTGAAATTAAAAAAAGACGCAAAGCTTCTTGAAAATCATTATATTTTACATACATGTAATCAGAAGATCTCCCATTTATGTATTAATTATATTGTCCTCCAACTTTCGTTGAGTTTACATGCATTTATATGTTCCACAAAATTATTGCTAACCCTTTCGCAGGTGTCTTCCCAATGCCTTCCATCGCACGTATGATTTCCGCCTTCGGTACCAAAAGGATACACTTGTGATTTACGAACTTCCATACGAAGAAATCATACTATATACGATCGCGTGACTGCCGGCCATTTCTCACAGACGTAATCAGAATAAGAACACGTCACTAATTCGTAAACTACTTATGGCTGAAAATGAAAGAAATGAGTCCAAAGAATTGAAGCGACCCTAATAAGGAGTAACAACAGATAACAATAATGGTAAGAAAAAGTCTGCCAACTTGGAGAAAAAAATGCACTCGATTCTTATATGGAACACCGTTTATTATTATTTTTTTTCTTTAGTTATTCTGTACTTTTCCTAAAGTCCTGTCTACAATGCTATCACATGGAGTGTTTGGTATTGCACCACTTATATCAAAGGAAGAAGTTATGAAGAAGATTGCCTTTTCAAGTGACAGATTCTTCTTTGGACTTATTATCTTTTTTTAAAAAAAGTCCCCTCAGAAAGTAACTGTTCTCTTCTAATCGTTTTAAATCAGCTAAGATGACACTCGTAAATAGAGAATGCAATCAACGAATTTATTTTGCTTTGCTTGGAGAAAAGTAAATGAAATACATAATTTTCAAAATGTTCACTACGCACTAGTTAGATTATTTTATTTCAGAAATGTTTATATTTAATCAAACGGTCTAAGGGACCTTATTATTACACTTTGCAACTATAAATATGGGAAATCCTATAAAACAGCTATAACCTTGGGTCTATAGGGTTCAGAGAGGTTTGATATGAACTAAGGTCTCAGGAAGAGGTTCCATCTCCTCCCTTAATCCTCCATTGGAGACGGAAGTGGTATCAATTATTTTCGGTTTCAATATTGGTGACTATAAAGCAAAAGACAATGGGATTTTTTTTTTTTTTTTTTATATTGATTCAACAACCTAAGAGTATGTTTCACCTTTAATCCTCTTTTAACCTTTCTACGCCCGACAGGGATTTGAACAAAATCGTAGACTTTCACGTTAGGGCCCCTGGTAAATCCTCTACTTACCACGAGGTAATGGTTTATATGGAACACAGATTCCAACGAGGTAATATCTGTGCAATTCCCACCCTATTTGTAGTAGTAAAAGACGAAAAAACAGAAAATTTATTAAACAAAGGCCCTGGCAACCCTTGCAGTCACCCTACTCTGTATTACAATACTCCTACTATTGTATTATTCAATTCACATACTTTAGCTAAATGAAGCAGTAAAAGAAAATTCCAGTTTAACGTCCCTCGTTTATGCTCTTTCGGCTAAGGGAGACGATGACTAAAGCAAGTAAATGATGATGAAATGAGAAAGTGGGAGGAAACTGGAGTACCCCGAGAAAACCCACAAACACGATGTAGTCCACCATAAACTAACTTGGCTGGGGATTGAACCAGGGATCCCACGCACGAGAAGTAAGCACTCTACCACTGAGTCCCCGTAAATCAAACAGTGTTGAAAACTAATTTAAAAATTGAAAATTTCGATATTGTAGGCATTTCTTAAGAAAAAGACACAGATAAGAAATAAATGGAAAGCAACAGTCTCCACTCGCATGATTTAGTTTCAGCGGGAAGAGCAGCTGAAACCTCTTTATAGTACATCCTTACTCTATGCTTATAATAACTAGAAACATCAAAAATATCTTTACTATTTATTGTACATATATTGGCAAAAAAAAAAAAAAAAAAAAAAAAATCCTGCTTAGATGCAAAATATTGTTTTCTCTTTCTCAATTACAAAGTCAAGATAAAACCTTATAGGGACTATAATAAATTAACAAATTCGATTCCTGCTATTATCATGTAATGTCGTTTAATATGTTATAATTTCGTATTCCTCCAAGATCTGAAGATGAAAGAGGAAATAGTAGTAGATGCATTTGTTGCTTCATCTTACCAAAATTCACCTACTTTTTTGTGTTTTATTTCTGAGTAGTAAACAAGATATTGGAAATTGTGTTTTTTGAACATTACAAACTTACCTTTTCTTTTTCGTTGGATCTTCTTCAATATCACATTTCTTACGAAGCTCGCTTATTGAACTTTGCGCTATTTTGTTATTCGGGTCTAGTTCCAGAACTCTTTCAAAGTCAGCGAGGGCCTTGAAAACAAATTAACTGAATAATAAATGTATATTAAAACATGTAAGGTGACATTTAAACATAAATTCTTTTTACCTTTTTACAATCATTTTTTTAACTTCCAAACTCTTTCACGCATAAGTATGAGAATTCTTACAAGATGGCTAAGTCCATCTGTCTATTTGTCAAACTGTCGACAGGTATCAGAGCGAAAATAATGACAGATAGCAAGAAAAGCCTTTTTGATCCGAAAAATAGGTTCCGTCTTCTGTCTTGACCTTCTATTTAAACTGAAAGTGGTTTCAATATTGATCATTGAGGATAAACGGTACTAGATAGCGACAATGGCTGTTTGAAATGGATTCAGTATCCCGAGAATATGTTTCACCTCCATCCTTATCTATCTACCAAAACCGGAAATGATTCAAATCTAGTACGATTTCCAACTTCAATATTGATCTTCATACAACAAAAATGGTAAAAAACATTTTTTTCGACATCCGAAGGATACCTCCACTCCACTCCTATCCATCTATTTTTATTTTCAAACCGTAAGTGATAAAAATTTACGATTTCCGGTTTTGTCATTCGTTGCAATAAGCCGAAGACAATAACAGATAGTGAGAAGTGGTGTTTTGATATGACTGTGTCTCAATAAGAGGTGTTCTATTCGCTCCCTCTATTCAAACCAGAAGTGGTAGAAATCAATCATTTCCGTTTCGAATGTTCATCATTATAGAATAAAAACGATAATAAACAGCAAGGCGCGGTATCTTCAGATAGATTTGGATTCCAAGGATAGGCTCCATATTCACCTTTAACTCTCTACTAAAACCGGAAGTTGTAGAAATCTACTACCATGTGCAGTTTCAATATTAAGTCTCCAAAGTCTGGACGTCTACCGTAATTTAACAATGCGAAACACAACTCACTTGCAAGTCAATGTGCTGACTGTAACAAAAGAGTGCGACCAAGTTTAGCCCCAATTTCATCTCCTCATAAATTTGCCCGAACGTGATTGCAATCAATAGCTTTCGATGCGTAGAACACGGCTGTGAAGGAACCAGAGTGGTCAGGTGCATCGTTCCTCAGATATCGCTTCCCAAAGGTGTGGGATGACACGAGATGGCGCCAGCATCGAAGCTAAGATCGACGCGGCACTTTAGTTTATGAAACTCAATCAGAAACATCCTCATCATCAGAAGCATTTTCAATGCGAAGAGAAACGTTGGATAATCAATGACCGAGCACAACAAACTCATGGTTGTGGCCATAAGAGAAGTATCAAATAATGATGGCCACGTGTGAACAATATCCTACAATCAGTTGAGAGAAGAAAAGATAGAAACAACGAGCTTGATCAACGAGTTTAATACGATACAGAGTGATGTATGTGACCACTATAGCGTGTTAGCTTCACACTTACCTCGGGGCGTGAAAAAAGAGGCGATTTTGCAGCTACGTTTCGATACTGGCGTCATCTCGTGGCATCCCACACCTAGAAACGCGATAACGCAGGAACTGTGCATCTGACCACTCTGGTTCCTTCACAGGCGTGTTCTACGCATCGGAACCTATCGCTTGCACTCAAGTTCGGGCAAATTCATGGGGAGATGAAATTGGGGCTCCAGGCTAATGCTTTGTTGTCCGCACTCTTTTCTAAAACTTTATAATCTCTGGAGAATGGCTACTTTTCTTGTGATTTTCCTTAAGTTTATCTAAGCAGCCGTAGACTCCAATGTGACTGCGCCAGAAGAACAAATAATACCTTGCTTTTTTAAATAATTAAACATGTTTTCAAACGTCGATACCTGTTCATCGGTATCACATACTATGTAGAATACGTAACAGCGAGAAAACTCACTGAAATTTCTCTACTTGAATTTCAGAAGTTCCCATACAATTCATCTCTGCATCAAGTAATCTCAAAAAGCACTGATTGACATAGAATATCATACTCAAGTATCAGCTCAATAGTATCTACCTTTTCGGAAATAAAGAATTGTATTTGCGACGGACTTTGATGTATATATATATATATATATATATATATATATATATATATATATATATATATATATATATCTGCATAAAATGCGTGAAATAAACATATTCGTTTCATACTACATAAGGAACACAAATCATAGTTCGTTTTACTCGTAATGAAACTTTTCGAATAATATTCGCTCGGAGCAAATGGGTACCAATGAAAATGTAAAGGAATTTTTTAAAAAAATCATGAAAAATTTCCATTTTCCTTAATTTTGCTCTCCGTCGTGCCCGCAATCAACATACAATCGAACATAGTGAAGAAAGTCACCAACTTTCATTAGAATGAAACACTAACCTTTTGAAATCGGCTTAAGCACTCATCTTGTTAATTTGATTGTATATGTTACGATGACTCCCTGTCATCATCATCGATATGTAACTGTTAAGGAATTTTCCCATTTGTTCGCGAACTCACATAATGGTAGTTTCGTCCCCCCCCCCCCCAAAAAAAAAAACTCTATTATACTTGGTTAACAATAGAAAGACATAAGTCTCAATTTATTACTTCAATAAATCATTTGAACGGCTGATGAACCACTTGAAGGAAGGGAAGAAAGGGAGGTATTGTACAATGTTGGTAAGTGATGTGTACATCAGTCTCGAGACATCCATTCCCAGGCGTAATCTCCATATCTATAATAAGAAAACGGTCAAGTGAATTTCGCTTGTCATTTACAGACTACAGAAGTAGTCCTAGTGCTAGCTGACTACAGATTCATAAAAGGAAAATCTTGTCTACGAATTGGTGCCAGATAAAAGTTTGGTGTGCTGCTGTATCACGCTCCGTAAATATGCTGATACCAGTAATATACGAGGGACGTTCAATTTAAAACCGGTATTTCTTGTTTACCAGATGCTGCTGAGCGCAGCTTGGCATCAGTGTTCCAACTAGTGATAGGGTAGTCCTGACATTTTTCTGCAACAACGAGCCGTTTAGAAGATAGAGTCTCAGAGCGCAGCAATGGACGATAGTAAGAAGCCTGGCAGTGTGAAGCTGGCGACCCTGGTGGAGCAGCGCTGCATCATCAAGTTCCTCCTAAAGGAAGGCCCGAAATCAGCTGAAATCTTTCGAAGGTTAAGTTCCCAATATGGCGAAGAAACTCTTTCTCAGTCGCAAGTGTCGAGTGGTGTTCAAAATTCAAGGCAAGAAGAGAATCCATTCTCAACGTGGCCCGTACTCCACGCTGAGCTACTGCAGTCAACGAAATCAACATTGGATAGGTGAAGCAGCTCATTCTGAGTAATTGACGCATGCGTGTCAGAGGTTTGAGTGCGAAAACAAACATCAGAGTGGGAAATGTGGAAAGGATCATCCACGAATACCTGCACTTCCGGAAAATCATAGCCAGATCGCCCAGATAAGTCCCAAAAATGATAACTTTCGACCAGAAGCAGTGTAGGGAAAACGTCTCGTCTCAGCACCTGCAGCGATTTCAGAGAGAAGGCGAGCGCTTCCTTGCAAAGATAATCAATCACCTGCGTGTGTGTGTACATGGGGAGTACCCTGACAACGAACAGTAATTGATTCCCATGTTGTGTCCTCTATGTAACCGAAAACAACAAATTCCGGTTAAAACTTGGACGTCTCTCGTATCAACTAGAGTAGATAGAAATAACCTAAAAATGTAAATGTTACCTGTGTAAATTGACTCTTCTGTTGGTATGCCACCGCTCTTCGAAGTAAAGCTTTCACATTATCAGGTTCTGTTCGTAAAACTTGGTTGCAATCAAGTAAAGCTGGTCCATATTTCTTCAGTTTTATATCTATCAATGGAAATTAGGAATCATTACTTGCCATACACAATTATAAGGATAAATGTTTGCTAGTGTTGAGGATGAAAAGTGACTTCCACTTAATAATTTTATTAGGCGAAAGATGCATTTGTTATAATAGAGGTGGAACCTGGAGTTCAAGAGACATGGATTGTTTATAGTTATTTGAAAGTGTTTTCATAGGAAATGGAACAGTATAAGAATCCTGTATAGCTTTGAGGTAGTGGATATATTGTGGAGAAATGTATAATTTATATACAGGGTGTATCAAAAAGAACTTTACAACTTTGAAAACTCATATTGATTTATTCATTTATGTTACAGACACAAATTTGGTGTCATTTTGTAGCAAAATACATGAAGTTTTGACTCACGTAGTACACTAGTTCAGAAACAAACCACCGCAAGCGCTAGCGGCAGTTGAAGCAAAGATGGCTGCATTTACTAGTCTAGATAAATAGATCGGCCGAGATGAGCCAATTGTATGGCCCCCATGTTCGCCGAACCTGATACCTCTTGATTTCTTCTTTCGGGGGGTTCATCAAGGATACTATGTTTGTTCCACCCTTACTAGCTCATGTACCAAAGCTCAGAGCTAGGATCTACCTCGCAATTGAACAAGTCACACTTGAAATGCTGCAGCAGGTTTAGCAAGAAATCGACTTCAGATGGGATGTGTAGCGTATCACCAATGGAAGCCACATTGAACCTCTTTAGGTATAAGGTTTAAAATAATAATAATAATAATAATAATAATAATAATAATAATAATAATAATAATAATAATAATAATCTTGATGTATTTTGCTGCAAAATGACAACAAAACAAGCTAAATAAAGATATCAGTATAAGTTTTTAAAGTTGTAAAGTTCTTTTAGATACATCCTGTATTATCTTGATGTGTTGAATACTTTGACATATAATAGAGCTTCAAAGATTGGTTCCTGTTCTCCAACAGCAACAACATTAGCTTGATGAATGTTAAATTATTAAAGTATTACGGTACTCAATGAAAGATGTTATTTGTCATTATAGCTTGTGTAGCTTTAGGGACAAGAATGTTATATAAGGAATTAGGAATTAGGAATTCGATTTCTGGGCTGTCGGTATGGATGGCCATTTTGCTCATCACATATATGAGGGATGACGTCCCTCGGCGAACCATGGCACCATTGATACCATCCCGGCATTTGCCTGGTATCAATGAGGGAAATCCAGGAAAAACCTCACTCAAGATGACTGACCTGAAAAAGCTGTTACACTTTTTAACCGAGTGCCCCCACCGGGAATCGAACCTGGGACCGCTCGCACTAAAGGCGAGAGCGTTATCGACTACGCCACGCGGAGCCACAATATTATACTGTATAAGAATATACTGATGAATCTATATTGATCATTTGAGACAACGTAACCTGGCGCTTATTTATTTAGGTCATTCTTCAATATTGTGCAGCAATCCGGATTAGATCCTCAATTACCTACATAAATTATTACTAAAATTCAGAAATGTAAAAGGCTTTATTAGGATTCACTTAACTTATTCAAATTCTGAAAACTTTTTTATCTTTGCTGTACTAAGTCAGTCAAAGTATTTGTTAAATCATTCACGTCATTTCATCAGCTCGTAAAGGAAGGAAATAAAACGACAGACCAATAAGTAACACTTTCCTCCTTTGAATGCGACACATATCCTGAAAGAGGCAGTCCTAATTAAGATGCAGATGGATTCCCAGCGTCAGGGAGGTATGGGCCTCTAAAGTTAACAGGAATCCACAGGAACATGCAATGTCTACGTAGTGCTAAGGATCTGTGTAATTTGAAACTCAACTCAGATTCTGCATCGGTTTCCGTCGCCAATAGAAAAAATATGTTTGAAGGGTATTGCATTAGAAAAAAAAGTAGAGAAAAAATCGAAAAAATTATTTTTTTTTAGTTTATCTTGTTAAAATTACATATACTATTTATTAATGATTATAATACGAACTTGATTACAAGAAATCCCTATACATAAAAATCATCATATACAAATAAAATCTACTTGTGAATTGGCAAGTATGATATTTGATTATATATATTTATAAACAAAACAGAAAAAGTAAAAGCAAATGATAGATTATATATTCACTGCATCCATCGTTCCTCTTTAATTTTAACTGATGCATTTAATTAAGTGAAACTTCAATGTGGATTAATTAATAAGTTCTGTAAATAATTGTTTTATTGTGTACAAATGGTTTATGTAGTTAAGCTAAATAATGTTATTAATAAAAGTAACTGAATAATAAAAGTACTAATCTGTGGTTAATAAGCTAGCTTATCAGTCACCATGGAACTAATGAGGTTGAGTAGATTTTAAGTTTTAAAATTATATGGACGCATGAGAGGATAATTTAAATTAACAAAAAATTGGTTACTTACCAATAAATCCTCCTTTAGGAAGCCTAAATATTATTTTCTATACGTTTCGGAACGCCAAGATACTTCCGTCTTCACTGGCAAGGTAACGAGGATAAAAACGGATAGGAGATAAAAGGAACACATACTGTACCACTAAATAAATGTAACGTAAAGAATGGATACTGAAATGTCACGAGCAGAACACAGCGCAAAAGAGTGAGCTGAATCGAAGGAGGCGCGATGTCTATGTTACGTCACTATTGCCAGATTCAAAATAAGCATCAAAGATAGGTAACCAGATTCTATCAGTCTTGCCAACATGCAGATTTAAAGACGGTTTATACAGTATTTAAGAATAAAGAATGATTCTTTAATCTCCCGTTGTTTCTTTGTTTTTGCTGAACCTATTACATTAACCTGTTTTATATTATATGTATATTCTTTCGTTACATTTATTTAGTGGTATGTATTCCTTGTTTTACACCTTTTATCTCCTATCCATTTTTATCCTTGTTACCTTGCCACTGAAGACGGAATTAGCTTGGAGTTCCGAAATGTACGGAAAATATTTAGGCTTCTCAAGGGAGGATTTATTGGTAAATAGCCATTTTTTTGTTAATTTGAATTATCCTCTCATGTGCCCAGATAGGGTGCATTCATTGATAAATATCCAATGTTTTGTTACTTAGGTACAGTATTATGCTTCTTTAAACACTACGCGTTTTCTTTTGTTTCAAGTGTATTCACGTATCTATTTACTTTTCAGATTTGATAGGAAAATGTATTTTTAAGGGTTAGCTATGAAATATTTGGAATAAGAAATAGGAGCATGTAAAGGTGCAAATTGTCGCTGCCAGAGGATGAGAAACGAGTTTTCCTTGAAATACATCACAGATAACAATTCCCAATAAATCTGTGAATAAGGAACATACAGATGAGTACTGAAAGTATACATGCACTTATTGGAATAACAGAAATATCACTGGACTGGCGGGAAGACGAACCCGATCTCCAACTTATAAGTGGATGTTCAACTAATTAAGTTACTAGTGACGCAACCGAATTCGAGTCCCTGTCAGTCCAGCGATCAAACCTCTTCTATGATTTCAACATTGATTCCTACTGGCATTATGTCAGGATTGTTAATGGTAAGGGAACTGATAGACGTAAACAGGTTCCACTGGAATCGATTCTCCAGAAAAAGATTACTGTCGCGGAATTTAAACAGATCTTCTGATAAAAACAGTTTTAGATTCGGTGCCAAAACCAATTTTCTGAGAAAATCGGGTTCGGTTCTGAAATCGAAAACGATGTTAAGTGGAAGTGAAATTACAGAGAAAAGAGAAATAATTTTTGTAACAACCGCTGTAGGTGACTTTCTCGACTTACCATTTCACAATTCCTCAACATCATTTGCGGCTTGTAACAATCTTTAACCAACAACTTCCAAATAATATCAAAATGTATTTCGGTTCTCTTCCCGAATTAAAACGTTTAGACTCCGCATCGGGACCCAAAACATTTTCAGTTCCGTTAAATTGACAACCCTGCATTATATATAAAAATTTAAATTTTTGCATGTACGTACACGTCTGTGCTCTGTTATTGTAGGCAGCTGCTGTCGGATGTATGGTAATACTGCGAGTGTAGTAGCGAGCCGCTTCTTCGTATTCCCCAGCTCTGAAATACTCGTTTCCTTTCTCCCTTTCCTGGTTAGCAAACACTTCCCTCTCAGCCTCATTACAATTGCCTTACAACAAAAAGTAATAGAAATAACACTGAGTAGTTAAAACTAATAACAAACAATACAATACACAAAACGTTAAAAAAAAGTCCTAAAACAATAAGAAACATGTGAAAAACAATCCTGCAAGAATGAGATACACGTTAATAATTTACAATTCTTTCATTCTGAGGTACTACTCGATCATGTCCTTCCCTCTTTCCTGGTTGAGTAGATAATTTACTTACAGTTGAGAGAGAACTATTGTAAATAATATTTATTTATTTATTCATCAGGAAATAACATATATAAATCCAATAACAATTTCCTGTACATATAAAACATTACACTGAAACATAATAAAATAATAATAATAATAAAAATAATCAGACATCTTAATATAATTAAATAGAATGAAAGTCTTTATAAGCGAAATGATAAAATGGCTTACGTCAGATACCTCAGATTCTTAGACACCTCAGATTTTACTGACTTCCAACACACATGGATGACAATGAAAACTGATAATTATTATAATAGATTTATTTCTTCCCGTATTGATTCCTCTTTGGATGAACATACATTAACACCCCTTTAAGAATCATGACTATACGAAATATTTAGATGAGCGTTTAATGCATATACACTGCAGATTTTGAAGAGCTTTTAATCAGCTGATAACTTAACTTCAAGCTCTTTTTCTCTTAGACAGATCTTGTTCCATGAAAATACACGAAATGATGGTAGAAAAACTTGTAGTCAATTAAATCTTCTTACGATATGCAACACTGTATTTCGTAGATCATAGATGGGAAAATCTTCACATTTATTGACTCTTGCTAAATTCGGAATTCGAATGAAACAATGCATTAACCAAAGCACATTAATTGTGAACTAAAAACAGGCGAACTCAGTCAACAAACGTGACAAGAATTTGAGATAGACAGCGTCGTATCCGTGAGGTTTTCTTGGAATTCTCCCATTTATCATTCCACCTATTTTTCATAATCATTCACTTTAGATAACTATTCGTCTCCTTTGGCCTAATACATGTATCCGTGGCCATGTAACTTTTCTTTGTAACTCGATAAATATTCGATTTTTGATAAATACACTATTTGCTTTCCAAAAACTACAGTTTCCATTATTGATTCAAATAAAATTTTTCGTAATTTATGTACTCCAAATTTAGAACAAATAAATGAAGAATAATAAATGATACATGTTGTAATATTTACTTCTTGCTATGTTTCTGATAATAAGTGTTCGATGGAGCTGCTGCTGATAGTATTTCATCTCTTATCAAGGTGTCTTGTTTTCTGTGTAAGTTTCTACCGTTCATGCTGATGGTAAAGTGTACACGCTTGGCTAAATTTCGAATTGCGCTTTTTATACTAAAATCTGAGGCCGGGAAATTCAATGGGATTATTTATAAACATACGCGTTCATGAGATCACGAGAAAATGACCGTAAATTTGGACTATTTACGCAGGGTGTCTCAAAACTCCCCTGACAGGGTAACTCAGTTATTATCAGAGCTGCAACAAAATGTAAGCGGGGAAACCGTCTCCAAATATGACATTTTCAATCTAAAGTGAAAGAATTTTTTTAAATCGGACGAGTCGTTTGGACTGTACACTCTTTATGCGCCCAATGTTAAATGAAACTGAAAAAACTCATTCACTCAGATTGAAAACATTGTATTTGGAGACGCTTTTTCTTCTTATATTTTATTGTAACTCTGTTAATAACAGTTATCCTATGTCAGGAGACTTTTGAGACAGCCTGTATATTAATGAAAGCAGGAAACGATCAATTTAAGCTTATTTTTACACAACAAACCCTCTCTAGGTGCGAATTCAATAACATACAAAGAGTGAAAAAGTGATTGACTGGAACGGGACCCAGTGGGTGGAGAGCACCAACTACAGGAGTAGAAGGGTGTTTAACTGTTCTGGGAGGCGGACTGCGTGGTGTAGTGGTTAACACATCGGCACGGTATGCCAGAGATCCCGGGTTCGAGTCACGGTCCAGTGAATCATTTTTCACCCTTTGTATGTTATTGTACTACTTATATTTATTTACATCCTAACTTTGAGATCAATGACTACAAAAAATAGCCAGAAAAGCAGGTTACAACTTTGCGGTCAAGGTGCTTGGGGTCCCTGGTTCGATCCCAGCTCGCGCCGTGTGGACTTTGTGGTGGACAAACACCGTGCTCGTGGGTTTTCTCGGGGTTCTCCTGTTTCCTCCCACTTTCTTCATTCCACCATTTCACTCATCATTACCGTCTCCTTTAGCCTAACCGGCATAATCGTGGGACGTAAAACTTAAGAATTTCATTTCATTTTTCCAACAACACTAATAAGTCACTTTCAGTTTACAAAAAAAGTATTTTAAGTATAATTTATTAATATCTGGAGTTTACAAACCAATTCAGAACTGATTAGAGAAACACTTTCACAAAGATCAAAGAACATTTGAGAGACATTAAGGGGATGATCCTTTTTCTTCGGGGCTGTTGAGGTACCTTCAAACTTTAAATCATAAAATCAAGGAAACTGAAGTTTTTCACTAATTAAAAGCAACAAATTTCATTTTGTTTTCATCAGAACTGAAAATCGAACGTTAAATTTGGACAGGGAAACCACGACAAGACATGGGACACCATCATCAGCAGCTTCGTCGAGAGAAACACATTAAAGAAGTAAATATTACAACATTTAATTACAATTTATTATTCTTCTTTTATTTGCTCTAAATTTGCATTACAAAAATTACTAAAAGAAATTACTGAATCAAAAACAGGAACTGTAATTTATTGGGGAGTAGCTAGTACATATTAAATTAATATGCAAATTTCCCTAAACGAAAGATAACATCTTGACGTGTCAATAATACATTTAAATATAAGTAATAGGTGCCTTAAATCAGTATCCTGTGATTGGTAATCGAAGATTTTCATTGTAAGAGAAGGTAAAACATTGCAATTAACCATCTTTACTGACCAATAATACTCGAAGACCTATTCTCGCTTTTCAAAGTGCAACATTAAGGCTGGTTTCAATGCTGGGACTCGTCCTGTTCAAGAACCAGAAGCAGAAAAATCCCGTTGTGAAAACTTCTGCTTATATACCTAGGTAGTCCGTTTTCTGACCCTTTAGTGGATCACAACTATTTTTAACTTGTACTGCAATACACGTACACACTTTCAGTTCAATAATATTTTGGCTATGGCCTGTTGGCCTCTTTGGAGAGATGTATGTGTTTACAAACTCTTTCCAACTCTACAGTACCTTTCCTCTCCGTTACATGAACTTGCCAAAACAGGCCTTGGTTCATGCTTAGATTGTTGTATTATGCTGCTTTTTAAAAACTAAAGTTTTCCCATTTGATTAATAAAATTATAATATTTCCCCGCTTAGGGATAGAATTTCACAAAAACTTATTTTGTTCCAGTATGGCTCCAACAAAGTGATTCTTACAAAATTTCAAGTTTCTAGACCTAATGGATTCAGAGATCTGATGATGGACGAGGAAACATCTTCCGTCTCATAGTCCGTCAGTCCTGAGATGTTGACTTATGGAATATTTTCTTATTTATAGTCCGGAGATAAGGAGAACATTTGCTCAAAATTTAAATTTCTTAGGCCCAATGGTGTCGCAGATTATAAGTGAATGAATATATGGGTTTACTTTTCTACAGATTTCAGAGATTTTTTTATAATACTTTTAACGCACGTGTTAGGAAGGAAATTGTAAAGGCAAACTACTTTCATGGAATGGACAATACCATTTTCGGGTGTGAGAAAGCGATTTAAGGAAGTCTTGGCTTTGGTGAACGTGACTTAATATAAAGTTACGGAAGTTATTTCGGTGAAAGGATGCCTGAAGATTTGGATGGAATGCAGTGAATCTATTATTTTTGGGTGCAAGAAAGAGATTTGAATAGGTCTCGAAAGGTCACTAAAGGAACTTACGAGGGATTTGCAGAACGAATTTGAATTTGAATCAACGAGGAGTATCGAGTATCCTGAAAGTAGGATAAATTTTACTCCTCCATATTTCTTAATAATCTTATCTCTTTCTGTGAATGAATGATTTTGGTGTAATGGGGGCGTCAGTAGCAAACATATTGGTTCCGATCTGTTTCCGTGCGAAGAATGTGTGCTTCTGTTCAAAAATTTCTACGAACGAAGTACAACGTTGGTTCCCTTATAAATAAACGCATACAAACTGATACTATCACTACCATACTAGCTTTAGAATCAACAGAATGTAAGTTTGCTTGTGGCAACATAGTGGTAGAAATTCCTGCATTATACAGTTGATAGTTTCCGACCTAGAAAGATACCGTTGATGGTATACTTACTCATCCTTTGCATAAGTTCTTGCATTTCTCCCTTTTTCACTGTCTTTTTATTCTTTAGCTGCTTCCCCTTCTGTTTATTATTTCTCTCAGCTTCTTCTTTCTTCTGCTGTTCTTCTAAATCCATTTTCAGACATTCTCTATCGGCGTCGTACTTATCCCAAGCAGCGTAATCAAACGAACGGATACGCTCGGATTTCTTCTCATTTTCTGATTTATTCTACAAAACATTAAATAATACATGTAAATATGGTCTTTTAAGTTAGATGATTGTTAAAAGAGTCAACTAATGTTATGGGTATTGTTTTAACAGGTTGCTGAACCAGTTTTTGTCAATAACAAACTGTATCAAAGTATACAATATGATTTGAAATAAGATAAACAGTTCTAAGATTTCAAAAAAGAAAAAGAAAAAGTAAGAAAATATTGTAACTCATAATCCATTTACATGTTTAATTATTTTCCTATTTCTTGTAATTTAACAATAAGATGCCGAAAACTGGCACTCTTTCTGGCACTTGATTAAATTCAAAGAGCGAAAAATAGAGACTAACCCGGAAATATAACTCAAATCTCTGGATTAGGGGCCGCGGTGGCTCAGTGGCAGAGTGTTCACCTCTGACCTCTGATGCATAGAGTCCTTGGTTCGATCCCAGCTCGCGCCAAGTGAACTTTGTGGTGGACAAACACTATGTGTGTGGGTTTCCTCGGAATTCACCCGTTTCCTCCCACTTCCTTCATTCATTTCTCATCATCACCGTCTTCTTTAGCCTAGCCGACATAGCCGTGGGACATAAAACTTAAATATTTTTCATATCTCTTGCTTATCGACCGGTCCACTTACTACTACGCCTTCCGAACATCCACGTAGTTTTACTCTTGAAGTCGGTTTTCAGCCAGTTAGATTACATAGATTGTTCCACAAGTCCTGTTGTGTTTGGACAAACCATGTCTATCTTATTGAACACCTACATTATGACAGTTCATTCATACCATAAAGGCACTGTGTAGCGTAGTGGTTAGAGAGCCGGCACGATAAGTCGGAGATCTGAGCTCGATTTCAATCCAGTCCGAATTCGCATGCACTGAGGATATGATGTACGAGAAATAAGTTTGCTCTACGAAAATTAATGTCAAAGTGAAGGTATATTATAAAGAAAATTGTGCTATATTTGAAGGTAAAGCTAAACAAAGATATAGAAATATCCAAAATTGTATTTTGCCATTTTAACTTTTATCTATTATGAAAAGCGAATATGAGTTTCTGTCTGATCGCATTACACAATAACTAATAAACCAATTAAAATAAAACTTGGCATAAGCATCAACCTTTCGCGTACGAAGGATCTTATGATATTAAATTGATTAAAATGCAATTCTAACCATACCACCAACTGGAAACTAGCTCATGTGACGCCAATATATAAATCAGGACTTAAAGATCAAGTATCCTCCTATAGGCCAATATCTCTTCTTTCTGTAATATCTATTATCTGCGAAAAAATAATCAAAGACAGGCTTCTCAAATTCACGTCGCCTTACATTCACACCTCTCAGCATGGTTTTCTACCGAAAAGCTCGTCTCACAAACTTAAGTACTCTTCTTTCCTGTGCAGTTCAATGTATAAATAACAATACTCAATTAGATGTCATTTATTTTGATCTCTCAAAGGCCTTTGATTCTGTCAGTCACATTATTCTTCTCCACAAGCTTTCCAATAGGTTTAATGTACATGGTAAATTTCTCTCTTTAATTACCAGCTATCTAAAGGGCCGTAAACAGAAAGTTGTTATTTCAGGGGCGACTTCTAACCCTCAACCTGTGATCTTGGGGGTGCCTCAGGGAAGCGTACTAGGGCCCCTGCTATTTGTCCTGTATATAGATGATCTCTACTCTCACCTATCAGTTAATCCTAGTGGCCTTTTGCTTTTTGCTGACGATTGCAAATTATATAGAGAAATATCATGTTTCCATGACACAATTGCCCTACAGGAAGACATAAATTATCTTGTAGACTGGTGTGAAATATGGCAATTGAAACTTAACAGTAAGAAATGTGACGCTATTACAATTACTCTGAAAAAGTCTCCTGTGCCCTCCAAATACCATATTAATGATTCCCCTATAACACATTCTGCCAGTCATAATGATCTTGGTGTCATCTTTGATTCGAAACTCTCGTTCTCTTACCACATCTCCTCAATAGTTAAGAAATCAATGCGTATGCTGGGGCTTCTTTACCGATTCACTGAACTACGTACTGTGGCATCATTAAGAACATTCTATAAAACTCTAATAGCACCCAAGATCGAATACTGCTCTCCCATATGGGCCATGGCCGCACCTACACATCTCTCTAGACTTGAGTCTGTTCTCAATTTATTTATTGCAATAGTACGTTTTCGTGTTCCCGCACTTCGAATATTACCTAAGGAGGAAATTTTGCGATATCTTAATATCCAGACGCCGGAAGTATGCAGAAAGAACTCTGATTTGAAGTTTCTTCGTAAGATTGTAAATGGGAACCTAAGATCAGAAACCCTAATTCAACAACTATCCTTATATGTCCCTTCCCGCAAAACCCGGAATACCCACCTATTCCATCTTGCACGCCCTAGGTTGACAATTATACAGAGGTCTCTTTTTCACCGAGTAACCAACTATTATAATAATCTAACAAGTGAGGTGGACATTTTTTCGAGCTACCCGGTGTTTGAAAGAGCAATAAAACGCGTGCTGGCTAAATAATATTACTTGTGCACTCTTTGTTAATACTATTGATGTTATTGTTGTTGTTTGTTTTTTTAATTCTTTTTCTATTTTTCTTTTTTTCCGCTTGTTGACATTTCCCTGTGTAAAATGGCACAATTATGCTGTATCTGGGAATTTGTTCAATAAATAAATAAATAAATACCACAATATTATCCATGTTGGAGCATTCATCCATACTACAATGTTATTTGTATTTGAACATGCAGTGGTTACTGTACATATACTTTATCTTTTGTCAATAAATAATGGAATAAAGCGTTAAGGTTTTCATGTTATTTACGCAAATTATGTTCACAAAGAAAATAAAGTCTATAACCGGAAACAAATAAAAGACGCAAGGTACGTAAAAACATTTATTTTTCTTGATGAATGTAATGAAAAATTATTTACTTACATCGTATATTTCCTAATCCGAGACAAGCCTTCATTTACTAACAACATTACAGAAAAGATACTACACATACTAGGTATATTTTCAAAACAATAAAACTGCACTAAAAATGAAATCGGATACAGACGTCCCTTAGTCTTCCTCACTGAAAGGGTCCATTGAATTTTCAATGTCACTGTGACCTTGGTTTTCTTTCCACAGAAGATCGCCTTCAGTCTCACATAACATATCGCGAAAGCCAGATGGCTTCATATTTTTTAGCAAGAAATTCTGGCAAAAAACCTTTTCTTGGGTTCAGAAATATACACGGTAATTGTTGCTAGAGCTTAGTATGTAAGGAAAAAAAACAAAACAAAAAAAAAAAAAAAACAGCTACTGTTTGTTCCTGATGAAAGATCCCTGAATGATGTATTCGAAATATCGAATAATACTGTCTACATATAAATATTAAAAAGGTTAGTAAACGTTACATCCTTCTCGTTGCCATGGTGATCGCAGTTTTATTTTTTAAACAACATGGCCTAAGAACCTAAGTACAAAGCGAAAACAGTGACGTATAAACTTTTGGACCGCAAACATTAGATTAAAAGGAAAACTTGTATATGTAAGAAAAGATTTCCAATGAATGAAACTACGAAAAGATAGGAAAAGCAACAATTTGGTAAATAATATGGTAAAATATGACAAGCGTTGAAAGTGAAATGTTTCCTTTGAAACAGTAGATTTTGTGTATTTATCTATACATTTAGAGGTTACATTAAGTGTCAGAATATTTAACTTGTTTATTATCGGATATTAAGCTTAAATAATTCTGGAAAATCTTTATTTAGTACCATCAGTATCACACATTACATTGCACATGTGTAGGGCTACAGCATTAGTGTTTAAAACTTAACCAATCAGAAATCGGTCCAGACTGAAAATTCTCAGCACGAATATGGCTACAAGCCTAGTGTCCTCTTTTGTTTCGATTGTTTGTTTATTTTGTAGCCACTGTAACTATGCATTCATATTTTAAAGCGTGGGTGTAAGAAATCTGAATGCGCCAATATAATTAACATTATTTTCAAAGTAGACAGTGATTTTTCCTTGTAGACAAATCGTATTTTGTTCTAGTTTTATTGTGCCGACAGCTTGTCATTCTCTACCTTACAGTTTCTACATTGCGTATAATTGCTTCTGTTCATTATGGATTACGTGGTAATGACGCTAGCGTTTCTTATGCAATTTCTATCTTATGATTTTACGTACAAATGTGATCCCTGAAGAAGATTCCTTTGATGTTACATCATGAATTACTGAATTTGACTCGTAAATTTTCTAAATAGTGGCCCCATATTCTTAATCTGTACCTTTTCTTACTAACTTTACTTTATCTTCCAAATATTATACAATTGTCTAATTAACAGTCTGTGATTATTAACAGCCGACTTAACAGTATTCCTTTCGATTCATGTATTTGTTTAGAAAAAAAACATGGCGATCACCATGGTAACGAGGAGGAAATGACGACATTACTATTTCAGTCTATTAACTGAAATCTTCAAATGTTATATATAAAAACGCCTTTAGCCCTTCTTGTGGGCATGAGCCGCTCCAACGACATCTGTTAGCGATCGGTTGAACTACGTACAGCCTAACGACGAACGCGTGGTCAGAATATCGGGAGCTTTCTAGACCTAGTGGCCGTCACGTCTTTTATTCACGTGACTCCTCAGTTTGTCTCATGACGCTGGGTGGACACTGAAGAGTCCAACCACTAGAGTACGGTGTTCCGCGTTCAAATGTTATATATAAAAACGCCTTTAGCCCTTCTTGTGGGCATGAGCCGCTCCAACGACATCTGTTAGCGATCGGTTGAACTACGTACAGCCTAACGACGAACGCGTGGTCAGAATATCGGGAGCTTTCTAGACCTAGTGGCCGTCACGTCTTTTATTCACGTGACTCCTCAGTTTGTCTCATGACGCTGGGTGGACACTGAAGAGTCCAACCACTAGAGTACGGTGTTCCGCGTTCAAATGTTATATATAAAAACGCCTTTAGCCCTTCTTGTGGGCATGAGCCGCTCCAACGACATCTGTTAGCGATCGGTTGAACTACGTACAGCCTAACGACGAACGCGTGGTCAGAATATCGGGAGCTTTCTAGACCTAGTGGCCGTCACGTCTTTTATTCACGTGACACCTCAGTTTGCCTCACGAAGCTGGGTGGACGCCGAAGAGTCCAACCACTAGAGTACGGTGTTCCGCGTTCAAATGTTATATAAAAAAACGCCTTTAGCCCTTCTTGTGGGCATGAGCCGCTCCAACGACATCTGTTAGCGATCGGTTGAACTACGTACAGCCTAACGACGAACGCGTGGTCAGAATATCGCTAACCGGCGTGTCGGGAGCTTTCTAGACCTAGTGGCCGTCACGTCTTTTATTCACGTGACTCCTCAGTTTGTCTCATGACGCTGGGTGGACACTGAAGAGTCCAACCACTAGAGTACGGTGTTCCGCGTTCAAATGTTATATATAAAAACGCCTTTAGCCCTTCTTGTGGGCATGAGCCGCTCCAACGACATCTGTTAGCGATCGGTTGAACTACGTACAGCCTAACGACGAACGCGTGGTCAGAATATCGGGAGCTTTCTAGACCTAGTGGCCGTCACGTCTTTTATTCACGTGACTCCTCAGTTTGTCTCATGACGCTGGGTGGACACTGAAGAGTCCAACCACTAGAGTACGGTGTTCCGCGTTCAAATGTTATATATAAAAACGCCTTTAGCCCTTCTTGTGGGCATGAGCCGCTCCAACGACATCTGTTAGCGATCGGTTGAACTACGTACAGCCTAACGACGAACGCGTGGTCAGAATATCGGGAGCTTTCTAGACCTAGTGGCCGTCACGTCTTTTATTCACGTGACACCTCAGTTTGCCTCACGAAGCTGGGTGGACGCCGAAGAGTCCAACCACTAGAGTACGGTGTTCCGCGTTCAAATGTTATATATAAAAACGCCTTTAGCCCTTCTTGTGGGCATGAGCCGCTCCAACGACATCTGTTAGCGATCGGTTGAACTACGTACAGCCTAACGACGAACGCGTGGTCAGAATATCGGGAGCTTTCTAGACCTAGTGGCCGTCACGTCTTTTATTCACGTGACTCCTCAGTTTGTCTCATGACGCTGGGTGGACACTGAAGAGTCCAACCACTAGAGTACGGTGTTCCGCGTTCAAATGTTATATATAAAAACGCCTTTAGCCCTTCTTGTGGGCATGAGCCGCTCCAACGACATCTGTTAGCGATCGGTTGAACTACGTACAGCCTAACGACGAACGCGTGGTCAGAATATCGGGAGCTTTCTAGACCTAGTGGCCGTCACGTCTTTTATTCACGTGACTCCTCAGTTTGTCTCATGACGCTGGGTGGACACTGAAGAGTCCAACCACTAGAGTACGGTGTTCCGCGTTCAAATGTTATATATAAAAACGCCTTTAGCCCTTCTTGTGGGCATGAGCCGCTCCAACGACATCTGTTAGCGATCGGTTGAACTACGTACAGCCTAACGACGAACGCGTGGTCAGAATATCGGGAGCTTTCTAGACCTAGTGGCCGTCACGTCTTTTATTCACGTGACTCCTCAGTTTGTCTCATGACGCTGGGTGGACACTGAAGAGTCCAACCACTAGAGTACGGTGTTCCGCGTTCAAATGTTATATATAAAAACGCCTTTAGCCCTTCTTGTGGGCATGAGCCGCTCCAACGACATCTGTTAGCGATCGGTTGAACTACGTACAGCCTAACGACGAACGCGTGGTCAGAATATCGGGAGCTTTCTAGACCTAGTGGCCGTCACGTCTTTTATTCACGTGACACCTCAGTTTGCCTCACGAAGCTGGGTGGACGCCGAAGAGTCCAACCACTAGAGTACGGTGTTCCGCGTTCAAATGTTATATAAAAAAACGCCTTTAGCCCTTCTTGTGGGCATGAGCCGCTCCAACGACATCTGTTAGCGATCGGTTGAACTACGTACAGCCTAACGACGAACGCGTGGTCAGAATATCGCTAACCGGCGTGTCGGGAGCTTTCTAGACCTAGTGGCCGTCACGTCTTTTATTCACGTGACTCCTCAGTTTGTCTCATGACGCTGGGTGGACACTGAAGAGTCCAACCACTAGAGTACGGTGTTCCGCGTTCAAATGTTATATATAAAAACGCCTTTAGCCCTTCTTGTGGGCATGAGCCGCTCCAACGACATCTGTTAGCGATCGGTTGAACTACGTACAGCCTAACGACGAACGCGTGGTCAGAATATCGGGAGCTTTCTAGACCTAGTGGCCGTCACGTCTTTTATTCACGTGACTCCTCAGTTTGTCTCATGACGCTGGGTGGACACTGAAGAGTCCAACCACTAGAGTACGGTGTTCCGCGTTCAAATGTTATATATAAAAACGCCTTTAGCCCTTCTTGTGGGCATGAGCCGCTCCAACGACATCTGTTAGCGATCGGTTGAACTACGTACAGCCTAACGACGAACGCGTGGTCAGAATATCGGGAGCTTTCTAGACCTAGTGGCCGTCACGTCTTTTATTCACGTGACTCCTCAGTTTGTCTCATGACGCTGGGTGGACACTGAAGAGTCCAACCACTAGAGTACGGTGTTCCGCGTTCAAATGTTATATATAAAAACGCCTTTAGCCCTTCTTGTGGGCATGAGCCGCTCCAACGACATCTGTTAGCGATCGGTTGAACTACGTACAGCCTAACGACGAACGCGTGGTCAGAATATCGGGAGCTTTCTAGACCTAGTGGCCGTCACGTCTTTTATTCACGTGACTCCTCAGTTTGTCTCATGACGCTGGGTGGACACTGAAGAGTCCAACCACTAGAGTACGGTGTTCCGCGTTCAAATGTTATATATAAAAACAAAACCGAAATACTTGATTATAAATAAACAAACAAATGTAACCAAGACACAACTTTTACAGACCTATGTACAGAACTTGTGTACACACTGTCAAAATGATGTTATATACTACATGACTGTACACTATATCACCAAGCAATGCAGAAATAGAAACATTAACTACAATCAATCTAAAATTTATTAGGTAGAATACATACTTTTACTCTGTTGAATAATTTAACACAATGAATAGCACACTACGTTAAGCAAAACTGATCTTATTGCTGTATGTTTGTGTGCAATAATTGGAAAGTATATAAGAAAACCGAGTATTTTGCATAGATAATCTAGCGATATAATAACGGAGTAATAAGATCACCTTCTGATTCTTCCCGCCTTCCTTTTTCGGTTGAATGCAACGAACGCTGGGCATACTTATTTCTTCAGAATGAATTTCCTCATCATCAAATTTCAGTTTGTTCTCAAGATTCTTCACCTCATTCGTCCATTCCTGGAATAAACAGAGCAGCATGCATTTTGTTACTGCTATGGGACACAAGTGATTATACTCTTCATAAAAGAACTGAAACTTTAACAATTCTTCTGTGTATGCTAACAATGTAAGTTTCTTTTGGGTGTTGTTTCTTCTTGACGTAACTTACACACTTAACTCTAAACTTCTGTGCAACAATTAAATTATAAAAAGTATATATGTATAAAAGAGTAAATCGACAGACTCACTGAACAACATATCTCTTGAACTATTAGCGTAGAATATTGAAATTTTATATAAATGTTCTCCTCGTACCCTAAACAAGACGGAGTTTAGCAAAATATGACTTCTAATGAGGGATATGGGGACCTGATTTTTTTTTTTTTTTTTTCGTTCTCCTACATCCGAAACTATTATGCATAGAACATTGACATTTTGTATAAAAGTTCTTCTTGTACCGTATGCTACAGATAAAACAGGCTTTTGCAAAATAGCCCCTAAGGGGGATGAAGTAGTAGGAATAATAATGTTTTTGATATTCACCAGATCTCCGAAACTGTCAGGCTTAGAGCATTGCAATCTATACATATGTACACTCATGTCCAAAATCATTGTCGCATATCTATAACTGTCTTCTTGTAAGAATATAATTTCATAATGATTTTGCAGGGTACTTTTAATACTGATATTATGTGTATAATCGGGAAATGTGTACTTGTGGTAAATTTCATAGGAAAAGAATTATAAATACGAAAATTAGAATGAGTAAAAGAAAATGTTGCTAAATGGATAAGAAAGTTTTATTTTCGTATTATTGTTCTTATTTACAGTTCTTTTGACATGAAATTTGCCACATACATGGCTTTGCCGATTATACACATACTAACGTTCTAAGAAATACCGGGCGAATTCGTTGTCAAATTATATTCCTACAACAATATATTTATAGACATGCGACAATAATTTTGGACATGAGTGTATATATATAAATATAAATAAGACTTATTTAGCCAAAACAGAAATACGCTCTCTAGTCAGGGCCAACGAACAACAGTAGACGATGTAGGTTCGTTTATTGTAATTGATAAGTTAAATGAATGTGCCATATTTAGAAATTATTCCCATCTATCTTCTAGCAGAAAACTTAGGCAAGATAACAGGCTCATTTGCTTTGTCAACAATGCATCTCGATAGTTCTGCATCGATGCATCTCGATACTGTAACATAGAAACAATCTTGGACATACGGAGCGCAAAACTTTCATAAGTTTCTGGCTTTGCAAAAATATCAAGGTATAACCAAACAAAACTTAAAGAAGGTAAAAGTTATTAAGAAAACGTCATCACTAGTGGAAAGAAATGTGTTCAAAATGAAATGAAATCTTTCAGTTTAACGGCCACAATCATGTCCTTTAGGCTAAGGGAGACGGATATAGCAAGTGAATAATAATAATAATAATAATAATAATAATAATAATAATAATAATAATAATAATAATAATAATAATAATAATAATAATAATGGAAGAATTGGTAGAATGAGAAGGTGGAAGGAAAGGCGAGTACCACGAGAAAACCCGCGGACACAATGTTGTCCACTACGAACTTGCTTGATCGGTGATTAGGGTTGCCATATTTCAAAAATAAAATCCGGGACGCTACTAAATTACGAGAACCTTTGAAATGCTTAAAATGAAAAAAGTGGTATATACTAATTTACTTTCTTCCATTAGATAGAGTTGTTCAAGTATTACGTAATAACATGTTTTAGTCATTATAGTAGAGCTACTCCTCCCTAGTTAATCAAACGTAAGCAGATGATTTCCCCTCTCCCCTGGTAAGCATTTTTTTAAAAAAAATTCTCGGGAACGGGTAACAGAAACGCATAACCATTGTTGCGTAAAAAAAGGAAAAAGAAATCTGTAGCAAATAATTAAAAAAAATAGGTTCCCCCCACCTCATAAGCTTCTATTTAAAAAAACATTTTCCCATTGCTGTCTGTTCAGTTTTATTAATTAAAACATGTTTTACTTCTTGAATGCTCAGCGGAAAATTTCCAAAAATATCTGTCAGGGATATTGATTAAAATATTTCAGAAGCAAGATGTAGATTGAAACAGAGAACTAAAGATAACAATAAGATTGAGCAGTAAGGCCCTTCGCAAACTACGTCACTTCGTGTGTCGAAGATGCGCGACTTTTTTTTTTTTTTTTTTTTTTCGTGGCAGGCTGTAGCAGGGTAATGAATTTCCATTTGTTACAATGGATGTGGCGCAGGCTCTTCGCACATTACGCGACAAGCGTCACACTGTCGCAGGCTTGTCGCGGAAACCTGCCACCTGACACAAACTAAGACCTTCGCATACTACGCGAGTTCGTGTGTCGAAGACGCGCCACAATTTATCTTTTCAGCAACCAGATATTTATTCTGAAAGATGAGCTCAATGGAAGCTTTCGATACAGACGATTTCATTGCAGAAATTCTGGCACAACCTAGTATGCGGAACTCCAGCAGTGATTCCTATAGCAACAAAATTGAAAAGACGACAGCATGGTGTTGTGCATTCCATAGTGGATTCATGGATATGCCATCGAAAGAGAAGTATCGTATCGGTAAGTACATTCGATGTTGCCATTTTGTTCTTTCTTACATTTTCCAAAATTCGATACCAAGCCAATAAATTGTTTGGTGGAAATTGCAACATAAAATTACACTGTTTATCGCTTCACTTGACGATTTCAAATTAGACTAAAAAATAGCACAAATGACCAGATATTCCCAAATATATTTTACACATTCACAAACTGCGATACCCCAGGCCAATATGTAATTTTATAACATTTCGTTATTTTTGTATATATTCTGTGCATTTAATAAGTATACTGTACGAAAATATGAAAAATAATGTTTTACAAGTACTTAGGCATAATGCTGATGCCTCGTGACACTCCATAATGGAATTTATAAGGAGAGGCCGTGAGGCATGAAGATAATACTTCATGTAAAATTGATTGTACGTCCCGTTCAGCAGCGAGGCTATATGAGACATGGACCTACTGATTAACGTGGAATCCAAACCACATGAGCTCCCGCCGGGAATCGAACCCGGGTCTCCCGCGCCTTTGGCTAAACGCTAACCGCTTAGCCACGGATGAGCTCAATACCTCATGTAGTCAATGGCGGATTTAGCAATATACTGACTAGACCCCAGATTTAGTACACGGATCAAGGGGACCGCCAACTCCAGGCTACATACGTACTCCTATGGATGTGCTTGCACTTTGTCGTTAAAGAATATAACAGATTGATTAGTATTACGTAATTTTAAAATTGCATATTACAAACTATATAAAGTGCATTGTCTCCTTGTTTTGGCTTAAAAAAAAGTGTCACATTCCCGCGACATGTGAAGTAAGATCTAGCGTCTTGTCGCGTCGCGGGTGTGTGTCGAATATCAGCGACGCGACGACACAGCCGGTCGCGCGTCTTCGACACACGAAGTGTCGTAGTCTGCGAAGGGCCTAAAACCTTTTGTCCCTGGGCCAATGAAACGAATACTTCATTCAAAATCAAAGTAGTTAAATCACGGACTTAATTAAATTCATGTTTTTTTTTTTTCAACTTTTGAATTGTCATACTCAGAAGTTTATATACCTAATTCTGTGAAAAAAGCAAATTATAATAATCCCTTCCTTTCTTCTTCGCTGAAATCCGGGACATTTAAGCGTACCGAAAAATATTTTTGGAGGTCTCGATTCCGGGACGAATAGCAAACCTACCGGAGATCAATTCACGGGTCCCACGAACCAGAGATGAGAATCTACCAGTGAGCCACCCTGCCCCCAAGTGTGTTCGAGTAACTCATTGCATTGCATTTCATTACAATAAAACATTCAATGTTAAATTTGGACGAAACAAACGTCTGGGAAAGAAACGTTTGTGCAACGATTGGGATTGAGTTATAAACAGGTTTATTCAAAACGTAACCACCTGTAAATTGTTTAGATAACATCTTTTTTTTTAGATTTGTATAAGTCAACGCAATGTCTACGGATTGAAGAAGAAGAAGAAAACAACTGGAGTGAAACACTTCAAATTGCATGAAACATGTATAAATGGTACTGCCTTAGATTGTTTTTATATCGGTACCGCTAAGCTCTAAGTTAGTGTGAATAGTAATTACCGATATTCAAGAACTTATTGTTTATGATTTTTAGTGTATTCGATGAAAAAAGGACTAAACTGAATAAAGTGTAATCCAATTTGTGAACCCATTAGTGTCTGGCTGTCGACGGCAACAAAGCAGTTGAGATACGATTTACAGTTCAAATGAAATAGGAAGAACATATGTGACAAAGAATAATACTGTATCTTCTGGAGTATCACAAGGGTCAGTATTACGACCATGGGCGTCTCTGGCATGTTAAAATTTGTGGGGGGGGGGGGGGGGCGACTAGAATGCTAGTAGACCCCAACTAAAGTTACGTCAAAATTATGAGTAAACTGAAATCTACTTTACTAATAGCATCCACTCTTTCTACCTTTAGGAACACAATTCATCATAATTTTCTTCCATCATTGATTAACTACTTGTCGGAAAAAAAAATAAGTTTATATATAACACAGTTCTTAGGTAATTTCTTTATCTTGACAGTTCTATGGGGGAATTCCCACTCAGTGTTCTTAAACGCATTTGCAGCAGTTTAGTTTTAGTCCTCATATATTTCGATTTTTTAGCTATCAAAATCTTCTCATATATTTCGATTTTTTAGCTATCAAAATCTTAACTCTCTCAAAGGAGTCTTACAATGACACTTGATTTGACTGCGAATTTCGAATTTTTGATTTTCATTCTTCTTCTGTATTCTTAATAAACTCAAAAAGTATATTATCTACCTTTTTGTTCTTCATCTCGCAGTATGTTTTTAAACTTGTTCAATGAACCATCCTCGTTTACTTCGTTTTCCGTTTTAATGTCTAAAATGTACAGTTTATTCTTGCTGTTATCTGGCTCCTCAATGTATTCTTTCCATCTTCCTCAAACTCAATTCGCTCATTAAACACTCACTGCTATCTTTAGTTTCTATATTATCATAGTAGTTGTCCCTTGCTGCCCGTCTACAGTATTCGCATGAAATTTACTCTCATATATAACGTTTAAATTTTTCTATCTTTTTAAATTCCTCTTGTCACCTTCGCTTCTATTGTATATTTCCCTGTCTTTGTAGATTTCCTTTCTTAATTCGCAGATAAACTTTCTATACATCCTCCCTTTCTCCAGTCTCCCTTCGTCATGGAAACCAATTGTTGCTTGTTAAGCAATGAAAAAATTGTGTGTCTACAGCCGAGACTACTTTGACTAACCAAAAAGCGTAACTAAAAAAAAAAAAAAAAAAAAAAAAAAAAAAAAAAAAAAAAAACGTTCCTTGAAAGTGACACACGTCAGGCGGACATTCTAGTCACATTAATCTAATGTTTAAGAACAGACATAACTTTAATTTGCTCTATGTTTTTACTTCTTCAATACAGATGTAAATACTTTCAGCACTGATTCATTTATCTCGTACTCAAAATATTTGAGGAAGGGACGCGTCAGGCCTAGGCCAGAGACGCCCGTGATTAGGACTACTTCTTTTCATAATATTTATTAATGATTTATCTCTAGCGCTACTATTAATAAAAACAATTCTTTTCGCTGACGATACAAGCTTTCAGGGGTCATAGTGGTCTGGTCTCTTGTAAATAGTTGAAAAGTGACCAAAAGCACACGAAAAAGTGACAAAAAAGTGACCAAAGTCTCATCATGCCCCTTTTTTCCTTTGTCAATTTCTTCATTACCTCTCTCTTTGTTTGTTTTGTTTCACCTTTTCTTCTTTACTTCTTCTTTTTGAGCTTCCTTCTTAGGTTTTCTAAGTATGCTTTGTAGTTATGGTAAGCAGACTTAGCAGATGTAAGAAACTCCTGAGTAAGTGGAACCAGTTCTGGCCTATTTCTGAATTTCTTCATCCCAGACATTATATTTACCTTAGCATTGAGAGTTCTCAAAGACATGAAATATTCAAATTCATCACCTACTCTTAAGAAGAACATACAAGAAGCATAACACAAGACGAACATGAACCACACAAATACATACACACAACGTTGAGCGGAGCGTTAACTATTACGAGAGAAAATTAAAAGACTATTATGACAGAATAGACACAGAAGGGTTCTCAACCCCACCTTGAGAGCTTAAGCTTCCAGCAACCATCCACTGTGCTTTAGAAAGAATAAAAGCTTAAGTGAGAATGAGCTGTTTCACATGTGGCAGCAATTACTGAAATTTTCAGAAGAGTAATGAGTTTCTGCCTTTTTACATTTATTTTTATAATATTTTTCTTAGAAAACTGCCAATGCCAAACATAAATCACACGAAAAAGTCACTACACCTCCCAAAAAAGTAACTTTTAGTGACAAATTTGAAAAAAGTAACTTTTAGTGACTAACTTGAAAAAAAGTAACTTTTAGTTAAAAAAGTGACCCGCTATGAGCCCTGAGCTTGGTTATTACAGCCATTAATGAAGGGAAATAATCATTAAAATTAAGGATACAACAATAATTCAACACAATAAACTCAAAGTAAATACTAACAAAACCATAGCAATAAACTTTCGTCATGTTAAGAAGAAAACCAGTAAACAGACAGAAAATTAAAATTGGAAATAGTATTGTTAATTATCAATATAACTTATAATTTTTAGGTTTGTCAACAAATTACAATCTAAAATCCAATTACTAGCCAACAAGCTTAGAAGTATTTGCTTTGCTACAAACGTAATTAAATAAAAGTCTGCTCAAGTCTATTCGAGCGACATATTACATATGGAATAATATTTTTGGGGAAAATACAGCTAGTAAATTACGCGTATATTTTTATTACAAAGAAGAGCACTAGATGCAAAGCCAAGGGATTCGTGTAAAGGAATATTTAAAAAAAAATAAATAAATAAATAAATAAAAATTAAAAAAACAGTATTTTACCATATATTTCTCACATTTTAATCTTTGCCAAAAGAAAACTTGGGTCATATTTCAGAATTAAAATGAAAATAAGTATTAATATAACACTAAAAACAAAAATAGATTTCCATATGCTTCCTCATAATACTTCCGTATATATCAGCAAGATTCGAGATATACGGCAATTAGAATATACAGGGTGTTTCAAAACAAAACCGATAACGTTTGGGAAGTGATTCCTGACACAAAATAAGACGAAAAGTATAGACCAACCTAGGTGCAGAAATCCGTCATTTCAGAGTTATAGGCTGCCGAAAACAAGAAAAAAAATGAACTTTGAGGTTAATAAGTCCAATACTGTGGGATCTAACGTGGTCGGGTCAAGACTTCACTTAGGAACTAGTAGTATGTGTCCTATTCGAACATCCATGTTTTAGAATCCTGTGGTACTCACGCAACAAAATAGAGGGAGTTTGGCTACAGGCATATAATTTGAAATATTTACCAACTTTCTCTATAAAAATTGTTGCGGAAGTACCACAGGATTCTGAAACATGGATATTTGGATAGGACACAAACTAGTTGTTAAGTAAAGTCTTGACCCGACTACGGGAGGTCCCATAGTATTGGAGCTATGGACCTTTAAAGTTCATTTTTTCATGTTCTCGGCAGCCTATAACTCCAAACAGGAAGCATTTGTGCATCCAAGTTGATCTATACTTGCTGAATATCTATGATATTCCCACACGTTGTTGGTGTTGATTTCAAACGCCCTGTATAATAAATTACCCTACAAAATTAACGCAGTGGAAAGTATGGGAAAATTTAGAAAACTGATCAAAGAATTTCTGCTTTCCCATTGGTTTTATTGGGCAACTGAATATCTCAATTAAAGAATATATATAATGCGACGAAGATTATTAATTTGTATAGTATATGAAGGTACTGTTAATCATTTGTACTTTTAGCAATGTTGTAGATACACACAGTAGAGATTGAGATAGTTTGTAACTTTATGACGTATCCGAACCATTCGTATAGAACATATTTTTATATTTAATGTACAAAAAAGGATGAAAATAAAATACAAATACAAATTAAAATTAGGGCATTACTAATTTGTGATCGTCCAAGTGATCTCAATGATGAAATATAGATTTTATACCAAACAGGACGAAAGAACGGTTATAAGTTGCGTATCTTACAAAAACAGTTTAATCAAACACGCAGATTGGTGCAAATCTCTAAAACAGTTATTCCCAAAGAAGCAAAAAACTTGGATAGGAATTTCTTTCTTTCCACAATTATCGACAAAAAATCAACGTATTCTTGCAAAGCATAACATATCTGGTTCCAGTATCCCCCGAAAAGTTTAAAAAAGCATCTAACTGGTTTTAAAAGTTGTTTTGTTGTTCCACTAAATAGATCAGGTCTTTATCGTGCTCAATGTGAATGTGGCTTCTCATGTACAAGTCAAACCAAGCGTAACATCAACACCCGAATTAAAGAATACAGTAGACAATCAAAAAAGTCACAAGAAGAGGGTATGTCGGAATTGTCACTTCACCTAAAACAACATACAACATAACATAAAACATGTTTATGTGATAGGTTCAGGGAAAAAGAGATTAAAGAATCATTCTTTATTCATAAATATAAACCGACTTTAAATCTGGATTTTGGCAACATAGATAATCTGGTTACCTACCTTTGATGTATATTTTGGATCTGGCAATAATGGCCTAACATAGACGCGCATTTCTTTCAACTCAGTTCATTCTTTCTTTCGTCCACTATGTTCTGGTCGTTGTTTTTAGTATCCATCTCTTACGTTATATTTATTTGGTGGTGTATATTCCTTTTCCCATACCACATTTCCCTCACCCATTTTTATCCTTGTTATCTTACCATCGAAGACAGAATTAGCTTATTGTTTCGATACGTTTGGAGAATATTTAGTTTTCCCACGAGAGGACATATTTAAGTAACCAATTTTTTGTTAAACGTAAAAGTAATTCGTTAATTATTTCCAGCTATTTTACATAACATAATTAAAGCTAAAAGAAGTTTTTTTACCACCCAATATAACACAAGTGGTTAACATGTAAAAGAGAAAAGAAATAAAAGAATTTACCTCCATCTCTTCTGATATTTTCTTCCATTCTTCAGAGTCTAAGGATGCTTTTGTGAGAACTGGCTCTTCTTTCCTAAGTAATCGGCTCTTAGGATTCAATTTCCTCAAATGCTCTTCTGCAAACTCAATTAAATGGGGAAATATACCTTCTTCACCTGATCTGCAAAATAATAAGTTATTAGACTGTCATTGTGAAATTAATACAAAGACAATGCCTTGATTCTGCCTAAGTGAAATGAAATATTTCAGTTTAACGTCCCACGATTATGCCCGTTAGACTAAGGGAGACGATGAGTAAGACAAGTGGATGATGATGGAAGAATTGGTGAAATGAGAATGCGTTAGGAAACGGGAGTACTCCGAGAAAACCCACGGACATGATGATGTTCACTACAAAGTTAGTAGGCCGGGGACCGAACCGGGAACCCCACGCACCAGAGGTAAGCACCCTACCACTGAGCCACCGTACCTTTTCCTAAATTACAGACTTTAGTTTATTTAATTTGGGTCATTTATGGTATAATCTGAGGCAAACAAGGTAAACGCTAAAATGGGAAAAAGTGCATGGCACAGTTTATTAATATAACACAATTAAGCTATATTATACATAACTCAATGGTTGTATTCATTTTTCAAAGAATATAGAGAAAGAGAGCAGGAGTGACTATCGAAATCATCTATATTTCCCCAATTTTTTCATTCGTAACACATTATTTAATTTAGTGTTTTTCAAATGGATTTTTCCTCTTTCCTTAGGTTATACCACTCAGAAGTTGTTTACTCTGATCTATTTTCTTTACCTATAAATAAGTTTCCTGCAACATGATTTCCTATAATATTGGTACAGAATGACTACAAAATCTGAAGCTCACTTTCTGAACTGTGCCATAGGCGAAAGAAGACCGAATAGAGAGAAATGTTCTTTTACGAAAAAAAGGGAAACCATTGGAGAGACCAAAACCAGAGTTAGATGTGACGAAAAATGGCCGAATGAAGAAATTACAGCAAGAATGACATATTACTGAAGCGAAAATAACCTTCCGCTGGTCTAATGGCTAGCGCTCGCGGCTTTGGTGCATAAAATCCCGGGTTTGGTTCTCGGTAGAAGTATTGAAATTTGCATATATTACGCCGGTCCGGATTTCACCTTAAGCTCTTAGGTCCACGTCTCATACAGCTTCAGTGCTGAAAGGGAGGTTAAACTGCAACTCAATTGATCTAATATGGAATCAAATAAGAAAATTAAAATGGTAATACAATACATACTTTGTACCCGTAATACCCTAAGCTGTGTTTTTTCTTCTTTTAGTTTAACATATATTTATGCACCGATACTATGGAAGATGGTACGGTGGCTCAGTGGTAGAGCGTTCACCTCTAGAGTGGGGTCCCTAGTTCGATCCCAGCTCAAGCCAAGTCAACTTTGTGGTGGACAAACACCGTATGCGTGGCTTTTCTCGTTTCCTTCCTCTTCCTTTATTCCACCATTTCATTCATTTCTCATCATCACAGTCTCCTTCAGGCTAGCCGGTATATCCGTGGGACGTAAAACTCAAAGATTTCATTTCATTTTTTATTAGATGGTTGAAGAAAGTGGGAGTAAACGGGAGAATCCACGCATAAGGTGTTTGTCCACCGCAAAGCCCATTTGTCGGGAGCCAGGATCGGACCAGGGACCTCCTAGACCAGAGGTGAGGTGAGCTGTTGAAATAGACAATGATGAAAAGAAAACAGAATCAAGTAATAGTGTAGAAACACTCTGGGAAAGACAACAAAGACCGAATAAGAAATTCGATCATCAGAAGACAAACAACCAAGAATGTTTCCGAAAAAAAAGAAAAAAATCTAGACTACGCTCGTATGAATATGTTCAAAAAATTAAAGAAGTATCATTACCCAAGAAGTTTCTACACGTAGAAATGACATGAAAACAGCCACTAGGATGACAACGGAACAGTTAGCAGAATGGAAAAAAGAATAAGATGGAAATATGTCTAAGAGTAAGAGTAAGGAATGAGGAAAGTGAAAGTACCTGTTGAAAAGATCTTATATACATACAGACCAACAAAATGTTGGAATCAGGAATTGATGATGATGATAAAAAATGGAAGACGCATTGACTGGAGGATTTTGAAATCTGAAGTGTATATTGTTAAATTCTAGAATCTTTATGATTTCAGGGAGAAATATCCATTGTATGGACTCTCCATCATCACATACTAAAAAAGATCAAAGAAATACCTGAAACGTTTTTGATAAAGTATCGAGAATGATGACAGACATGTGGAATGCTTTTTCGTTTAAAGAGCTATGAATCAGTTCTTCCCTTTTTCCCCAGCACTCACAGACAACCTCAATAAGGAAAGAGGGATTAAATTACAGATAAGAAAATATGTGTTCTAATTGATAAGACAAGAATTATTTACTGTTGTTTAACAATAATATCTTGTGATTAGTTGACATGAATCAATGATTACAATTATAGTTCACCTACACCACATTTATATTTTGTATAGTATAAAACCAATGGAGAAAAAATACAAGATGATTCCTACACTAACTGAAATTCCTAAAATTCTATAGTACTACTGAATTCTATAATATAATACTACTGAATTCTATTAATTCTATAATACTTCCTGAAATTCTATAATACTGTAAGATGCTAAAAATTCAACATACACTAATATTTATTTTTGTAATGAGGGGGCCGCGGTGGCTCAGTGGTAGAGCGTTCACCTCTGGTGCATCAGGTCCTTGGTTCGATCTCAGCCCACGCCAAGTGAACTTTGTGGTGAACAAACCCATGTGCGTGGGTGTTCTTGGGGCTCTCCCGTTTCCTCCCACTTTCTTCATTTCACTACTTCATTCATTTCTAATCAACACTAGGGGGCGCGGTGGCTCAGTGGTAGAGCGTTCACCTCCGGTGCTTGGGGTCCCTGGTTCGATCCCAGCTCGCGCCGTGTGGACTTTGTGGTGGACAAACACCGTGCTCGTGGGTTTTCTCGGGGTTCTCCCGTTTCCTCCCACTTTCTTCATTCCACCATTTCACTCGTTTCTCATTATCACCGTCTCCTTTAGCCTAACCGGCATAACCGTGGGACGTTAAGCTTAAATATTTCATTTTTTTCTAATCAACACCGTCTCCTTTAGCCTAGCCGGCATAACTGTGGGACGTAAAACTTAAAGATTGAATTTAATTTATATTTTTTTTTTTTATTTTTGTAATGAAAGTAAATTGTAAAGTTATTTTAAATTTTCAAATAAATCGTTGTTTTTCACTTGTGCTGCGGGTCAATCACACAAGCTCTTGTCAACAAGGAAAGATAATAACATAAAACATTTCTCAACCAGGAAATAAAATTATATTATGTAAACATCGCCAAATCAGCAAAACGAAGCTGTCTAAAAAATAATGCTATTTAGGCGGAAAAAAATAAAAAAAGCCATTCATTAAAAAAATGGTTGTCTTACTAATTTAACAACGTTTACATCAAATAGTTTATTTCTTAGTTAAAAAATGTTTTATATTTAAAAAAAAAAATGTGTGTGATAGTTACTGTCTTTCCTTGTTAACAAAGGTTCGTATGACTAACCCACAACAGCAGTGAAAGAAAACAATTTATTTTAAAACTTAAAATAATACAATTTCGCAATTTATTTTAATTACAAAAATAAATATTAATTTATGTTAAATTTTTAGCGTGTTACACTACTATATATACATATATATACACATTTGTCTATTAGATTTTTTTTAACAAAAATACTCTAATTTTTTAATCTTCATTTCTCTAATTCTATGTGGCAGTACGTTAGGCTATATAATTTCAATCCAACTACTAATTGTTTTGCGTTTTGCTTAGTTTGATATAAGGAATATCTCATTCATTTGTGGGTCTTGTGTTGTGTGAGTGAACACTACTTCAATTTTCTTTGGCATACATAAGGTAGTTTAGGATGGATGGGACGGTCATTATTTCAAAATCTTTGAAAAAAATGTACAAGATTCTGGAATTTTTCTTCTTCTTCTTCTTCTTATTATTATTATTATTATTATTATTATTATTTTTTGTTTATATTGTTTGTGTCCCAGAATAATTTTGGTGTATTCAAAAGTTACGGTCGAAAGGAAATGTTATCAACTATTGAACATGGTTGTACATAATTATCACAGGCGTTAAAATAATTCTGCCCTAATACATGCCTATTTTTAGGCCTTAGGAACTGTGAGCTCATGGCTTCGTCAGAATATACAAATTACTTACAATCAACACTTTACAGATGCTAAACATTTAAATGATGGAAAAGTATAACAAAAATGGTAAAATAGTACATGTTCATGTAATTTATAATATAACGCATGTAACTTTTAAACATTAATTCCTGTTTATAATATACTGAAATGGAATTAAATGTTTCAGTTTTACGTCCCACGATTATGCCGACCAGGTTAAAGGAGACCGTGATAATGAGAAATGAATGCAAATGGTGGAATGAAGAAACGGGGAGAAAACGGGAGAAGCCCGAGAAAACCCACGCACACGGTGTTTGTTCACTAGAACGTCTACTTAGCGCGAGCTGGGATCGAACCAAGGACCCCATGCACCAGAGATGAACGTTATACCACTGAGCCACCGGGATCCCCTTATAATATATTGCATGGTCTCACTAAGTAACTTGGTATCCTGGTCTTACTTAGAAAGATCTGACGAAGTATTATTCAATTAGCACAGCATGAGATTATTTCACAATAATTTAACCTAAAAAACAAAATCTTACTTCGCACCTCGATATAATGAGAAATTATCATTCTGATTCCGTTATATAGTCTGTTCCTTGTCCTTAAAATTTAAAAAGCCCAAAATATTGTGGAAACCATGCTTGTCAACAAGCTCAACAATTTAATTAGGTACAAAATCAAATCACTTCCTTGAATTTTAAATCCTTTCAGTAAGAGCTTATAAAAAAATAGGTGCACAGTAATATTTTCTATTTTGAAATATGTAGCCTAGAACTAATGTTAGTACCAGTATTTTAACCCCTGTCATTTAAACTGCAAATCTGGCATTTGTTTAACAGAATTTTCAACTCTATCCATAACATCTCTGGAACTCATTACAGGAATAATTAACATTTCTGACCAGAGTATATATATTTATTTATTGAAACTAAAATACAGTGGAATACATGAGGATAATGAAGGTGTAGTGTATAATGTGGAGTGTAAAGATTGTGACATGATATGCATTGGGGAAACAGAGAAAAACTTAAGGAGAGAATAAAACAACATAGAGATGATGTGATACTTAGGAGAGAAAATAATGCGATATTCCAAAGAACATGCCAAAATAAACGAGGCATGATATAGATTGGGAAGGCTGTAACCATACAGTTCAGCTCAGTCAATTTTTAAGAAGAAAATTTTAACCTTTTAAATGAACCTCGCATAAAAGTGTTTCCAAGAATTTTTCTCTCAGCCAACAAACGAATGTGCATATATGTATGTACGTCTCGACTCCAACGGAAATCACAGAGTTCCTCTCTCCTTCCCTTATAAGGACCTAAAATTCAGCACAATGGACAAACGTCGTCTCAAAACATTCCTGTCTATGGGCTGTCATGGCTATTTTTAGCTCTTGACATCACCAAACTGCGTAGCAAACCGATTCTTTTGCCTAGCAACACGACGAGACGGAAAGAAAAGGTGCGGTAGTCTGACTTACACTTACGAAGAAGCAACCACGTTGAGTATGGTGCGCTCAACTAAAATGAAGAAACAATTTGAAATAACGTCAAATTTTTTGTTAGTGTAAAACATAACTTTGGAAACAATGTAGTGAGAACGAAGATGATCACAAATTTTAAAGTATTCGTTTACAAATAAATACAAAGTCATTACAGCGAGATGGAGTAAGCCAGCAGCCAAACCACTTGTTCATCAAAAAAAGATGTAAAGAAACCAACCCGCAACCTTCTGGACATATCCTCAGGAGCCGCCAATGACAATTCCTTTCCAATTGTCACAGTGAGTAAACAGTGCTAGTGAATAACAGAATCAACCATGTGGTGAAATATAACGAATAATTCGTGTCTACCGCGACATCCGCGTCTTTCGTATTAAATGGGCTTATATTATTGGTTATTAAAAGTGAAGTGCCACTATTTATGTATTATATGTTCGTAAAGTTTTAGTGTTGTGAATTAAAAGCAAAATCCAATAATTGAGTATCCTTTGAAAATAATAACAATGATTTAAATTTACATGTGTTAATTTTAAGGAATAACTTAATTCATTTTCTTTTTTTTATAGCACGAGTGAATAGCGCCTATGCAACTTAGTAATACATACATTAATAAATTGCATCTGCGCTAAATGTACAATTAGAATTTATTTTATGTTGGTTTTCTAAAACGTTCCGGTTCGAATTCTTAAGTTGTGTGTCCAGTGGCTATATGGTAAGCTGAAATGAATGATGCAATTGTTATGACATATTCAAGGAGACATATTAGTAGCAAAGGATCGAATCCCGGACTATGGTAGATGTCCGACCCCACCTAGGGATCTGTAGGATCTATGTATTGTAATTAAAGTCTTTACTCTGGCAACGCACACATTAGGATCGAACCCAGTACCATAATAATAATAAAAGGCGTACCGAACAAGATACGGACCCACGCAGGTCACAAGAATGGCTGTCCCGAACTGGAACCGAACCCAACACGAACCAATCGTGTTACAAAAATGGCTTATCCCGAACAGGGACCAGCGAGAATCGAACCCTGCATGTTACAAAAATGGCGCTCCGAAACAGAGACAGAACTCCTGAACCGTTAAATCGAAACTAGTAATTTATGTACTGGAACGTTTGATAAAACCACATAGAAGTGACGCTAATTGTATTTTTGATCAAGGTAAATTGTAGTGCCTTCTTAGTACTTTTTAATTTTGTTGTTTAAATTTCGTAAATCAGTCATCATGTATGTGAATGGAGAAATGGTACCTGTCATGAAGGAAATGCGAAAATTTCTAAAAGAAAGAGAGTATGTAATGGTAGAAATGCAATTTAGATATAGAATAGAACCATTTACATTGCGAGATGTTGAAAATGCTTTGAAGATAGATCAGGAAGCATCCAAAATTCGTAAAAGAGCTAAACAGGAAGCTGCAAAATTTCTTTTAGAAAGCAATAGAGAATATAGAGCAGGAGTTGAAGATAAAATTGTGTCTCAAATGCATGAAATACGTGAATCTGAGCTTTATCGAAGAGTTAAAGATGAATGTGTCTATAAATCAAAATCTGTTTCTTTGTCAGACATCAAACGTAAGTTAAACATTGACTTTGAAATTTCAGAGATAGTACGTATTGCGAAAGAAAGGGTAGCCGAAAGGATATATAAAAAGTACTTAAGACATCATAAGATTAGTTGTAATAAGGATTCCAGCGAGGAAAAGAAGGTAAACTGTAAAACAACATCACAAAAACGGGTTAGGTTTGCTGATTCTCCTGTAAATGTTAATAAGTTAGAAAATGTTCAAAATTATGAAAGTTGTAGAAGGAAAACAGTACCATTAGAAAGAAAATTTGCTAAAAATAGCTTAGAATTTGTTGAATATGAGTCTGTAGGTACTTTGTGGGACATTGCCCCCGTAGCTAAGAAAGCATACGCACGAACAGTGAAAAATGAATGTGTTAAAAGTTGTACTATTTTGCCATGTGTTAAGTCTCAGTCACCACCTATTATAGTAAATCAAGCTAATATTGAATTTGTTGACAATGAATTTGAACAGGTTGAAGAAATATCTGACAGTGAATTAAAGGTAGAAAAACAAATCATTCTTGTTGTCGATCACGTTAACATTGAGTTAGGCCAAGCCAAAGAATTTGTTTTGTCTCTGTCGAATAGCGTTTCAGGAAGAAAAGAAACAGGAAGAAAAAAGAATAACAACCCAGCTGTCTTGCAAACCCTACCAATCAAGTCGATCACGTCTAGCGTAGCTCCGTGTGTGAGCGAGCGATCAGCTGTCCCAGCTGTCATTTGTTTGTTTTGTAAGGGGACAAAAGGCATTCAGGAATGCGATGCGTGCTTCACTACAGAAAGGTTTACTAAAGTAGTAATAAATTGCGTTGAAAAGGGGAATGAAAGTAGCCCATATGCGCAACTTTGTAGTGTGATGTATTTCTTAGAGGAAAATTGTTTTTATGGCACCTCGCTAACCAGTAAATTGGAATGCGTTCCGTTTCACAAAACTTGTTTATTTTTTGTGTCTGTTAGGGTTGTAGAGATTTGTCAAGAGAACAGTAGTTCTTTAAGCTGTGAGTTGAAAGTTAAAAGTATACAGATAGGACAAATGAATTATGTCACCTTTTGCATAGTTACTTGCACTTTAATTGTGTATTCAGAATATAGTACAAACGGCTTTATGCCAGATAGGCCTAATGGTAATGAACATAACTCAATAACGTGGGAAAAGAAACTAAAAACCTGTCAAGAATATTTTAGTAAATTACGAAATGTTGTTTGTCAAAGGGCAAGAAAATATAGTTCACAGGTTCAATGTGGCAAAAAGCACCGGCAAAATAAAAGGAAAGTACGTAAAGTCAGACGAAAACTAAAAAGAGTTAAACGCATGCTGTATTGTTTTTCAAAATTTTCCAAGTATGTTCGTAAATGTTCTTTGAGGAATAAACGTAACAGTCGCACCAATGCTCAGACAAGTGACCGAAGTTTAAAATTGAATCACATTAGTAACTTAGCGATTCATGGCGTAGTAAATAGGTCAGGTGCTGACCACTCATCACCTACAAATAAATATCACGAACCTTTTCAGGAAGAATGTGGTAACTGGGTGAATAAATCCTTTACGTTTAATCGATTTGAGAGTGAAAGTGACAGTAAAATTAAATGTCAATCACCAGCTACTGTCAGCGATGTGCTATCAGCTGATCGTGACGTCATAACAAAAGCTAAGCATACAGGTAAATGGAAAAACCTAGTGAAAAGAAAAAAGCAATCTAGTGTTCAACCTAAATATAGTAAAATTGGTGCACGTCGAAAATTATCACAAATGAAAAGTAATTGCAACTCAAGTAGTGATAAGTTAGTCAATTTCTTGTGCTATGCAGCAGTCATACATGCTGAGAAACCATTCATGCTAGTTGATTATTGGCAAATGAAACCTTTGAAAATTGTTTTTGTGTTGAAAAAGCCTCGAGTAGGTGTAGGATAAACGAAACTTCGTTAAGCCGGACTGCTTGTACTGTATGAAACCGACACTTGCAATGGTTTTAATATTTCAACAAAAAAAAAAAAAAAAAAAAATCTTGATATTTGAAATATATGTTCTACGAAATTACTTGTAATAGCATATTTTTTTTCGTTAATGCATTCACGATGAAATTTCATTTTTCGAATCATAGAAAATATAGTGTTTCTTTTCAAAGTGCAAGAGTGAATTTGCGCAGCGAAAATTTTCAAATATAGTGAAAGGAAATAAATTTGAATTGTGAAGATGTAGAAAATTTATATTAAATATTTCATCACAGTGTTGCAATTTTACAAAATTAAAAATGTTTCGAACCACAAATTTAAATATTTTGGTGAGAAATCATTCGGTAATAAACCTGAATAAGCACATTTTAAATTAATTAGTGAAATTTCTCAATTTCTAAATAACAACTATGCGTCAATTAATAGTAATGTATACTTACGATGTGTTATATCAATTTATTTGTTTTAACCAATCAGTATGCCTCTGGGATTACTAATCAGCTGAGGATACTTGAATTTTGGTGTAGTAAGTTATTGTAGTAGTATGGTTTTACACATGTACCCACCTTTATGGCGCGTTGTTAAGTTGAAAAGAATATACAATGAGACATCTTACTATAAATAAGTATCAAGTAAGTTGTGTATGTGATAATTGTTAGCAACCATTGTTGCATTTACTATGCATTAATCTTTTCGTTGAATACGAAAATATTTCAAGTCTTAACTTGAAGACATTGAAGCAAAGGTTCCTCCAATATTTTGGGTTATTCATATTATGTAATGCCCGGAGTAGGCAATTTTCTTATTAGTCCCTTCTATATTATTTTTTAAATTTTACTCGAATATCCTATCTTTTCACTTTGCTTCGGGGATGGAAATAAATGACATTTTAATGTGGGTAGGTATCTTCGAAATTTCGGAGGGCAGACACTTTAAAAAGTGTAATGGTTTGACAAACCATCCACTGCTCAGTCCATTCTTGGTCAAGTTTTAACCAGAATGTAATAAATGTAAAATATTATGATAAATTAGTATTGTTGTAGAATTAAGTAAAAAATTTTTTATATCGTAACCAATATTTTGAAAATATTTACATGTGCTGATATTTGAATTCAATTTGTATGCTATATATTTGATTCATAGTAGCAATAAGAATTGAAATAAGACTACTACTAATAAAAATATACGAAATGAATATACAGTTATTGGGTTAGCTTCAAGAATATTAGAAGTTGTTTTCAATGAAAGCAAATATTGAAAATGAATGTTTTTTGATAGTAATAAGAAAATTAATTTATGTTATATATAGAAGTACAAGGCACTACATTAGTAAATATTTTAGGTTACAATGATTATTTAATATACTTGTAATGTTTTTATGTTTAATGGTAAACAATGCCAGTAATTAGTTGTTCAATTATTAAATGTGATATTTCGAAAGAAAATAACAATAATTTTGTTTATATTTTGTTGAGTTGGAAATTGTGGCACTTAAATATTTTAAAACGACAACATACAATAATAAAATGAAAGACATTGATAGACTTTATTGAAATTATTGCCCAACCGTAATCCGAATTTCGTTTCGTATGGCCCACGTGTTCGTTACCGTTTTTCCGAAAGGACTTTGAAAATTTTTCGTTATATCGTCACGAGAAGAGTTAAGTGATGTTAACCCTTTGAAGACCAATGAATGAAATTTGGTGACACTAGTGAAGTGATCAGTGTTGCAGGGTTCTGTTTGTTTTTCCTCTTCGATCAAAAACAAACGTCCTGTCGAGCGCCTTTGTAACCATACACTTCAGCTCAGTCAATTTTTAAGAAGAAAATTTTAACCTTTTAAATGAACCTCGCATAAAAGTGTTTCCAAGAATTTTTCTCTCAGCCAACAAACGAATGTGCATATATGTATGTACGTCTCGACTCCAACGGAAATCACAGAGTTCCTCTCTCCTTCCCTTATAAGGACCTAAAATTCAGCACAATGGACAAACGTCGTCTCAAAACATTCCTGTCTATGGGCTGTCATGGCTATTTTTAGCTCTTGACATCACCAAACTGCGTAGCAAACCGATTCTTTTGCCTAGCAACACGACGAGACGGAAAGAAAAGGTGCGGTAGTCTGACTTACACTTACGAAGAAGCAACCACGTTGAGTATGGTGCGCTCAACTAAAATGAAGAAACAATTTGAAATAACGTCAAATTTTTTGTTAGTGTAAAACATAACTTTGGAAACAATGTAGTGAGAACGAAGATGATCACAAATTTTAAAGTATTCGTTTACAAATAAATACAAAGTCATTACAGCGAGATGGAGTAAGCCAGCAGCCAAACCACTTGTTCATCAAAAAAAGATGTAAAGAAACCAACCCGCAACCTTCTGGACATATCCTCAGGAGCCGCCAATGACAATTCCTTTCCAATTGTCACAGTGAGTAAACAGTGCTAGTGAATAACAGAATCAACCATGTGGTGAAATATAACGAATAATTCGTGTCTACCGCGACATCCGCGTCTTTCGTATTAAATGGGCTTATATTATTGGTTATTAAAAGTGAAGTGCCACTATTTATGTATTATATGTTCGTAAAGTTTTAGTGTTGTGAATTAAAAGCAAAATCCAATAATTGAGTATCCTTTGAAAATAATAACAATGATTTAAATTTACATGTGTTAATTTTAAGGAATAACTTAATTCATTTTCTTTTTTTTATAGCACGAGTGAATAGCGCCTATGCAACTTAGTAATACATACATTAATAAATTGCATCTGCGCTAAATGTACAATTAGAATTTATTTTATGTTGGTTTTCTAAAACGTTCCGGTTCGAATTCTTAAGTTGTGTGTCCAGTGGCTATATGGTAAGCTGAAATGAATGATGCAATTGTTATGACATATTCAAGGAGACATATTAGTAGCAAAGGATCGAATCCCGGACTATGGTAGATGTCCGACCCCACCTAGGGATCTGTAGGATCTATGTATTGTAATTAAAGTCTTTACTCTGGCAACGCACACATTAGGATCGAACCCAGTACCATAATAATAATAAAAGGCGTACCGAACAAGATACGGACCCACGCAGGTCACAAGAATGGCTGTCCCGAACTGGAACCGAACCCAACACGAACCAATCGTGTTACAAAAATGGCTTATCCCGAACAGGGACCAACGGGAATCGAACCCACCGTGTTACAAGGCGTACAGGGGCTAGAAAGGGAAAATAGAGCAATAATAAGGAAATGGAAGGAAGCACAAAGGATAAAGAAAGAAAAAGTGACAAATTGACGAACTGCACAAGTGCACTGTTAATACATGAGATATGAGATAAATTATTGGAACAAATTGAAAAAGAGCAACATTAGACAGATTTACATGTAATTTATATCCATATATTTAATGTTGTTGTACTTATATCTGTAGTTTTATATATTGTTACATTTTTTGTTACTTCTATATGTACTTTTTTTATTGTTATATTTATAATCAGTTGTAACTAGTACAGTTTTGATCAGGGTTGGCAAAAACCATGGTTTTTATTGAAAAAACAAAAAAAAAACAGTTTTTTTTGTTTAAACCCGGTATTTTTTGGTTTAAACCAGGTTTTTTTGGTTTAAATAATATACTCTATGTATTTATATTAGATATGGACAGAAATTAGTTTGTTTCGCCTTGGTGTTATTATGCAACAACAAGGTTATGCTGGAAGGGGCCACATAAGCTTAAAGCGGAATCCAAATCGCTTCTCGGCTTCATCCAAGAAAAAATTGTCCATTTCGACACGAAACCGGGACTAATTGGTCACAAATGCGATTGCCGACTCACTCACGAAGGACTCCTGATAAAAATACGTTGTACTGATCTTTACATAGGCCTAGTTGTTAATATAATTGTCAAGAGTCATTTCAGAAGGACAAAAAGATAAACAGTTACACAAGTAAATACATTATACAACTATATATAAATCGGTAAATTCCCGCCTTAGCCATTGGGAAAACCCTGTTATTACTTTAAATGTATTTGTATATAAAATTTTAAGGTCAACGTATCATAATCACTACGCTAAAACTGAGGTATTAAATTACAAATTTGGTATGTAGATATCATTCAATAAAATTAAAACAAAGTCAAATCCAAGCTGATGTTGGAAGCTGCGTAGGCAGTTGATAAATTTTGCCAATTTCTATCAATATATTTAAGCAACCTTGGCTTTTTTATAAAACAACAGGCATTCAGACAAGTAGAAATACATAATTTGGTTTCGTTTCGTATGTTTAGGATTAACATCCTTATGAAATACCAAGGTTATCACGGAGAAGACTTTCGCTTAAAGGGACACCTCGAATCGCTACCTGGTTTACACTTGAAAGATGGGTTGTGGTTCGACCGAGAATTGAACACGGGACTCCTTGATTAAAAGGTGAAAAGTACATAAACGTAATGCAGATGGTTTCATATGTGGAGACTCACCATAAAGTTCACACGATTTAAAAGCATTTTTCGTTCTTCTTTTGTTTGGTTTAAACCAGCCAACCCTGGTTTTGATACTTTTAAATTATATCTAATAGGCATCAAGGGAGGATTAAGAGAAAGTTTTTAAGGCAATTGGCCAATTATAAACAACAGATGTTTGGAAAAGATAAGCACATGTAGACAGGTGGCCGACAGATGAGACCCGAGGAAGACTCACGTGGCTTCCCATACAAACAAGGAATCTTAGTACTTTCACTTTTAGTATATATTTCTATGCTCTGAAGATATCTCTTTCAGTTAATGTCTGATGAAGATAACGTTAAGTTGTTGAAACCGTTACACTGTATTTTAGTTTTAATAAATAAGTGTATATACTCTGGTCAAAAGTTAATTATTCCAGAATTTGAAAGTACATTATATACTTTTACTCCGGTGTGGTGTAACGAGTTTTGTGTTTTTGTTAACTTGATATTGTCTAAGAATTTGTATGAATATGATTAATAATATTCTAGTGTTGTATTGGTGTACGTGTGAATTTAGTGTAGAATTTGGTTTATTCGTATGTATATGTGAAGTTCATTGAAATTACATACAATAGAACGTAATACGAGCTCTCCAAATTGTTATATATTAGCAAAGAAATTACGAGGCATAATTATCCACGCCTTAATGCACGAATTAAAAAAGTTTAGATTACAAATTCATTCAATAAATGCTTTATTTTCTTATGTCAGTACAAAATAAGTTACCTTAATATCTTTATTAAGAGTTTACCATCTAGGCCACCAAATACTACGAGAGGAAGTCAGAAAATAAGTTTTCCATATCACAACTCTTGGGTGGGAGCGCTTTGCCCATCCACCATACAGTCCTGATCTCGCACCCAGTGACTTCCATCTGTTTCTGGCTTTGAAGAAGACCGTCGGCAGCAGGCGCTTTGAGAGCAATGCTGAAGTCACAGAAGCTGTTCGCATGCAGAGCCCGGAATTTCTCTTGAAAGGGTTTTTGAAGCTTATACACCAGTATGACAAATGTCTCAATGTACGTGGTACTTATGTGGAAAAATAAAGGTACGTCTGATCTTGAGTGTCACATGCTATTTTTGGTTTTGCATCCCCATCTCTGTCCACAGTCGCCTGGGGAAACTTATTTTCAGACTTCCCTTCGTACTACGCTGAACCAATTATATTTCAACTGTCTCTCTCCTGTCATCCTCAGATAGTCATTGAAATAATAAGCTTTTCTTCATAATATTGGAAATATAGTTTATAAGTAAATATTTCTTTTATTTAATAAAACCATGTGGCAGTTGCGTACAGTTAAGTATTACCTTAATATCCTGATAATTCTTTCCAATGTCTTAATGTCTTTGCACTTTTCAATGTACTTGTAATCCAAATCTTCTGCTCGTAGCTCGTATTTCTCCAGAAGCGTTTGTTTCTTTTGTCTCCTCGAATCTTCTTCCATCACCAACTGAAAAGGTATTGTCAACACGTTTATCACATGTACAATTAATATTTACTAATGAATTTCAAAGTGAGTGAAATTATGAAGGATCAACCTGGGTCTCTTGTTTACTGTACCGATCATAACATATTTTAATTGAGGTAGAAACATGAAATAAAATGGACGTGCTGGGTCTGTCAGACCCACCGACGTGGGGAAAGTTGGTATTTATTCATAGTTTTTAAATTGCTCCACCAGGGGCTCAGAAAATGATTACAGTGATCATTACTTTTCAGACAATGATAGCACAGGATAGTATGTATACGTGCAATTCAGTCGCTGTTAATCTATGCACAATGAAGCGTTTAATTTGCTTTTGGTCTCTGAGACTTAGCCAATTCCCTTTCGTATTCTTGGATTTCTTGTGTCTATTCGTCTAATTTCGTTTGCGTTTTTCGTAAATGTAAAATGCCAAGGTAATTTATAATCATTTTAAAAAAATAATTACATTGTTATTGTAAACTGAAAGAAATAACGTTTCACATGTGCGTTAATTGAAAAAATATGACTTGGATCTCCTAGATCACGTCCGTCCTTGTGTGAAACTCTTTCTAATCCGACCATTGTAGGGTTAAGATCACTAACTTCCACCTATAGTATACTCTGAGAATCCTAAAACTATTGTTATATTTATAGGTCTGCGTAGATGCAAAATATCGTATCCGCAACATCTACCCCATCCGTAGATAATGAAATAAGATATATGTAACTTACTTGTTCTACAACAATTAGGATTCCAAAAAATAGTTTTTAACGTAATAATTGTAAAAGACTGATATAATATTGACTAAATTCAAGTTAACGATTTCGCTCTTCTGATTGTTAGTAGCTATACTAACCAAAATGCAATAAAATCCATGCAGATATAAATTACATGATTAATTAAAAAAAAAAAAGTGTAGTTACTAAGGTCCTCTCAAATACAGATATCTGACAAAGGAAATAGTTGTGAGTCGAAATACGAACATAAACTAGAAACGAAGAGAACCACAGGTACAAAGATAAAAACATTGTTATAGGAAATTGTCAAGTTGATAATAGCGTACCCGTCACATAATTTCAGAAAGACATTGCCTTTTTCATATAATCATTTCGTTATAGCCTACATAAAACATGAACGTCTTTGTTCCGAACACAAAGGTGAAATAAATGTAGAACGTCACTGAGAGAGAGTGAGTACCTCATCACAACTCATTTAAAAAGGCAACGGAACACTTAGCTCTTGTGCTTCAATGATACGACACACACATTAATAAAAGAAATGAATATTTAATAGTGATTCGAAAAAATTATCTGGTCTTTTCACGAGCATCCGCAATTTTATCCGCCATCTGAAAAGAAAGTTATTATTATTATTATATTTTAAATAAAACATCCCACGATTATGCACGAAGTCTAAGCGTGACGGTGACGATGATATAAATGATAATGGGACAATGACGAATGAGTGAGAAAACGAGAGAATTCTCATGAAAACCCACGCATAAGGTATTTGTCCACCACAAAAATTACTTGGCGGGAGCTGGGATCGAACCAGAGGTCTCACATGCCAGAGGTAAATGCTCTGCCACTGACCCACCGCGGCCCTAAGAAAGTAAAAGTAAATCTGCATAACTCTGTATTGATACAGATGCCCTTGAATATGTGCATCCGTACAGATCTACTTATATCCCTAGTATAATTTCTGCAACCAACCCCGTTGTCTTTAACAAGTATACAGTAATAAAGAATTTCGGTTTCACAACTACTTTTTAGATTTTATTCAACTTAGCCCCTTTTCCACACGATGTAGTAAAAACGGAAATATTACAGATCAATACATACACTAACTCACAACTTGGCGGTAGCTCTTCCGTTCTTCATTATTGTGAAGCTAAAACTCTTCATCCTGAGGTCAATACGATTGTTAGGCGAAATCATACATACTGGGAATATAGCTATATTCATATATTTATATATATTCATTCACTTTCACTAATCATCCATCTCCTTTAGAAGCAATCCACCCCAGGAGCTCATGTATGAAAGGCATGGCGCTAACCACTAACTAGGGATGAGGTCAGATATACGTTTTAGACTAAGCGAGACGGTTGAACAAGACAGTTAATGATTACAGGAGTATTGGTGGAATTAATATATATAGGAAGAAACATGAAAAAAATCTTTGAGTTTTACGTCTCATGATTATGCCGGTTAGGCTAAAGGAGACGGTGATGATGAGAGATGAGTGAAATGGTGGAATGAAGAAAGTGGGAGGAAACGAGAGAATCCCGAGAAAACCCACGAGCACGGTGTTTGTCCACCACAAAGTCCACATGGCGCGAGCTGGGATCGAACCAGGGACCCCAAGCACCAGAGGTGAACGCTCTACCACTGAGCCACCGCGCCTCCAGGGGGGAACACGAGAACCCCGTAAAACCTACAAATATAAAGTTGTCCACCAACAACTCACATGGGCCGGGACTGAAATAATCCACGCGTCAGAAGTCAGTCAATACTCTACTATTGTTCAGTGGTGGCAGTGCCCACATCGACGAAGTAAGTAAAACATCGGAACGGTAAGCCGGAGACCTGGGTTCGATCTCAGCCCAAGATAAACATTTTCTTTGAAATTAAATGTAATTTCACTGAAAGTAAAAATTAGCTAACAACAAACAAAATACAATATCTAATTTACCTCATTTATGATCGATAAATTTTATGCACCTTCCGAACAGTGTATGCTTCGAAAGAGTCCCACCAACAAAATCGTCTGTTATCGATATTCAAATGATACGTAACTGTAAGCATTTGTGATAAAGTGAAGGAAGAACCAATTCTTTCCTTACACCATATTCTCTGTAGTTACTGCTGTTAATAATAATGAGTTTGGGTTTAGGTTCCGCTTAGTACCGAGGCTATGTGAGACGTGAACCTACAGCATGACGTGGAATCCAAACCACGTTCTCCACCGGGAATCAAACCTGGGTCTCTCGCTCCGAAGACGTGTACGCTAACATACAGGCACGAGAGAGTTCTTCTCTGTAGTTAAGAATTTAATGAAATTCCAAGAGTGAAAAATGCAGCAGTAAACCCAAACTCAAATCAACCCAAACCCAACTCTCCGGCGAATCGTCTTTGTGTGTTAACCACTACGCTACCCTTTCTGATCAGCCACACAAACGAGTAAGAAAAGCTGGTTGGGACATTGGCTGAGAAGGCATTATATCATGAGAGTTGTAGTAAGAGGTATGGTAAGACGAAAGAGTCAGCTGAGAAAGCTTCTAACTTTCGGCAAGACACCTACCAATAATAGCACAATACCTATGACAATGGCTGATGCTCAGCTGTTCAGACTACATGGAGTGTACCGCAATTCTTATTGTGCTTGGATAGCCCAGTCTCTGTGGCTGAGCGCCGATCTCAAGATTGAAAAATGTGTAGCTGCCCAGGAAAAGACAGGATAGTGTAGTGATTAACGTGCCGTCACGACCAGGAGATCCAGATTCCATTCACGGTCCACCTCAACTCTCACTATTTTATAGCAAGCATGTAACTCAAATAACAGTAACTGAAATATTTCAGTTTAGATTTACTGCTTACGTAGAACAACTACATTATTGACAAACATGACTGGATATAAAATAGAAAGACTCCTTCAGTGTAACGTCCCACGGTGGTACTTTTAAGCTCAAGGAGATGGATGATTAATCAAAAAGAATGAATTTGTGGGATGATATGTGGAAGGAAACGGAAAACTTCCGAGAAAATATATAAAAAAACTGTCCACCACAAATCCATTTATGTATACGGTATAAATTGTGTACAGTATCTTAAATTATTTGAGTGTACATGAATATACATTTAAAAAAAACAATAAAACTTTCATCATAAATTATTTTACTAAATTTGATTGTTATTAAATTCTGTTCAATTTGTAATTAGGTCTACTTTAGAACATTCTTTTGATTCTGAGTGAAAACAAAACATTAGAAAGAAAAATAATGTTTTTAACTATTGAAACTAAATTTCAAATTTTACGTCCCACGATTATGCCCCGTAGGTTAATGATTATATGTCCCCGTTAGGCTGCATTTTCCCTCCACATGTGGAAAGAAACTTCACGGACCATCTCTTGTTGGCTCTACTATAGGATCCAACTAGAGGAAGCGCTCTACCAGTGAGCCACCCAGGCCCGTATTTAGGTAAGTGCTATTCTGTGCTATTCAGAGGGGCATAATTTAGGAGGAGGCAAAATTTTAGATTTTCTTTTTAAGATTCAAAATAAAGTAATATTTAAAACTAGCAACCCACAGAGTCCCACGCAAGCGCGAGAAAATATGTTTATGTTGTTAATTTGCTCTAATTACAGTAGTTGCTAATTAGCTAGCTTATCTGATTAATTTTGAAAAGTCATCCTCTCCCACACCAAGAGGTGAGGTTACACTTGAATATCATGAAACTGATACCGTCAAACTCCACAATCTCGAAAACTATGAATTCAACACTAATATCTGTCGTTTTCGATTACTTTTAAAATAGATCCCTCTCCCTGGAGAATGGAGTATGACCTTGAAGTTGAATTGGGTTAAAACTGTCACTATTCATCTCAACGACCCCAAAAACTATGAATTCAACTCTTAATATTGGTCGTTTTCGATTGCTTTTTAAAATGCCCCATGTTATTCTTATGGGGACTTTGCACCCCCATATCTCAGCTCAGGTGTGACCTAGCGACCTGGAACACGTCATTCGGACCATTTCTCTTAGAGCTTTAAAACATATTAGAATTTCATGTTTCTATCTATTATGGTTCTCGAGTTGAAAAGCGCTAGATAGACAGACAGACAGCTTATTATATTATTAATATAGATGCAATTAAACCAGTACTGACGGTGAATAATGTAAACAATTCTTTTTCTTATCAGTTATCACCAATAATTATTAGTGTCTTACAGTGACGTCCACCAATGTCTGTCAGCCAATCCCATGAAATTCAATCATAATTGAAGTGAAATTATGAAATATAAAAATGACATAACGGTTGATTAAGAATTAATAGAATGCATTTTCTCCGGACAGTAAATTAAAACCTACATTACTATGAATAAATTAGACGCCAGTATTGAGAAAATATGTCTCCAATAGATGAGTGGTTAAGTTCGTTGCCTTATAAGGGGTCCAGTGTTCGATTCCCTGTGGAGACGCAAGTGGTTCGGATCCCAATTTACGCAAGCTGTAGGTCCCGTCCTTAGTACGTCATCATCATCCCATGGAAGACAATGGCAAACTACCATGAGTTCATCTTCCCCAAGAAGCTTCGGGTCGAACACCTACCTCCAGACAGAACGCCACATCATAATCATAATTGAGATAATTAGGCCATTTAAAATTACGTTGTCACTTTGTAACTTGTAATATCTACACTGCTAAGCAACAAGAGCTGATATCTTTGCAAAATCATGATTCGTTTCCTTGTTTGAGACATAAGTTTATGTGTGTGTGTGTAGGGGAAGGGGGGGGGGGGAGACGGCAAATTATTTAGAGCACATGGGCGCACAATATATAAATACGGTCTGGAGTCACCATGTCTCCTTTCCCACTATTGTTTGTGATCTGTAGTTGGGCATTATTCCTGTATACGAAGATGAGTTCCAAACATCATCGTTTTACGTGAAGGTATGCGCAAAACATTTAATTTTTAGTTCCATAATTATGAACATTCTCTACCTTTTGCAAGATTTGCACGGACGACATGATTTTGTGATTGTCTCCTCAATTTTATCTATACCTAGTAACGTGGAAAATTGTGAACAGAATGCAAGTTTGTATGGTTGGTATCAGTGGTATCAGGTGAGCAAAAAAGGAAAATAGAGAAAAATATAAATTATTTTCTAGTTAAATGTTTCATGACAGGGTTGGCAAAAATCATGTTTTTTATTGAAAAACCAAAACACTCGTTTTTTGGTTTAAACCTGGTTTTTTGGTTTAAACATTTTTTTGGTAAAAATAATTTGCTTTATGTATTTATATCACATATGGACAAAAATAAATTTGTTTCGCCTTGGTGTTATTATGCAACAACCGGGTTACGCTGGAAGGGGTCACATAAGCATAAAGAGGAATCCAAACCGCTTCTCGGCTTACAACCGAGAGAAATTGTCCTCCACTTGAACTCGAAACCGGGACTAATTGGCCACAAATGCGATACATCTGCCGACTCACTTACAAAGGACTCCTGCTAAAAATACGTTGTACTGATCTATAATTGTCAAGGATCATTTCAGAAGGACAAAAAAATAAACAGTTGCACAAGTGAAACCATTATACAGAATTACATATCGACAAGTTCAAAGTACTGCAGAGTACACAAGAACTAATTTAGTTCAAATTAGTTCACTACGACTTTTATTAGTCCAAGTTAAAGAAATACAACGACTTAATTTGCATATCAGTAAGAAAAGTGAATAAGATACGAATTATTTGAGTCCATCTTGGCTCTGACACATTTACATAAATAGATACCAAAGATACTTCTGATTTCAATAAATGTCTCGTGGGGTTTGTATGACACCCCTCAAAAAAAAGTACGGCATTTCAATCTATTTTATCAATAGTAAACATTATTAAAATGAAAAAAATATTTAGAATTTTCCTTTGATTGCAATTGCATAACAATAATAACAAACTATAAAAAATCACAAAACATTCACAAACTTATATAAAAGAAATTTGCTTTTGTAATATAATCTCTTTGAGTAATGAATGGACATTTAGGTCTGAAAATAATGCGAATAATATACGGGAGTGAAACGTGATAACCCACAAATGTGTGTTCATCAAGATTTTACGAACACTTACACTTTTAGGAACATTTTTCGTTTTGTAGTTTAAACCAGCCAACCCTGTTTCATGATTGTGATCATATTTGTGTGCTCTCCCATCGGCAATCGAACCCGGAAACACATGTACTAACCAAAGGAGGTGCAGGCGCTAGCTATTAGGCCAGCGACGAGGGCTACGGAGGAAAAGAAACGTTGTAGTTATAGACGATTGTGATATGCCCATGAATATTACTTGTGCCAAACGGATGTAATATCGTGCTATTTAGTGTAAATCCTTTGTAAAATGGTATGCGATAATTAATGAAAAAAAAAAAAAATGTTTTGACATCTGTTATAATAAGCGCTGCTTATTGTTGTGGGAGATATCAATTAAAGTTTACAAATTATTTTCTCCTACTCATTCCAATAACTGTGTCTTTCGGTGTAGAGTAGAATTTTGTCTGCAAATTCTCCCAATTCCGATGCGCCTAAACTTAACTTACAGTCATACACCATAAATTTCAGTTCATTAATTATGTAAATAAATCAATACACTTATCTTAATATTGTAATATAGGACCTTATTACATAATCTTATTGTAATATAGGACCTTACTATTTATATATTGTCGTGCAGATTTAATATGTAGGGCCTACGGGAAGGTTCTAGAACACGGTCCCCCCACATAGGTTAGTAGCTAGGTTTGTTCCTATCTATCAGTTTAATATTAAATTTATATAGTATTGCCGAGCGAGCGTCAACGAGTGAAGGCGGGTTAGAGCCCCGCCGGGCACATTGTTTTCTGTTTTTAATACAGCTAAATGGGAATGGGGACCTGTGTTCTAGAACCTTGCCGGGCCGACTACTTTTTTGAATGTGTAGTTCATAGATTTCTGATCAATTTAATGTATCATTAGAAATAACGTTATGTATTTACAAAAAAGATAAATACGCAAATAGGAGTGTGTATGAAATATAAATACGCAAATAGTCAGCAAAGATCTATGATGGCCTATAAAAAGCTATATGCATTAACAATTATCAGTGTATAACTTGTTTTCGTGTTAATAACACGACAGCCAAAAGGAAAACGAGCTTAGTCGATTTACAATAACATCATATTACAAATAAAATGCATACAGAAAATATTTACTATTTGTGAAAAATCAGAAGTATTTTCTTTCTTACCTTCCTATCTAATGTACAGGAACATTGCGCTCCGGCTCCAGCATACAGTTCGTAAACACGCTGGGTTCTGTAGTTGCCATGGTAACTGTCACGAACAACTGAAGGAAGCGATGCGTGAAAGGTTGCCATTTATCCAAATGCATTATTTTTTTCTTTTTCCCTGCACTTGCATTATAGGTGAAATAGTTTTGAATAATCCGATTTATATATAATCACTTTAGATAGACAGTAATAGCACAAAGAAAATAAGTTATTTTTTCCTGTGGTAATATTCAAAAATGAAGTGAATGCGGTGGTTCGTTTCTAAGAGCATAGGAACATGTGATCAACAATCTAACTGGATTATACTTTATAGTTGCCGGGAGTTATAGTACCTCATACTTTATTATTCAAGAAATTATTACAGTACATTTCATTTAAATTTCTCGTTATCCACGTTAACTTCTGTACCGTCATTTCAAATTTTGCCAAGGGAAGGAGCAAGATAATCCATCGACCTAAAGTTTCACATTTTTTTTTTTAATTTGTAAATTAGTATACAATTTATTAAACGGCATGTTTCTCAAATTCAGAGACAATTTTCCCCTTACCTTCCCCAAAAGACGTCCCTCATTAACTTACAGAACAAAATTGTGAAATTCGTGGGTAAAGAGCTTAGAGAATTTCTGTTGGAGTTAGCAACAATGTGTGTGTAGTATAACCAATAAGAGGTCATGTGATTAGCACGCCCAGTTGAGCTGCACAGACGATATCTCATCTGTGCTGCTTGTTTTCTAATTTGCCATTCTGTGTTTTGATTTGAATTGTAGCGCGTCTGAACCTTATGATCTTCCTGGCATCCTTTTAAATTCTGTTGTTACTTGTTTCGTTTTTCTGATTGATAAGATGGACCAGATATTGAAGGTAGGCCTATGTAAGATTTCATCCAAGGATATTTTATGCATTTGTTTTGAAATTTTCCCAAAATTGATCGCTACTGAGAAATGATAATGATCATTTTATTGTTGTTTAGAAATTTTATTAGAGTTGTTTGGACTACTTGGAATTACAAATTTCTACCGTATAGACCACTGACGACTGTCTCACCGAAAATTAAAGGAATTTATTCAGAGAGTCTAGAGGTCCAGGGGTGTCATTTGAGGACAGGGGAAAATTTGCCCTCCCGAGTTTGAGGAACACATGCTTTTTAATAAATTGCACACTAATAATAATAATAATAATAATAATAATAATAATAATAATAATAATAATAATAATAATAATAATAATAATAATAATAATAATAATAATAATAATAAAACAACGTGAAACCCATCCATTGAATAATCTTGCCCTCTCCCTCTGTCAAAATCTGAAATGACACTAAGATCCTGCTGGAATTTTGAATGTTTCAACTAAATAATCTAAAAATTATAGAAAAATTTCCATTGCCCGAGTGTTCTATATAGGGATGGCGAAGCCGGCCTGCCTTTTCCCCAGCAAAATTAAACTAACAGTCTAACACCCTACAAGGTCGAATTCCAAACCTTAAGGGGTCTCTGGAGGAATTGTAGTTCCAATTAGTACAAGCAGTCGTCAATTATTCACTTGTTAGGAAGTTGACACATCTATTTGTACTCAGCTCATTATTATAAATCATTGTTAAATACAATAAATAATATAACGACATACAGTGAAACCTCTCTAAAGCGGACAGTCGCGGGGAATCAAAAATTGTCCGCTATAGAGAGGTGTCCGTCTTAGAGAGGTTTCGATATTTTCTTACGTAAATTAGTACGGTATACAAGGTTATATATAATTACAAACTATTGAAGGTAATTTATCAAATCATTCTATGACTGTGGGCTTGTCGAAATCTGCGAATTCTCCACAAATCGCTTTGAAAAAAAATTGTGTCTAATTCGAAACTTCTCCAACCACTCGTTCGAGACCTTGAAATCTGAAACATCCATTTCTGTTGCTACTTCCAAATCCTTAGCTTTTAACAACGTTCCTAACACATTTTTTTTTTCCATTCCACACTCTACAAAACCATTCACTTGCACACCAACTTTGTTCAAAGCAACGAGACACTATTTTCATTGTCATTTTCACACCACAACTTTATTAACTTGTCTTGGTTTATATTATCTCAGGTGCTTGTGTCATACCGATGCAAAAATTTTCAGCTATCCTTCGCACACCTCAGTATTCTTCGAAAATTCAATCAATTCGATTTTAACATTAGCGCTTCTCGTGGCATTTCGAAGGCTCACAACAACTTACACCTTATTGCTTATTTGATGCAGAATGACTTAAAGAGATTTCCTTCTACAAATAGAGACACTAAGACAATATGCGAATACGCGGACAAAAAATACCAAACATGTCTTCTACTTGATTCCGGCGGAACAGTAGAATGACGTGTCTTCCCAAATAGTAGGCAACTGTCAATCACTTTTGATTTTAAAACAGGTTGGGTGGGAGTGGAATGCAAGCAAAGGATATGAGGGTGTTATTAAACTAAGACGCTTCATCTGAGTTTCTGAACAGCCATTTGGCGAGGAAAAATATTACAATTCTTCCTTCGTGATACATGTATGTATTATTGAAAATGTACTTTTTCTGTACTTTTCAACTTACTTCTAGAGAAAGTGTCCGTAATATGGAGGTAAATAATACCTATAAAAGACAGAAAAGACTGTCCGTGTCCGTACTAGAGAGTGTCCGCCTTAGAGAGGTTTGTCAACATGGTTTATCCTATTACAGTGTTTGGGGATTACAAAATATGTCCGTTATGAGAGGTGTCCGCTTTACAGAGGTGTCCGTTAGTAGAGGTTTCACTGTACTTGCTTAGTAATTGATTCGGATTATTTTTTTCATTTACTAGAAGTATTGTTGCTGAGGAGGTGATGGTTTATTTCTTGTTACCTCAAAGAGCCTAAAGGGCGTAACCATGAGACGATAAACTAATTTTTTTCCTTTTTTCCTTTTTTTACGAAGTAAATGAATTAGCTACCTATGAGAAATTGTTCAAAGATAACCTAAAATGCTGTTATTTGATTATCAATCTTATTTATTTTGAATCTCCGTAGAGGCCGGCACTCATGATCGTGCCCAATGATTTTATGGTCTCAGTCCTATTTCGTTTTACCCCACCAAAAGAATATGTTTTCCTAATTTGTGTATTTTATAAAAGCATTGTTTTTATTTTCTTATGGGGGGGCACGGTAGCTCAGTGGTAGAGCGTTTATCTCTGGTGCATGGGATCCCTGATTCGATCCCCCAACAAGTAAGTTTGTGGCGGACAACATCGTGTTCATGGATTTTCTCGTTTCTTCCCACATTTCATTCCACCAATTCTTCCATAACTATTCATTTGCCTTAATCATCTGTCTTACATAATCACGAGACCTTAAACGAAAATATTTCATTTCATTTTTTATCTTCTTATAGCTATTTTATTTATGTATATATTCATTTATTTTTACCTTTTGCTATCATATTCAATAAGTTCTTGAAGTCTCTCTCATGTCAGTTTCACAAGGTGAAATAAAACTAAATCACGAAGACCTCCTGGTTGTTATGCTGTACATGGCAACTCCAGAGCATTTTTGGTTGCATAACGCAATAGGATAATTGTAGAGAACAGTTCTTTAATGTGGTCAGAGACTTAGAAAAAAAGTAACTGAGAAGCAGTACATATTCAGGAGAACCAAAACAAATCTCCAAAACCAAAACCAAAATAATAATAATAATAATAATAATAATAATAATAATAATAATAATAATAATAATAATAATAATAATAACTTTATATAGTCTGATATTTTATTTATTCTGGGTGCAGATCAAAGAGCTCTAATGTCAGTGGAACTACCGCATTAACGAAAGCTCTCCATATTGACTTCTGTCTTTAACCAACTGGATCCAGTTTTTAGTTTGTATTCTTTCTTTGGCGAGATCCACCTTAATTTGTCCTTCCATCTGTGCTTAGTTCTTCCTAATGATATTTTCCCGATTGATCTTATAATTTTGAAAGCGTTCCTCCAAAATACTATTTAATATAACTAAAATATTTACACTATTTTTTTGGAATAATATACATAATTATTAGCGTATCTTGTGAATCTTTGTTGTTAATAATTTTTCAAGGTGTACGTAGGGTTGAGAGTCGTAGCCAGAGATTTCAGCGCTCGGGGTGAAGTAGAATTCGTCGCCCCCCCCTACATACACCACACCAAGTTTTCCTTCTTTTTCATATAATAGAAGCAACATTTGTTGTTATGCTATGTTGCTTTATTTTATCAAGTTGCTTGAACAGACCATTGCAACAGCCAGAAGCGATCATTATGTACTCTCTTACAAACAAGATCTGTTTTCAAGAGGCGTATTTTAGACTTTTTGTTCAACTTGACAAAACTACCTTTGGTTGGTATACAGATCCACTTGAAGATCAGTTATGGAAATTTACAGTACAACTATATGTAACGTTTCATACTATAGATAAGAAAAAAAACATTTCATGTATTAAAATTTCATTAGAAGGTATGTGGTTTCAAAATTTTCGAAATGGGTGACATCATTAATTTCCAGTAATAATTTATTGTAAACTTTATGTGACCACACAAATACGTAGCATTTTAATTTAGATTCTTTTAATATCAGAAATAAAACAGGCTGAATTTGTTAATGATAGATCTTCTTTTATTACTTTTTAAGGTCGGTGGTGTGGTCTTATTGTTTTAAATGTCATACCCCAACAGAAAATGAGGACGATGATATAAAATACACTTTTTAAGAAGAAATATCACGGGTATTTGACCAAGTCCGCAATATTATATGAAAATTCTATTAGAGGATTCCAATGCAAAAGTAGAGGGACAGGATATTTTCAAACCGGTTATAGGGAAAGAAAGTCTACATAAGGAAAGTAATGACAACGGCGTTAGTTTCATGAACTTTGGAAAATCCAAAATTCTTACTGTGAAGAATACAAAATTCCCACATCGCGACGTTCATAAATACACATGGACCTCGTTAGATGGAAGAACACGCAATCAAATTGATTACGTTTTAGTAGATAGAAGAAGGCACTCTAGCATAATTGAAGTTCGGTCGTTCAGAAGATCCGACTGTGACACTGATCACTATCTGGCAGCAGCGATAATAAGAGAGAGAGAGAGAGAGAGAGAAATTATCGTTAAACAAAGAGAATACTCAACATCTGAAAACGGAAAGATATCGTTTAAAGAAATTAGAGGAGAACCAGGCGAGAGGGGCATACCGGATTGAATGTAATAGGTTCTCGTTTCTAGAAGGTTTTGAGAGCACTAATGTTGAGGATCTTTGGGTTCAAATTATGGATAGCATTAAAATTTCAGCAAGAGAAAAATTGGAGCACTCGGAAATACGTAGAAAGAAATCGCACATCCGGTGGAAGAGTGTTACAACTCAAAAAATGGAAATTTTGACTTATCATCGCTCAAAAGAGGATAAAGAAGAAAATACTACCTCTACTTGGTGGTATTTTTGCATAAACGTAACTAAACAAATTAACGCCTAGGTGGTAGAAATAACAGTGTTCTAGGGAGCGATTTTGGTACAATAACAAAGTTTAAAAGTCATGTTTCCACAAATATGTAATTTTGACTTGTAACAGTCTTCCACCGGGTGTGCGAAATCATAATTCGACCAGGAATGCACCAAACGAACAGAGAAAGGAGAATAGGCAAAACTGGGTTGGCTACAAAATCCGAACGAAATAACTACACTAAATTTCGTTGACATCAGATGGGAAACTTCCAAAATGTGTAGAAGAGAGAAACTCGATTTTTTGAAGGCTTAAATTTATGAACTTGAAAAAAATAGTAAAAGAAAAAAAATTAGACACATTCAAGGCCATCAATGAATTTAAGAAAGGGTATCAACCTTGCATGTATATATTAAAGAGAGACGAATAATTCTTACTGATACAGATAGCATCTTGAATAGATGGAAAGATATATTTGACGATTTGCTTAACATGCAGCCGTAAACTAATGATTGTGGAGAAAGGAAAATGCACTGCAGAACCATAAATTTCAGAGCCTAGCCGAACAGAAGTAGAAACTGCTATATAGAAATTAAAGAAACACAAATCTCCGGGTGTAGACGAAATTCCGGCGCAGTTAAATTTAGCTAGAGAGGAAAATTGTGGAACATAATACACAAACTCATCCTTATTTGGAACAAGGACGAACTCCCACAAGAGTGCAAAGAATGAATCTTTGTGCCAATTCACAAGAAAGGTGACAAAGCGGATTGTAATAATTATGGAGACATTTCTCTTGTGTCAACATCCTATAAAATCCTCTCAAACATTTTATTAACAAGATTAATCCCATACGCAGATAAAATTATTGGAGATTATCAGTATGGATTTAGACGAAATCAATCAATTATGGACCAAATATTTACCATTCGACAAATATTCGAAAAGAAGTGGAGATATAACCACGGAACATAAATTATTTATTCGTTTTAAAAAGGCTTACGATTCTATTAGAAGATAAATATTATACAACATTCTTGCAGAACTTCGAATACCAAAAAGCTAGTTAGATTAATTAAGATGTGTTTAAACGAATCCCAAAGTAAAGTCCGAGTAGGAAAAGTTTTGTCCACGAGCTTTCACGTCGAAAATGGCTTCTGGTTGTCGACATTATTATTCATCCTTATTCTGGTGTATGCTCTAAGGTGTAGTAACCCTATTTTGGTTACTCCATGTATGTATATTTATTTACTTGTCACATTCATTTTATGTTTAAATTTTAGTTGTAAGTAAATATGATGCAAAAATAACAGTAAGTTTATGTACTTATATTAATCCTTAAATAAGGACATTTCAGCATTCTTTGTTGCTGCTAGTTATTTAGCTTTCGTTGTCTTCTTCTTCTACTTGGTAATGGGTAGACTTCGGATCGATATGCACTAAAAAAACGGCAAAATATGCATGCAAATATGCGCTAAAAATTAAGAAAATATGCACTGAAAATATGCAAATATGCACTAAAAAGTGTAAATATGCACCATCCAAAAGCTAAAGTTAAATGAGGAATTTTATTATCTGTAGAGGAAAAAGGTGTATTACATGAACTACATATACTTGATGTATACAATATACAACTATGTACTTTTCGATGTTTCTGGCAAAAGCCTGTATTTATCTGTCAAAACATTACTGTATATGGAAAATGTTCTTTCCTTGTCACGGGTCGTTAAGAGCTCAAGGGGGGTTTCAAAGTCTGAAATCAAAAAAGCAATGTTACTTGCCTATAAATCAAATTCGTGAGTCGTTGTTCCCAGGAACATCTTATTTGCATTAGACAAGAATTTTATGTCAGAATTTTTCGCGTCTATTGACTATGCATTTCGAAGAAATTCTTGTCCGATTAGTTTTGGTGGCGTTGGTTTCGTTATTGAATCAAACTGCTCAAATGCACTACAAAGTCCTAATCATCGCTTTTCTAATCTCGTTATGATTTTTGAAATTGCACTAAAATGAAAATGAAATGAAATTTTTGAGTTTTACGTCCCATGGTTATGCCGGTTAGGCTAAAGGAGACGGTGATAATGAAAAATGAATGAAATCGTGGAATGAAGAAAGTTAGAGGAAACGAGAGAACCTCGAGAAAACCCACGCACACGGTGTTTATCCACCACAAAGTTCACTTGGCGGGAGCAGGATTTGAACCCAGGACTCCAAACACCAGAGGTGAAAGCTCTAACACTGAGCCACTGCGGCTCCTATGAACTGAAATGAGTATTGATAAAGGTAAGGTCGCTTTTAATATTTTCTGCTCCGTAAGCCTCCAAAGCTTCTTGAACATTTTATATATATATATATATATATATATATATATATATATATATATATATATATATATATATATATATATATATATATATATATATATATATATATATATATAATTTACAAATAAAAAAGAATGCGTGTAGTATCTGTGAATAAAGAATAAATATATTCGGAGAAACATTTCTGGCATAAACATATAATAAAAGCTACCTAGCGAAATTGAACAGGACTCACAAAAATTTCCGTTAAAAGTTTTAAAGTTAACGAAGATAGATGTATGTTTTAAAAAAATAGTAATGTACAGTCTGCAGCAAAAAAAAAAAAAAAAAAACTGCAACATGAGCATGTAAATTTATTATGAAACGACGAAGTCTTTGCTCCAAAATAAGTGTTCAGGGGAGGACGCCGAGGTTTATCCAGGCGTGATTCGTGCTTAGACGTTATGTTGATTCCCTGGACTGTTAGGCGTAGTTTCACAATAAACTTACATGCTCATGTTGCAGGTTTTTTGCTGCGGACTGCACATACGTATAATGGACATAGCGAGATAAAATAAAATGTTGTACATAGGTGTTCCGTATTCAATTACAGTATTTATTTGTGCTACGAATTAATACACATAAAACTTACAGTGAACAAAAAAAAGCCTACATACGGTTTCAAAGGCCAAGACAAAAAGTAGATGATATGCTCTTTTCAGCGCTCCTCCCCCTACTGTTGACTCCCTTTTGAACAATTGTGTATATTATGCTCCTTGTTCCATGTCTCTAAACCAGCTAGAGAACGAGTTATTGGTATTTGGAAACTACTATGTAAATTGCACTTCGTTTAAAAAGTCGCACGGTAAATTGCACTTCGTTTAAAAAGTCAAGGGCCTTATGTGGCGCTGAACTAAATGTTAAATATGTAGGGTAACAAGTAAACGAAGACCTTTACAACGTAGTTCATATATCTAACCTCTTACAAAATGTCGAAGAATTTTCTAAATGCTACATTCCGGAACTTGAAAATTTCTGTTAAAATATATATGTTAACATCCGTTCTTTGCAACACAGGATCCGCCTAATCAAGAGAATTTAACCATGTTTTTTTTTTTTTTTTTTTTTTTTTTACCTTTAAATTCATGGGACCGTGAAATATTTCCGTTTAAAATAATTTTCCGTGTAATAAGGGACCTGTTGAAGGCAGTTTTTACTGTATTAAAAGCCTGTATTCAAAAACCTTAGGTTCTTGTTTAAAAGAAAATAAATCCACTTGAAATTACTTTTTGTATCCAATTATGTGTAAATCCTAGAATATTTTCTTCTAGCGTAACATTGTCCGTTTCAAATAGTAATAATTTACAATGTATAATATAAATACTTTACAATGGAATAAAGTGATTTGAGCGAGACATGGAGCATGAATGGAAAGAAGGTAAATTTATCGAAAACATAACAGAAGACTTAGTAGGAAAGTTACGTTTCGCGAGACCTGGGTGCGTATCAAAGCAACACAAGCTTATATTTAAATACTCTCATGAGCTCCTTAAAGGAAAACTTGGAAACTTATCTCAGAAAGTAACTGCTGTGACGAGTTTTAGATTTTGTAAAGCAAATATTTTAATTAATTTAGAGCTCATTGCCAAAGTATTGTTCATTCCTTCCCGAAATACATTTTTCAATGGTTTCTTTGCGATGAACTCTGTCGAATATAAAAAAAGCCACATCTGAGTTGTTTCATAGATGTATAAACTCCTTATTAGACTTGAAACTGCTATGAAAATATAAGAAGGATAAACAATTAAGTGCTGCTGAAGTTTCAGCTTTTGCTGTCGAAAAAAATAGAAATGTCCTCTTCTGAAATCAAGCTTACTTATTTTGAAAATATTATTTTTTTTAGCATACATTTTGCATAATATATTTTCTTCTTGAATTGTTAACGTCTCTCAACTTCAATCCATTGTTTCAGAAGATAACTTTTTAGAAGATTTTTCGGGCCCATTTAGTTGTAGTGTGGCATCTTTGTCCAATTTTTGTCTACCAAAGAAAAAATGTGCCATTCAAGTTAACAAAGGAGAGCCATTTCAAAATTTCAGCCACTTCGATCACCTGTACTGCGACATTTTCAAATTTGAATTTTACCAGCTCAGAATTTTGTCCCTTTTTGTCCACCCAAGAAAAAGAATTATCATTCAAATTAACAAAAGAGGGCCATTTCAAAATTTCGTCCAATTCGATCACCTGTAAGGCGACATCTCTAAATGCGAGTTTTAACTGGCTCAGAATTTTGTCCAATTTTTGTCCATTTTTGCCCACCCAAGAACAAATTTTGCACCATTCAAATTAACAGAGAGGGACATTTAAAAACTTGGGCACTTCTATCACCTGTAGTGCGACATCTTCAAATTTGAATTTTAACTAGCTTAGGAGTTTGCCCAATTCCTGTCCATTTTTGTCCACCTCAGAAAAAAATTGTAAATTCAAATAAACGAGGGAAGGTAATTTCAAAATTTCGCCACATCGATCACCTGTAGTGATGAGCAAATGCAAGACCAAGACCAAGACCCGGGTGGTCTTGGTCTTGGTCTTGGTCTTGCACATGCGGTCTTGGTCTTGGTCTTGCACTGGAACCCTCGGTCTTGGTCTTGGTCTTGGTCTTGCACACCTAGTCTTGGTCTTGGTCTTGGTCTTGCACACCCAGTCTTGGTCTTGCTTGCAAGAGTCTTGCAAGTTTTGCGTTTAAGAAATCTATGATTTTCATAAGTAAATTTTAGTCTGGATATAAGGGATAATAAATCCTACATTGCGTCAATAATGAGGGAAATACAATGTATGTTTCTAAATGTAATATATTTTACCTTCGTGCAAGTGTGATGATACTGTACAACATAGGCTATGACCTTTACTTTTTTTTTTTCAATGGGTGATCACGCTTCACTATTTATAAGATAAATCACAACATTTCGTATTATTTTTATATGTTTTAACAGATCCAATACTCCACTGGTTCCCAAACTGGGGAGGCTACCCCTGACAGTGAGACGCATGAAAGAAAACCAAGACAGCACAGATTACTGAAATACCATAAATTGCAAAATTATTTTTACACTATAAAGGCGTCAGATTTTTTTCTTTCCAACCACGATTAGCTCATCTTTGTATTGAATAAACTCCCAATTAAATATTGAAATTTCGTTTTACGGATTCTAATATGTACTGTATGGGGCAGAAACAAGGACATTACGCAAAAACGATTAAACAATTAGACTTTCGAAATGTGGGCATGGAGAAAAAAGGAGAGAATCAGCTGGGTTGAACGGAAAACGAATGCGAAGATTTTAGAGATAGTAGCAGTAGGGGAGAAAAGAAGAATTTTAGATGTAATTAAGAGGAGGACATTGCCTGAGGAGGAACTGTATTATAAGGGACGTGCTAGAGGGAGGGGACGAAGGAGATTGTAGTTGAAGAAAGATATTAAGACAGAAAATTGCTACGTTAAGACGAAGAGACTAGCTGAGGACCACAGTCATCGAAGCTTCTCAGCTGCAGCAAGTGACCTGCCAATAATGACAGAATAGCTATTATTATGACGATAATGTTTTGCTATATTGACCAAAAAAGAGAAAAAAAATTAAAATAATAATAATTAAACCTCTTAATATTTTAGAATATGAAATGAATTTGTGAGTTTTAGTCCCACGATTATGCCGGCTAGGCTAAAGGAGACGGTGATGGTGAAAATGGTGGAAAGAAGAAAGTGGGAGGAAACGGGAGAACCCCGAGGAAACCCACGCACACGGTGTTTGTCCACCACAAAGTTCATTTGGCGGGGGCTGGGATCGAATGCGGGACCCCAAACACCAGAGGTGAAAGCTCTACCACTGAGCCACCGCGGCCAAAATATTTTAGAATAATTTGAGTGAAAACTGAAAATGACTAAACTGTCTACGTCTTTTGTGTAAACTCAATTTATATAAATACTTTTGACCTACATTAGAAATACATAATAACGGCATCAAACTTCGTTATTTGAAATAAGTACGAAATCACTCTCAGTTGTGAATATAGATTATTTATTGTTGTATAATGTTATATCGTTGAATCCTAGATATGCCGTATACCTAAGGAGGCTATAAGTTATATTGATAAACAATTATTCAACGTATAAGCATCCACCTATGAAATCAAACTTGCGGTCACATGCGCTAAATTTTTGTCAATGTTATGAAAATGTTATTTCAATATTAATTTTATAAGTACACATTAAAAATTTCCAACGGATGCTTGAACCTCAGAGCCAAGGCCATACCCATGTAGTCGGCACCTATGGTGTATGGAATTGCCGATGTTCAATACTACATTTCTTTAGTTTTGGAAGAAGAACACCACTAATATGTTTTGAAATGAAATGAAATATCTACTTTAACGTCCCACGATTATTACACTGAGGCTAAGGGAAACAGTGATGATGAGAAATGGTGGAATGCAGAAAGTACGAGGAAACGGGAAAACCCACGCACAGGGTGTTTGTTCCCCAAAGAAGCTCACATAGTGCAAGCTGCGATCGAACCAGGGCCCCATGTACTAGAGGTGAATGCTCTGCCACTGAGCTACCGTGTCCATAACATGCTCTAGTTTATTTTTGCTTATCCACTTCTTATGGACACAACTATTCTTCGTATGATTTCCCAAAATCCAATCATGGACCGTCGTGAATGATCAAATGATGACCAAAGTAAATCAGACACTGAAGTTCTTATATCTTGTAACAATTCATAGAATTATGCTGTCGGTCGTCTCGTGAACAACCGATTCAAAAAACGACATAATGTAGCTATATGTTACAGGAGCAGATCGACTCACGTGCATTGCATAAACTACTGGGAACACATTCACTCCGGCGGTATTTTTACTGAAGCCAAGAAGTTCACGTGAAAGATGTAATGATTTTCCCCCTTCCTTTTTACATTCTATAAAAAATCAAGTAGTACCATACTTGTGCAAGACTCTTGCGCAAGAGTCTTGGTCTTGGTCTTGGTCTTGCAGGTATGGTCTTGGTCTTGGTCTTGGTCTTGCACCCCTTGGTCTTGGTCTTGGTCTTGCATCGGGATTCCTGGTCTTGGTCTTGGTCTTGGTCTTGGTCTTGCATGCAAGACTCTTGCAAAAACTGCAAGACCAAGACTCTTGCGCTCATCACTAATCACCTGTAGTACGACATCTTTAAATTCGAATTTTAACAAGCTTCAAATTTTGTTCAATTTTTGTGCATTCATGTACCACCAACAAAACATTGTGTACCATTAAAATAAACGAGGGAGGGTCATTTCAAAAATTGGCCACTTCGATTACCTGTAGTGCGATATCTTCAAATTCAAACTTTAATTAGCTCAGAATTCGTCCAATTTCTGTACATTTTTGTACAGTCACAAACATAAATAAATGGAGGTTTGAGTCATAAGAAATAATGGCTCCAACCTCCATTTATATATGTTCGTGACTGTACCATCAAAAAATTGTACTATTCAAATTAACAAAAGGAGGGCCATTTCAAAATTTTGGCCACTTCGATCACCAGGAGTGTGATATCTTTAAATTCGAATTCTAACTAGCTTAGAATTTTCCCTATTTTGTGTAGACTTTTGTACCACCAAGATAGTTGAAATTCAAATTTGAAACTGTCTCACTACAGGTGATGCAAGTGGTCAAATTTTTAAATGACCGTCCCTGGTTTATTTCAATAGTACAGAATTTATTCTTCGTGGTAAAAAAATATTCAAAAATTCGACACAATTCTGTGCGAATTAAAATTCGAATTTGAAGATGTCGTGGTACAGGTGATCAAAGTGGCCGAAATTTTGAAATGCCTGTCCCTCGTTTATTTGAATGGTACAAATTTTTTGAGGAGTGGACAGAAATGAACAAAAAATTGGACAAGATTCTGAGCTAGTTAAAATTCAAGTTTGAAGTTGTCACAGTACAGGTGATCAATGTGGACAAGTTTTGAAATGGCACTCCCTCCTTTATTTAAATGATATAATTTTTTTTTTCTTGGGTGGACAAAAATTGTACAAAATTCTAAGTTGCACTACAACTAAATGGACCAAAACTTTTCTTTTGGCATTCTTATACTGCCACACAATTTCAAACCCCCACACACATAACAGTAGGTACTTTAACTACTGAGGTGAGTGACGTGGAAATTTTGTTGCAGATGATTTGACATTATTTATATCTTCTTCCAAAAAGCTGACATTCATGCATCATTGCAGGGAGGATGATGAATCACTCACCCTTTTGTTATTCTCCTTTCACATAATCTTGGAAGATATTCTAAACTGACAACAATGAACCATTTAAAGATCTTGAGTCTATTTGTATTAGAAACTTGAAATTCCATTTATGAAGAAAGTTGTTGGACGTTAAAAATGATCAATTTGGTCGTTCCTTTAAATATGCATTTATATGCAGTAACGACATAAACATGCACTGACGTCCGAAATATGCAAATATATGCACTATTAAACTCTGCTATTTTACCCCAAAACAGCTGAAACGAATTTCCGTTTCAAGAGCATATCGGTATCACATCAGGAACAAAACATGCAAATATGCAAAAATCCGAAGTCTAGTAATGGGTAATAGACGCACGTTATTCTGTGCACTGATGGGAAGAAAATGAACACAAAAGGAAGTTGTTATTCAATTGCAATTTTTAATTTTGATTATGAAAGTTTTTTTGTGAATGACCATTATAGAATTGTTATATACAGTCTGTTTTTGAGCTGTAGTAGTGGTGAAAAAATGGTAAAGTTGAAATTGCTGCGACGTATTATACAAATATTCCGTTGACATAGTTCACAACTTGGTCACGTGTGCATTATATATTTTGGGATAAAAGGAATATTATTACTCATTGAGAAAAGTAACATTGATAATTTGTACGAATTACTGTAGTACAAAGTATTGCTAGTATTGCATCAGATAAAGTGAAAGTGATGTATTTTAATTCTCAAATGGGATCATCCCGAACTAGTTTATACAAGCTGCAGTGTACGTTCGATGAACAAAGGAGATTGTTGGTGAACAGTTTGATTTTGTAAGTCAAATTGTGGAGCTGAATAGGCTGAATGACATAAAGAAATACTGGCTATTATCCAAAATAACTTGACAATTAAATAATACAAATTTCCTCCCTTGAACAGAGGTTCGTAGTGGTATTATCTACAACTTGCCAATGGTAAATTCTGGCACAGATGAAGTATAGTGGAGCATGTTTTGTATAAGAGGACTAAATGCAGATAACCTTCGTATCGTACAGGTTTGCTAGTGCATGATTTACTGTCAACGTTGAGATAGTGGAACAGTTCCTACTTTGTGGTATCTCCCATTTAATATATTAGTTAATTATGAAGCTATCTTTTGATTGGAACATCGAAGTCCTTTCTGATTAAACAAATAACATACTAAGTAAACAAGAGTGTCGTATTGTTAAAAGGAAAGCTTTTCGTAGCCAACTATTTTAATAGTTTAGTAACTGCCTTTTTGATTACCGTATATTCATTGGTCATATTTAGTCATGTTCCTTTCTTTTCCTTTCATAATTTCCTGAATAGTTATGTACAAGAACGATAATCTTTGCATGTATATAGTTATTTTAGTTTTATTATGTAAATGTAATGTTTCGGGAGTAGCTCAACAGAATTCTCGAATTTGAACTGTACAAAGCATTTACAATCTCTTTTAACTAGCAACATTTTATTTTGTCATTATTTTATTTGGTGAAGTGAAATAGTACTGATAATTATTTCATTGTTGATCTTCACTAGAAGGAAAGAAAGAAGACAATAATATTATCAGTGTTCAACATTTCAAGTTTGTAATCTTAGTATTATTGTGAATATGTGGATTTTTTTCTCAAAGCAAAGACATTTACGACAAATAAATATGAAAGCAGTTGTAAAAGAAATCATATATTGCTTTTTGTGGACGACACTCGTAATTCTAGACTGAGAAGTATTTCATTGTAATTCTGCGTAATCTCAAAGAAGGTGAGTAAATATACTAGTCTTCTGAAAACATTAAACGTAAATTTATGTATGTTCATATCTATCTCTTGAAAAACAGTAGTTGCTTCAGACTAATAAACAGTTCAAATCAGAAGTTTATTTCTATAGTTGAATATCAAATATTTCTTGCTGTACTCCGTTCAAGGAATTTCATACTCGGCTAAACGAGCTTGAACTATTTTCTTCTGATTATCTGTAGATAAAATAGATACGTAGAGAGATTAGGAGCTACAGATTTTAATGGCGACGTAGCCAACCGGATTTTGTCTTGTATGATATAAATTGATCGGAAGTAAAAAAAAATAATAAATAAAAAAAGGGAGATCGAATATGTACATTGCGGTCCAAATCCGTAAGGTGAGCGTGAGAAAGTTGAGCTATTCTCTGTTTTGAGTAATTTTATTTCGGAGTAAAATCCATATTTCATTAGTTTAGCATAACTTTTAGTTTAGTTTAAAAAAATGTCAGACATAGAAGAAACGGTTGACCTAGTAGATGGTAAATTCTCATGTTGTGATAAATCTACAGGTGGAGCTGTAGTGTAGTAAGTGTAAATTTTGGAGGCACTTAAAATGTGAAGGGTTAGCAGCAAGTGCTTATCCTACGCTTACCGAACCTTCTGTAGTTTTTGTGTGTAAGGAATGTCGTCAGGCGTCAGTGTCTTCAGTGCTTAAAGATGCTGGAAGCGAAACTACTAATATAATGTTGATCCTAGAGAAATTAGCTAGTTTTGAGAATACTATGCAGGGAAGGTTAACTGATATGAATAAGAATATGCAAGGAAATTTAGATAGTTTGGATCAAAATATGAATCAAAGATTTAACGAGGTTACTAAAGAAAGTGCTGAACTTAAGGATCAGGTTAAACAGGTTGTTGGAGCAACTAAACAGGCATTAAGTGAAATAATATCAAAAGTAGATTCACTTAAGAATAAAACTGATGAGATGAATGTTAGTTTAAGAGAAGAGATAAATAATGTAGAGACTGATGTAGAACAAAGAATGTCAGGGTTGAATGGTCGATTCGTGGAGATAGAGAATGAAATTCATTTGTGTAAGAGTAGAGAGAATTCTCTTGTAAGTGAAGTTAAGTCAATTCGTTCCGAATTAAGTTCAGTCGTAGAAAGCATTCGGGAACAGAATTCGGTAGTTAAAGAAACTAATAAAAGAGAAATTTTAGCCAATTCTTCGGCTAATACTTACCTAGGAACCATACCGGTAACAGTTAGCTGTTGTTCCGTAGTTACTAGTAGCGTGGTTACTACTATAGCTGGGACATCGGTTTCCAATCAATCAATATCTTTCCCATTTCCCAGTAATTTGTCTTATAATTCGAACTTTTCGGTCAATAAAACCAGTAATACAGGTCTTACGTTCAGTAGCACAAGCAAACCTATTGTTAGTTTTGATGATGCCGCTCACAGTGAGTTTTTGCCTGTATGTAAGCACTCATCACCTATTTCTTTGAATAATTTAATTAATGGACAGCCGCAATTCCAAAGTTCGATCAGACCATTTGAAATGGTAGAAACAGAAAGTCCTTTAGGGCAAAATCACAATGTCAGCCACACAAATGTTGGTAAAGCATTGAAGCTTTCTGATTTGCCTAATTTTCCTGAATTTACAGGTCAAATTTTAAACTATAGTGCCAAAAAGTTCTTGAAAGAAATGGAACAGGATTTTGAAATATCAAGAAAAAATGAAACAGATAAGCTAATAATTGTTGAAAAGAGACTTCGTGAGTCTGCTTTAGCTTGGTTTAATAGCGTGAAATTGCAGATACAAAGTTATCAAGATTTTCGCATCCTGTTTCTCAAGCAGTATACCAATCCTCGAATCATTAGAGCTCAGTTGAAGCACTTACAGTCTTTCAGATACAACAGTACGGAATATTCATCCATAGCAGACTTTGTGTGGTCGTTATATTACCAATATTCCAACTTAATAGAAAACCCGGACGAGGAAGAAGTTGCAAATCTTTGTTTAGACGCTATTACTTCCTCGTATGCTAAATATCTAAGATTACTACATTGTCGTACAGTAGGAAAATTAGTAGAGTGCATTACTGAAATGGAATTAGATTCGAATGTTCTTGAAGAAAAGAGTAAGTTGGGAATAGAGTTGAGTTACGGTTTTGGTAAAACACATAAGGTAAATTACGAAAGAGATAATAAAAGGAAATTTAATGTAAGGAATGTACAATTTGAGTCTAGTAGAAAGCAGGATAGGAGTGATAACAATAATGAAATGAATAATGGTACTATTGATAAACAAGTGATTAATTATCCAGATAAACATGCTAATACTGTTGCTGACAAGAAAATTTTCAGTCAGAGTAGTACGGCTAGGCAAGGAAAATGTAACTGTAATTGTGAATACCATATTCAGAAGAAAAATTGGTATTTTAAGAAAAATCGTCGTTCGTATTATAATACCAATACAGAGAAAAATAATCAAGAAATAAGTGATCAGATTAATAACACTGAACCAACTGAATGCTGAAGACGATTCAGGTAATATTACAAACCACGGTCGAAGTTACCCATCTGCGCCAGTAAGGGCTAGTAATGAAGGAAACTTCTCACGCAGTCATCATTCAGGCCGCTGATTGGCTGCAGTGAAGTAACAGGAGTAAGTCGGTCTGTTTTGGTGAATAGTTCAAGTATAGTTGATGATAATCTTTTAGGTGTTAAGGAAACTATTTCAGTTAATCCCACTAATGAGAATTTGGAATTTCGGTCTAATAGCAAGCAATTTGATAGGCCAGTAGCCATACAAGTAAGGTTCGTGGTAGAAGAAGATTTGCCTAATACCTGCGATTTAAATTCTGTTACCTATAGGTCCCCGACTATAGGAGGTTGCATTGCAGGCATGGAACTGAAATGTACTATAGATTCAGGCAGTGAGATAAACTTGTTAAACTACGAAGTGTGGTTAAAAATTAAAGATAAATTTCCTTCGGCAAAGCTTTTGCCTGCTACTAATATTTCACTTTCAGGTTTTGTTGGTCCTACTAACTATTGTGTAAAGGGAATGCAGATATTACATTTAAACATTAATGGAACATTGTTTGAAGTGCTTGTATATGTAATTAAAAATTTAAAAACTGACATGCTTTTAGGTATGCCTTTCTTTCAGGAATACAAGGCTATTTTAAATTTAAGAGAGAATATTTTAGAAGTTGAAGATAAGCATGGTTGTCAAGTAAAAATAAATTTATCTCAGGTTAATGTTTGCCTTGCAGGTTTGCAAATTAATAGCTCTTCAGCTGATATTGATGAAAAATATTTAATTTCTGAGACAGAAATTCATGACTGTAAATGCTAGGTCAGATTTGGATCCTGATGTCAGAGAACGTCTACTGAAGCTGTTATTAACATATCGAACTTTGTTTTCAGAGAAACCTCGTCTACTCAATGTTTCTCCGTACAAGACCCAGTTGAGTGACGACAAACCTGTAGTAGGAAAAATTTACACAGTGCCGTGTAGCATGAGAAAAGAATTAGAGGCTCATATCCAGAAGTGGTTGGATTGGGGCATAATAGTAGAGATGCCAAGTCCTTACCGAAACTCAATGCACTGCGTAAAGAAACCGAATGGTGGTGTACGTAAAGAAACCAAATAGAAAGGAATGCAGAGACATTATTAAATACTTGCAGGTTTGGTAGTAAATGCAGAAAAGAAACTAAATAGATGGAAGATTTCTGGGGTCGTAATACTGCAAATTATATATGCGTCAAAGTATCAAATAATATTTTCGATAAAGTGGACACTCAAGTATCTAGAATCAATATTAACAAACCAAAATCATACCAAGAAGAAATTAAATGTCTACTTAAAGCAGAGAATTCGTGTTATTATTCAGTTCAAAATCTTTTGTCGTTGCGAATCCTGTCGAGGAATTTGAAGCGCAAAATATATAGAACGATAATCTTTACATTGATGTGAAACATAAACAGAAAGTATTTGAGAATAAAATCCTATGGCGAATATTCGGATCCCAGAGGGGATGGCGGAAACTTCATAACGAGGGAGTGCTTAATTTACACATTTACCAAACATTGTTCGAGTCATGAAATCTAGGAGACTCAGATGGGCAGGTCGTATAGCGAGAATGAAAGAAAATATGAATTCTTTCAAAGTTTTGACTGAAAATCCAATCGGAAAATGGCCATTAGGAAGACCTAGACGCGGATGGGAGGACAACATTAAGAGGGATCTCGCAGAAATAGTTTTTGAAAAAGACGAAATTCTTTGGGTCCATTTCGAATATGTTATTATTCCCCTTGCTTACCTTCATTTTTAATATTCCCGCGCAAACAGCAGCTTGCGTGTCTCTTCACTCCTCTCATTTTCATACCTTTATTCTCATCATCGTTATTAATTCGATTGGGTAGAAAACCGTGATTGAGTAAGCAAACTCATCACCATCACAACGCCGAACACGTATTTCAGACTTTGACCGTTTCCGATTTTGAAAATGCTCCTCCATACAATCAATCGACAACTTGTATATCATATCGTTATTAACATATCGTATATAATAAATTTCTTTAAGTAATAAGTAAAACTTGTAGAGACCCTTGTTGAACATTTTGGGTTGCGAGCGGAGTGACCAAGAAAATTTTTAGCAAATGTATTTCTTTGCAAACCGACTACAATACTGATTTAATAGGGGCGCCAGTTCTTTTACGAGGCGCCGCGTCGTTTACTCTTTTCCGACACCTTTTCTTTCTTCTTGCTCATTTGGCGCCCCCTTGCTATCATCGTCTCGGGCAACCGCCCCGATCGCCACCTGGCTACGTCTCTCTCTCTCTCTCTTTCTATATATATATATATATATATATATATATATATATAGTAGCAATTTCTAATACGCTACACTATTTTTATTATATATATAGTAAATACTGTTGTTGTGAAATAAATTATTAGACCCTACTGTTTAAAAAAAGGGCAGAGAAAGAAATTGAGTAGTTTTTTTTTTTAAAGGATTGCAATATGTAGGAAGGAATTCGTTTTTGTTTTTCTCTCTTTTGCTCACATTTCTTGTAAAAGCTTGAAGTTGCAAGCGAAACACCTTTTCTTTTCGTTAGTTGTGTGTTCGAATGACATAGCACGAGAAGACGGGAATGTGTGAGGGACACGCCCCCTTTTCTGGCTTCGGTTGCCTCGTGTTAGCTATGCCTCGTCAACGGAACCAGTGGAAGAGTTTGTATATATAATATACTTACGAAGCTAGCTCTCAAATGGCCTGAAAAATATAGTTGTATATTTAAGAATGTACAGCCCGGGCCCGAAGTGACATCTGTTTTGTAGTCCCGAGTCCGGCCCGCGGGCCAAGTCCTTCTTAAGCCCGAGCCCGTGCAGACCTCTACTCTAAGCACACTCTAACGCATGATGGGGATTGCCCAAGACGCTAGTACAATATTTAAAAATAATTTCAGAAACACTGTGAACTTTTCCTTAACGAACACCATGTTTCTTCTTTATAATCGGAAAGGGATGTTATGTTAGGCAAAGAAACACAATACAATTTTACTGGTCTTAACAAGATCTTTTTGTGTTGATGCACATCAAGGAGAATCAAGTAGTATATCATTTAAAAGCATTGCTAAAAGATAGAAGATTGTAAGAGACTCGAGTCTCTATGCAAAACTTGTGCAAAATAGCCAGCGTTCAAGATTGTAATAAATCCTTCATTGAAAACTCCGTGGCCACCTCTAGAAATGTGAAACTTTGAAACCGATATAAGAAGAGGTGGTGGGGAGCCGCAGTGGCTCAGTGGTCAGTTCAGCGCTCGCAACGAGGCGAGTAACATCGTCTCTGCCGTCGCTCTAGTTTCGAGTGTTTGTTTACATCGCTATTTTTTTTTGTGAGAACTTGAAGTTTCAGTGTGACTTATTTTCAGTTTAACCGTTCTAACTTTATAAGCATTTTCAGTGCATATTTATTTTGTTCATAGTTTGGTGACGTTTATCGTCGAATTACTGCCATGAGTTGCATACGAGCTAATACATTGCGTATCAACTTTGTTACAGTGAGTCAAAAGCCCACGTCTATTGCTGTTCATGAATGGATACGTAAGGTATTTAAGTTAACCATTGATCAGGTGTTGTCCATTGAAATGGACTTTCTACGTAAGAACTTATATCTGAAATTAATTAACAAAGTGTTATGTGAACAAATCCTAGCTAGTACTAATGGAGTAGTGACCTACTCAGATAATAATGAGGAACATGTGTTGCCTATTGATTTGGCGGATAATTCTGTGGTGATAGTCAAGGTGTCCTTATGCCCCATGGAACTTAGTGACATGCAATTAACGCGTGTGCTCTCCCAATATGGCGATGTTACTAGTATTGTCGACGAACAATATTCAAAGGAACATGTTTATGCTACCCGAACGGGTCGTAAGCTTGTTAAAATGACTATTAAACGAAACATTCCTTCGTTTATCACGGTCTGTGGTTTACGTTTGTTTACCAGCTTTCCTGGTCAAATTCAAACTTGCGCCATCTGCAACTCCCCCGACCATTTTGTTCAGGGATGTCCTAAGAAGAGGAATTCACGTCTTACTGTGCCATCTTCATCAACCAGTTCCGTTTCTCCCATTGTGCGAATACCTCATAATTTACCAGTGGATCCATCAGCTCCTGATACAGGTAGTTACAGTGTTTTTCCCGTGCTTCGTAAGAATGTTCTGGAATCACCTTCTTCAAATCCACCGAACGAATCAGACAACCAGCCTGCAGATCCCCCCATTCACTCCGAATCGGCTCCTGCAGAACCTGTACCATCTAATACCATGGAAGTAGAAGAAACTCAGGATACTAAAATTATTCCAGCACCCATAACACCCAGCACCGCACCAGCTGTTTCAACAGTCGTCACATCAGTTTCTACGGTAAGTGATACTGGTTTAGTCGAAGAGACTTGTTCCGTCACTCAGACCGTACCTTTAGCTGTTCCACCAGAATTCACTCTCAACTTAACATCACGCTCTCGCGGTAGTGACTCCACAAGTGACTCAGATACAGAAATTACTCATAGTGATAAACGCAAACTCAGTAAAGAAAAAGTACTCAGTAGTGTATGTAGTAAGGACTTGCGTCCTATACACGATCTTTCTATCATTCATGCACGCCAAACGCGAGCTTCCACAAAAAAGTTGAAATCAGTGGTTAATTCCGAAAAAGGGGGTACCTAAAATTGTAGTGGCATCATAATACTGCATTGTGGTACTTTTCTTTATTCTTTCTGCAGTGATATTACCTACTATTTATCATGTGTTGTAACGCTCGCTTATATTTCTTGTCTCTCCTCGTTTTTATGTTTACGTTCCGTTTAGCGACTGTTAATCTCAATAAGTTCACTTCTTTAGTTAAGCACCATGCCCTAAGTGACTTTATACACCAAGAAGAAATCGATGTTTTGTTCGCTCAGGAAGTCGCAGTCCCGGAATTCCATTACCTACCGAATCATTCTCATGTTACCAGTGTTAGTGAAACAGCTTCAGGAACCGCCATTATTTACCGCAGTGATCTCAATTTTTTGGCACCTTTACAACATCCCAGTGAGCGTATTACCACCGGAGATTTACAAAATATTCGTTTGTGCAGTGTCTATGCTAAATCTGGTTCTTCGTATAAAAGAGAACGAAATAATTTCTTTGCTACTGAACTCCCCCCGGCTTTGTATAATGGTCAGTCCCCATGCATTCTTGCCGGGGATTATAACTGCACACTTTCTCCCCTCGATGCTTATCCTCATTTCAGTGATTCGTCTGCTCTCCGTCAACTAATAACAACTTATGACTTAGTGGATGTGTGGCGCCATTTTCATCCTAATGAACCAGGACATACATTCTTCACGTCTGGATCGTCTTCCTCTCGATTGGACAGATTCTATATCAGTAAATCTCTTCTTCATGGGGTTCGAGATGTACAAATTACACCCATCTGCTTTAGTGACCACCTGGCAGTTATAATGACCATTGATCTACCCGTCTCAAAATTTTTAAAACGAAGCGGCTTGTGGTATTTTAATACCTCCATCCTACAGGGACCTGACTACATCCATCTTATTCACCAAGAATGGGCAGATCTTTTACACCGTCATCAATATTACAAAGGATCCCTTATGCATTTCTGGGAACAGAGAGTCAAACCGAAGTTTCGAGTGATTACTCAACAATATTGTCGGAATCGAAATGCTTCATATTGTACTCAGTATCAATATTACACCACTCTCTTAAGAGACTACATGAAAGAACAACTTCAAGGTAGCAATTTTCGACCTCAAATTCAAGAAATTAAAGCCCACCTATAAGCCATGCACAAACGCCACATCCAAGGTTTCACAACTCGCAGTAAAATACATCAATATGACGACTTAGAAACTCCCGGAGTTGTACAAATCAACAAAGAACTCATGCGTGGAAAGCAGAAATTTATATCTCAGCTTAAAGATGCCACCGGTCACGTGTATGTAGGTGAGCAAGTAATACATTGTGTCACAAATCATTATAAACAGCTGTATGCTAAGCCTACTTCCTTCTGTGACAGTCCCGAACTTCTCAACTATCTTCCTACAGTCTTACAGAAACAGGATCAAGAATATCTATCTAGTCCATTTACAGTAGAAGAGGTTAAATCAGCCATTGCTTCCGGCCGTCGAGGAAAATCTACGGGGATTGATTCCCTACCTCTAGAATTCTATATAACCTTTATAGATATTTTAGCACCCTTTCTTACGAACCTTTTCAATGAATATAGGCAGACTCTAGTTCTAGGTGAATCTCTTCGCACAGGTGTTACAGTTTTAGTACCTAAACATTCTCGCACTTCCAGTGTTAATGATTTAAGACCTATTTCCCTTCTGTGTACGGATTTAAAAATTTTAACACGCTGTCTTACTGCACGAATAAAAGTGTTTAGTGACAAACTGCTAAGTGCACATCAATATGGAATAGGCCAACAGAACCCGATCTATAAGGCTTTATCAAATCTTAGAGATTTCATTTCCTACCACGAATCAACTGCTCCTTCACCCGTTGCTGTTTTAGCCACGGATTATTCTCAAGCTTTTGATAGGATTAACCATGACTACTTATTCAAAGTCCTTGAGAAATATGGTTTTGGGTCCTCCTTTATTTCTCTTGTACGAGGAATTTATACGCATAGATTGTCAAAAATTAAAGTTAATGGTGGCTTAAGTAACCCAATAAACATTAATAATGGTATTTTGCAAGGTGACCCAATGTCAAGTTTATTATTCAGTTTGTCCCTTGCACCACTTATATACGCGACTGAACGTTTACTCCCTGGTGTGTCTGTCTACAATACCAAACTAACTGTACAAAGTTATATAGATGATTCCCATTATTGTTTACAAAATCCGGCCGACATGAATTGCCTACAACGGTTATTAACCTTATATCAACAGGCTTCTGGAGCGCAACTCAATCACAGAAAAACAAAAATATTATGTATTCATCCAGAATACAATGCTTCATATAGCAACTACGAGGGCTATCCAGAAAGTAGATTACGTTTTCGTCTGTGTCCGCTAGGGGCGGGGCTAGCGCGGCCATCTTGGGGTCAGAGCGTTGCGCAGCTCAGTCGGCATCTAGCCGTGCTAGTGAGAGGTTCGTGCTGTGCTCCGTTAAGATACTGTGACGGTTTGAAATGTCTGCGTTAATTGAAAATCCCGCGAGCTGCGAGGTGCGTGCAGTAATAAGGTTTCTGACAGCAAAAAACTGTAAACCGATAGAAATCTATCGGCAGCTGTGTGAAGTGTATGGGGACAACATTATCACTGAAGGTGGAGTGCGACAGTGGGTCATAAGATTTAAAAATGGCCGAACCAATGTTCACGACGAAGATCGAAGTGGGAGACCCAGCAAAGTGACTGCCGAACTTGTCGAAAAAGTCGATGTTAAAGTCCGTGAAAATCGAAAGTTCACAATAACGGAACTTTCTTTGAGTTTTCCACAAATTTCGCGAAGTTTGTTGCACGAAATCATCAGCGAAAAGCTTGGTTACCACAAGTTTTGTGCAAGATGGATTCCAAAAATCTTGACAGAGAACCACAAAAATCAGCGAATGGCTGCAGCGTTGCACTTTTTGGACGCCTACAATAAGGATGGTGACTCTTTACTCGATCGCATCGTTACTGGTGACGAAACATGGGTGAAACACGTGAACTGTGAAACGAAATTGCAATCAATGCAGTGGGGGCACACAGGTTCTCCCCAAAAACCCAAGAAATGCATGCAAACAATGTCGGCAAGGAAGATGATGGCGACTGTTTTTTGGGACAGAAAAGGTGTGATTTTGGTGGACTTCCTGGAAAGAGGCACTACAATAAACGCTCAAAGGTAATGCCAAACTCTGCAAAACCTCAGAAGAGCAATTCAAAACAAGCGCAGAGGAATGTTGAGCTCTAAGATCTTGTTGATTCACGACAACGCCCGGCCCCACACGGCAAATGTCACGCGTGAAGTTCTTGAATCTTTTCAGTGGGAGTTGTTTCCTCATCCGCCGTACAGTCCCGACCTGGCACCGAGCGACTTCCACCTATTCCCAGCAATGAAGAAGTGGCTGGCTATGCACCGTTTTGATGACGACGAACAGCTGCAAGAAGAGGTAACGAAGTGGTTGAAGTCGCAGGCGGCCGAATTTTTCGACGAAGGAATTTCCAAGCTCGTACATCGCTACGATAAATGCCTTAATTTGAATGGTGACTATGTCGAAAAGTAGTATTTGTGTGTGGCTTTCATCTGTATATAATAAAATTTGTTTCCTATACTTTGTTGATTTTTTATTCCAAAATGTAATCTACTTTCTGGATAGCCCTCGTACTATGATACGGTTCAAAGTGTCAAAATACTTGGTGTATGGTGGTACAATAATATCAATCAAACAGTAGAACAGTCATATACTCTTACAGCAAATAAAATCCGAAGTCTTCTTATAACTCATAGACAGCGAAACATGAACATTTTTAGTAGAAACTTATTTCTCAAAACGTCTGTTTTTAGTATTTTCAGCCACATTGCACAGATTTTACCAATGCCAGTTAAAATATCTAACCAGTTAACCAGTCACGCTTTGTTTTTCTTATGGCATTCCAAAATCTTACGCGTGGCTAAGAATCAACTCTACCTCCCCTCACGTGAAGGAGGCATAGGCTTTTTGCACATAGAAGCACAGGCACGTGCCCTTCTTATGCACAGAAGTTGTAAGCTGGTCTGTGAACACGAGACTTCGATTACGGCTGCTGTTATCAATGTCTGCTTCCACTGTTTAGACCTTCAGGCGCCAGTACACGTGTTTCCTTGGAGCTACAAATTTCCTCATTTACGTGATGTCATACTTGATATGATATACGCCTTGATAGCAAAAGATCCAATTGAAACTGGTTCGGTCAACAACCTTTACTGGCGCTATGTTCGCTTGTGGGTTACTAGTATACCGACTGTTGTCTTAAAGCACCCGCATAAAAATTGGAATGCTATATGGAAAAACATCAACGCTTCCTTTCTCACCCACCACCAACGTACAACCTGGTATTTCATAGTCAATAATGTATACGAAACATTGGAAAAACTTCACAATATAGGTATTGTCAATAGTAATATATGCCCATACTGCAACAATCTTGATACACTAGCACATAAGTTTCATGCCTGTTCCAACGTACCAATCATTTGGACGTATTTTTGTATTTTAATTAGCAAAATTTGTCGTCTTTCACCTCATAGCTTTACTGTAACAGAACTTATTTTGTGGCCTGCTTTTAATTATTTTCCGACATTTAAAAACAATGCTGTTATCTGGATAACTATACAGACAATTATGTTTCTTGTGCATACTAATCGGCCTTATCATATAGAATTATACAAGCAATATTTGCAATATCAGGCCAGCCTTCTCTCACCTGCACGAAAAAGGAAATTTTTTGCTAACTATTTAACTGTTCTTACAGAGTCTTTGTCCATGTATGTAATGTTATAAAAAAAAAAAAAAAAGATGACAAATCCGTAATACACTTTTATCACATCAGCTCATGATAATGTAGGAATAAATCGTGGTAAATCTACTAATAATAATGTAACCTGCCTGCCCCGTGCAGACACCTATGTATATTTGCATTGTCTTTGTTCATTATGTCAGTTTTTTTTCTTTTCTTCTTTTCGTTTTTTTTATTTTACCATATTTTTTTTACAAATGTATTAATTCACTTTTTTTTTTAATTTTTAATATGTTCATGTACTTTGTTTGTTCTTCTCAATAAAGAAGGTTAAAAAAAAGTGGTAGAGCGTTCACCTCTTGTGTGTGGGGTTCCGAGTTCGATCCCAGCTTCCGCCAAGTGAACTTTGTGGTGTACAAACGCCGTGTGCGTGGGTTTTCTCGGAGTTCTCCCGTTTCCTCCCACTTTCTTCATTCCACCATTTTTCATTCATTACTCATCATCACCGTCTCCTTTAGCCTAACCGGCATAACCGTGGGACGTAAAACTCAAAGATTTCATTTCATTTTTTTGAATATCCATATTACTTGTTCTTTTTATGAATCTATTATAAATTGCACTCATGCGCCATTTTGGTGGCTTTGGATATTGCCCGTACCTATCTACAATAAAAGAAACTATAGTTTTCTAAGAGTGTCTATTTCGTACGTTCATTTGAAAGCTCAAAAGTAGTTCGCTGCAGTTTAGTTTACTATTACGTGTTTTATACAAGAATACCATGTCACGAAATGCATTTCCTTCATTAAAGGTTAATGCTTAAAAGTTCCATTTAGTGAATAACAGTTTTCCGTTCTTGGAATTTTTTATTTGCATGTAAAAAACATACCTCTGAAATTTAGATTTGATTTTTTTATATTTTTGTGAATTAGTCATGGATATAGGAATAGATACAGATAGATATATGTATAGGTATATAAATGTTTATTTTATGCTGCATACCATGTAATTTGTGTTTACACAAATTAAAGTCTGAAGCAGGAATATTTTAAATAAAATTGTGCTAAATCTTAAAAAATGCAAAGTAGTATCATACACCAGGAAAATGAAGCATGTATGCAATGTGTATACTATTAGTTAACCCTTAACCCACGACGTGGAGTCCAACGGACTCCGCGAGTAATGTAATACTATTATGCCCTTTTATTTATTGAGTAGCGCCACGCCCTTCTGAGTACCTTCTAGTCAGTTGAGTTTGATCGCATCTCTGTGGCAGGCGTGCTGAAAATTCATTTCAGTGCTGGTCGAGCGTTTACGCGGAGTCCGTGGGACTCTATATCGGAGTTTATGTAACATTTCTGTGTTATATCTTATTTACTGTTTCCAGCTGATAAGGTGGACTTAAATTATGATATTTGTCGAAATTGAATTAATACTTAGAAAATGTCTCTGCCGTCTACAATTAACGCTTCTGAACCAAAATTTGCAGAGAAAGTCACAGGAATAATGAACGATATGGGTAGGGATTTGTCTCATGTATTGTTTTCGGAGGTGGATGATGAAAAGGCTATGTCAAAGTGACCATGAAAGCAGGTCAAAGATAGCACAAAATACAAAAATGAAATCTTTAAGTTTTACGTCCCACGCTTATGCCGGTTAGGCTAAAGGAGACGGTGATAATGAGAGATGAGTGAAATGAAGAAAGTGGGAGGAAACGGGAGAACCCCGAGAAAACCCACGAGCACGGTGTTTGTTCACCACAAAGTTCACTTGGCGGGGACTGGGATCGAACGCGGGACCCCAAGCACCAGAGGTGAACGCTCTACCACTGAGCCACCGCGACCCCCAGCACAAAATACAGTGACAGTTCAACCTGATAAAGCTAAATGTGCTACGAGTGAATTTTATTACGGACGAAAAGGCAAGGAGTAGAGTGCAGGAACATTGGTGATATTCGTGCCCTGCAGGTTTATAAACTATTGTGTTTGTTAAAGATGCGGTGATTTCAGTGTATTCTGATATCCTTTTCTAACAACAACAACAAAAAACAGCATTTTGTGTTAGAAACAATAAATAAACTTTGCAGCTATGAAAAATGCGAACAATGTAATATGGTCATGTTGTTAGCCTAATTGATTTATTGATGCAGTGTATATCCTTTGTTTTTTAACTCAAGTATGTAATAATACATTATATATCCATAAAGCATTAAGAAATAAGCAAAGGAAGTGAAATTTTAAAAACAGTAATTTTTACATAGGCAAATATATAGATTATATTTCGGAGTCCGTGGGACTCCACGTCGGGGTTTACGTGAAAAATTCTGGTGTCGAGAGTTAAGGGTTAAACGCCAATTGAGAGAGTGGATTATGGTACTCATCTTCCCGGAGTCACTCTGCTGTCAAACCTATCATTCGATATTCATGTCAACAGAATAGTTGGTGAGGCCTTTAGGTACCTTGGCTTTGTGATGAGATTAGGAAGCGATTTTTCTAACACTAATGTCTTGAAATGATTAAACACTGCCTATGTATAGTATAAGGTAGAATATACAGCGGCAATATGGGGTTCTAATAGTAAGAAATATATAAACAAAATCGGAAACATTCAAAATAAATTTGAGCGCTTTTTGACATATAAAGTAACAGGAATATATCCAAAATTTGAGACCTACAAAGATCTTCGAAACAAATATTTATTACGGTAACTTGAAAGCAGGAGAACTCATTTCATGTTATCTTTCTTACATAAAATAATAGCTACATAGTGCAATAGATTCTGAATATTTGTTATCAGAAATCAAATTTTACGTCCTACATAAAGCAACGAGACCCCATAATGGCATATTCCATCTCCCAGCGCTATGGACTAATGCATTGCATGTATAGCATTTCAGAAAAAAATGTGTTTATTGTATAATAAGATGTCACAGGGGTACCGAGAGAAATACTTTTTTTTTAGTTATAAACAAAATTTTGATTCTATAAAATTAGCTGTATATCTTGCTATGTGTATTTTAACATATAAAACAAATATTTTCTATTATATTATTGTTTTTTTTTTATATTTTAAAGTGCATTACCATACAATGATGGAAAACTGTAATTAGGCATTTGCCTGTTGTTTTTCCGAAATAAATAAATAAATAAAATTGTATTTTTCCCGACTAGGCTTGATGACAACAATTTACCTTACAACATGACTTTTGAAACCAAAAGATTACAGAAAATAATTTCACAGTTAATTGCCAAGTCTCAGTTCCGGTAATTTATGATAACTAGTTACACTCTCATCCTGTTACATATGAAGTTTTCACAAAAGCAGCAAAATCATATTTTCGCGGACTGCTTTTTCGCAGTTACTGTGTTTCAGAATTCGAAAAGATAAACTGTTGACTTCATTCGTTCAATGGTTATGCTTTTCTCTTTTCAATACTAGTGAACATGTATCTTCACAAATATCGACCAATAAATTACAAGTAATCAAAATGTAGGCATATGGCTGTCTAAAACCGTAAGATAGTATCTTTGTAATAACGGTTTCTTTGTTAGTAACTCTTTGAATTTCCTAATTTGAAAACGCAATTACTAAGATCAATATCGTTTTCATTTTGTGTGAGAGTGTTTCTTAGCCCTATGTATGCCCTTTACATACGCATACAGACAAATTTTCTAACAATCACATACATGAAAATATAACAACTAACTTTTATACAGCATACTTACTGTGGTTCTCCGTAAGTATTATTCTTTATTATGAATGTATTATTGATAACTATATTTCATTATTTCAAATATAGTGTATGAATAAATTATTCTGATGTGAACCGAAATAGTATCCTTTCTTGTAACTATATTAGACTTGAATAACGTTCTAGCTATAACGAGTTTTCCGATTGTATATGGTGTGTGTTGTTAGAGATGTACGAATAAAATAAGTTAAAATATATTTGAAATAACGTCAAATTCATTTATTCAGTTAATGTGTTTGGAAAAAGTAGGTTCCTGAGCTCAAAAGTGTTATTGATTACAACATTTTCTTCCAGTTTTATGGATAAATAAACGACCCGCTCGGGAGAGTAATACTCCTGGAAGTACGTTTTTTCGTGCGCTACTCTAGCCAGCTGTTTTACGCGCTATCCTAGTCAGTTGTTTTAAGTTGGTCACAAAATCTGTATCATTTAGTACAAGGGGAACAAAACGAGCCTTATATCATGGAGTAGAAGGGCAACAAAACGAGCCCTGCGGGGCTTCTAACCCGTTAAAACTACTACTACTACTTATTTGCACAAAAGTAAGTAAATCACATTTTTTAGTATTATTTTCGTATTATTTTAATTTAAAAAGTGTTATAAAAATGTAAAAAAAAAAACTTTCCTCGGGCCAGGTTTGAACTCACGCCAAAAGAGATTTTCGTTACTAGCATAGCGCTAGTCCACTCGACCACGAGGACCGACAATAACAATCGTCTGAATTTTGCTATTTGAATACGACGTGGGGAGACATAGATAACTCCAACCAATCAGAACTGTGTTTTTCGTTCCTACTTCCGGGAGCATTACTCTCCTGAGCTAGTCATATAAATAACGCCAATATGAATGGACATGGATATTATTGAATGTAATTCAGTAAAATTCTAGTTGATAATGGGTTTTAGATTTTCTAACGTAATTTCGTTATAACATATTATTAAGGTAAATAATACACTGCTTGAGAATTGCAAGGAAACAAACACATGCTATCTCGTAACTTTTGGGAATATAATCCAGGGACAGGTTGAGCACAATGGTTCAGTTGTTATAGCACTCACCTCTGGTGAAAAGAATCACTAGTTCAAGTTGTTTGTAGTCAAACTGAGTTTATGGTGAAAAGCATTGTGTCTGTGGGTTTTCTTTGGATTCCTAATTTTCTGTGACATTCCCGTTCTACCAACTTCTTTATATAATTATTCAGTGACATTAATCATTCGTTTTCATTAGTCTAAATGGCACAATCGTGGAACTTAAAAGATTTCATTTCATTTCTTTATTCGGGTCAAGTTTTATTACTACCAATCAAGAAGAATAATTTGATATCATTAAGTTATTTCGAAAAAGAAGGCAAAGGAAAGATAATAATATTGATGATTAGCTAAAGAGCTACCTTGTACTTCCGCTATGTGATAGCCAGGAAGATGCATTATAATGGTAACAAGCACATAAAAATGATGTTCCAGTACTAAGTTCAATGGTCACAGCGTAACACCTACAACAGTTCCCGCTGAGAGGTTGTTCGCTTAATTTGGATTTCTGATGAGGAAACACAGAAAACATAGGCTCAGTTATGAGTCATTTGTGCATAAATTCTTGATTATAAGCTTGGATAAAATTTGAAAGCATCTTATGCTAAGGTAAATATTACCGATTGTTTCTTTACTTCCATACTTTTACTGGTGAGATTCTTCCACAGACAGGTGTGCATTGCATCATTTTATACTACACATACTTTAACACAATTTTCTCAAAGTCAAGTTATCCAAGTTCACTAAACCTCACAATTTTAATTAGAAATTATAAATTTATTAGGGTCTGTGGTTCGATCCCAGCTTGCGCCAAGTGGATTTTTTGGTAGACACTTTATACGTGAGTGTCCTCGGTGCTCTCCCGTTTCCACTCACTTTTTTCATTCCACCATTTCATTCAAATCTCATCATAACCGTCTTCTTTAGCTTAGCCGACATAATCGTGGGATGTAAAACTCAAATATTTCTCACAATTTTAACTTCCCTCATTAACGGACACTTTTGTACCTCCTGTTGTCACATGAGACTAAACTAATTTTTCACTGAACATTAACTTGTGGAGATATTATGTCCAAGGATTGTACTAATGTTTCTTTTGTTGTTGTTGTTAAGCCCTCCACTCGCCCCCTGCCTTGGCACCTTACTTCACGATTTATTGGCAAACTCTTCTGTCTCTTCTTAAGTTTACTCTCTTTACTAGACTTTCCTTTGCTTTGCTCTTTCTCTTTTTACTTGTTCTTTTAAGGGCCTTAACAGTTATAGTTGGATTCTGTTTGATTTCATTATTTGGTTTCATTTTGATATTTTAGTATGTATAACAAAATCAAGACCCGATTTTTTACTTTTAAAATTATTTTTTAGCAATTTGATTATATTAAGATAAAACGAAGGGTGTAAGAGGGTTAAAGGGGGAGTATTAGGTGGAAAGATTAGAAATTAACATTGAATTTATAACTATTTGTGCCTAACGTTCCAACGTGTGACAAAATTGAATAATGGAAAGTAGTAATGTGCCAATATCTTAGTAGGTAGCAGGGTCTAGGTCCGGTGCAAACCGCATTCTTTGTAAAAGACGCCATAGTGCAAAAGGAGGCTGTTATCGCGTACGAAGAAAATAATGATTTGAGAAGGAGGGACTTGTGATATCTTAGATGATTAATTTTGATTAATTAATTTCTTTTTCTGTCATTTGTATACATATTTTTATGGTCCTTATGTGCTATTTTTGTTGATGTAGTTTTGTGTTTTATATTTCTTGAGTTATGTCTATTTCATGTATTGCATGCCTATAACATGGTGACTATTTTTTAATTTGAAGTTCTTAACGAAATGCTGAACTATTCTTGCTACATCTTTTACGAGATATCTGCTAGATACTAGTAAATTATCAGCGGACTTTATTCCTTATTAACCTTCACAATAATTGTAGAGCGTAACGCAACGTAAAACAAGCAAAAGTAAATTATAATTACTATACTTATTATTGCAAAATTACAACGCAGATTCTGCGTTACGTTGACATAAACCGTTACAGAATGTGGTCCATTTTGTTATGGAAATTGGTTAAGAACAGATAGGTCACATTTAATATTCTTCCTACATGTAATAGAAAAATAAATAAGCTTTTACTGTTTTGTCTTTTAATTTATCTTTTATTTTACTCAGAATTTATTAATTGGTTTAATAAAGCGTGACAAACATATCTCCAAATGCTTTATTTATACATAAGTTTTCAAAGTTAAACGTAATATTAAAAGAATTGGAAATATCCCATCTTGAATTTGTGAGACTGTGAAACCAATGCGAGAAATTTCGAGCAAGACGCGAGACGAAAATTGAAGGATTTGAGACGAGACGATAACTACTTTTGAAACTGTGAGACGAGATGAGAAGTGTTCACTTTTTGTCTTGCGTCCATCTCTACACACTACCTTAACCTAGACAATGACAACCCCCTCCGAATAATGTACCTGAATTAAGAGATTGAGATATAAGGTGTCCACTCATATAATTTCTTCCAGCCAGATTTTCTTTATTGTTCAGAAATCATACTGTACTTCTCAAATAAGTCAATCTCACCATATATAACTTTTCCATGTACAGGGTGTTCCAGGAGAAAGGTGCAATATTTTGAGAAATGGTAGTATGAGTGATTATAACCAAAAAAGTTTATATAAACATAGGTCCAATCTCAACGGTTTGAGAGCTACAGGTTGTGAGCCATTTTTTACTTTGATGCGTATTGTTCACCCTGTATCTATTTTACAGAAGTAAGACATAGCGAAGTTGAAAGGTGATAGAATGACCTTTTCAGCGGTATGCAGCATGTGGCAATGTTGTCTTTCGAAGGTAAGCAATTGAGGGGAATTTGAGAAATTTGAGGTTATTTAAATAAATTGGTTGGCAACACTGATTCCAAAACATCCCCCAATAACTTCTCTTTCAAATAAACCACTGCCACATATTGCATATCGTTGGAAAGGTCATTCCGTCACCTTTCAAATCCGCAATGTACCACTTCTATGGAATAGCTACAGGACTAGCAATACGCAATATAAAGTAAAAAATGGTTCACAACTTGTACCTCTGAAACCGTTGAAATTAGAACCTATGTTCATATGAAATTTTTTTGCTTAGAATCACCCATACTATCACTTCGCAAAATATTGCCCTTTCCTCCTGGGACACCCTGTATAGTTGTTAAGACGCTAATTGCTATGCAGACGGATTATACTCTATTTCCGATGAAGATGAGCTTCATTTTCAGCCTACTGTTACTCAAGGTAATGCAAACTTCTGTTCATATGGATCTCAAATAAAATGGAGAGAAAATGCGTCCATAGAGATGCTGACAGCATCTCTGCTATCAGGTCTCGGAAGTCAAAACGGAGTCTTCGCTTCACACGATGAATATATGCACCAAAACCAGGGCAGAGAATATGTATGTTCTACTATCAATCTCCTTACTTTTAGAATTAAAGGAAGGTTTGAAAAGACAGATTAGAAATTAGTCACTAAGATACGGACATCCTCTCATAGAATAAGAATCATATTAATTAACATGTTATTCTAAAATTCTTTGATCCATATACGCGTTCTTGGATAGCATTTTCAGCAAGAAATGTAAATAATGACAAACCTAAACCAGCCATTAAAACAATGAATGAACCAACAATATCGTCCATTTTGAGAGCCGAAACTGATTCGTAGCTTGGCACCAAATTTTCCCTCGGCATCTTTAGTTCACGACAAATTTCAGCTTCCCACTGATTAATTATACCTGAATCTCGAATGTACATGAGAACAATGTTAAATGTTTCTACAAGAGGTGAATTTTGGTGGAATAAAATGGATGTATATGCACTCAGAACATACTCTTCTAAAGGTCGATAATTTTTCAATGTATCTTTTGAAATGTAGTCTAAGTTACCAAAGTAGCCAGAAGAAAAGTGTTCCGACATGAGTGCTATCTTTTCCTCCTTTGCCAAAGTATCAAGTTCTTCAAGGTTACGAGTGAAGAAGTACCTCTCACCTATAGCTCTAATTATAGAGTTTGGAGAAGTAAATATACTGTCTTTCCAGTCCAAATGATGAGTGCCCCAAACCAATTTCGCTTCTTCAAATTGTTCCAATGTGTCTATAGGTGTTTCATACAAAGGACGTGTTAGATAAGAAACAAGGTTGGAATTGTAGGCAGTGATAATCAAGATTGATGTAACAAAGGACCATATTATTAAGTGTCTGACAGCAGTGTGCCCAAAGTTATGGACACCGGCATTAACATATATGCCAATTGCATAAATAAGAGAATAGCTATAATTTACGTACGGATTGCCAACCTTAAAAAGAAGACGATTTTCCATCTTCGAGCAAGAATACAATAGAACTGATGTTAATATAATGTATGCAAATACAGTTATCCATACTTCGTATGATAAAGGTGAAAATATTGACCATAGATATTTTTTCCTCTTAGGACGTGGTGTCAGAAATATAATTTGAGAATAGATATGTGGAATAGATAAATCAAAAAATTTAGAATGATATTCAATTAGAAACATTCCTGGTATACCTACATGGTACTTAGGTCTTTGCAAAACACCAAGGTATGAGTCTGATGTTTCGTTGTCTGTCACTTCCCCCCAAGTTGTATCAACCAAGAGTACTGACAAGGAAAAGTTCAATTTCTTTGAAAATTCCATCATTATTCGGTATCCTAATCCATCATATGAATACTCATTCACAATAGTGAAAGGTCTGTACGGATGAAATATTACAGTGATTTTTATTCCTTTCAAATTTGATAAGCGTTTTTTCTGAACTTTACCAATCAAACTATTATCCATCAATGTATCAATTTTCTCTAACCCTTTAGGAATTAAGTCATCTCCAAATTTAACTGTAAACAAGTAATATTCTTGAGATGTGTTTGTATTAATTCCAGGATTTAAAATATATGTGTTTGGGAAGTACTTCATTATTGGGCAACTCAACAACCATTCACATTGGTTCTTTTTACTTTTCGATAGAAGTATAATAAACTTCCTAACCTTCTTCTGAATAGCTACTTTCCTTGCTTCATAGATAGAAAGAAATGCATTGCAAATATTTATAGATGGTAGAATCACTTTATCGCAACTGAGATTTAGTATCCTAATTAGATCTTCTTTTGCAGTTTGGGATTTAATTGTTCCATTTATTGTTTCGTATACTACGTAAGGTAAATATTTCTTGTCTGTTAAGTAGAATAACCCTTCTGGTGAACTTGTCTCCTTGAGGATAATTGTACAGGTTTTGTGGTATAATTGATGAAATAGTATATTTTTTAAAGCATGAAGAAAGGTGTTGTGAGTACGGAGTTCCAAGACCTGCAACGCATAACCAAACTTTGAGGTGAGGCACAGAATAAGAATGAGTAATGTCTTCATCCCGTAGCTTGTTTCCTGTAATACAAATAAGAATATTATAATAGTGTATATACAGTAGGTAAATATTAATACATAGAGATTCATTTATAACACTTTCCGAACTGACTTGATAATGCATTAATTTACCTTGTAAATTAAGTCAGTTCGATATTTTTTTAATCATGAGAAAATAGATTTTAAAACTTGAAATTCAGTTTAAATATACCTGCGCTTCATAAAAAGAGAAAGAACATCGAATGTCAAATATCCCTATCACTCGTCATAACGGATATGTTCCTCGCATGTCGAGAAAGAATTAATTGCAGTAGATATCAATATGTCCAGTAGGGTGGATCGAAAAAAACTTTCTTTTTAGATTCCGAGTTGCTATACCGCGGAAAAGTTGTGGTTAGTGATGACTTGAATAATAAAAAAGAAAAGTGTCTAAATCGGTTCATATCTTCCGATCGCGCAAAGCGTCTGAAAAATTTTTAAAAACACGAAAAACTTTATTTTCTCGTACTCTTTATTAAAATAAAATACACTCGTATTTTTACGCTATAATGATAAAACGTTACAACATGCCTTATTTAATAATAAAAACAGTTGTTTTTTGATTTTAGAGAATATCTTCCAATCGCACAAAGCCCATGAAGTTTAAGAAAATTGTCTGTTGTTCGTATTTTTTTTTAAATCAAAAATTATAAACTGCGATATTTTTAATGCCTTATAGTGGTGTGTAATAACATGCGTTCTAATATGTTTTATAATGTTTAATGTTTTAATGAGAGAGTTGCAAGGTTATGACATATAATTTTCAAAGCTAACACAAATGTGCAGCTCTTCGCTTGTTTTTATATATAAAAACAACCCAGAGGAGGAGGCTGCACTTCGAGTTAAGTTGATTTTGAGTTTAACGTCCCGTTCAGCAGCGAGGCTATATGAGACGTGGACCTACTGATTAACGTGGAATCCGAACTACATGAGCTCCCGCCGGGAATGGAACCCGGGTCTCTCGGCGGGAGCTCATGTGGTTCGGATTCCACGTTAATCAGTAGGTCCACGTCTCATATAGCCTCGCACTTCGAGTTCCAACCACACTCTTCCCATCCACCCAGCTATAAAAGGTGTGTACTATTTACAATATTTACATATTTACATTTGTTTTTCTTTTTTGAAAGACTTACAAAATTGAAGCGACTTTATAGTCAGATTTTGTTCTGAACTCAGGCATCAAAGATCTGGATTTCAACGTTGCTCTGATGTAGCCATCTCTTGATGTGGATCCGCATACTTTGAGCGAAGCTTCTGTAACTAGCTTCACGCATCGCTCCACGGCTTGCGTATGGCAGGGGAACTTCTTGATATCCAAATCTGGTATTTCACCTCGTTGAATGAAAGAGTTGATGTCGTCGTTTGAAACTTTTCGAAGAAGAGGTGGAGAAGAATACTTGGCTTCACTCCAGTCAATCATGTCAATGTAATCTGGGGCTTCAAAATCTACAGTTGGAGTAAGAAAGGTTCTGATGGTTTTTCCTTTCGAATCAGACTGCTTGGCTTTCAACACTCTTCTAAGCCCTAGTTCTCTAATGTGCTTCCTCTCATAAAAAATCATGGCTATTAAAAGATTTTCGGGGTGGGCAAAGAACGAATTCCTTTCAATGACGGGGAAAACAACTTGCTTCAAATTGTCAGGCAAGTATCGAGATGTTTCAATTGTTCTATATACATGAATGGGTCCACTTATGAAGGTATTGCTGTTTTTAATTTCAAACCACACTGGCATGTAAGATTTCAAAATGAAAGTCACTATGGTTTTTAACTCATTTGAAGGATTTGCTTTACTTATGTATAGTCTGAGAACTCTATTTGCACAAGTGAGCCATCTGGAATGTGAAAGTGGTCCGGGATCACGAATTGATAAATCACTTGCACATATGCCACTTTTGACCGCCTGACACATATCTAAAAGACATCTCTGGTCTTTACTCAAAGAATTTCTGTCAACTTCTGGAATTACACAATTTATTGGTTGAAAATCTATCACTGCCAGTTTCTCACACCCGCTTAGATTCTTTCCAATTGGTCCAGAAAATGTGGGGCCAACTGTTCCTCTATCCAAATGTTGAAAAAGATGACGGAAAGGTAATTCATTGAAATCGAGTAGGCAAATAGGCCATTGCAGAGGTCGCCCAACATGGATCTCAAGATGACGAATAACACCATTTTTTCAGCCAGTATTTGTATTAGTACCATCACAACCGATGATATCAAAGTCTTCCACTGAAATTCCTTGTTCATTAAGGCAAGACACTGAAAAGCGCTGGTTACGCTAGTTCGATTCCATGGCTTGACAGCCGAACTTGCGGCGTCACCTTTTCCAATAATTAGATTTCTGGCTATGGGAACCAAACCTGAAAAGCGCTACCTTGCGTCTTATATTACCTTGAATTTGTATCCGTAGCTGACATTAAGGAAACGAAGGAAAAGAAAAGAAAAAAAAACATTGGGTCGCCGTTATTCCTTCTTACACTATAATTTATAGACCAGTAAACACAACGCTACTTACTCCAGATTCTTGTACACTACTTGCGTTGTCAATGCTAAGGAAAAGACGAGGAAAGAAAAAAAAATCATTTAAGATAACACCATATATCTTGCATCTCTGTTTATTTAACTTTCCTTGTAATAAACGTATAACAAAAGACTCTCATTGACATTTATGATCGTGGATAGCTAGATTCAGGAAGAAAGAAAAAAATCTTTGTATTCCGTTTAAGTTTCTCAAACCTTTTAACGCCAACACAACTCAAAGGTAAATAACAATATAAATTAAGCCACACTGTACTAACAGTAAGAGAGTTGTTTACATTTCTAGACAATAGCACAAAGTCCTTGGTAGGCTACTTCACCAAAGGAAATTTACCAATTACATTACCACTCGTAACCATCTCCTTGCAAAGAGAGAGACCTACGGCTGCGTCGATTAACCTTCCCCCTTTTAGTACATAACTTCTCCACTTCACCCGCATCCAACTGCTAAGAGGGCATTTCCCTCGACATTTACTATTAGCAGCGGCGGTAATAACATTAAACTCTGTAGCACATTATGGGGAACACAAAACCAGCCAATGAAATTAGACTCGACTTCTGACACTCCCGCATTGAAGTACGAGTGGTATCGTACACCCACCGTCTTAACGTGCCTCACTGATCTAGTGAGCAACATCACAATCAAATGTAACAGGACAACTCAAGAATGCAAACTTGGGGTACGGCGACTTAATGCTTAGATTGTAAATTATATAGATATACTTATGTATATAGTTATTGATGAACAATACGGAATGCCCGCTGCTAGACAGACGTAAACTAGCCATCGCTAATCAATCCTCAATTTATCAAATAGAATACCTGAGAGAACAAACAATACGGAATACCTGTTGCTAACATACATGTGCTAGATGGCAGCGAGTAATATATTATACATCTAGACAACTCTAAGAGATGATTTTATTCAGAGCAAGAGAGAAACGGCTTTGATACCAGACTACCCCGCCGGCGTATGATTCAACTTACTGGATAGAGACTCACTCTCGTTTACTCGGACATGTTACGGACAAAACTCATTTCGGACAATATTATGGACATTATAAACTGACTCGGATAATATATATATATGTATACACCAAGAAAACAGAATTATCGAACGTATATTATTGTTTGTTCATAAGTAATCTGCAGTAAGATAATGAACACACGAAGACATTAATATGACGTTAGACGTTATATTTAAGACAATTTGGACAACTATAAACGGTGGACAATTTCTTCCGCAACTTCCCGGATGATACCAGTTTCTTCACAAAACGGAATAAAAGAAATAGACATATTTACCTAGTAGACAGTTACCAAAGCTCACCCGACCGTGGTTTCACTTTACGAATAGGGACACTGAGGAAACACTGTGAAACAGCACTCCAGGGTGGCGACCGGTCCTGACGACTCCTCCAACATCTCACCATGTGTACAGCCATAACCTCGGCGTGGATTGATCACACCCCCTCCTTGGTTAACAGCAAAGCATACGTTCCACTGCTATCTCCACCAGGTAGACAAACAATCACTGCAAAGCTGCTGCAATGTTCATCCTCACAACAGCGACCACAGTTAAACACATTAAATTCCGGAGAGGCAGGCTGAGCTGACAACAAGTAATATAGGACGAAGTCCCTTGCCAAGAAAAAACGTAGTAAGGGTGGACGGAAATTTACAACGTCAAGAGAAGGAAGCCACACATCAATCGAGTTCAGTCTCGGAGACAGCACAAAAGGGATTTCTGAACTTCAGCTTTCATCACATTAGCAGTTAGGAAATATCTAACCAATCCCAGCCATATTCCAAAACGCACAGGTCGAATATTTGAGTAAGTTCTCTTGTGATTCTTGTTTATACCTGCTGGCCTAGCATACCGTTCAACTAAACAGCTTCTTTAAATATTTATATTAAAGAACGGCCACTCATTGCATAATTCACTGTAAATTAACATCCGAAAATATGGACAATCGTGCTTTCACCTCACCACGGCCATGTTCGCAGTTCGTAGTAGAAAGAAAAGGTGAACCAGAGGGGGCTCTCCGCAGCCCTCTCGCTTCCGGATTGGTCATTCCATACTACGCATCAGAACGTAGAATGGAAATAACAAATTTTATAATAAAACAAATATAACTAAAGGAGAATAAAAATTATATAAACAAGCATTTATATATGCAGATTCATAATAATCCTTCCGTTTTACATGAAACACAAAAATTTAAATTATTTCAAACGATCCGAGCTACTCTCAAAAGCCGCTCAACGCAAACCATAGACGTACAAAGGAAAGTAGCATACTACATCTACATGCACTAGTCCAATTGTCGACCATCTTGAATCCTTCATGAGAGTCGAGAATTGAGAAAATAAAAAGAAATAATATTAGCTGAAAGCTGATTGAACATTTCCGCAAATATTCTCTTTGAGAAAATGTAACGCTCAAAGAGGAACGTTACATCCACCCAGAGGACAAGAAAAAAAAATTCTCTTTTTTTTTACCCTATATATATTAATTAGAAGTTATTTATATGGATAATTTCGAAGAAGTTCATCTCTTCGTTCTTTGGAACAGTTGAATTTCTTCAAATTATGAAAATTCTGCGTTCCCACACTTTCCCCAGTGAGGGTATGCAAAATCACTGAGTTTTTCAGAACCCTTCTAGCCAAGAAAGGGCCCGAGAAACATTTCATATATTTAGCAAATTCTCCTTTAACTGAAGAGGAAAGATGGTGAAGTTTAACCATTACTAGGTCTCCTTCTTCTAACTTAACCTCCCTTCCTGTTCGTTTTAAAGATTTCTTAGTTTTATTAGTAACTTTAGGATACAATGTAATATGACGATCTTGGGTAGGTGTCTTCTCTAGAACACCAGGCCAAGGAAAATTCTTTTTAAATGCTTCAATAGCAGAATAAGATAAAAATATCTCTGCAGGCGTACAATCAATACTACTACATAATGAATAATTTAGGAGTTCCTGACATCGCTTCAGTACAGTACTCCACTTAGAATGATTACTATGACACTCTAAACGAATAATTCGGTTGAGTTCTTTATGGCTCCTTTCTGCCAAACCATTCGAAGACGGGGAATAACTAGACGTTAATACGGATTTCATATTATGCTCCTTACAATAGTCCTGCCAGAGGCGCGAAATAAACTGTGAACCTTTATCCGAGACAATGGCATTAGGATAAGGGAACAAATAAAAATAATTCTTTTCCAACACTGAAATTATACCTTTAACATGAGCAGTCTTTAAAGGAAAGAAACAAACAAACCTAGAATAAACATCAATAATAGATAAAATATAATAATAACCATTACTAACTGGGAGCCTCCCAACGAGATCCACCGCTAGGCGGTCGTGAGGTCGACTAGCTTCTATATGAATTTCTTCTTTAAGTATTACCTGATTGGCGAACTTTGTCTCAGCACAATCAAGACAATCTCTAATATACTGTCGAATTGACAGTCTTTGTTTCTTCCAATAAAATAAAGAACGACATAAAGACATACATTTCCTAGCTCCAAAATGACCACGTGAATGGACTATTCCAATTATTTCTTTTATTAACTCTTGAGGAATAACCAAAAGCCATTGGTTCGAATTCCTATGCTTGAAATATAACAAACCTTGATAACAAGTGACATGTTCCGAGGAACTATCCAATAAAGACCTTAACTTAATACAGAAGTCGTCATACTTCTGCTTTTCCCTGACTTTCTCCAGGTTAAAAAGAGACGAATCTTGAACAGACAAGAAATTGACATGATACTCTTCTAACTTCGAAGGCACTTCCGGTGGATTTCTACTCAATGTATCCGCGACAAAATTCAAACTCCCAGGACAATGCTCGAAGACAAGGTCAAACCTTTGTAATTTAAGAAGCATACGAGTCGTCCTAGTATCTAAGTTCTTCATAGAAAAAGAATGAGTGACTGCAGCATTATCCGTATGGATATACGCAGTTCTCCCAAGAATATACTGTGAAAAACGTTCACACAAAAATAAAACAGAGAGCAATTCCAACTGAAAAGAAGACAATGAAAGTTCGTGAGGTTTAACTCTACGACTAGCGTAGGCGATGACATTTGGATGATCGGACCCATCAGGGTACTGTGCCAGAAAACCAGCCAAATTCTCAGAACAAGCATCCGAATGGATGTGAAATGGCAAATTGAAATCTGGTTGTCCCAACGCAGGTGGATTACTGACGATTTCCCGCAATTTATAAAAGAGATCCAAAACTTCAGGAGTGAGTTTGTACTTAACATCTTTCTTAATAAGATCGTATAATGGAGAAGTAAGAGTCGAATAATTAGGAATGAACCGCTGTCGCCATCCCAATAATCCTAGAAACTGACGCATCTTTTTCTTGGTTTTCGGGATGGGATAGCAACGGATTGGCTCATTATGACGTGGGTCAACTTTAACAGTCTGACCACTAATGATATGTCCCAAGAAGTTCACTTCCGTCAGAAGGAAACGACACTTCCGGAAATTCAGGGGAAAATTCCCACGTTCAAAAATTTCGAACACACGCTCCAGATGGGCGAAGTGTTCGTCTAGAGAAATGCTGGATATTAAAATATCGTCCAGAAACAAAGTGACAAAATCTTTAGTACTTTGATCGAAGTAACTATGCATGACGCTCTGGAAAATAGCGGGCGCACTCTTGATTCCTTGAGGTAAGACCATCATTACGTATTGTCGCCCTTTATAAACAAAACTCGTACAGGGGTATGACGAAGGATGAAGACCTACGCCATAATATCCTGACGAACAGTCAAACTTCGAAAAGTATTGCGCTTTCGCTACACGGTTCAATATATCACCTATTGGTTCCACCTGAGCCTTAGGAGCTCGGACACGGTGCTTCAGTAGGCGAAAATCAATTACAGGTCTAACAGCACCAGACGCCTTGCGAACACAATGCATGGGGTTCCGGTACGGTGAGGTCTGTTCACGAGCTATGCCTAATTCAATCCATTTTTGTAATTCTGCCTCAAATTCCATTTCCATGGATTTTGGCACAGAATAACACGGTCCTACGACAGGTTCTTCGTCAGTTAATTCTATCTTGTACAAAGGCGTTCGTATCCTACGAGGATACTCGCAGAAAATATTACGATATCGGAGTAACAAATTATATAAACGTTGCTTAACGTTAGTATCTAAATCTTCTCGAGATGAGATATAATTCTGAATTTTAGTATCTGAAAGGTTAGATTCAGGAACTATATGCACATCTGACACAGAAAAGGTAACTGGATTTTCTACTGAAGGAGGAACCTCTAAAATGTTGACATCAGAACACAAAAGTTCGGAAGGAAGCGATTCCTGCTCATCGGACGGCCATTCAGTCCTCCCGATCTCAACCTTGTTCGAAGACAAAGCTACCATAAGAATACTAGGTTGATTAGTCGGAATTACGACATGACTACCAGCATTATCACGCAATCGGATTTCTTTTCTCTCCCTGTCAATAACAGCTTTGAATTTGTCTAAAAATGGACAACCCAAAATAAGATCTGTTCGAAGATATTTTATAACAAACAACGGAATATCAAATAAATGACCCTGAATATTTAAACTAAATATCTGGACACCTTGAACCGAAAACTTCTCTGTACCAGCAAAGGCACCTAACGACAAACCAGTATATGGTCGCAATTTAGCAGATGAAAATTTTAATTTTAACTGCTTCCAAATATTCCAGTCCAAAAGGCATAAATCTGATCCACAGTCAATAGTACAGGTTAATTGGACTCCGCCAATGTTTCCTTTGACAACGGGGGAAGAAGAAAAATAATAGTCGGGCTTTTCTTTTTCTTCATCCTCCTCAACTACAAAGTTTACGTTAAATGATATGACATTATTACTCTCGTTATTATTTACATCTCCAGATAATGACTCCACCAAGACATTATAAGTTTTGACATTAGTTTCTGAATCATTATCTACGGGGACCGGAGAAATACAGCAGTCGTTTCCCCCCGTGTTCGGAAAAGACTGCAACCTTAGTTTTCCGAAGTAGATGAAGGTTGATCTTCCCTTGGATTGGAAGATGCTTCATCTCGTCTCCTATCATTATTTTGATATCTTCCGTTACGTCCTCGATTTCTTCCACGATAACGGTTTCTACCATTTCCTCGATATCGATTATTATACTGATAATTATTACCATTATTGTTACTGTTATTGTTATTCCTATTTTCAGTCTGAGCATAGCTTAAAAATTCAGTTTGACAGCTACTGTCAACATGTTCTGAATTACGATTAATGATTTTAGCTTGCTTAGCGAATACTTTCTTTGTCGGAGGCCTAACTTCATGCATAGAAGTATCCTCAATCCCAGATAATAACGCTACTTTGCTCATTAATTCATCAACACTATTATACTGCTGAACGGACAACAAACGCATGTCCCTAGGCGGTAAACAATTCAAAATTAATTCCACAAGTTCCGAAGTACTCGGGGTTTCGCATATATTGTAGTAACTTTCAACTACAAACCAAACGTAATCTAACAATGAAGCAAATTTCGTCTTATCATAGCGCAAAGATTGCAACGACTTCTTCTGTGCACGCTCTATCTGAGGCGAACAATACTGATTCTTAAAAAGACGCACAAAATCTTGATAAGTTTTGATTTCAGGAGCTACTGAACTATACCAAGCAAACGCGGCTCGCACCATACAATGTTCTACGACCCGTAGTTTATCTCCATCAGTAAGTGAATACATACTTAAACATTTCTCAAGATCCCTCAAAAACTTCCTTGGGGCTCCAGGTTTGATATCCCCAGAATACGAAGGAAAAGATTGTAAATCTTTCTGCTTAATCGCAAAAGGCAATGAATGCGGTGCTATACCACTAAAGGTGGCAACACTGTTTCGCGGTACCGGATTATTCGGCACAATAGTAGTGTGAAAAATACTAGAATCATAACTAGGCTTTAAATAACTAGTATTAAACACTGGTGGGCTATTCCCAACATGAGAAGTGATCCCTCTCGACATTGACCATGTGACAGTGTCAGTAGTACGAGTACTATTACTTACATTATTGCCGTAATAAACAGAGGAATTAACATTTGGAAAAACATTTAAAGCACTAGCAATTACTTTGGTTTCACTAGGACTAGCTGGAAACTCATATCTAATATCAGGTTCTGATTGCACAAACACAGGTTTACTTAAATAACTAACAGAACTAGTAACAGACGCATTGCATTCAGCAGACGTACTAACAATAGTATTAACAGGCAAATTATCCCTTGACTCAGAAAACGACACAAGAGAATTTTCACTAGTACAAGGACGTTTACAGGGAACACCTTCTTTACTCAGGCTCCCACACTCAACTGACGTAAATTTAGGTTTCTGCAATTTATCCACTTTATTAGTTAGAGTCAACACTTCAGAGAAAAGCTTAGATTGACTAGTATTACATCCTTCTAGTTCAATTTTCACTTCCTCATTCTCATTTTCAAGTTTCTTTATTCTATCAAAAACAACCTTTAATGCTTTATGATGAGATTCAGCCTCATTTTCAATAGAATCAACACGAGATTCCACGGAGTCAATACACAACTTATTATTTTCAACTTCCGTTTTCACAGACTCAATCTGTAACTTATTACTTTCAATACATGACTTATTATCTTCAATATACGACTTATTACTATCAACTTCTAATTTAATGTTATCTAACTGCACTTGCAAATCTTTTTGATTAACAGTTAAAGAACCGCAAAGATTTTCTACACTACCTATTCTTTCATCTATCTTTTGCATAGTAGTGGAAAGGCTATGTACATTTTCAACAATGCATTCCTGAATTCTAGCATTGTTAGCGTCGTTACTTTCTTTTATACTTTCTATTTTACTATTAGTATTAGCATTACTTTCTTCTATCTTTCTATTAGTATTAGCATTACTTTCTTCTATCTTGCTCAATACAAGAGCGAACATTTCAGCAAGTTCACTAACGTGCTCCGTCCCTTTTTCGCTACCTTGCGGGGACTTAGGCGAAGAAAAATGCTTGGGAGGTGATTCGTTCTCACGCTCCGACATTTCAGGAGAAACATGCACGTCGCATTTAGGACAAACCCAAACAAAAGAATCTGAGCTAACAGCTTCAAAAACACTAGAAGTATCTTTTAACTTAACACAAACAAAATGTGACCATTCGTGACACTTGTCACAAGATATAGCACGTTTCTTATCAGAATCAATTTGTTCCGCGGCAGCAAGAGGTTCACTACAACAAACACAAATAATATCATCTCCATTAGGAGGAAGATTCCTCGACTCAGCCGACATTCTTACTTACTGACTTATAAGTCTAATAAACATAAACATATGTGAGCTCTATCCAGTATATCTCATCAACACCAACGCGACAGTCCGTATCACTCGTTTCTTCCCGCATGACACGACAAAAATAGTGTAACATTTTAGACAATAAAATAATCCTACAGCTGGGTTCGCCAAACTTGAAAAGCGCTGGTTACGCTAGTTCGATTCCATGGCTTGACAGCCGAACTTGCGGCGTCACCTTTTCCAATAATTAGATTTCTGGCTATGGGAACCAAACCTGAAAAGCGCTACCTTGCGTCTTATATTACCTTGAATTTGTATCCGTAGCTGACATTAAGGAAACGAAGGAAAAGAAAAGAAAAAAAAACATTGGGTCGCCGTTATTCCTTCTTACACTATAATTTATAGACCAGTAAACACAACGCTACTTACTCCAGATTCTTGTACACTACTTGCGTTGTCAATGCTAAGGAAAAGACGAGGAAAGAAAAAAATCATTTAAGATAACACCATATATCTTGCATCTCTGTTTATTTAACTTTCCTTGTAATAAACGTATAACAAAAGACTCTCATTGACATTTATGATCGTGGATAGCTAGATTCAGGAAGAAAGAAAAAAAAATCTTTGTATTCCGTTTAAGTTTCTCAAACCTTTTAACGCCAACACAACTCAAAGGTAAATAACAATATAAATTAAGCCACACTGTACTAACAGTAAGAGAGTTGTTTACATTTCTAGACAATAGCACAAAGTCCTTGGTAGGCTACTTCACCAAAGGAAATTTACCAATTACATTACCACTCGTAACCATCTCCTTGCAAAGAGAGAGACCTACGGCTGCGTCGATTAACCTTCCCCCTTTTAGTACATAACTTCTCCACTTCACCCGCATCCAACTGCTAAGAGGGCATTTCCCTCGACATTTACTATTAGCAGCGGCGGTAATAACATTAAACTCTGTAGCACATTATGGGGAACACAAAACCAGCCAATGAAATTAGACTCGACTTCTGACACTCCCGCATTGAAGTACGAGTGGTATCGTACACCCACCGTCTTAACGTGCCTCACTGATCTAGTGAGCAACATCACAATCAAATGTAACAGGACAACTCAAGAATGCAAACTTGGGGTACGGCGACTTAATGCTTAGATTGTAAATTATATAGATATACTTATGTATATAGTTATTGATGAACAATACGGAATGCCCGCTGCTAGACAGACGTAAACTAGCCATCGCTAATCAATCCTCAATTTATCAAATAGAATACCTGAGAGAACAAACAATACGGAATACCTGTTGCTAACATACATGTGCTAGATGGCAGCGAGTAATATATTATACATCTAGACAACTCTAAGAGATGATTTTATTCAGAGCAAGAGAGAAACGGCTTTGATACCAGACTACCCCGCCGGCGTATGATTCAACTTACTGGATAGAGACTCACTCTCGTTTACTCGGACATGTTACGGACAAAACTCATTTCGGACAATATTATGGACATTATAAACTGACTCGGATAATATATATATATGTATACACCAAGAAAACAGAATTATCGAACGTATATTATTGTTTGTTCATAAGTAATCTGCAGTAAGATAATGAACACACGAAGACATTAATATGACGTTAGACGTTATATTTAAGACAATTTGGACAACTATAAACGGTGGACAATTTCTTCCGCAACTTCCCGGATGATACCAGTTTCTTCACAAAACGGAATAAAAGAAATAGACATATTTACCTAGTAGACAGTTACCAAAGCTCACCCGACCGTGGTTTCACTTTACGAATAGGGACACTGAGGAAACACTGTGAAACAGCACTCCAGGGTGGCGACCGGTCCTGACGACTCCTCCAACATCTCACCATGTGTACAGCCATAACCTCGGCGTGGATTGATCACACCCCCTCCTCGGTTAACAGCAAAGCATACGTTCCACTGCTATCTCCACCAGGTAGACAAACAATCACTGCAAAGCTGCTGCAATGTTCATCCTCTCAACAGCGACCACAGTTAAACACATTAAATTCCGGAGAGGCAGGCTGAGCTGACAACAAGTAATATAGGACGAAGTCCCTTGCCAAGAAAAAACGTAGTAAGGGTGGACGGAAATTTACAACGTCAAGAGAAGGAAGCCACACATCAATCGAGTTCAGTCTCGGAGACAGCACAAAAGGGATTTCTGAACTTCAGCTTTCATCACATTAGCAGTTAGGAAATATCTAACCAATCCCAGCCATATTCCAAAACGCACAGGTCGAATATTTGAGTAAGTTCTCTTGTGATTCTTGTTTATACCTGCTGGCCTAGCATACCGTTCGACTAAACAGCTTCTTTAAATATTTATATTAAAGAACGGCCACTCATTGCATAATTCACTGTAAATTAACATCCGAAAATATGGACAATCGTGCTTTCACCTCACCACGGCCATGTTCGCAGTTCGTAGTAGAAAGAAAAGGTGAACCAGAGGGGGCTCTCCGCAGCCCTCTCGCTTCCGGATTGGTCATTCCATACTACGCATCAGAACGTAGAATGGAAATAACAAATTTTATAATAAAACAAATATAACTAAAGGAGAATAAAAATTATATAAACAAGCATTTATATATGCAGATTCATAATAATCCTTCCGTTTTACATGAAACACAAAAATTTAAATTATTTCAAACGATCCGAGCTACTCTCAAAAGCCGCTCAACGCAAACCATAGACGTACAAAGGAAAGTAGCATACTACATCTACATGCACTAGTCCAATTGTCGACCATCTTGAATCCTTCATGAGAGTCGAGAATTGAGAAAATAAAAAGAAATAATATTAGCTGAGAGCTGATTGAACATTTCCGCAAATATTCTCTTTGAGAAAATGTAACGCTCAAAGAGGAACGTTACAACACAATGTCTTTAGCAGATCCAGAGCTCGGCGACACATGGCCAATGTATACAGAACCAGGTTCTTTGATGAGCAAGTAATGGTAAACCTTAATAGTACGACGAAATTGTTTGGATTCAATCTTATCTATAACCAAGGTGTCATCCTTTCGTCCATCAAAATAAAGACCACGCAATTTATCTAAATCATTTTCACTGTTGTTTTGCAAGTCACTTCTAATTTTGCTCCTTTCCCTTCTAATTTTACACCTTCAATAACCATAGACGTATCTGCTTTGATTATTATACCAAAGTCTTCTAGCACACTGGGTGCTATAGCAGAACCTGCACGATCACTGTCTCCATATCGATCGCAGGTTAATGCTGTAGCTCCTAGTTTAATTCTCATCTGCCATGGAGATGGAGATTCCTTTTTCTCAGAGTCATTTGGTTTGTATTCAGGTTGAATTTCAGAACACACTTCGGCTGAACAACTTGGCTCTTCTTCAAGTAAACAATCAGGGTCATCTCTATTTAAAGTATAGCTTCTTCTTTCAAGTCCACGTTTCAACTTTGATGTCTCCTTTCGATCCAAAGCACTCATTTTTCCTAACCCATGCTTCCTCTGAAGATATAAGAATTTTCGCTCAATGACAGGAATCTTGTCAGGTTTCTCACACGTGCGCGATCGGAAGATACTCCCCAAAAACATGCAACATGTGTTTTCCTTATTAAATATTACTAGTTGTAACGTTTAATCACTACAGTATTAAAAATACCAGAGTATTTTGTTTTCATAAGAAGTACGAAAACATTACATTTTTCGTGCTTTTTAAAACTTTTCAGACGCTTTGCGCGATCGGAAGATATTAACCGATTTAGACTTTTTTTATTTTTTATTTTTCAAGTCATCACTAACCACAACTTTTCCGCGGTATAGCAACTCGGAAACTGAAAAAAAGTTTTTTTCGATCCACCCTAATGTCCAGTCTTGCTAATCTGGTGTTTCGTACAATACAAAATAAAGAAAGCACTACTAAGGAAAGTCAATCTCTTCCTGATTGCACTTTTGAAGTATTGTTGTATGTCCTAGATACAGCAATTTGAAACACACTTCATTCCTCCCTGACGAGTCTAATCGTATGGAATCTGTTTTACATCATAGTCAGGTTTAATTTGAGTATTTGATTGGAAGAATGCATGATGAAAATAAAAGAAAATTTGTTCAAAGCTGAAAATTACAGAATGCCACATAAAAACGAAACCATAATAAGAGTGATTAAAGACTGTAGGGTAGGTAAAGACATCTAGAAGACGAACACTGGAAATGGACAATAAAACAATTATGCTATCAACAATTTTCCGAAGATTAAATACATAGTTTTTTTTTTTTAATATATGATAGTCAAAAGCACGGACGAGGACATCTCAGGGTCACAGGCACAAATCCTGGGTGAATGAGGACACATCTCCTCCAGTCTTGGAACTAGGTGGACTGTCCCCCCAATAATCCGATTTGAAATGTGTTTTTTGGGGATAAATGTGATTATTTGTGTCCGATTGCCACAAAGGAAAGTGAGATGAAATTGATGTCCCCCCAGAATAAGCCTCAAATCTATCTGCCTCTCAATGTTGAAGACAACTCTGCTCCCTGATCCTCTATAGGATTGTTTTTCAACTTCACAAATATCTTGAGCATCGCTTAACAAACAAACAAACAAAAAAGCAAACACTGTCTTGCTTGTACTCCCCAATGTTGAAGACAGATTTGCGCCGCTGCTCAGGGTTCTGTTGGCTTCTTTTGTGTTTAGTAACAATTTCTTAACTATGTGTTAAGCTTGCTCTCGACTATATGCTTTATCTTTTACCATGTGCTTATCTGCATTGACTCCTAAACGTTATTAGAAACCTACTGAATGTTCTAAGTGAATACAACCTTGTACAAGTCATTCCTGTAAGATATCTGCTACAACAATAGGGCTGTGCCATCCTTGTCTATTTGGTGCCGCAACATATTGACATTGGGCTAAAGAAGTGTTCTGACACAGCAATCAAGCATGCCGCGTTGACACCTAGACACTGAATCACTTTCTTTGGTGTTTCAATTTATGTAGCTATTTCGTCCAACGGAAATGCTCTCACTGCCAAGTACATTGGGTCCAGGCCAGCACGGTATAAAACCTGTTTCGGGCAATTGGCAGACGTTTTCACGTACTAATAACCAAGATGAAGTTTTTCTGGTCCGCTTGTGCTCCCGACAACCTCACCTCACATATTCATATTTAGCTTGTGACCTCTAAGGTTCGTAATGTAAAGACTGCATTACACTGAAGAGTATTCGTCATATTCTTAAACAATGTTAAGAACTGCATAATAATCTTATTCTGGTTTTGGGTAATAATTATATTTTCAGTGACAGGGTTCTTTGTTTTATTCGCACAATTAAAATACGGTAAAAGCTCTTTATTCGCGGGGTACATGTTCCATAAATATACCACGAATACAGAAACCGTGAATACAGAATGGTAATTTATATGGGATTATAGGGGATACGTTCCTAGGTGACAAAATAATAATAATAAAAAAAGAAATACATATACAGTATAAAAAAAATCAATTTACTGTAATTGAAGTTTTTGACCATATTGATTAATTATTATCTTCAGGCTTAGGCAATGGTTTGAAGAATTTTGTAATTTTTTCTTGCTTGTCAGTTTTTAAAAGCTCCTTCAATTCAGACTGTGGCATTAGCAATTTGCCTCTTAAAAATAAGACTTCGTTCCATAGACGGATCAATTTTCATAAAGAAATCACAAAGCTCATTTGTCATTCTTAAACCTTCACTAAGATTTTTCAAATTAAATGTCACGTTTCCAGTGCTTGTTGAAGCCTCTTCTTCAATGGGCTGTGAATTTAACATTTCCTCCAAGTCGGTTTCAGTCAAATCTTCATCTTGCGATTCAAGCAGTTCCTGAATGTCACTTGATTCTATCTGTTCGAACCCATCTTGTCCTATTCCATTCGCAATTTCGGCTATGTTTGCAGTCAAAGTTTGAATTTGCACACATTCTTCGTCATTTTCCGCAGTCAGAGCAGGCCACAGTTTTTTCAGCATGACTTCAATGTGTGTGGCTTCAGTTCTTCCAATCATTCTTTTATGTTTACGATGCATTTTTTTATGTCAAATTTCTTCCAGCATTCCATAACATTCATATCAGGATTACATTCCATATTATCCAATACGATTTTGAAGGTTCGTCTAATGTAATAGAGTTTAAAGGCCTGGATTATTCCTTGGTCCATAGGTTGAAGCAAAGCCGTCGTGTTGGGAGGCAAATATGTCACTTTTGTATTTGGATGCGTAGTTTCAAGTTCGCGAGCATGACCTGGTGCATTGTCCAAAACTAGAACTGCTTTAAAGTCTTAATTCTGTATTTTTAAATAAGTTTTAACTTCAGAAACAAAACAATTCCGGAACCAGTCACAAAAAATAGCGCTTGTAACCCACGCTTTCTTATTAGCACGCCAAAACACTGGCAGGTCGTCCTTGTTTTGATTTTTTAAAGCCCGAGGATTTAACAATATGTAAAGCATCAGTGGTTTAATGACACAATCTCTAGATGCATTAGAACATAGCAGCAGTGTAACTCTATCCTTTGCTGCCTTAAATCCAAGAGCAGACTTTTCGCTTTTAGAAATGAATGTTTTGTTTGGCATTCTCTTCCAAAACAGTGCAGTTTCGTCTGCATTAAGTACTTGCTCCGGTTTGTATCCTCCATCAGCTACTAAGTTTGCAAATTCTTCTGGATATCGTTCTGCTGCAGCAGTGTATGCAGATGCAGCTTCTCCAACGATTTTAATGTTATCCAATGATTGTCTCACCTTAAATTTATTGAACCAACCTTCCGATGCTTGAAATCCTCCATCTGTACATTCACCACTACAACTACCATCAGGTTCTTTAAAATGAGCGTAAAGACGCTTTGCCTTCTCCCGGATCATTGGACCACTCAGGGGCGCCCTTTTTTGGTTGCAGTCTTCGATCCATAATGACAACGCCACTTCCATTTTTTCTATTGCTGGATCACGAACAATTTTCGCTGACAGTGAAGTTGAAGCTACAGACGACCTTATTTTATCTTCGGATTTTTTTTATCGATCGTACAGTTGATTTGTTGACATTGAATGAGCGTGATATGGATGCAAACGACTCTCCAAGGTGTAAACGATCAAGCATTTCTATTTTCACTTTAAGCGGTAACACAGATTCTTTTCGTGTCGAAACTCGTTTCTCATTTTTTTAGTTGACATTACTGTATAAATTAGGAAGACAGCGGTAGAGACGTATTACTCGATCACAATTTTTGTAACGAATGGAAAGACGAAACAATAAAACACGCAAAGCGACTCTTACCAAAGGACGGAACGTCTAATAATGTGGCGGCATTTAAAAATATACCTTATTCATTGAGTAATAAGGTTGTTTCCATTCTGTTTACATTTTCAAAAACACCGATCGCGGCGAAGGCGGCTTATGTCAAAGTCCGAACCAATACAGCGGCAATATCATTTAACAACATACTTTAGGCAAAGTTGTAATAAGGTCTATTTTACATTTTATTAGTCCATATGACGGTATTTACAAAGGATATTGGGTTGGATACCTATTGGAATCCTTTTTATTATTATGTATGTACGTACTGATTAGATCCGCGAATAAAGAAATCTTTAGCCGCGAATATAGGAATTGGGTCGCATTTTTTAAATCCGCGAATAGTGAAAACGCGAATGAAGGAAGCGCAAATAAGGAGCTTTTACTGTAGTTAACTTTTTGTAATGCTTCTATGTTAACTCTTTCCTTTTTTATAATTACTATTATCCTTTTTTTAAGATTTGTTTATTTCTATACTATTTTGTTATTTATTCTTTCAGCCTTTTCAAGAGCTCAGTTTTATTTTGGTTTTGATACCAAACTAATTAAGCCCAAACCGAAATTTGCTTAAGATATTCCTGCAATTTTGCACATATTTGTTACACTATCTCTGCTTTCAAAATCAAGTGTATACAAATTCTTAAATATTATCAACTGTTGATGCTTAGATTTATATCCATTGGGAACATCTGTAACATCTATCATTTTCACTTAAAGTCGTTTTCTGCAAGATTTTCTAGACTTTTTATTTTGTCAGTAATAAAATTTCCAACAAATGGCACAGCACTTAAAAAAAAAAAAATATTGTAATAATACTGCATTTCAGTTGCGTTAACAGTTATAACCTTATATTTAATGTGAAAACATTGTTTTAAAAAGGACTCTAAAATACATTGTAAAGTTCAGTGTAAGATGTTAATAGTTATTTATTTTACTTAGACTAAAGTAAAATCCCATTAAAGGAAATGCATCTCCTAGCACCCTTACATGGCGGAGCCCATGATGCGCCCTGGTCTGTTACAGATATACATACCATTAACATTGAAAGGAAGTAACATTTATAGCGTCTCGAATGCATTCTCAGTCTTGAGGGTAGAGCCGTTTACATAAAATTACGTTTTCAATGTCCAGGTCCGTATTTAGGAATTTTACACGTACCTGTATCCAAGAAAATGTTGCGCCCATTCTCCTTTAATCGTCCATGTTCAATACTAGCCTAAACAATACGGTCCCTTCCTTTTACATTAAGTCACAACCAATGGTAAGGGGTGTACAGAAAACGAAATGCAAGAATTATGCTGGCAGCAAATAAAGGATAGCCTCAGCTCCTTCTAGCGCCAGTAGCGTCCTAAAGAGAAAAGTGGGACACGCTATGATGTCAACATTGATTTTAGTATGTATCTCACTTAATTTTTTATCTCTTGAATAGCTTCTTTCTTCCTCATATCATATTTCATTCTCGATTTTTTAACATACCGTCTCTGGAATGCCGCCCTTGGTTCGGATACCTAAAGCCCGTACGTAAATACGGATGTCTATAATCATAGTTTTCAGAGTATAAACAAAATGTGTAATGTTGAATCCATGGTCGTAGCAAAAAAAGAACTTATAGTTTAGTACCGTATTTTTAAAAGTGAATAAAATATTCATATGTTTGGATTTACGAATCCCATTAAATATATCCATCGCAGTGATCAAGCCTATTTTGTATTGAATCAGAGCCCGATAAAACGTATAGAGGACATAATCAACGTCATATATGCTTCAGAATACCCGAAAGAATATAATTGCTTGGTGCGATTGAATCTAACTACTAATACAGTGTTTCTTAAAAATGGAAAAAATGGAAAATACAAAACCCTGTTTGTCAAAGTATCCCCGGCTGCTGCAGCGATCTACTTTTGTGATCGCTCAGCGAAGAATCTGTAGTCTGGGATGCAAAGAGATCCTGAATTGCACGTTGAACCCTTCAGGGATTTTCTCCTTCCCAAGAAGCGATCAAGGTACCGGTAGAGATGGTAGCCGGTGGGAGAGAAGTAAGAAGAATGCGATAGATGAGGAATGCTTTTATACTGCAGCACATGGGGAGCCTGTACCGTCCTTTGTGGAACGTGTGAGCGTGTAACTGGAGTGCGTCACATCTGTTCACCAGCTGACACGTTTAAAATGCATTTCATGAAGTTCAGAACTGTAACAACCCTCAATAACAGTTTCCTCTGGACGGACAGAGATATCATGAATCATCCCTACCATAAATATGATAGATCTCACCTGCGACATAATCTTTTGTGAGAGGAGATTGGTTTTGAGAAACATCCTGAAGATTGATTACAAACCAACTACTGTTCTAACCGTTTACGATTACCAAAAGAGATGTACTTTTCATCAGAAGGAAACCCGACATAAGAAACCTTCCCCGGTTATTCCGTGACTCAGAGAGTTGTACACTTCCAGACGGCGATTTTTGTTGACAAGTTTTAAGTTATGTAACACTCACGACTACACGAGAAGCCTCGAAAAGTTTTCTATAATTTCAATATCTGAAACTATTCTATTATAACTCCTTTGCTACTGTGTATACATCCACTAGAAGTTTCCTTCCGTAATCTATGTTTGATATCACTTTGTTTTGATTAACTTCACAATGAAATACAGGGTGTTTTTTTAAAAAAAACTCACTGACTCCATTTGGGTCTGAAATTTCTAACTGTACTCCGATTTTCATGAGGCTTGTGGCAAATAATCAAGGAAGGATGGGAAATTTGTGGAACCATGTTTACTGGTTAAAATTCATTCGGGGTAATATCGGCCACGCGTCAAGAAAAACAGCAAATATTCGCCAGTGTACCTTACAGTTGGAATGGGGTGTGGTATGGTGTGAAGATTTGATTGTTCTTCATTAGATGACAACTTTGCCAAGATCAATAAGAAACACAAAACTTTGCCGTTGTAGTGGGAATTGTGCTGATCAGTTTTGTGCTACTGTGTGAGTATGATTAGGACGCGGTGAAAATAGTGTGCTCTTTGGAGCAACGGAAGATTATCGTTAGAAGTTTTTAGAGAACGGAGTCTTTTGTTGCAAAGTAAAGGGTATTTAGAAACCAATTTGCCTCATGTTCTGCCCCAGACAGGAACATAATATGATCACTAGTGGATAAATCGGAAGAAATAGGACCGCTTCTGAATGAAACTAGGAAGAGTCGAACTCCGCAGGCGGTGTTGTGGAATATGTTAGTTATCGACACCTTTGGTCGCCCAAAAAATCGCTTCGTCGTTTGTTGCAAGAAACCGGCTATAGCTATTAAACATGTGATTTATGGGTGTTATCACTAACACTTAATTTGTATTCTGCAATTTCATAACAAAAATCCAAAATCTCATTTCAATTGTAAGGTACACAGGCGAATATTTGCTGTTTTTCTTGAGGCGTGGTCAATATTACCCCGGATGAATTTAAATCAGTAAACATAATCTCATAAAATCTCCCATCCTTCCTTGATCATTTGCTACAAATCGCACGAAAATCGAATTTCAGTTAGAAATTCTACACCCAAATGAAATCCGAGTTTTTTTTTAATATCACTCTGTATATTATACATTAAGTTTTGTTTTCATTCTTTTAATTTCGTGTAATCCATTCATGGCATAACTCTGCTTCACCTCATAATGTACTATATTTCACATATTTATACAATCTTAAAATCTAATCCCGTGTGACCTATATATGACATCATTCTGCTTTAGCTCACAATGCAATACACTGCACATGTCGATGCTTTCTAAAATTATTCTCTTCTTGAGCACCGTCCCATATAGTTTGCTCTGAATTTTAATGATTGATATGCATAATTCCACCACTAGCTCCTAATGGAAAATCTGAAGATTAACACAATCAATCATAAAAAATAGGTATCTCTTCCTTGATGAAGTCTCTTGAGTTCGATTTTTCATTTAAAAAAATGTACTGTATAAACTAGTTCCAATCTTACGTGGCTTTTGGTGGATAGTAACGTGTCAGCGAGTATTCTAATCAGGCTTTCCCGTTTTCTCCAATATAATTTCATCAATTACTTCATACCATTCAATTTCATTGATCATTGGACTCCTTTAGTCTGTAAGGCATAAGCATTGGACCTCAAACAAGAAACTTCATTTCAGTTTCCTTTTCATGCTAAACTTTTGGTTCATACCTCATATTATCTCATTGTTTAAAAGGGGTTGAGATACAAACCAGAAACAAATATTGCTATGAATTTAAATATCTGGTGAAACTTTTCATTGAGCGTTTGTGGGCCTTTAAGCATCAGATTAATAGTTAAGAGTCTGATATACTAAAAAATAATACAAAATTTACCATTTTTCTTTTGCTGTTTTTCTCAAGTGAAAGGAGATAATGAAATGCAACTTACCAGAATCATGGATAATGTTATTCTAAAACAGAAAATATGAACCTAGAGAATTTTCAGTGTTGCTATGCATAGAAATTACAGTGTTGTCAGAATAACAATTCTCCCAAAATCTAAGTAAAGGCAGAGACTAAACGAACGAACTCAACTTCACTTGACTACGTATCATGTTGTGTTGGAATCCTGTGAACTACTTTATAAATAACACTATTATTTAGTTTTAATAACTGCATGTTAAAACTATTTTGTTTATTACAAACTAAGTACAACTATTATTTAAGAAGTAGTTCACAGGATTCCAAGACAACATGATACGTATAGAAATACAGTTGAGTTCGTTCCTCTAATCTCTGCCTTAACTTAGATTTTGGGAGAAAATGTTATTCTGGCAACATTGTAATGTCTATGGATGCCAACACTAAAAATTCTTCAGGTTCATATTTTCTGTTGTAGATTAACATTATCTGATTGCGGTAAGTTGCATTTCATTATCTTTTTTCACATATGAAAAACAAGGAAAAGAAAAATGGTAAATTTTGTATTATTTTTAGTATGTCAGGCTCTTAATACTTCTTCATAACATGAAATAATATTCAGTTTCCTTTATAGAAAGTACTAACCTTGTCATCGTTGGAATAATATAAGTCATATACATTGAATAAGTTATTCAGACGAAGATAAGTTTTGTGCAGCTACCAAAAACTAAGTAATTACTTCATACCATTGTCTTCTTGAATAGTGCAAACTACACATAAACACTTTTATGTCGCATTTTTTTATTCAACAAAAGCGTTAACAAACATAAGAAAGAAATTTTGCTCTATTTGGAAACAAGTTCGATGTTATCAAATGTCAAATAACTGAAACTCTTGTATACATATCGTCAGACAAGCAGTAAATTGACGAAACAATAGTAACAAAATTTGTATCAATACGCAAATAAGTTCGAATTGCAATTAAGAGTATTATGTTACCACTACCCATTTTGATTAGGAGATAAGCAAATACATGCCTACAAAACTAGAATATGATTGGTGACAGACCAAGAATAAATAAATGTGCTAAGACTATTCCTATAGAATAAACATGAAAGCATGTAATTATGAAACATCAACGTATATTATTTTCATAACGCAGAAGACTCTCGAAGTCCTTTGTTTATTAACTGTTTTATATCAGAGAAAAACTTCCTTTGTAAACCTTTATGTTTCCTGGTAAGCAATTACGTACACGCGCAACTTCGATTGATTTATTACGTTCTTTACCAGCACCGAGTATATAGGACGAGACCTACAGTTTAATAGACTTGTATTTACATTCTTTGTCAGCAGAGAGGTTATATTACAAGAGACCTACAGTTCAATTGATTGGTTTGTATTTACATCATTTGTCACAGCGAGGCTATACAGGACAAGACCTACAGTTTAATTGATGGATTTGAATTTATATCCTTTGTCAGCAGCGAGGGTATAGCCTAGATCTACTATTTAAAGTAAGATTTCGGATTCTCTTTCACTTTGTGTTCAAAAAGGACACTCATTAGCCAAAGGTACTCACACTGAACCTCAAAATTCATTATGTTCATTGATTCTTAATCGAACTTGACCGTAATATCTCTACTAATTATGAAAGCGAGTGACGTTTAAGTCTGAATTCCTACATCAAGACTCAAATATGCTTCACTCACAAATATAATTTCAGATTTTTATTGGGAGATATCAGGAGGTACGGAAGAATGCACCTTCAACTTCAACCTTCTTTCTCTCTCTCTCCATGACACATTTATCACCTCAAAATCAAAAAAACATCTGGCCACTAAAAGTTCACAGTACCTGATGTTAACTCAATACATTGAACCTAACTACGAAACGCGTTTGGGGTTTCAGTTTCATGCAATCCCAGATTCAAGGGAAGGGAGCATATTTGTTCCAAATCTGTTGCAAAATAACTCCCTTCAAGAAGTAGGTCGAAATTCCAGTCGGTCTGTGGATAGATAGATTAAAAAATTTCTATATAACCTCCAACATAGAATGTGTTTGGTAATAAAGACATTGAACTAAAATTTAATTTATGCATAAACTCCATACGGCCAACTGCGTAACCTCCAACATAAAATGTACTTAGCTCCAAGAAACAGTAGAACAGTTATTAATGACATTATTAAATTTTTGCTAAACATTTTTGTGGAAGAGAACTCTAAAAGAAGCCCGTAGTCACGGATGCATACGGGCTAGAGCCGGCAGTTCCCTCTCTAAATTATTTTTTTTACCAGTACCTCAAACAGGACGTTGGAGAGAATTTTGAAATTAAAACCAAGCTTCGAACTTTAAATTCTTGCAACTTTTATTACCAAATTAAATACAACCTAAAAGTCTTTTTTATTTAATTTTGTTCGTAAAATGATGTTTTTCGCTATATTTTCGGAACATCTCCAATTGGCATATTGTCATTCAAACAATTTCAAACTTAAGTATACATTATTGTTGCACAATGAGAATCACGAAAGCCGTGGGACCGGATACAGATCCAAAGTCCACCAGATACATCGTAGTAACCACGTTCTCTGACTTCTTCGGTTACTTGCAGCTACCTCTGAAACTTTAACTTGTTTGTTTAGTTGGTTGATTATTTGAGTGGAGTTAGTGTCCTTTTTCGACAGTGGGGCTATATGAGACATGGACCTACAGTATGGGATTCGAGACACAAATGTCATTTGTTTAGATAAGTATATTGCAATGTTTTGTTCGGTAGAGTCTTAAATAATAAGTCTGGGATTTAAACCCTTCATCTTTTATTAAAATTTTATAACAATCTTTAAAAATTCTTGTAAATCTCTAAATGTTTTCAGAGTTCTATAAAGTCCTCGGCTCACAAAAGTGGCCTGAGGAAAGGTTCAATTGTCATTAGCTTGAAATATCCTCAGACAGGTAATGAGAGTAACTCCTTCGCTCAGTGCAACCTCAGGAGTGGATGATTAAAGGATGTCTCCTTTGCTCATGGCAGCCTCGGAAGACAGTCAAAGTTCTTTGTAGCTCATAGCAGTCATGGAAAAAAGTGATTATGGGATATCAACTATGCTCATAGCAGCCTCAGAAGATGGTATTAAAGGGACTCTCCACAGACTCAGGAGAAAGAATGACCAACTGTCAACTAATACGTTGCTTCCCTTGAGGTCTTCTTTTATAAGCCTTTTCTTCAACTTGAAGGTTTGAAGACTTGAAGACTATCAAGAATATATATACAGGGTGTTTCAAAACAACACCGACAACATTTGGGAGGTGATTCTTGACACTAAGATAAAACAAAAAGTATAGATCAACCTGGGTGCACAATGCTTCCTTTCGGAGTTATGGGCTGCCGAAAACATGAAAAAACAAATTTTAAAGATCCATAGTTCCAAAACTATGGGATCTACCGTAGTTGGGTCAAGACTTCACCTAGGAACTATGTGTCCTATCCAAAAATAAATGTTTCAGAATCCTTTGATACTTCCGCAACAATTTTTATAGAGGGAGTTTGGCTACAGGGATATATTTTGAAGTACTCACAAACGACCTCTATAAAACTTGTTGCAGAAGTATCACAGTATTCTGAAACATGCACCCAGGTTGGTCTATACTTTTTATCTTAGTGTCTGGTGTATCTGGTGTCTTGGTGTCAGGAATCACCCCCCCAAACGTTGTTGGTGTTGTTTTGAAACACCCTGTATATATATATATATATATATATATATATATATATATATATATATATATATATATATATATATACACATATATATATATATATATATATATATATATATATATATATATATATATATATATATATATATATATATATATATATATATATATATATAAGCGATGTTCTAAAATATTTATGAAGCTGAACAACAATGCTGTGAAGGATCGATCAGGGGAGCAGAATTGTCTTCAGTGGCGTATTTAGGAGGCTATCGGGCTCAAGGTCCTCCTCCCGAAATAAATTTGTTAGTTTTTCGCATTCCACGTACAACAATAATCCTTCTTACCATTTCTAAGAATGTAATTTACTTTCAATTTTCTTATGCTTTTTGTTTAGAAATAATACTGTATTTGTCAATTTTTTTTCTTGACGTTACTTTCTTTCATTTCGCCTATCATACTTTATCGACCGTTGTCAGTTGTGATTCAATTCGGCCGTCATCAGTAATACCAAATCTAAGAGGAATTGATAAGAGAAACTGGTGTTCCACACCAACTTGCGCGGATATCAACATGACAGGACTTTAGTATATTATAACAAAGGAAGAATTATATCGTTTAGTTATTTTTAAAAGAAGGAAATATTTGAATTAAAGACACTCAAAACGGGGGAATAATTAGCCCGGGAAATTAGGAAGGCCAAGAGGATGCTTCCTTTTTCTTGTATGAATAGAATAAAGGGTTAGATTCACTCCTAAATTTTTGTATCATATCATGTAGGATTTATCGGTCTGCAATTCTTGCCATTATAACTTCAATTTATGCATAAATTAAAATATATTTAATTCTCAAACTCAGATGGGCAATTGCCCACTTCCTTCCTTGTGTTGGGCATAGCCCCTCGAAACAAAATCCTAAATACGCCTTATTCTAGAGATGGGAGATGAAACTCATAATACGGTAAATGAATCTGATCAACTGTTGTAGATAGTGCTCTCAAACGGGTCGGGTCGGGTCGGGTTATCGGGTCGGGTCAGTAGAGTCAGCTCGGGTAGGGTTACAGGGTCGGATCAGTCGAGTCAGCTTGGTCGGGTTGTCGGGTCGGGTCACTCGGGTCAGTTCACTTTGGTCAACTGAGTTTAGGTTGAGCTTAAACTCGGCTGGAGTCGAAAGCTGCTGTTTTTCACTAGCTGCCTAATTAAAAATAGCAATTTTCAATTGATTTTATAGAAACCATAAATCTATTTTGAACACTGGCAGCTAGTGTTTTTATGGTAAATGCTTATTTTTGTACTTGTGTGTAATTTTTAAATGTGGAAGATTGATTTTACCAATCGACTGTAATATTAATATCTACGCCAATATAGAGTCTGGACTTAGAACAAAACTAGAAGTTGTTTAAGCAAGGCCAAAAGAAAGATTGGATATGGACGACCAAGACCAAGCGGAGCCACGTTGGCTCACTGGTAGAGAATTCATCTCTGGTGCGTGGTGTCCATGGTTCGATCCCAGCTTGTGCTAAGTGGGCTTTGTGGTGGAGAAACGCCGTGTAGTGGGTTTTCTCGGAGCTCTCCTGTTTCCTCCCACTTTCTTCATTCCACCATTTCATTCATTTCTCATAGTCACCATCTCCCTTAGCCTCGGTGCAGAATCGAGGGACCTTAAACTGAATATTTCATTTCATTTCACCAAGCCCAAGAACATCTATATAAGAACAAGATAAAGATTGGATATACAAGAGGAAGTGCATAGTAATCTTGCTCTTCGCCTTGTTTTGGTGATCACCAAGTAGCGATGAGCATATTTTCTTGCTTTCTGTATAGTATGAAAGACTATAATCAAAATCACACTTGGTCTTCATTTTTACCGATAAGGCTAGCATTCTTGGCTCATGTATAGCATGAAAGACCACCAAGACTACGAAATGCAGGATCAAGATTTGACTGTGCAAGACAAAGAATAAGACGCAGTATTGATGACAAAGACCCAGGGTGCGAATTGTTTGAATTTCATTTGTTAGGCTGAAAGTGATTAAATAAAATTAGTACTTCATAATTAATTATCATACTGTATTTTTAAATTTTAAATTACAAAATTCATATTATGTATCTTCTTACTTGCAACTATATATACTGTCAAATACGTTTTAATTACAGAGAAAGAAAAATCAAAGTGGCGCGGGTCCCGGAATCATAAGAACCTATTTAGGAATGAAAGGTGAAGGGTTGTAAAGAATCGCAGGTGTTCTCCCGTCTCCTCAACCCTTATCATTGTAGTTAAACGATTTCCTTTAGTCTCCGCCAAGAGACTCTTGCTACTGCCTTCCGAGAAGACCCCCTGCCTTCCGAGCAGGTGAGAACACTGACCTTGAAGAAAAATTTCGTCACATAGAACTAAAGCAAGAAAGAAAAATAAATTTCTCCCACGTCGGACATTGGTATCAGTTATAAAAAGAAATAACCAAACCTCAAAAGTGCCAAATATTCCCTAAGATGCATATACAAATACCCCGCTTGATCTAGCTAGTGGTTAACGTGTAAGACTTCGGTACACGTGGTCCCGGTTTAATTCCCAATGGGAGTTCATTTTGGGCGTTCATCCAGTGTCGTGACGTAGTGCTCTCAAACGGTTCGGGTTGACCCGACCCAACCCGACTCGGGTCGGATCAGCTCGGGTCAGGTTGTCTGGTCGGGTCAATCAGGTCGGATCACGGGCCGGGTCAGTCAATTCGGGTCACAGGTCGGGTCGGGTCGGTCTTCAACCCGACCCGACCCGACCCGTTGAGAGAACTAGTTGTAGAGTATATTATATATTAGGTGATGTAGATGAAGTAGTAGTACATATAAGTATTTAAAACCACTGCCGTGAACACACTCTGAAATCTGAATATATGCATATTTATAATTGGTGTTTCTAATTCGGCATCCACAAAGATCCACGTTAAAAATTATTTTATAATAATATAAACAATGACTTCCCCAAAACTATAAAGATAGAATATAAATTATGTATGACGCAACAATACTCTTTGAGCAAAATGATGATAATCTCAATAACATTACAGGAATCATTACAGAAACCTGACGCATGTCATATACTCTTTAGTTAACAGATGTAACCTTAAGATTATGGTGAAAAATATTCCAGCAATTGAATTCTTTTCTTTGCTTACGAAGCATCCTCTCTCAAAAGAAAAATTGGGACACGCGGAAATACGTAGGAACAAACCGTGGTTCGAACTAGCAGAGAAGAGAAAACAGGCAAAATAACGTTGGCTACAAAATCCGAATGAAATAACTACACAAAATTTCGTAGACATCAGGCAGGAAACTTCCGAAACTTCTAGAACGAAAAAAACGCGATTTTTTGAAAGCTAAAACTTAGGAACTTGAAGATAATAGTAAAAAATAAAAACATTCGGGACATGTTATAAAGGGATCAACGAATTTAAGGAAGGCTATCAACCTCGTGCTTATATTAAAGAAAGCTGATGGAACAGTTTTCACTGATACAGATAGCATTTTAAATAGATGGAAAGATTTCTTTGACGATTTGCTTAACACGCAGTCAAAAACTAATGTGCGTGGAGAAAGGGAGATACTCATCGCAGAACCGTATATTCCAGAACCCAATCGAATAGAAGTAGAAATCGCTATAAAGAAATTAAAGAAACACAAATCTCCGGGTGTAGACGAAATTCCGGCTGAGTTAATTTTAGCTGGAGGCGAAAACGTGTGGAACAAGATACACAAACTCATTCTCCTTATCTACAACAAGGAAGAATTGCCACAAGAGTGGAAAGAATCAATCATTATTCCAATCCATAAGAAAGGCGACAAAACTGGCTGTATTAATTATCGAGGCATCTCTCTTCTGTCAACATCCTATAAAATCCTTTCAAACATTCTATTAGCAAGATTGACTTCATACGCAGATGAAATTATTGGAGATTATCAGTGCGGATTTAGACGAAATCGATCAACTATCGATCAAATATTTACCATTCGCCAAATACTCGAAAAGAAGTGGGAATACAGTAGCCCGGTACATCAACTATTTATTGATTTTAGAAAGGCTTACGATTCGGTTAGGAGAGAAACATTGTACAACGTTCTTACAGAATTTGGAATACCGAAAAAGCTAATTAGATCAATTAAGATATGTTTAAATGAATCCCAAAGTAAAGTCCGGGTAGGAAAATTTTTGGTCACAAGCTTTCACGTTGAGAATGGCCTGAAACAAGGAGATGCATTGTCGACATTATTATTTAACTTTGTTCTGGAATACGCTATAAGGAAAATCAAAGATAGCAACCAGGGCCTAGAGTTGAACGGTGTTCACTAGGTTATGCGTATGCTGATGATGTAAATTTAATAGGAGATGATAGAAGAACAATAGAAAGAAATGCAGAGGTCTTATTAAACGCTTGCAAGGACATGGGTTTAGAAGTAAATGCAGAGAAAACTAAATACATGGAAGTGCGTCGGGACCGGAATACAACAAATTATGGATGCGTTAAAATATTAAATAATACTTTTGATAAAGTGGATAGTTTCAAATATCTAGGATCAATATTAACAAACGAAAATCAGGTTCACGAAGAAATTAAATGTCGACTAAAAACGGAATTCGTGTTATTATTCAGTTCAAAATCTCTTGTCGTCGCGAATTCTGTCGAGGAATTTGAAGCTTAAAATATATAAAACGATAATCATACCTGTTGTTCTGTATGGTTTCGAAACATGGTCGCTTATTCTGAGGGAAGGACATAGACTGAAAGTATTTGAGAACAAGATCCTGAGACGAATATTCGGACCCAAGAGGAACGGCAATGGGGAATGGTGGAAACTTCATAACGAGGAACTACGTAAATTATACGGCTTATCAAACATTGTTAGGGTCATCAAGTCTAGGAGGCTTACGTGGGCAGGACATATAGCCAGGATGGAAGAAAGTAGAAACGCTTTCAAAGTGTTAAGGTAAGACCAATCGGTAAACGACCATTGGGAAGACCTAGACGCAGATGGGAAGACAATATTAAGATGGATCTCGCAAAAATAGGAATACAAAGTAAAAACTGGATCCAGTTGGCTAAGGATAGAAGTCAGTGAAGAGCTTTTGTGAACACGGCATTGAACCTCCGGATTCCATAGGCTATAGAGTGAGTTAGCTTACGAAACATGAGTAGATGTCTAGGCTGATACTACAAATAGATTACCGTAAATGCGCATTTACTGAAAAGATGGGTTCTACTGACATTGGATAGTCTACATACTCTTCGTGTGCTAGGGCCTAGGGGAGAGGAGGAGATAAGATTTCATATCAGGTTACGTCACGCACAGTTGCACGCCTTCATTTTCATTAAAAATGGAAAAGCCAATAGAAACAAATTTCATCTTACTTTCCTTTATTGCAGTCGGACACAAATCATCACACTTATCTGCAAAAAGCACCTTTCAAATCGGATTATTGGGAGAGCCTCCAGTTCCAATGTTAAGGGGGACATGTCTCCCCATTTCTCCGGAATTTGTGCCCGTACCTACAGCTGAGACAACTTTCCAGCATGAGGAGAGGGGTATATCCTCCTCTGGCATTTATTGCAATTTGTGCCCAAGTAGCGAAAGTGGAATTAGTACATATTGATGAGACTACTAAACGCACTACAGCACGAAGTTCAGTTTGAAATACTACAGAACACGATTCTTTTTTTTTAAAAAAAACGGAAAAGCCAAGGGAAATCAATTTCATGTTACATTTCTTTGTGGCAGTCGGACACAAATCATCACACTTATCCCAAAAAGCACTTTTTAAGTCAGATTATTGGGGGGACAGTCCCCCCAGGTCCAAGATTGGGGGCATGTCCCCCTCGTCCCCCCGGGTTTGCGCCTGTGTTTACAGGAAAAATTAAAGAACTAGATTGTTTTTGTAAGAAAGGAAAGAATGCAGATATAGTGTAAGATCAAATCTTTAAGGCACATTAATATTTTATTTGTTAAACTAAGTATAGTTTATTAAGAAAGTGCACAGATGTCTATCAAGTCACTAACATTGCATGTAGTCCAGATCGGATGGACTTTCCATGAGTGCACCCTGGTACAAACAAAACACAATCACTTTTTAAAAATAAGATTTTTTCAGGGTCTGGATCCGATGGACCCCTCGGGGGGTGCCCCCTGGCTGTAAGCATATTTCCCAACGGTTGATACTAACGATGCAACTACAACAGTACGCTAAGAAGCTCATATGTAATTCAGGAATATTACAAAAGTTGTCATATATGCTCCAAAACGTTGAATAAATTGCTTATAAAATCTCATTTAATGATTTAAAATAAAAGTGCCTTAATACCATTTATTCGCTTTCTTTCTCTCTCTTTTAAAATATTGCGATCAACATTATTATCAATCAATTCTGCTGGTTAAATCTTTGTTTCATTAAATATTTGTTGTTTCGAATTTTACAATCACTTCTGCTTGTCAATGATGGCCACTTATCATAGGTCCTCCCGAAAATTTAAAATTGTAAGATGTGTAATTTCATTGAAAAGATAATGGAAAACAAACATCTTTCTTTTAGAAAAACGAGTCCCTCAAGTCCGTCTACAAGTCTTCTCCCGTATTATTGACGTGCTTCTTTTCTAATTGCATTTTTTTTTTAAATATTTAAGTTATACAGGAAGTTTAGCCAACTATATTTCTCCGATTTGGTATTTTTACATATCATTTCTTTTTTGTTAAAAATGTTTTATGTATAAAAGATTATTGTATTTCTTTATTCGCAATGTAATAGATTTTCACTGAACTGTTATATGACAGTGTCGTGTTAAGAGAACTAAACAACTTGAAGAGATGAGTGCGGGGTAAGGGGACTCAGAAGTAAAACATTGTAACAAGGTCTCCTAAAAGATTCTTCCAATTTTCAGAACTAAGGGGCCATGGCCCCTCCTAGGAAAATATCCTAGTTACGCCAATGGTAAGGGAATTTGAAGAACTTCTGCGTGCCCCGCTGCTTTTGAGACAATTGCAGGAAAGAGGCCACCTTTTAACATTGAGTGAAACCAGTGGCGTATTTACGATTTTGTTTCGGGGGGCTTTGCTAACTTTCGGGGGAACTTTGCCTGAAAATGTGAAAATTCTGCAAGATATTTCATATACTTTACTATAGTAAGTAAGGAGGGGCTTAAGCCCGGAAGCCTCCCCTTCCTAAATACGCCTCTGAGCGAAACTATTTCTTATCGGTAACAATACAACAATAGCATTTTCTACAAAGTGTTTCAACAGAGACATATATATATATATATATTCAAGACTATCAGATGATTGATATCATACGTATTTTAACTCTTTAGTCACACGCTAACATCCATGATAGAATCAATATACAATACTTCTCTGCACAATAATAACATCATAACACTAATGCATGTAACTTTCGATAGATAGGCATTCATCTACAACTTTTTGACATTTTACAAACTATGGATTCAGTTCATTCTATTTTCTTCTTTGGTTCTTTCCTGATTTCCTTTGTTCATTTCGAAAGTTGCATTAAATCTCAAAAGTTATTTCTTGAAATTTGGACGCGTGGGAGGGATACATATTAGATAAAGCTTTCCTTTCCTTTGGATACGGAAATTTGCTGGGGACCAATTTTTCAAATTGAGTCTTTTTCTCTTTATTTTATTTACTTACTGTCCAGCGGTTCCGACCTCTCCCATGGCCCATAACGTATTCTGTTGTCCCCTCCAAATCAGATTTTGTTTAATCAATGCTTATCTCTTCTTATTTGTTAATATCTCCCTTTTCTCTTGCAAATCATAATGAATAAAAAGTATTCTTATATTTAGATAGTTATTCAATATTTCCCCCCCCCCTAATAAAGTGTGGACTGCGTTTATGTGCCACCCCTTCCAACTACAGTAGTTCAACAGCGGGAACGCACAACACCAGCCGTGGAAGCGATCGTAAAAGTTTGGAATGAATTTAACTACAATATGGTCATATTCGTGCATCACAAGGCATATTCAGCAAACACGATTTGCCGTGTAAAAAAAAAAAAAAAAAAAAATGATTAGCTTTGTAATATAAAATTAATCTGAAGTATCTATGTTCTATACTATGAATACTATTTGCTTTTTAACTCGGATAATTCTTTTTTAAATATGCTGTATATTCAAAATCAATCTACTTCATGAAAGATTTTTACTTTCAAACATTTACATATACAAAGTTCAAAATAAAATAGAGCTGGATCTCTTTATGTTACAACATATTTCTAGTTAAGATGAAAGAAGCACAAGAAGTTCGTGTTTTGCAGCTCTCATAAAATGGTTTTTACTTTCCCATTCATCAACGTTACGTCACATTCAAGGCCAAATCAAAGTTTTCATATCCTGTCTGCTGTCCATTCAATTGACGTTGTCGTAAATAAATTGAATTATTACCTGTTATTCAGTTACAACAACACCTCAAGGTTAAACACCAGCGAAATTTTCAGAAATAACAGTCCACTAAACGCAGTGCTCGATTTCTTTTCCCTGAACTTAATTCGAGATTTGAGAGATTAACACGCGAGATTTCAGATCTGAGATCAAAATAGCGGAATCTTAGAATGTATTGTGTATCGTGCTTTATTTTTAAAACATTTATTTTATATTCAATTATTTTTAACATTTTTATTAAACAAATGTAAAGCTTAATAAATTTATTATAAATATTGTAAACTATTATTATTATTATTATAAATAATAGGAATAATAACATTTTAATTTTATAAAATAATAATATTTTAAAATTATCTTAAATAATAGGAAAATCATATTTTAAGGTGAATCACCACCCGGGAGTCACTACATATTTTAGCTTATTCCCTTAACTACTACGCAATGAAACATTTATATATTATAAATATTGTACTTTAAGATAGAGTAATGTTTCAGCTACAGCACAAGACACTGGTTCATTTGGTTGTGTCTCCTGATATCGAAAAATGTAACAAATAAAAGAAAAATTTTGATTCGTTTTACGATGAGCACACAAGATGGCACTTGCTGTTAGATCTTACTAGAAGTGCCCCGTTTTATGAAATGTTTATTTGTATGTGTAAAGTATTTTAAAGTAACGATCTTATTACGAAATGGATATAATGTTTGACCGTTTCTCGTGTTCTGTTTCATATTTTGTTTAAATATTATTTACATTTAAGGAAATCGATTTTGAGATGAAACTTGCGCAGAACGCCATAATGCGTTGTTGCCAAATTTGTACGTTCACTGTAGTAGTCACAGTGAGAAAATTCCTTTATTCCAGTGTTGCAGTTCGAGAAGCGAGATTGTGGTAAGGGTAGAAAACTAATTTTTACATTAAGTATCCAAGCAGAATTCCGTGATTACTCCCTTTATTATCTGGCATCAGTAAACACTCGACACTGTCTGGCAACGCCGCACTATTCAAGCAGCGTTTAGTATAGCACCGAGAACATCTAATGACCCACCTTAAATATCGAATTATGCAAGAAGTAGTTATGAAGGAACTTTCTACAAGTGACAAAGAAACTATTAATGCACAAATTAATTACACAAAAATTTGATCGGGCTATATTCAATCAATTTATAAAATGAACTTACCCTACGTAAATCCGTATCGCTTGTATTCTATCTGATCACCCACATTGTGGACTATCGCCCAATATATTTCCACTGCAACAAACTATGTTGAACCATAGGCATAGGGATTCCATCTCCTTCCACCTTGCAGGTTTTCCATAAACCAGTGAGGGCGATGTTGGAGATGTCTTTTTAACAGAATCCACCGTGTTCAGCGATGTGTACTGGTTTGACGGCATGAGCTATCACTGACCTTTTATTATTAGTAATAATAATAATAATCATCATCATAGTGATAAAAATTATATACAAAATATGTGTAATAATGACCAAATAGTAGAGCCTGTCTATCTCAGGTGTGCCCTCGGAAAATATGAGAAACATACTTCGCCTCCACCCCCGCCATCCTCTGACGGAGGAAATTCTCCCTTTGCTTAGGGAAAAGAAGTGAATGACCTCAGCTGTGTTGCCAATTTGTCATTCAGTCGTTTGGTCTTGACAATTGAAGATCGTAGGCTACTTAGAATTTCTAACAAGACAGTGCACGGTAAAGTCCGTGAAATAATTCATTGGCAACCAGGGGTGCCATTCCCCCCAAAGGCTGTGACGCCAATCTCCCCAAATTAACAAAGTATCCCCTTCACATTTAATTTTACATCTTTCCTATCACAATACATGAAATCATTGGTTAAAAAAAAAGATTCAATACTCATCACATAAACTAAATATAAATGTAGTTTATTTCAATGTAAAATTATAATCATTGTACACTTTAAGATATTCCATTTTGTAAGGCAAAAACAAAAATGTAAAATTTTTGCAGACTTTTCTTATGCCTCGAATCTCAGTGATGTAAAAGATTTAGGCTATATAACAAATTTCAAGAAGATTGGATAATTTTTAGAGGTTGCACACTTTAATCAGTTTTGTAAAAGTAGGCAAAAACACGATTTTTCAATGTTAATTACTTTTATTTGTAAAACTAGACATCACAAACTTAAAATAATACTAAAACTATAGTATTCGCGCCGAGTCGTGATGCTTGACCTAGATCTACCAATTTCACCACCCAATACAACGCGAGGGTGTGTTCCGGTCGTCAACCCCCACCCATCACATTTTGTCAGTCGTCTCTCGCGCTACACGGAAAACATCTCCCGAGAGTACTGTGTTGTTGGATTGGCGCCAAGTTCCGTTTTTTTTTTTTTTTTGTTGCATTATATTCTCGTTGTTACTATTCGTGTTTTTGTTACCGTTTTAGAATAATTGTTATTGTGGTTAATGTTGTGCAATGTTATTATTGGTAATTTTAAATGTTTTTCTTGAAATACTATTTTACACTGTCTTTAAAATTTGGCAACATTGTTGGCGAATTTAAGCTTTTTGATTTTCCCCAAGTGTGCACTCGGGAAGCGGCTGCACGAATTGTACAGAAGTTTTCCGATGTATCAGAGCTCAAGCATTGATTGGTTTAGAGCCCAAGCTTCACGACTCGGCGCGAGTACTATAGACACTAAGATTAATAGATAGAATGGTAGGCTAAATATGTATTATACTAATCGACTTTGAACGATGTAACCCCTTCTGTTGTTCGCTTGGCGACGACTTTTCTATGATGCTCGACTATCCTTATCAAGAAATATGTTGTTCGTCTCTGACTTTAAACTTTTAGATTTTATCAGAGCAATTCTGCTTTCTCCGGTACACTTAACTAAAAATTAGTTTTATTTTACTTTTTAATTGACGTAAAATTCCCTATACACCTTGATATTCGCTTATAATCAGTATTTTACTGCTTTATTGTTTACACCCATATTTATGTTAAAATTAGACTTTATTTAGGCATAATGTTATTTTTATTTTGACAACCATTAACGAAAAGCATGGCCATGGTAAAATGTAAAGACATATTTTCTTAAAGATACAGAAAAAATGCATAATTCCAGAAATTCTAAGGTGCAAAAATTACATTAAGTTACACAAGTAAAAATTAATAACAAAAGCATTGAACTTAATGAATCTTAGGTTTCAACATAAACCTTTGTTTTTGTTTACTGGTCAAGGAAAGCTGATCAATAATGTCCTCATATGATAATTCGTTCACATTTCAGTCTTGTACTTAAAATTAGTAAATTATTTAATCAAGTGTCCTTCATGCTTGTTCTGAGGCGACTTTTTTTTAATGATTTTGATATGACTCATGGTTGTCAGCTGAGCAGTTTGTTACGGGCGGCGGTAATTTTGTCACCGAAAGATTTGTCACGGTAATTTCGTCACCGGTAATTTTGTCACCAAAATATTAGAAGGTAGGTAATTTCATCACCAGTGTCTTTTAGAACATAATACAAGTACAATGTATGAACTCGAAAAATAAATTTTGAAATTGCTTTTCTTGATCAACTGAAGCAAAACTATGTAGCATAACCGAAATAAATATATTACGTAGATTATTAAATAAAGCTTACATATTTTAGGTATTTTATTTGAGATAAGATCAAAAGTTTCCGGTAGTTCTATCACAGGAAATTTTGTCATAGTTATTTTTCACCTTTGTTGAACTAAATAGAGACAAAGCAAACGACCAAAACAGATTACGTTATCTTAATCAAACTTGGAAGTTGATGTAGAACTCTGCAAAATCGAAGTTTCGGGTACTCAACGCAAGAACAAACACTAGTAGAAGAAAATAATGCCAGCTTCAGTAAATTTTAAAAGTGCATTTAACGTGGGGTCCTAATGGGTTTATATATCACTATTTACAAATATTAGGTTTCGCCAATATCAAAATTTCAGACCACAAAATAGCAAACAAATACAGGGAGATATGTCAATTTGTTCATTTTCCCACAAAATAGACGAAAATTTTCATCGTTCTTGCACTGTTCCCTGAGCCCAAGCTCTAGGACCTTCCTCCGTCAGGTGAGAGCGACTTTGTTTTTTAGGAACCATTGAAAGAATAATATTATATTTCAACTCTGAGTAAATATTGGCAAATAGTTATTGGATGTTAGTAAAACAAACACAACTCGTTAGGATGTTATGAATGTTAGGAATTCAACTTGTGTACAGCATTGCTTTTTGTCAACGGGGAGGAAGGTCCAACAGCCTGGACTCACAGAACGGTACAAGAGCAATGAAAATTTTCGTCTATTTTGCGGGAAAATGAACGGATTGGCATTTCTTCCCGTAGGAGATGTGCATCGAGGAAAACAAATACTTAGGGAATATTCGTTTATACAATGCACTTCTCTACCTTGTATATCCCCCAGTCACTTTGAATGTTCACCAAGCACCTTGAACAACAATTCTAGGACAAATAAAATTTGTATATCGTGGAATTAGAAGTTTCATCATCTGGCAGGAATGTCTCACCAAACTAGTTCGGGGAGGTTTATTCATGGAATTCAACAAGTGAGCACGGACTTACTGTTGCTTTGGGGACATTTATTTTGGGCCACGCATTTGAGTAGGCCACTTTTTTCGGCATATATAAGTATATTTGGCTGTGGATTGTTGTATGTTGAAATTAGACCCCTTATTTTTGTAGTTTTAGTGTCCTAGCTTATCCCTTTGGCGCCGCTTTGTTCTCTCTCTCTTCCGTATCTATTCCTCTACTCTCTTCTTCAAGATTTTTTTAAAAATTTTAACCTCCCCCCCCCCACGAATTTTGAACTTTACAAATATCGACCAGGTAATATTTAGTTTTTGAACTTAAATTACCAGCTGAGACGTCGCAAGACATTTTTCGTAGAGGTATTCATTGGTGTGAAGTTTAAAGTAAACGGTTTCCGCCATATTAACGGATTGCGGTAGCAAGCGATGGTCCGATCTATGATTAAATGTCACTTGTGTTTTCCCTCTATCAATATCCAATTAGAATCTTTCATTAAGTTATTATCTAATCCCACTTTTGTTTCCACTGATAATTCTGAGTGTGCATATTGTTGTAGTTATTTGGGCCCAAAAGTATTGTCAATATGTTTAGTTACATTTATATCTATATATTATTGAAGTAAAATGTATAATATTGAATTGAGTAAATGAATATATGTGCAAAGGGTCTTGGTACCTTACCCCGAACGGTTCTTGGTTGCCACGGTCGTGAAATATCCGATAAATGTGAAGTGTAACTATTGCAAATACCGCCGCATGTTGTATATTCTTTTCGATCTGTGTTTTATTCTCTAATAACATATGTAAAAACTAACATTATTAGTACTACACTAACCGCATGTAGCATGAGTTTAAGGCAGGTCGGCGTAATCTCAATTTATTACCAAATCGATCCTCAGTAAACTGAAATCCTATTATAGAATTACATTTAATTCCATCCCTCCTGTACAAATCCTGAAATTCAACCAGTGTTTTCACCTTGATAAATCGTGCTCTCATCGACGAAGATCCTTCTGGACTTGAGAAATTCTCGTTCTTAGTTTTTTTTTTCTTGAGTTGTGCGAATCTACAGATAAATGTGAATATTTCATTATATAAGGCGATAATATTTCAAACCTGGTCAAGGAACTAGCAAATCAAATGAAATGACCAACGAAGGAAAGTAGTTGTCTGTTGCTCTGATCCTCCAAAAAATTGTCTTTCAACTTCATAAATGTTTTGGACATAAAAAAAAAAAAAAAAAAAAAAAAGATTATGGGAACGGTCTTTTCCGTCCCCTCCAATATTGAAGACAGATTTGCGCCGCTGCCTGAGATATACAAGTTTACGCTAACGTCACAAAGTTACTCATTGCGACGCACTGCTCACGAAAAATGTTAGCCAACGGGTTGGAATTAAAATGTTTTAAAACCAGTTTTATGCTGCAAATGGATATGATAATAGTACATTAAAAAATAAAAAGAATGACAAATGGTCAAGTAATCAAAAAAATATTGAATCATTTCATTAAAACAAATGAAATGAAATCTTTCAGTTTAACGTCCAACGATTATGCCCTTTAGTCTAAAGAAGAAGAAGAAGAAGGAGGAGGAGAAGAAGAAGAAAAAGTAGTAGTAGTAGTAGTAGTAGTAGTAGTAGTAGTAAAGTAAGGCCTGTAGAAAATTTAATATTGGCAATACTTCACAATATATGCATAGTGGTAGGCCCCAACGCTAACATTGACATTAATAGATGTATTGTTATAATATCCAATGGTTGTGTAGCTAATGATCATCTTAAATATTGAGATGGTTCCAGTAGCAGAGGAACGTAAAGGACCCAGGATGAGATTAATCATTTATATGTATATATATACTATATGCGGAGTCTGGAGCTGACTTACATACAAGGAGCCATATTCAGACGCGTTCTTACTTGTGATTAGTGTCTTACTAAGGGTTCGACTAACGTACGATTCTGAATACGGCCCAGTGTTGTCCACGAAACAGAAATTCCTCCTCTCGTGTCAAAAAAGAGACGAGAAAGTACTTTTTAAAAATCCAGACGAGACGAGAATCATGACAATTCTCGTCCCTTTTCCGAGACGAGACAAGAAATTTCACATTAGTTCCTCTAAGACTTAGATCTCATACACTGTTTTAGCGTTACACGATCCATATATTAGAAGTATAAAATGATGAAGTGATTGCACGAACACAGTGAAGAGTATTTATCAACGTTTAATGATACGCGATTATTGGACATATTTTGATAATAAGTATGACATAGTTGTTACTATGCCACACCCTTCGTGGGTCTCTCGTGTAGTGGAAAGATTCTGGTAATTTCTAGATTAAATTAAGTAAAAGAATCAGAGGATACATTTTGTATATAAATTTAGAAAATGAGACGAGAAAGGTATCGAGATGCACCAAGAAAGAATTATTCTTGAATTGAGATGAGACAAGAGTTCTACAAACTTTAAGAGACGAAACGAGAAAACATTAGTTCTCCTCTCGTGGGCAACACCATACACAGGCCCTATTAGCATTATGGACCCCGTTGCTGCAGCAGCATCTCCCCTCCCTTCTCCTAGTTTTGTCGGACCTGTATGCAGTATGTGACTAATTGGTTGTTAATTATCACACAGTTAAAACGTTTCCATCTTTTATCAACGGTTGCTATATATAATACTATTAATAACCACATGTAGTTATTAATACTATTAATAACTATATACCTAGGTATAATGTTAATAACCATACTTGATTGCAGGTGTCCGCCTTCCTTTCCATTCCAGTCCGCCTTCAATTAAAACATCCAGTAATTTTAAGTTTGGTGAAGTATTAGTTTAATGCGCGTTTGTAATAGTCAAAAATTCTATAGATAATTAGCGTTTCTTTTCTTTTTAGATAAAGAGAATTACTACATCTACTACTAGAAATGTTTGCAGCTGCTACGTCACGAAGGAATCCTGTCGTTTGACAATGTGCTGTCAAGTGGGAATGTGACGCTGCCGGACCCTCCTCGCTGGGGTAAACATATGAAGGCGCTTAATGAAAAGTTACGCAACGATTACAGAACTACAATCAGCCTGCTTAATATTGGCGATGGACTTTGAATTGCTTTGATGACTTAGACATACGCTATCTTGTTTTTAAAATAGTAATAATTGTTAAATAATGAAAAACCTTTGTATCAAGCATCAAATACGTATTTAATATGTCTATTTTTCTCAATGTTCCTTGCTGTACTTATGTATTTTCTTTGTTATGTTTGTAATGTTAGACATAATACAACTGTTTGTAAAAAAAAAAAAAAAAAAAAAAAAAAAAAACAACTGTTTACAGTAGTTTATTTACAACTACCTGAAATACCCTTTCCTCTCACGGTGAGAATAGGTTTATGGGGAAAAAGCATAATGATAGAAATACAGAAGATACTCTACTTTTGGCATAAATATTAAGTTACCCTATCCCCGTAAAATACCCTTTAATCAAATTGATATGAATAAAGAAATCAAGAAATTTTGAACTTGAATTTGTTTTATTGGCTTTATGCAAATTTAACTTAGGTCGTGATTTCGCAGCGGAGCGGATGAAGCGGAGTAGCGGAGCGAGATCGGGAGGGGGGAGAAGAGGGGCCTCATCAAACAGTTCATAGAAAACGGCTGAATATGATGATGTTCATAGTCCCCTCCCCAAATATTTTCTTCAAGTCGGCGCCTGTGGTCACGATTCTAACCTAATAGCTTGATGAACCCAAACTGTGGACTCGACACATTTGTCATTCTTCCGATTACGCACCCGTCTCTTCAATCGTTGCTCCAGGCTAAATCCAACTGAGAAAATTCTCTCGTCTCTAGTTCTGTTGGAGTATGCATATTTAAAACCATAATATCACACTACCAACCCTTAAGGGTATTAAAAGCAAGTCTATCATTAACAAATTTAACCCGTTTAATTACTGATATTATTCGTTTGTAAACAAAAAACCCTATTCCTAATTGGTGATTTTTATTTCCTTCTCCGTAAAAGAACGTAAAATTTCCGGACGTCAGAGTTGTATTTCCTTCCCACTTAATTCCTAGTGGGTCCTGAATTCCTGAATTTCCTGAATTCCTAGTAGGTCCATTCTGTATTTCTCTAACAGATTTTAACACGTCTGCTCTATAGAGACTTCTTATATTTCATGCTCCAAATCTCATGTCCGTTTTACTTTGCTGAGATCGTGCTATCAGTCCTAATGCGAGATTTCTGTTAACGTTTCTCAACAAGTTCGTTTTGTTTTTTTTTTTCAGGATGAGGTTGTTAGCTTCACGCTAAACCCCTAAGCTGAAGGACCACCCCTTGTTGTCTGTCCGCAATTACTTATTGAATAGATTCGTCGCTAACCTCTATATCTAGAGGCCTTCTCCTCGTTCCACAACCCGAAGACCCGCCTTACCGTGGTGACAGGAACCCAGATTACATGGAAGATCAGAAACATAAAATTTGATATTTGGATTTTTAATTTAAAATAACTAAATACATGTTTTAACGTTTATTAATACTTCATTTCTACGTGAGGACATAAATGTAATAATCATTAAATCTAATTCTGTGAAGAACTGCAAGTTAATACGTGTAACACCAGCTAGTTATTTATTTTTGAAGTCTTATCTTTGTAACTTTTTCCATCTATGTATTCTTTTATGATTAATAATGTATTGGGACACCTATTTACGTTTTTTATTATTATTATTACACCTCCAAACTAAGCTAGGCATAAGTATCGGAAGTCTTATAGAAAAGCTTTGCCCGTCTGTGAACAGATATCAGAGCAAAAACGGTAAGAGACAGTAGCAGCGGAAAATGGAAAACTTTGCCCGGGCTGGAGTAAAGAAAAAAAAAATCTTCATTGGATAGGAAGCAAAGTCCATCGTACATTGTAATCCCTCTCAGTCTCTACACACACACACTGTGTGAGATTTAACTTTTAATCTCTAGTGATTTACAGGAAAGGAAATCTTATTTTTAAAACGTAGCATTATCAAATTAAAATTGACCATTATCACAATATACTCAAGATAAAAAACATTCATTCACTAGTCTAGGGATGGCAAAAATTTTCCGGAAACAGAAATTTCACTTTCCGGTTTTCGAAAAAATCCGGAATTTAAAAAATTTCGATTACGGAAAAATTCCGGAATTCGGGAAAATTCCATGCCGGAAAAATTTCGGAAGTTCTCCGAAATCGGATTTTTTTAAATTTCAGATTTTTCTAAATTCCGCAATTTTTCCGTAAACAAAATATTTTAAATTCCGTAATTCTTTTCCGATTTTACTTTCTGGATTCCGGAAAGTGAAAATTTCTTAATTGGCCATCCCTACACCAGTCGTTGTACTTAGTTGTTTGCACTGAAATTCCCATAATATGCTTTCTTCTCTCATTTACTGATATGAGCTCTTCGGTAATGGCACTGGCTTAATTCTAACTTCCTTCGGGAAGATCTTTTCGGGAGTGAAGAATCATCAAGAGGTTTAGTATATGTTAGATCATGGTACTCCGAAGACAAGAGTTCATTCTTCGTAGAACCGAAAATAATCTTTCTGCTGTCACTGATGTCACAAAAACGGCGGGTTAGCTTATTAACTTCCGAAAACAAATAATAAGTTCTCTCTTTTGGTCTAGATTTCAATAAGACAACCAGATCTCGAACAACTTGAATTATGTTGAATAGTTGAAAGAACCAGTGAAGCGAGGAAAGCATCTTTAACTCTGTTTTTAAGTTATCAAAATAAACCTATATGTGTTTTGAATACATTTCGATAAAAACTGCGGATATGTGAACAAATATTCCATTAGCACTACTAATAAGCAACTATTCAATATTCTTCAGCACGGAGAAAGTATAGCTCTCAAATCTTCTGGTTATGGTGTTTAAAAAACGTCGTATGTTTCAAAGTATTTTTCTTGGTAATATTCTTTCGGATTTTGGAACACACGACCAGTGCGGATTTTGCCGTATCAAGTTTTTTAGGGATTCTTTTCTGCCGTGATAATGTATGGCTCAAAGTTAAATTCACTGCATTCTCCAAACCTTGATCATAAACTTAATCGAAATCATGAAGTTTCGACTGAAGGGGATACTTCATTACTTCTGCTGGTTTATTTATCACTTTAGCGCTGATATTGCTTTTCTGTAATTGTTTGGAACAATGCTCTATCAAGAAAAATACGAAAATAACACGCATACTTGTTATTGCTTTTTTCTCGTTCTCGTTGGCCGTTCTTGTGATATGAATGAGTGAGGAATAATAAGAAAGTATTTCATCAGCAATAGATTTATCGCTTTGAGTGTTCTCCAGTTTTTTTCTTTTTCTTTTTTTCTTTTAATTAATCCAAAGCAGGAGGGTCTCTGATCAACATACACAAAATGCAGGAGAGAGGATCAGAAGCTTGTGAAGTAAGCAGCAGCTCTGTTCTGGAGTATACTTTACTTTAAAGATCAAAAATCGGATGTCGAAAAATCAAGTTTTTTGTTTGTTGTTCATTTATGTAATCTATGCATGGTCACTGAGTTGGGGAGGTTGGGGGAGAAGCAGAGAAGCGACAAAGCGAAAACGAAACAACATTGTGCATGTTCCTCTTATTCTACTCTAGTTTATTTGAGAGAATGTTATCTCTACAGTGTTTGCGTCGTAGATAAAACTGGAAGAAAGAAAAAGAAAACTATTGGAATGTAGGGATGATGGCTGAAAAATAAACGCAGCACACATGATCTTTGGAAGCAGAACGTTCTTTTACTGTTACACTATTGTCAATAATTAATTCCACAGAAAACTGAGAATAGTTATTCATTACATGATTTCTATTATTATTAATAATAAATGGTGACTTTTTAAATTAATACTTCCCTAAATATATAGCCCGGGCGGTTCCGTCGCCTCTGGTAAGAGATATCGAATCGAGATGCAGTTTCTATTTTCTTCGTTAACTCTCTATTCAAACCAGAAGTGGTACAAATTTCAACCCTTACCTCCGTAAAATAAAATTGTATTAGATATCGACAAGCGGTTTTCTGCAATCGATTTAAGGGTCTTGTACCATCACAATCCGCAACACACTACCAGAAACTAAAGTGGCTGAAATTTACTACTACAGTACTTCAGTTTCAACTGATTTCCATACAGATATCGAGTTTTCTGCAATCGATTCAGTTTCCCAAAAGTAGGTTCTATCTCCTTTAACAATCTGTTCAATCTAATGATTTTTTTTTTTTTTTCGGTTTCAATCTTTATCGCCATAGAACGAAAATAGTAAGGTAAAGCGAGCAATGAATTCAGATCCGAGGAAAAAAGTTCTATCTTATTAATCTAATTCAAACAGTAGTTATAGAGGTATCTAGGGCAGGGGCGGATCCAGGACGGACTTCTGGGGAAGCGGTGGGTTGTGATATTGCTACTTAGAGCTACTTTTAAGAGCTCCAGACTCTGGAATGGGTTTTATTTATATATAAAATAAAAGTTTCCTCTTCTGAGGAGACAATCGCCCCCCTGAATCCGCTACTGATCTAGGGTAAAGTAGGGCATAGTGAGACACAGGGGTACAGTAAGACAAGAGCTTTTCTTGATTATTTGTTGCAAGGAGTTGAAAACGATGGATGTAGAGGCATGCAGCTGTTGACCTTCCTCTGTCACCTTAGTAGGCAAATGACTGACGCAAAGGATACACGCTGTGAAAGAGTTCAATAATTTTCTGGTAAGTAAAGTAAATTTTCTATATTTCTTTTATGTCTGAAGAAATCAAAGTAATCAAATAATTGGAGATTAATTTCAGAACATGAGATGCTTTATTATTTGTCCATGTTTAGCATAATATTGTTAATAGTTATTGTTTTTTGTGATTCCGAGGAAATAGCTTTGACATTGATAATATGCTATTGGGATACAGTGAGACACTTCCCTCAAACAAAATAGAGATGTGTCTCACTGTACCCCAGTTGTTGTTTGATGACAACATACTTCTTTTCTGAATTCTTATTGTAATAATTATCATAATTTTGGAGTTGTTTTGTGTTTATAAATATTGGCAGCTTTCGTAAACCTTTATTCGATTATTAATTGCATTTGTAAGATCTACAACTCATTTAGTTGTCCTAGTCATATTTCCGTTTAACTATAGGCCTAATTGAAAGTTAGATTGATGTATACTCAAGATATTTTGCAGTTTTAGCTTATCTGCTTATCTCTGGAAGTGTTGGAATTAGCCAAAGCTTCTGAAGTATCTGTCATTGCAATCCTCCTACACACAACTCATCGTTTACAACCGTTGGATGTTGAAGTTTTTAAGTCATTTCAAACATTTTACAGTTATACCGTAGATTCTTGGATGGTACAACATCCTGGACAAAGTTTTTCCATTTATATGGTCGCTTCCTGCGTTGACATTGGTTATCAAGAGGCAGTGGCGTAGGGAAGGGGGGTCACAGGTGCCGCCTCCCCAAACAGGTACGACAATGTACTTTGGTACTTTGATGTTTGTAATTTTTTATACATTTTTATGTTTATATATTTTTTTGTTTGTAATTATTCTATATGTACCTATAACAGCACTTGTTCCCCCCCCAAACACACATCCTGGCTACGCTACTGTCAAGAGGCTATGACTATTGGAAATATAGTGACAACGTTCCGAAAGATTGTTATAGACGTGCTTTTTCAGATGACAATTTCCTTCCTAGATAGGTAGCATTAGAGACGAGTTCAAAAGAAATCGACGCTTCAGGTGTAAGCAATGAAGAAACGGCTTCCAACAATAGAACAGAGCAAACTTAATTTGAAGCCTGCAATGAAACCAATTCGCCACAATATAACTTAGTATCTTCAAATAGTTACCCCAGAAGAATGTCGTCCTTATCCAAAGACCAAAGAAAATTTTAAAAAAAGAGACAGAAAGGGAGAAGTTTAATAGGAACACATACTCCAGAGAAGAAGTTATTGGCTAAGAAAAGAAAAATCAAGAAAACAGCATAGAGGAAACGAATACAAAAGAAAAAAAAGACGTCTTTTTGACTATGAAGTCGATCCAGATGTAGAGGAAGAATTGATCGAATTGTCCTCATCAAATGAAGAAATTGAATTATTAGCCGAAGTTGATTTTGAAGACTACCATTGAACCATAAATGTAGAGGATTATGTTCTGGTGGAATTTCACTGTAAAAAGAACGTTTATTATATTGGGAAGGTTCTGAAACTGGATACTGATAACAATAACTATACAGTTAGCTTTCTGCCAAAAAGTGGGAAAACGTACGAAAAATTTGCTGAGGAAAACAATATATTCACATTAAAAACTATATACGTGTTACACTTTCACCAACTAACACTTCGGCTTCATCAGATACTATCTAGATAGTGTCTGTGGCGAAACTGTAACACGTATATAATTTATAAATGTGGATATATTGTTTTGCTCAGCAAATTGTTTATGTTTAAGTATGTACCTTCCCGTACAAAGCAAAGCTTGTACTTATCGAAAATATTACGAAAAATTTATTTTTCCAGTTTTTCAGGGTATTGCAACTGTAAATGGAAATGACATTAAACTGAAGTTACCACAACCCATTGGCGTCTCTGACGAGGGGACAGGGGGACGCATCACCCCAATATTTTGTGTAGTTATGAAATGGATCAATGTTGAAGGTATTTGGTCTCAGTTTACTCGTAGTATTTTAGTCGCCCCCCCCCCCCATTTTAACATGCCAGAGATGCTCATGCCACAACCGTTAACACATGGGAAAACCAAACGTTAAATGTCGTACTTATCATTTTCTGTTGACTTTCGTCTTTTGGATGTGCGTTGAACTTGGTAATAGAGATCGAAACATTAAGTATGCGTATGTCTCACTGTACCCCAATAGTAAGGTACAGTGAGACAAATTCTCATGTTTTGTTTGTGAGTAAGTAGGCCAGAAGTGATTAACATTAAACCAAAATAACCAATATTGTACACAGCCAACCCTCCAATCTTTCATTTTAATATCTTATATAATACAAGACCAGTGGCGTGCCGTGACTTTTCTCACAGGGGACTAGGTTCGAAGAGAATGTGTGCTGTAGAGTGGAGGTCCTGAGTAGTATTGTTGACACCAAATAACACGATTTATATGTTTCTGTAAACGCTTCTTCTACCAAGCCTCTTTCTTTCAAGAAATGGATAATTTCAGTTACAGTTTTATTTGAAAAATCTAAGAGTCTGTAAACCTATATTAATTCACTCCGCAAATTGTTAAAATTAAAAAGAAAACTCCCGTAAATTGATTTAAGGGTCAAAAATAAGCAATCAGGAAATCGAGATTTCAAGCACTGAAAATTCTTTAAATCTAACAACTCAAGAAATTGTAACTCACTGAGATCTTGAAATCACAGTATCAATAATGTCATTGAAGATACGCACATATTTAATTTCTGAATCTGTTGAGTCATCTACTTTACGTCTTTTATTAGAAGGTTCCCGTTGTCATCCAATTCTACTTTTCTATAAGTCTTCAAAATCGTTTCTTGCATTTCTAAGTTGAGATACCATCTTTTGTACTTTTTGGATGCAATATTTCACATCCAAGGTTTTACTTTAAAGAATGTTGAATAGTATATCCGTGCGGAGAAATGCAAAATCGAAATCCTTCAATGATAACTCTCACATTTTTTTCTTTTTTTCTTTTTTGTAGCCATGAAAGCTTCGGTGTCGCAATTATCTGAATCTTCTAGAATGTTCTCAAGACACCGTAAGAGTTCTATTTGATTCTCATTTACTGTATTCACAATTTTGGAATTGTAATTCCATCTTATAGTGGCAACCGTTGGAAATCGCTTAGTTACTTCTGATTCAGCAAGCGCGTTATAGCGTTTCGATGAATATGAAAAGAAATTTGGAATGCCATTTATTCTAAAAAAATATTTTACATTCCTTGATGTGATTAACATACTGTGGAACAACGAGATTGAGTCTGTGATGATAGCAGTATATGGTGAGTGCACTCAAACACCTTTTCACAAAAGATTGTAAACCGTTCAAATGTCCAGAAAATGTGGCAGCTCCATCCGTAGCCTAGTGCTACAAGCTTTTGCTTACAGTTAAAATGAGAGAGAATTTGGAAAGCATGCTCACTTAGAGCAGTCGCAGTGCAATCACTAGTAACATCTGCAAACCAAATGTCTTTCATGAATTGCCGTCTGCCACGTACCGATTGAATGTTGAGAGATCTTTGCGATGTCCGTAGTTTTGTCCAACATTATTGCTGTAAGAAGTGTATTGTTTATTTCTGACTTAATTTTATCCAGAATTACTCACCAAACACATTTAATAATATAATTCTGAATTCTGTTTGACGTTCCTTTAAACACTCCCATGCTGTGAAGATGACAAGTCAACATGGGCGCCCGAACGAGAGGGTAGGGTGGGGCCCGGACCTTCCTCTGGCTCACGAAAATGTATACGTAATATAGCAAACCACGTATATTAAATACCAGAAATACCAGACGCAACATAGCAACCATGGAGATGGGCCCCTCCCTAGAAAATTTTCTTCAGGCGCCTCTGCAAGTCCATTTCGTGTCGCACTTAGAAAGTAACGGAATTACTTCAATATAATTTCCCTAATTGACAGAATCTTCCTGTTTGTTATGACTTCTAAATGATAGCTCTTGTTTAGCCATAAAACAAGAGGAATAAATCAATCGGTTCATTAGTTCTCGGTTTGAATCAACTTCTGCATTGCTTACTCAATTAAAAATCAATTCTGGTTTCCCGAAAGTTTTCAATTTAGTTATTGTGGACAGGTGTGAATAACATTTTTCTTGGCGCAACTTGGGTTTGTGAAAATTGTTCATGTCACAAAAGCCATCATTATTCCACACGTTCTTTTCTATGTGGAACAGAGTACAAGGCCAGCAATACAGTTTGTTTCTTGTCTTACATGCAGTTAACTATTTTGAAGAAGCAAAATAATCCGTTTTGATATTATGTATATAATCTTTCATTTTTGTCTAAATGGAAATGCTTGGAGCTGTTCTACTACTGGTTATTATTTGCTGCATTTCTTGAAAATTAAGGAATTCAATGGTCCAGAATACAAGACTGAAACGGCCGATCCCCGCCCCTACTGTCCCCTATACCAATTGAAGTAATATCACTGCTTGCGCCATCGCTTTGCTGCAAGGGACTCGCTTTCTCAAACGAGTCCCCTTCCATACTTTATTCTTTGAGTCATTTTCAAAATATATTGATAATCTAAAAAGTTCACACTTCACTAGATTTCTTAAAGTGTCAAGGTTAATACTGTAAATTTAATAGCGTTAAGACTATTAACTGTAAAAAGCAAACGAGCATTAAATTCGCTTACGACAGAACGCCCATGCTTAGAGCTTAGACAACATAATATGAGGACTAGCTGACTGGACCCTGTTCCCTTCCCCGAGAAAAGCCGATTAAAACCCGAGCGTTTCCGATCTCCACTTCGCTGTCGCACCCAGCACACGGGCGCTGACTATAGTTGTGTCAGAACAATTGAAATAGCGTTATTTTACAAAAATAGAGAAATACAAACAATGTTTTCGTTTTCTTTGGTATATATTTATCACAAAATACTTTAATTAAAATTCCAGGGGACTAGCCTAGTCCCCTAGTCCCCTTGACGGCACGCCGCTGTACAAGACGTAATACCTTTGGGAAAAACGTCACTATGGGGTCACGGGTTCAAACCCTGCTCCCGCCAAGTGAACTTTGTGGTGGACAAACACCGTGTGCACGGGTTTTCTCGGGGTTCTCCCGTTTCCTCCCACTTTCTTCATTCCACCATTTCATTCATTTCTCATATCACCGTCTCCTTTAGCCTAGCCGGCATAACCGTGGGACGTAAAACTCAAAGAATTCAAATTCAAAAAACGTCATTGTACCCCACTTTCCCCTACTACTTCAAGTTTAAGTATTGAATTCCTGTAGGTTGGACGTCTAAAGTATCTTCATATTGTGAAAAGAAACTCGCTTATTATTATTATTATTATTATTATTATTATTATTATTATTATTATTATTATTATTATTATTATTATTATTATTATTATTATTATTATTATTATACGTTTATACACCCAAACACAAGAAAGTAATTGAAAGGACGATCTTTTTCAAACGAAAGGAGACTGCTGGATATATGTTGCTTTCACATACGAAAACAGATTATTTTTTCACCTGATAATTCATCTGACTGGAATGTTAGGCAAACATGATTTTTCGGGGACTTTCTAACAAGAAGGTTAGCCACACTGAGAGGAGGAGCCGGGCTGCGCACTGCGCAGGTCCGTAGGAAAAAGTAAACACGCATCGCGGTAAAAGCATGTGATGTGATTTTTATACTTTGAAGAGCATTGAAATCTAAAATAGGTCAAAATCTTGGTGACGTTCAATCTGTTCTGAAGTAAATTAATTTTAGGGTAAGTTTGAAATTTTATTCACAAAATTTTGTACACTTAAACACTATGGCACTTATATACTGGGTCAATAGGTGAAACAAAAGTATTACGAATTGCGTAGTGTTAAATTGAAGAGTTCGTCTGCTAAGCTTATGCAAAGAATACCGGTCCTTGGTCTTTTGACCCATATATTCAATAAGAATACTTGTAGTGAAATATGTATTGTAAGTAACATAGGTAATAGTTAAGAACAGCTACTTCTCATCTTCCGTGCACGAGGATACATCTTACTGTTGCACTACCTAAACACCCAAAGTACAAGGGCAAGAACTCAGTTTATTACCTACTTTTTAACATCCTAGATAGTCAATGAATAATTCCTGAAAGTATGGCGTTTCTCGTCCTTCCCTAAATGGGAAGTACGGCTCCTTAACTATAACCGTAACGTATATGAAAAGAAGTTTAGTTCAAAATGTAGTTTAAGAATACGCGTGCCATTCAGATAATTAGGATAATTCACTTTTGTTGCTCAAAATAGTACGTATGCATTCACAACTCTTTTTCTTTCATGCGTCTACTTAGCAAGTGCATAAATATTTGTAATATGGGTACAGCACCTAAAATAATTATTGAAATATTATAATTGCGCTGTTTTCCTTATTGTCCTCCGAGAGATTCGCACTTGGTATATGGCAATTTTCCTCTTAGTAATGACATTCAAGGGGGCTTCCAAAATGTTGAAAAATGGCAATTGATTCAAGATTTTTGTATAAGTACAGCTTTCGGACATACGTCATAAAAATTACACAACAAGGTGGTTGCGTCCGTAGGGAGCAAGCGGGGAAGGTTCTAGAACACATGCTCCCGTATAGAATAGTTGCTAGGTTGGTTCCTTTCTGTACCAAAGTTTAATATTTAATTCACATAGTATTGCCGAGCGAGCGTTACCGAGTGATGGCGGGTAGAGCCCCTGAGGGCACATTGTTTTCTATCTTGTAGCTGATTGAGAAAGGGGACCTGTATTCTAGAACCTTGCCGACTAAGCGCGTTAGCGACGGTGAGTATGCAAAAGTAGTGAAAATATGTATGTAAATTTAAACTTGTAAACATAAAATACATAGGTGTGTGTTATTTAGAATTTAAACTTGTCAAGTGCAAAAATGAGTTCGTTATAAACATATATTTCAATGCAGTGTGTTAAATTTTGCAAAATTTAGTGTACCTAAACTTCACATACTTCCAAACACGAATTCAAAATAAGATACAATAAGCACAATTGTTTCAGGGGGCAAATTGTGAATAGCGGCCTAAGTAAATACTCATTACATATATACAGCTAAATGGAACTTTGTGACGTACAAATACAGTGTATGCGGGTTTTCTCGGGATTTTCCCTTGTCCTCCCCTTTCTACATTTAACCATTGTAATCCATCTCATTATCATAGTCTCCGTTTGTGTCGGCGTATAATCGTGGGATGTTGACATTACTTTGGTCTTTTTCACAAAATCCAGTCTTAGTATCTCTAACAATCGTATTTTACAGGCAACTTGGCATACATTGGTGTAGGTTAATTTTGGGTTAACTTCTGTATCGTCGGATCAATTTTAGAAAATTTACCAGATGAATTGCAGAATTTATTTTGGTTTGTGAGGAAGAGTGAGTGAAAGTCAGGTGAGGGGATTAGTTGAAGTTAAGAAAATGCTTGCTGTTATTATTTGTATTTGATGTTATAAGCTGCACTATATATATATAAGCGGAAGGGGCTATTTGGCGGAGAGGTACGCTTATTGTAATTTATGGGAAAGGCAGTGTGGAAATGGTGCGTCAATGACAAGATTGTGACGTATCGTGTTTGAATTTTATCGAGTTGTACAAAAATATGGAGTGTCAGTTGTTAAAATTTTGTAAAAGGCATGGATTACTAAACAAACAAACCGTTTGTTGGCGTAAGTGTAGAAACGAATTGAGACTATAGAAAAAAAGAGGAACATCTAACCAAACGTAATCTAATGTAACCTAATTTTGTACATTTTGGATGGCATTTACGAAACTTTGCAACATACAAAGCCATGTATTTTAAGATAAATAAACTGTTTCTCCAGTATCCTCGTTTATGCGTATACCCACCGCCGCTGACACATCTGCTCCTTACGGACACACCCTTTCGCTGCCGCGCGGTTCTCCCTGTTGTTCTCCTGCCCAGACTCGGTTAGGTAGCATTCGTGCTTTTTAGTGGCCACCTTGCATAAGCTGATTCGTGTTTTATGCACTAGTTTTTATACCATACGTCCACTCTATATTTCGAATAATAGTCGCTACCTAGTGAGCCATGGCTACAACCTAGTATTTGGGGAGAGAAACTAAATAATATTTTTTTTTTCCTGTGGCCTGGCGATACAGTAGTAAGGCCTTAATTTTAGATGAGCATAATTTTATGGCTTTTTTCCACCCGAAATTCGACTCTTTGTTAAAAGAACTGTTTTCCGTGTGTTGGTAAGATTTTATACACGACTTCTGTACAGATTTAAAATATGCGTCCGAACGTATATGCCATAAATGCAATGTCTCCACGCACCAATCTGTGCTAGGTACAGGCCAGCTTTGGATATATTGAAAGGCAAGGGCAAAGCGAAGTTGGAGGGCCGCTCGTGGGTGCACCCGTAGAAGCAGATTGAGTATTAAAGAAGTTACACAATTGTTTCTTTAGAATTGTAGTTTGATACATAGATCGAAGGTATACTGAAGAATACAAATGAGAACATCTCGATATTTACCAGAGGCTTGCTTATTGTCGTTTCAGGTGAAAAGGATGTCCCAAGCGAGCAGAAACTCTATTGACGAGGTGATTGCTGCCAGAGAAGGGGATAAGGCGAGGCAATATGCTATTCAACATTGTTCCAAGTGCGTATTTTTCAATATTGTAAGAAATAGGTTCATTTCCTGTATTCCTTGTTTAACTGTCTTTTCTCATTCAATTGGTGGAGGGCGGATATAAGTCACGTTGTCTATTACATCTTATTGGTTAATGATTATAAATTAATCTTAATGGAAGCCACCTACTTTCGATGTGATTAACCAACGTGTGGGTATGGTATTTATTTCTAGTATTTAAAATGGATAATTTTATCCTGAACAATAAAAATTCATATTTGCTGAGAAAATATACACACTATTCTTCCAATAAAAAGTAGTATTCAAAACTCTTCGTGTAAAGAATGGTTCCTCATATGAATCTATATATATTTAAAAAAAAAAAAAAAAAAAAAAAAAAAAAAAAAAAAAAAAAAAAAAAAAAAAACTTCATTATAAATTGCGAAGACACATTGGAAACCTATAACTACAAACAAAGTGTTAGGGAACAGAAGTATCTTCCTACGTTATTTAAGGTATACCAGAAGTTAAGAGAAGCCTGTCGTTACACGCATATCCGGGCTACACGCATATATTACATATAGGTGTAAGCAGGAGCTTATAGTTTCACTCCAAAGAGAGAGAGAGAGAATGTGAGTGTTTGTTTTCGTTTTTAAGTGTTTATTTCTCAGTAATACTGGGGAATCTAATTCAAATTTGGTGAAGAAATAGCCGATCGTGTAGGGAATAATAATCGCTAGTATATTGGGAAGCCACATTCAGCCAGGGACAGACTTGGTTTGGCTTGTATGTAATGAGTCATTTTTCGGTATGTACTGATCGGAACTGAACCAAATTTGGTGGGCAAGTAGCACGCCATTTAAGGAATAAAGATCGCTTTATTTGATGGCTGAGCTCAACCAGGGAACAGGATCTGTTCGGCAATAGAGACTGTTCCGTCTCCGTAAGTATCGATAAAATTTACGCAATATTCATAAATTACAACTGCTGAAATACAAAAAGAAATGTGAAAATCGTGTTGTGAAAAAGAAATAAGCCATTGTGTGTCCTGTAGATGAGTATTCGAATGTTAAAATCGACATATTGGAAGAAAGATTGATGAAGAACATCACTAGTTGTAATTTGAGGTGTTCCCCATCGCATTATTTCGCCTTCAAGAAACCTAGTTTGTAGGATCAAGCCACTGGATCGTACAGGGACAAAAGCTAGGGTAACATCATTGACACCTTAAACGTTGTCACCAAGCATAACAGAAGCAGAATATCTGTGTCTTAACAATGTTGACAGCAGTATGCGAATATGTAACACTAAAGAGAGTAAATTAAGTTTTTTGAATTTATTGAAGTTGCATTGGTCTTTCAACAGAGAATTGTCTAATCGTGAGTGAACCAAGGTTATCTCAAATTACATGAGGTTAAACCGCTGAATTCAACTCTTGACAAGCACTCACATGCGCTATTTCTTCTGGTATATATTTTGTTTGTAATCGTATATAAAAAAAATTGTAACGCTTCTGTGTGCAACCGTTTCGTCGCAAATAAGTTCAAGAAATTGTAAAATTTTCAAAAGTTGCCATTTTTGGGCGACATTTTCTCGAAAACACCATATTTTAAAATTCTGAAATTTTGTAAGATGGTTCAACTTTACATGAATAATAAATATATCAAACATCATTCTCGACCAATGCTTCATGAATTAACTACAGCCTTTTGAAGTTAGCGAAGTTTCGTTAACTTTGATGTTACAGTTGGCAACACTGGAAACAATAAAAGTGCAACAATTTGATGATGTTTGTGGTTCACATTCATTAAATGAAGAATAAAAGGATTTCCTGACTTCTTTTTATTATTTTGATCAAAAAAGCTCTGAAATAGTAAAATGAGCCTCCTCCTACTGCTTCGTTTTCTTAAACCAAAGTAATTGAAATGGAAATTACGATTACGAAACACACAAATTTTAAGTTTACTTGAAATGGCCATCCAATAAATTCAGATGATCTGTAAAAAGCCTGAACTATTACCTCAGTGATGATTCGGAATGCTCCACACAAAGTCTCGATTAAGTGCGATGTCATTACAGTGATCGAAAATGGACAAACAGTTAAAAAATCGAAACATTTTTCTGGCACGTTTAATGAAAGAAATTTACGGACTTTTTAAATAGAACAATCTCAGCATAAAAATGGGTCACTCGGAATTTTATAGTATTCTACTAAAGTGGGTCAGTCCGCAACCTGCGAGGGATTTTTGGTGCGTATTTTGCAAATTTTAAGTTAGCTGCTACTGCGTTGCAACAAATCAAAGGTGCAGCCTGTATTGAAGCTGTCATGAGTGACCTGTTTTCTTTAGTAGTATGATCCGTAGAAAATGATAGCTGTCTTCAAGAATGTGGTAAATGTCCTGGAGTAGAAGGAATAAGTGTGGAATCTTTATTGATCCTGGTAAAAATGAAAGTGTTACGTATGCCATGTGGGAAAACAATGATCTCGTTAAAAAACTGTGCCACTTTCTGTTTTCGTATCGTACGTTACTGGTTTATCTGTAAGAATTGTAATCATGACTACATTAAGAAAATCCAAGCGGAATTAATTGCTACCGAAAAGCATCGTATAAAATTTCAAGATACAAATTTTATTTTACTTCATGTGAAATTCGTTGAAAACTGGACTGTTATTGTGCAAAGTAAAATTCATAGTTATCACCGGGAAAACGAGCAAATTTACAGCAGTTATTATTATCAATAACTGTCAGTTTTGTTGTAATAAGCGACGACAAACACACGATTCGGCACATGTACTCATAGCCATAGACAAGATTCTAAAAATACTCGAAGAAAAGCGAAAATAAATTTTATAGAAAAAGGTTCGAATACGTGAAAATAAGTGTCTACAATTTCCCAAACCGTGTCAATGATTTCTGATGGTGCTGCATCCCACTTTGAAAATCGCTTTCGGATGTTCGAGACGCAGACAGGTCCGATAAAACAGTGGTTTTTCAGTGAAACCGGCCATGCAAGAGTATCTGCGACGGTATTGGGGAAGGGGGAGGGGGTTGAAAAAAATGTGGTAACGCGGCATAACCTTAGACAAAAACAGATACACATTATTAAAACTGCAGAAGAATTCGTGAATATAGTGCAAGTACAAACTCCGGGTATTACTCTCGTTTTGTTGCCCGGAACTGAATTCGACAATTTCCGGAAATAATAAAAATGAAAGAATGGGAAAGTGTGCGACTAGTATTCAACGAAGTCACCTTTGGCTTTCGGAAAATGGCGAAGTTTTTATCAGTAACGGGTCACCATAAATTAACTTCATGCTTCCCCCAAGATCGAGCTTCTGCAATTCAAAGTGTAGATTTAAGAAGCTGCAAAAAGCAACTTTTTTTTACATACTTATATGATAACTAGTAGTGAGTAACGGAAATATTATGAATAAATCATGAATTACGTGAAGTTGAAATGCTGTTTATGCTTCCACATGGACCTTCAACAGGGTACGGGTTTCCAGAAGAGCATAAGAGAAGTGAAAATAAGTGTCTTGTGACTATCGACAGTGTGCTACGAGTTGAGTGCACGAACACCTATTGGAGCATCTGCACGGTTACATGCTGTTAGCGAAGAAGACACCAAGCTAGCAAATGATTGGTTCATGTGGGGAAAAACAATCGGTGAAATTTTGTTTCCGAAGACCATTTTAGGTAAGTGGACTTAAAATTTGAGTGTTTCGTAATCGTAATTTCCATCTCAGATTACTTCGGTTGAAGAAAACGGAGGAGTAGGGGGAGACTCATTTTACTATTTCAGAGAGCTTTTTTGATCAAAATAATAATAAAAAAAAAAGTCAGGAAAACCTTTTATTCTTCATTTAATGGATGTGAACCACAAACATCATCATATCGTTGCACTTTTATTGTTTCCAGTGTTGCCAACTGTAACATCAAGGGTAACGAAACTTCGCTAACTTCAAAAATCTGTAGTTAATTTATGAAGCATTGGTCGAGAATGATGTTTGATATATTTATTATTCATGTAAAGTTAAACCATCTTATAAAATTTCAGAATTTTAAAATATGGTGTTTTCGAGAAAATGGCGATTTTTGAACTTTACAATTTCTCGAATTTTTTGCGACGAAATGGTTGCACACAGAAGCGATACATTTTTTTTTTCTGAAAGCGGGTAACTAGGTCTTGCCAACCGTGAAAACAGAATTTTAAAATTCGAACCGGAAGTGCTCGGAAAAAATTCGCAAACTTCGACTTTTCAGATAAACTGACGTTCATTTGTTAAGTTATGTACAAAAAGATACGCATGCGCAAACCAAATTATAATAAAATATAGTTTGTTTATATCCATCCCTATCTACATGCCATAATAAGAATTATAACTCTACCTGTCTCCATAGCTGAATGGTGGGGCTCCGAAGTTGACCATTTTCCATGTCTTCTACAATTCATAAATTGTACTCCCCGTCTTTGATACCCCATTACTTGGCGGGAAAGTTTTTTTTTTTTTTTTCGACAAAACAAAAAATAATCTAGTTGCAGTAAAAAAAAAAAGTTTCAACAATATCTGAGATGGTGATGGTTCAATTTTACTTTTTATTTTTATTTTATTTTATTTTTTTGCCTGAATTGAAATGGAAGGCACCAGCTGTTAGATGAATTATTAGAAGGTAAAACTTTGAGAGAGGTAATTAGTACGAACACGACTAGAGGGAGAAGAGATAAGACAATTAATACAAAAATAATCAAAAACAAATTAAAATGATTCGGAGATATACAGGAATGGCTGAAGATAGAAGTCCTAAAATAATACGGTATATGAAGCTAAATCAACTGGAAGAAAAGAATTTAAAAAATGCAGCAAATATGGAAGCATGAAATACACGATATTCGAAGGAGAATGTAGATTAACGTTTTCACCGCATAGTAGGAAAATACCGTTCCTTAGAGGTCGTTAAGGTAAAAAGAAAGGAAAAAATGTTTATACAACTTGTCCGGGACAATGTCAAACTGTAATCGATGTAACGCCAGCTGAAAATATAACGCAGGAATGTCTCCTCAGAGTAAATTAAAGAAAAGAAACGCTGCTCTTGCTGTTCACGGTGTGGGTGAATATTATATGCAAAACGTAGTATTATCATGATTTCCTGTAATGTGTATGGATTCTTTTAAAATTGAACAACAACATAAACGTTTCTAAAGCGAACACATTTTACGTAAATTGTTTCGTTTATCATATCCTTATCGTTTTCTCTTACCTTTAGGAATACGTGTGTTTCTTGTTGATTTCCAATTAAAAACAGCTTCGATGGGCTATATTTTAACCATTTGTTTCGTGTCCTTTCAGATTCCCAGCAGCCCTTGAGAAACTATACGAAGCCTCATTGAGACATAAGTACCATTACATGTTAAGCCGGAGGGATGTTGTCAATTTGAACATGACATTGATGCAGGCCATTGGAGCGAAGAGAGTTCTGGATATTGGTGTATATACAGGTGTCAGTTCATTGGCTGCTGCGTTCTGTATCCCAGAAGATGGAAAAATAGTTGCTTGTGATCTATCAGACGAGTGTCTACAATCCATAGGTAATGTGTTGACTGTGGAGTATTAGAATAGTTATATACAGTATATCGCCTTGCTTTCACCTTCTGATTGGGTTGCACTAAGATGAGACTTGTAGACAATAAAAATGTGCAACATTTCTTACGTTCCGACATTTTAATACTACGTTCCTCTGACTGAACTCCCTCCTGAAAACCTAGGAGTAGTTCTTCCCTTATGCACCGTATCATTTAGACAGCCTTTCTTTTTTATGTCGTTTGCTTTATTTTTCACTTCTCGCGTGTTTATCTTCATATGCTTATCTACTTTCTCTTTTTGTCTTCTGGGGCCGCGGTGGCTCAGTGGTAGAGCGTTCACCTCTGATGCATGGGGTCCCTGGTTCGATCTTAGCTCGCTTCTAGTGAACTTTGTGGTGGACAAACACTATGTGTATGGGTTTTCTCGGGGTTCTCCCGTTTCCTCCCACTTTCTTCATTCCACCAGTTCATTCATTTCTCATCCTTACAGTCTCCTTTTTAGCCTAGCCGGCATAATCGTGGGACGTAAAAGTCAAAGATTTCATTTCCGTTTTATCGTGCTGCATATCCTTAGTATGTCCATTTCTTTTCCGTACATTTTACTTCCTAATCAATCTTATTTTAATTCTTTTTGCTTTATCTATGCTTTTTTGCTTCCTTTTTCTCTTTCTTTCTAATCTTTTGATATTTGACTTTTCCCAGTAAAATCAATCAGAAGGGTACTATATGTGATATGAATTCAACGGAACTTATTCGATCTAGATCAGACTTAATCATGATGGTTGACCTTGACGTGCTATACTAGTTTGTAAAATGTTATGATGTGGAGACCTTTGGTTCCCAAGGTATACATTAAAAAAAAAAAAAAAAAAAAAAAAAAAAGCGATTTTTACGATTGTGCATAAGCTTCAACTAGTCCGTTCCTTTTTATGTAAGACATTTTTCTTATGTGCTTTTTCACCCTGTCTCTCTTCTCTCTCTCTTTCTCTCTGTCAGCATTTTGTCTTTGTCATATTTTTCGGTAGTTACCTTTCTCATACTTCAGTTGCATCGTGGCAATATGAAAGACCCAGTTTCGATTCCTGCTGGGAGCTCGTGTGGTGGATCCCACATTAAACTTTAGGTGCATGTCTCATATAGTTTCGTTGCTTAATGCGATGCTAAACTCCAATCCAACCCAGCCAATAGTATTGTTCCTTCAATGCGTCTAATTAAAAAATGTTCTTTCTGCCTGCCTCACCTATATTCATTTCTTCTTTTATGACAATATCTGGTTGTTTAAAATAATGTTATACAGACTTTAAAATAGAATACCTGCTATATTATTATAAGTGTGATAAGAATACAAGGGGAAAAGTTGGTGGAGTTACAATAAGTGATGCTCAATCTGCAAACCACGAACCTCCAAACACTTGTAAGCGTGATGCTTTGCATTCCTCTTGGCATAGGGATTGCTTTAAAGAAATTTCAATTAGTAATTCAGATTAATGGATAAATTGTAATTCTTAAGATTTCAGTATCAGAAATTGATCATAATATCATACATTACAAACAATATGTGTTTATCATTCTTAGGAGAAAAGAAACAATAGATAGAATCCACTATTTAATAGAGGAATTTTTTATGTATAGTATAAAATTATTAAAGTGTTTCAACAAGCTAAAGTATTAAGTATTGCCAACGAAGGACGTACTATTAACTTTTCTCGAAAACAAACATTAGAATTTCTTCTCAGCTTTATTATTATTATTATTATTATTATTATTATTATTATTATTATTATGGATATATCGTTTTTGGATAATATTACAATTAAACGAAAGTTAAAATTTTCAGAGATATAAGAGTGTAATTCAGAACAAAATGCCTCCAATGTGATACCTTTATTTGTGTTTGGCAGATAGCACCGATACACTAAGCAGTGGAAAGCTTGCATTGCCAGCTACAAATGGTGGCATCATTTTGCAATATAATCCCCATTACGGGGAACACACTTGCGCCAACGTGAAGCAAGGCTTTTCACCTCCGGCGAAGAATTCTGGTGGGTGCTGGTGACACCAGTGCCGAACTGCTGCTTTTACCTCCGTGTCACAACTGTAGCGTTGGCCGTTAAGTTTGGGGAAGTTTGGGGAAAAGTCAAAAGTCGCAGGGCGCAAGATCCGGATAAGGAAGAATGTCAGCAATACTTTGCTAGCAGATGGGACAACCTTCCGGCGGAGGAGAGGACGTGTGGCGGTACTCCATCGATTAACGCTTTATTTCCTAGTCGTAATGTTGTATCCATGACTCGTCACCGGCGATGAATGTTCTTGGGCGCATAACCTTCTTCAGTCAGAAATTCAATGACATCCTAGTGCTTCAACCAGGCGTCACCAGAGAATGCCATAGATTGCTCCATTACTCTGGAGCAAAAAGAGATAAAAAGGTGAAACAAGTGACATTCTATAGCTTAAACATCAGTGCATTAATGGCAAATAGTTCAGAATGTTTGCATTACTATTGGCAACGTAGTGAGCTTGGAGGCATTACATGTCATTAGATTTTTGGATATATCTCATTAACTGTGTACTATTGTCTTAACTAGGGTAGACTTCAGTCTCAGTTTTATCTTATTAGGTGGCACGGTTATCAATTTTTAGGTTTACATGATTTTTGTGTGTGTGTGTGTGTCTTTTCTCAAAAGTATGCACGAAGACTTCCGCAAAAGATTTATTGATTGGTATATATGTATCATCTTTGGACATCTTTCTCTTTGTTGGACGCTGATAATGTAGAATTTATTAAAATGGTGGCAATAAATTATGATTTGCTAATCCTTCATTCAATGGCAATAGTGATAAGACTTGGTCTCACTTCACTTAAAAGTTTATTCACGCCTGTTAATAGTTCTGTAGTTATGATTATTTCTCAGTATTCGTCACTGGCGAAATGCCTGACAGTAATCATAATAAAAATATGACCGTTGGACCCCGAAGCAAATTAATTTTCGGTTTTTGTGTGTACTTTGAATTGGTCTCAAAAATAAAAATCAATGTTTCGTATATGCTGTAGATTCCTGTAACAAGCATCTTGCAATTCTCTCTCTTATTGTCTTGTACTATGTATTATTATTATTATTATTATTATTATTATTATTATTATTATTATTATTATTATTATTATTTATTTATTTATTTATTTATTTATTTATTTATTTATTTATTTATTTTTAAATTTCATTTATAGGTCGCCCATTTTTCGAAGAAGCCAAAGTATACCATAAACTAGACTTAAGAATTCAACCTGCTTTACAGACTTTGGATGAACTAATAGCTGATGGCCAGGAAGGAACTTTTGATTTTGCCTTCATTGATGCTGGTAAGTTCTAATCCTTCGCTGGTACTCCTTTTCCAAACAGGCAGATTGTTGTTGTCATGTCTCTATAAACTTACCGTGAATTGTGTTGAAACTGAGTTCTTAAATGAAAATGACCTTTTCTTTCTTTATTGTATTGTGTGTTACTTTTTGATAGACCTTTTTACGTTAATATGTGCAGATCTATGTAATAGAAATCCTTGATTAAAAGTTACGTCCCTGCACGGTTGTTGGGCGGTACCTTGATAATTGTGGATAAGATGTATGTATGAATTGTTTGGGGTTCTCATGTTTCCTTACACATCTGTAATCATTTACTTCCCAAGCAGTTTTTGTTATGCAAAAGGCATGGAACATACATTAAATTTTTTACTTCAGTGCTTCTTTTGTGGTTGTACACAACGATTTTTTTTTTTTAAGTTAAAGAAAACGCGATTTCTCTAGCCATGTTTTGAAAAATGTAATCATGAAAAATTTTTAGTTTTAAATCTATTTAAAGACGAAAACCAGTATATTATATGAATATAAAAGGTAACTCGATCGCTACAGCAGCACTTGCTAATTTCTTCGACTTGTGTAGATCTTGACGTTTGGCCTCGCAGCCATTAAAATTCTGCTTTAATCAAATAGAAGCAGTTCGTGGCTTGTGCATCTTCAGGAAAGTACTCTTTACTCATACTACTTCTTCTAAAGAACACTTTGGCCAAATGTTTCAGATTAACTTCATCTACGTCATCTGCACTGATATTCATCAGGATAGTAGGACCGCTTGTTACAGTTTAACCCTAACAAATATGTGGACTGATGGCTGCTGAGAGGTCATCAATCTGCAGCTGATACCAAAAGAAAGAAAGGATCTAGAAACGACGAGAGTGTGTCCGACGATATATTAAAAGTTGCCTTTATTTTTGATGTAGTTGTAATAAGATATTCATAATGATTACGGAACCTTTTCTTCTAGGTAAAAGGGGCCGCGGTGGCTCAGTGGTAACAGCGTTTACCTCTGGTGCATGGGGTCGTCGGTTCGATACCAGCTCGCACCAAGTGAGCTTTGTGGTGGACAAACACCGTGTGCGTGGATTTTCTCCGGGTTCTCCTTTTCTCCTCTCTTGATTCCACCATTTTGTTGATTTCTCATCATCACCGTCTCCTTTAGCCTAGCCAGCATAACCGTGGGACATAAAACTTAAATATTTTATTTCATTTTTCATTTTTTGCTTCCAGACAAAAGCACTGGTTAAGAATATTTTCTGCTCTTGATGTCACCTTCCTTAATTCTGTTATCGAAAGGTAGTTCACTCTAACCCCTTAACATTAAAAACATTGGAGCAACATGATTCTATCCAATATGAAAATTACATTTTTACTCTTCTTTCCAGACAAACAGAACTATGTTAACTACTTCGAAAGATGCTTTACGCTTCTTCGACCTGGTGGCATCATCTCTATGGACAACGTATTGTGGTATGAAAGTGTTCTCAACACCCATTCCACGGAATCCAGTACAGTTGCCCTTCAGACACTTAACGAAAAGTTACGCGACGATCCACTTGTGCATGTATCCTTTCTAAATATAGGAGATGGTTTGACAGTTGCTTACAAAAAGTAGGTTTCATGTGAACTTTACGTATTTTGTATCTAATTGTTAGTAGTGTAATGATATAGTACTATGATGTGCAAAATTGTAACAATGGAGGTTGTAGCTCCTTGGCACTACACGAGATTAGGCAACTTTGTGTCAGAGAAGTACTAGTTGATTCGTACATGCACGTGACTACCTGTATAATGAGGCGATATTTAAACACTTGTATACTTGGTATCGCTAATCTTAATTCTCAGCCTATTCCTCAATTCCAGTTTGTCATATCCTTGTTTGAGCCACAGAGAAAATGAACTGACCACTGTATCTCTGCTCTACTGCTATAGCCGTGCTTAAGTACACTAGAACATTCCTTTGGTCGAAACTTGTAGAATGACATTTTGTGTAGTTGTGATTTGCTTTTCAACGTGTCAATGAAGTAGTGAATCACATGAAGATTTTCTCCGCCATAAAATAGACTATATTTCATTTTTGAGAGAATTAAATGTAAAAGATCTCTTCCTTGAACAGAGAGACAGGGAGGAGAAATATTTTATAACAGGTACTATTTTTGAAATAGTCCATTGTTAAAGTGAGAAACAATAGGTGTTTTCTTACGAACTATACATAGTTTTTTATGAATGTATATATAATCACTTGATTGAAAGGCGCATTATTTTTCTAAGGATGGGTTTTCTATATGTATATATATATATATATGTGTGTGTGTTTATTATTATAATTCATTTAAAGTGGAAATTATTTCATATAAGGATGTAGAGCATTCTGTAAATAAATGAAAATACTGTAAATAAAATTTTACAAGTTTCCCAATGTTTTTCTTTAGTTCTACCAGGCGAAGCGGAATGTATTCTCTAAAGACCCTGGCAACTAAATTACTTTTGTCATTGTTGTTACTATTGCTAATAATTCCAGTATTTATTAGCCTGACAGATTGTATCTGGAAGTTTTGTTAAATTACTGTTTGTATATTTACATAAATATATTAATTTGATGAAACAACTTTTCACTGTAAAGTTCTCTTTTGCTGATAGCTGCTACATAACTTGCTGGTAGGCCGCTGCGTAGACAGAGAAAGATATTTACACTTGGTATGGGATGCTGCTAAAAGAGCGAGTTTTGTAGTGAGCTGCCGAGTAAAGAGTTCACGTGTAAACACATTTTCATGTACAAGTTCCTAATGACAATATTATGAACAGTAATATATCATGTAAAGTTCATGTTTTCTCAGTTTATACAATAACTTTCTACGAGGGAGGATCAGAAACTAAGATCACAAGGCCGATATTTCTGGAGTTTCGTCTGCTATAAAAGAATGAGTAGTGTGCGGTAATTTTAATACATGGGGTTGGCAACTGTGCAGTTTCAGCTACCTATGTTCCCTATTAGTTTAGAAGTCGTTTCAAAACAAATGGTCTACCCTATTATTTGAAATACAAATTAGTGAAATTAATGACATGTTAAAACTTGGTCCATGGTCGTTGTTCAGAGGAAACAACAAAATTTGGTAAACAAGATTCGCAACAGAACAGCATAAATCTTGTTTGGTGCGGTGGATAAAGTAGCTTGAAGGAAGATACGAGGGTCGTCTATTAAGTTATCTACCTAGACAGGAAGGAATGTAGATAGGCTCACCTGGTCATCACTGTTTTTCGATGCCGTCCCCATGTAGGTGTATGCACCGTTGCCATTTTGTGGGCAACGAAGAAATCCCAGAGAAGTCTTTATTATGGCCTGCAAACCACTGGGAAACAATCTGTTGGACCTCATTGTCTGACGAAAAACGTTGTCCCGCAGGTGTTTCTTCAGGTCTCGGAAGAGGAAATAGTCATTAGGGGCCAAGTCCGCACTGTATGGAGGATGATTGAATACTTGGAAACCACAGTGAGCAATGGCAACCTGAACCTGTTCATGGCATCACACGAACATTCCCTACGCGGCGTAACCAAATACTCATCACAGCTACTGCGTTGCTCCGACTGACCTCAAATTGCGCAGCGGGGTTCCTCACATTGGCCTTGGCGTGCATGTCAGGCGTCATTACGCTCCGCCCCTCCCTTTCTGTTTAGGTAGATAACTTATTGGACGCCCCTCGTACTGTGCAAGGAAAAAGGCACAAGCAAGAACATGTATGGAAAGACATCTGCTGCGTCACAGAGTGGGCCTACATCTAATATATGTGTATATCTGTAGGTGAGTGTTTGTGTCCGTAAAAAACCTTAAAGTTCATTACAATAGTCATAAAGAACTTCATTTTTTGTACAATTTATTTTGAATCAACCTGTATTATTTTGTCATTTCTCAGATAATCTTAGAGGTTCGTCGTAGCTGTACAGTTCGAGTACGAGCCTTTAGCGTGGAAGACCTGGGTTCGAATTCCGGTGGGAGTGCATGTGGTTCAAATCGTACTTCTCATATAGCCTTACTGCTGGAGAGACGCTAAATTCCAATCGAGTCTACCAATAGATTACATAATGCTGGAAAAAGTGAAAAGTACAGCCAGTGGTGATAAGATCAACTGTTTAATTTCATTTTTTTATAGTGATCTTTACTATGAACAAATTTTTAGAACATTCATTTTATTTTCTGCAATGGACTTAAAGAAGTGCATTTCGTTTCATTTCTGCGTTTTCATTCATTTTACATTACAATAGACTTTATTCACATCTGTGTGGGAACTACTACCGAGCCGGAGCTCGAGCTGAGCTGATTGACATCACTAATGTGTAGACGAAATGAATAAAAGTTCGTATGATATGAAGGTTCCGAGATTTCATTTTACGTCTGGGTTCCTAGAACCATGGGCGGGGCTTCGTCTGAGAAGTATGAAGAATGACGCAGCAGTGTTCAAGATAGACACGATGCAGTGAGACCTGTATAACTTTTGTGCTCAAATATTTAGGAACATTTTTCTTTATTTTTTATAACCTTTGTGTAAGTATATAGAATCTTACGTATAAAAGTATACAAAACATTGAATTGAATCATATATGTAATTTCTCTTCAATATTTTCCTTGGGATCATTATATGCATTGTCCGGCTAGGATAAGTTTCTTTATACTATGTTCTCTATTATAGAATTGAATTGCTGAAGTATATTGCTTTCAATATAGCTCCTAATATTTTGGTTTGTTGCGGTTGTTTGTGATGAGGTTGGAGCAAGCCTTCGTTTTGTTTGAATCACATCGCAATTTGCATTGGCAACAGCGCTTTTGTGCGAATAGCTTTGTATGCATTCAGGTTGTTGTTCTCGAAGCTATCAATGCACGGGCGCTGGACGGATTCCAAGTTCGATTCCTGAGCTTGGTTATTATTTCGGTATCCTTTGCCCTCCGCAGTAACCATAATAGTTCCTTTGGCCACCTTAATACTTTAATTTCGTTGACTTGCTTTACTTTCCAAATTCGTAAAACGACTGCACATAAAGACAACATGATTTCATGCTGCCATGTTTTTGATTTTAAATTAAGATTTTGGATTAAGACATCAATAAAAAAAACAAGTATCATTATTTTATTATTTTTATTGATTATTTACATTTTTTATCTGACATAAAATTTGGAGTTCTCTAATCTAATCTTTTAATATCACGTTGGTCATTTCTGGGAAATTTTCTATATTTTAACAGAATGTGAGATTTCTTTTACTGTTTCTTCAACTTTCGTCCATTTTGAGCCAAAAAGTTTCCAAATACTTTTACTCCTTGGTAGACGTCTGAAACGACAGGTTCAATATATTGTTCGGGCAGATAAAAGCTGTAGCCAAGACCTGTCACTTCCAATGTGTACGCGTATTTGATTCCAGCTACTCCTTTGGCCCAATCGAAGGTACCGCCGGAGGCAACGTCTGTAAAGAATTGAGATAAGTTTTATATTATAATGAAACACAAACTTAAGATTTTAGTATATTTCTTCTTTTCTATGTCTATATTTTCGAGACAGTTGATACAAAATACGAAAGGAACAGTGAAATTACATAACAGTAGAACAGGACAAAAGGATATACTGTAAGCGATTTCGTTAAATGCTTCATCAGATGGAGAAGGGAAGATGTAGGGGATAAAATTAAAATAACAGAAAAAGTAGATAGGTAAATGGGAGGAATCATTTTTCCTTACGCCATACATTGTAAATGCGAATTCAATGAAAATTCAAAAAAGAAGTCCGGAAACGACACGAGGATCGAACTCAGATATCCACTTTGCCGTGCCGGTGTGCCGATCATTACACCATCTAGTTCACTTTCTGAAGTTGTGAAGCGTAATTGGGCACCGTATTGGAATATAATCATGTAATAGTATTCCCAAGCAGTGTCGTGCTGTGAGGGGAGGAGGCGACGGCCCCGGGCGCCAAAGTAAGGGGGGCGAAAAATTCGGGAGGAAAATTTACTTGGAATATTTTTGATCAACAGCAGTAATTTTCAATATAATATTTAATTTGACCAAGGTCAGATTTATACTTTTTGCGTCCCTTGACACTTACTAAAAACGCCCCACCCGTCTATAAGCTACGGGGGCGCCGTCGTATACTCTCGCCCCGGGCGTTCATTTTCACGGCACGGCACAATTCACAAGTTGAAAGCTGAATGAGCAGTGAATGAAGATATAACTAATGAGACGGTTACCCAATAGAAGTACAGGAGGAAGAGGGGAAATTTTATGAAGAGAAATTTATATTTGTGTAAAATAATAGAAAGAAGGCAAAGTAAAGAATAGAAAGAGAAAAAAAAATGCGAAACCGTAACGAAGACATAACAGTGTATTAATATTATGTAGGAATACTTTTTGTAGAAAAATAATGGAAAATATATGTATGAGGAACGGAGTGAATGATAAATGTTTAAGATTGGGAAACAGTTTGCAGATGTAATGTAAGGTTTTTCTCGTCTCTTTTTGAAAGGTGTGGAGGAGTCAGGGGCAGGATTTTCCGGAAGCTTATGCAGAAATTGTGATCCATGGGTTATGTGTTCTGGAGTTAGGTAGATGAGGAATTTGAGTGTTGCATGCAGGGTGCGAATTAGCAGGGCGAGGAGAATGAGAGAGATTTTACTCTTCACACTCACTTTGATCAATTTCAAAGAAAATAATTGATGTATCCCTGCGCTAGGAATGCTGGTTTGTTTCCTCCAAGCCATTTTTAATGATATTGTCAAATTTCACTGGTTTTTATTCTTTTATGTAATTTTAATCTGTTTCCGAAATGAAAGACAGGTCTTTTCTAATTTTATGCTCACAGCTACCACAATATACACAATGACGTCACGTCAGGTGCAACCAACAAACACTATTAATAGTTTGGAAGTGAGAGTTGAACTCACCCAATTCTTAAGGATTTTGTATTACTGAAAACTAATTTCAAAAGTCCAAAATTAGCTCTCGTTTTTGTTTTACACCCTAGTCTAATAATAAAGTAATAAACATATTCGTCACGTTTGGGGTACAATATAATGCTGACGTGACAGTACTGGAAGAACTATATCAACACTCGGTTTCTTTCCGTTCCTTATCTCAGTTGTGTTCCGCAACTGTGCAAAACAAGAACTTACTAAACATTCACCAGTTCTCGATGTGTTTTCGTGAAGGGCTGCACATAAAAATACATGTATATTTGTGAAAGTTCCTCAAAATTTCTCGAAAAGTGTTTAAATAGCCAAAAATGCCGCGACGTTGTGTAAACAGTGCGGACAATTTCTGCTATGTGTATGAAGAAGTGGCATTTTCTTCGTAAAAGTATCATGCAAGGAGTGATCCAAAAGTGATAACGATTATGTAGTACAACGGTTATAATTTAAAATTATTTTGCCAGCTATCTAAGAAATTGGCTAAGTGAAGAAACGTTCAAAGCCTTTTTCAGTGCCCATGATTCGGATAGGACCAAGCGACCACATCAGTGATTGCTACTTTTGTATGGTTACCTGGTTCGATCGCTGCTCGCGCTGTGTGAACTTTATGGTGGACAAACACCGTGCTCTTGGGTTTTCTCGGGGTTCTCCCGTTTTCTTTCACTTTCTTCATTCCACCATTTCATTCATTTCTCATCATCACCGTCTTCTTTAGCCCAGCCAGCATAATCGTGGGACGTAAAACCTAAAGATTTCATTTTGTATGGTTCCTTCTGTTCAGAAGGGAATTTCTAGAAGGAAGAAGCGGCCATTCCATCTGCAATGCACCCAATTCTACAAGGAGGACTACCTATCCTTCGTCCACCCAAAGAATACGCCCTTTCGTCCGATGACGGTGTCAAGAAGTTGAGTCTCCTGAACTAAGTACTTCGAAAGACTATGAATTTGTTGTAAACGTATCTTCAAGTGAACCACATAGAAGAACTGAGTGATCTCTTTGGGAAATTAGACTTCTCAAAAGGCAAAGCCGAAATTTTAGCATCATGTTTACAACAATGGAATTTACTGCAGGGAGAAGTTAATATTAGAGTGTATTGGAATAGGGAGAATAATTTCACATGCAAAACATACACACTTGTGGTATGTGTAGACATAAATGGCCTCATGAAGGCTCTCAAAATTAATTACGATCATACGGAGTGAAGGCTTTTCATAGATTCTTCAAAAGCGAATTTAATAACCGTGCTTTTACATATTGGAAACGAGTTGCCTTCCATTCAGTTGGTCATGCAGTTCATATGAAGGAATCTTGTGAAAACATGAAACGCTTACTGCGAATCATTAAATATTATGACTTTCAGTAGCTCATTTCTGGTGACCTTAAAGTAATTGCTGTATTGCTAGGTATGCAGTTAAATTATACAAAATATTAAAGCTTTATTTGTGAATGGAACTCGAGATCGTGCCTCTCACTATTATGGAGGTGACTGGTGTATTAGAGAAACTTTTCAGCCAGGCGTGAAAAACATGCAACATAACCCACTTCTAGATCCTAAACGAATTCTGCTTTCCCCGCTACATATGAAGTTAGTTCTTATGAAATGCTTAGTTAAGAGTGTGAACTACTAGGGGGAAGGCTTATAAGTATTTAAGGAAAAATTCCCTCGATTAAATGATGCTAAAGTTAAGCAGGGCATCTTCATAGGCCCACAGATTCGACAGTTATTCATAGATCAACAGATCGATGAAATACTAGAAGGTAATGAGAAAACTACGTTGGCAAGTTTTTAATATATTTGTTCACAGTTCTTGGGAAGACGTCGAGCAACAAATTGGAATTTATGACTAAGTTGTTGCCATACTGCGACAAACTTGGTTGCAGTATGCCGATAAAACTGCATTTTGTCAATTACACCTAGATTTCTTTTCTGAGGATTGTGGAGCAGTAAGTGATGAACATGACGAGTGTTTTCATTAAGATATTGCAGCTATGAAGGAAAGTGAAATCTTAGTATGTTGGCTGACTACTGTTGGACTATTGCTCCTAGATGTAACCTAGAAAAGGCAAGCTAAGCGAAAACGCTCAAAATGAACCCAACAGGAATCTACCATGTACAAGGGGTTTCAACTTTTGCCTAGATTGATGAGTCGTAGCTGATATGAACTTTTAAATTACATTGTATTTTCTTCTTGTCAAACTTCTGGGTTTTATGTATATCATATGTGAGTCCTTATTTCACTATATCAATATTATTTCTTGGTCATCGTACTTGTGTATAGAAAAAAAAAGAGGTATTTGTATATGTATATTTTTCTAAAGGTTAGTACTGAATTGTCATTACAGCAATGTTAATTGTTATCTTGTATATTATTTTTTAAATTGTCTGTAAATGTCAAGAACTTCAACTAGCAACTTACGTACAAGGGCTATTTGCAAGGTCTATACTTTTATTACCCAATTATGTCATACCATGCTCAAATGAATGTAAAAATCGTAAAATTAAAGAATTAACGCACCTTCGATCAAAGTGTCTATCCGGTTTGCCATAAGGACCAGACTGTGTCACGTGATCAGGTCAAAAGTCAAGTTGCTTCCTAAATCAAGTCTGGATTATTCCAAATCCAGATTTGATATATATATATATATATATATATATATATATATATATATATATATATATATATATAATATCAAGCACGTAATCATCGCGTGGGGTGCCCTGGGTAATTCGAAGGAGGTCAATTATTATTATTATTTATTTTATTCAAAGAACTTAACTTTTGACAATGTTCTATCCATATTTATCTTACGTGCTATACATCGTTTTTAAGCTCTTCATTATGTCTTTGCAATAAGCTCTCAATTATTATAGCTTTTGAGATATGTGGACGAATTCATTTTTATTCATTGATTTTTTATTGAAATTAATGTTTTGTGTGTTTTTGCTATGTTCCGTCCATTTTAAGACAATTTCTTTTTTGAGTGTAGAACCTGCATAGTCTGTTCTATATTTAAGCTGAATTTCAGCCATCGCTCTTTTTTGGTTTTTGAGATAAGGAAGGAATTATTTTCATTGACATTAGTGTTAATGTTTCGTGCAATTTTTGACTATGTTCTATCCATTTTATAACAGGGTCAACATGAGATGGTCTCTGAAATCTCCTACCACATGTGGAGGGACAATGCAACCTTTATTTGGTGCTAGTGTTATCAACAACGGTCACTCTTTCTTACACCACTAATTAAATTGGCAATATGAATATACCGAAAAAGGCCTTGACACGTGAGTAGCAGCAAGGCCGCTGCGAGCTGTCCGAGACCTCTTGCTGGCTCCTCTCGAGGACAATTTGGTTTTGTAAATATAGAATCTACATTTGAGCTGAATTTCAGGCATCTCCCCCAAAGTCTGTTTACATCATTGCAATCGGGTAGGTTCTTTGTTGAATAATGTAATATAGTTGCATATGTATTGGGTGTTGGAGGAGGGGTGAGGGTTCATTGCCTCGTTTTGAGTTATTGTATCTTCAGACCTTTGTGTCCTGTATCGCTTCATTTTATCCTCCCCGATATCAATAGTCTAATTCGCACACTGGCCACAGGAGTATGTCGTCTTTCAATAAACTACAATGACATAGTAAGGAGGAAAAAGAAAAGATAAATCTGAGCTTTATGCGCATCGGTACTCTTAATCACTTGAAAGAAATTTGTTCTAAGTCAATTTCCCACGAGAAGATTGCTAAATCTTTTGTTTGGTCTTAAGTTAATTTTAAAAGTATTTCCTTTCATGATGCAGTCATGAAGTTTATATTACTCATGATAACTAGAATGTCTATGCAAACAACTTCAATCCTGTCCTAAAAAAATCGAAATTTGTGATCATCAATACTTACACAGAAGGTCTGGTGGAGTTCCAACTACGTAATCTGTTCCACCAGCGTTATAAATGGCGGCGGAGGCTTCATTGGCTAAACTGGCCTAGTTGAGAAAGAAAACAATTGAATTACATAACACTTATTACAATTTTCAATGTATCTTGGAACATATGCTGTATTTGGAAGTTAGACATTACCTTAACCCTTCAACAGTGAGACATCAATTAAAAATGTGGAATTTATTTTTCTTTTTAAACAATGCATCACCAATGCATTTGAAGCCAGAATTGACGTATACTCTACCATATGTGAAACACATGCATTTGCACCTGGTGGTAGTTTTCGATGGGCGACAAAATCTGTCATAACTTCAGTATATTATTTAAAATAAACATTATAAATATTTAGAAACAGACTTCATGATGATGGTCGTTAAATTTACTAACCTAATCTTCTATTTGAATACAACATTCATAAATCATGTTTAGGTCGCATTAATTTAAGGTCACATGGACAGTGTTAAAGCAAATGGTGAAACAAATCCCAGCATGAATTGCTTGATGTCAAATACGAGAACTCAATTCTCGGACAGTAGCGAACAACTGTTCCATTTAATTAGTTATCAAGTTTTTGATATGAAAAATAGTCTTATCTTTATCACAAACAAGACCCTTATCTTTGAAGAAGGAAACCTTTTATTTTATTTTATTTTAAATTTAACAGATGTGGAAGGAAAATCAAGAAATAAAGATAAAAGAGCTAGTTGGACTGCAATTGCAAACTGATATAATGAGATCGAAGCTCGATATTGAGCTATATATATATATATATATATATATATATATATATATATATATATATATAAAGGATTACCGTCTTTCCTCTGCAGGCGTGTGCTTTATCTTTCACTAACCACACTATTCGAATGCTTGTTGATAAGTTTAATGCTCTGATCTTCACGAAAACAAGAAGTATAATGGTTCTTGAAGCGCCTCATACTAAATTTATTGTTGCAAGTTCGAAAAAAACGTCTAAACTGGTAGAATATCAACAACCATGCTTGGTCTGTGGGGTTCTTTGTGTGAATTGCTACAATATGTTACATATGCATCTTACATAGATGTAACGTTTAATGTTTGAATTTCACACGATATACTGACTTTTATAAACAGTTTTCTTTTTATGACTATCATAGGTAGAAAAAGGCTTATCTTATCCGCCTCCTTTCAATGAAACCTTTTTAATATTATAGCTTAACCTGTAAAATTTTCGACCAGGTTAAGCTATCGTGTAGAATTCGATGAACATTCTCGCGCAAGTGTATTAACATAGTGTTCTGCATATGATAGTTATCAAAATCATAGAATTATAATTTAATGCAGCATCCGAGTTCGGAAAGAGTAACTATAGTTTGGGTCTGGCTGGTTGCGTGGAAAGGTGAATGCAATAATGTGTTGAAACGTGCAATTTCAGTGGTCGCCTTCTCAGTTGAACTACATTACTTCAAATATTCGTTGCATTTGAACTCACTTCCGCAGGAAAACAGTTAAAATTAAAGTAACCCGAAGGGCTCTAGCCAACCAGTTGCCTATTTTAAAAGAAAAACTAAAACACGTAAGGAATTAATGAAAAGAAAATAAGCACTTTTTTTTTTATTGAACCTCAAAATGATAGTGCAATATGATCTGATATGGGGTTCCATACATAATATCTTCATTTATATTTTCCTTCCTAAAGAAATAGGCTGTACACCCATAAAAACTTGGAAGAATTGGCAATACAAGATGTTTACCAAATGTCTAAACTTAAATTAGGAAATGTAGCTTACCAGCTCTTGTACATCCGAAGGAAGAGTGTAGGTGTATGCCCATGGATGGAACAGCATCTGAAATGGAGGAAACGCATATTGAAAAGAAAGCTACGCAGTCAGTTTCTTTCTTTCTTTCTTTTCAGTAAGTTCACTATTTTCTGAATTTATAAAATTATTATGATGATGCACTAGCACACAAAACATTAATCCTCTACAGAGCCAAACTCCATTTGCAGAGGAACACAGGTATAATCATATAATTGCATATGAAATAAATATATATTGTAAGAAAGAAAAGAAAAGATTATACATGTAAAGAAGAAAAAAGTTAAATACTAAAAACAAAATTAAAATATTAGTAGTATAATATTAAAAAAAAAGAAAAATATGAAAAATTAAAAATAGTCTCCAGTATAGGTTCAAAATCCATAAAGATAACACTTCTTACTTAATTGTTATTCCATACATAATTTCTATTCAAAATATTATTTTTGAGAATACGCAAATATACTGAGATAGGATAACAGAAGTCGAGACCCAAATCTGATGAAGGGGGGCCGCGGTGGCTCAGTGGTAGAGCGTTCACCTCTGGTGCTTGGTGTCCCGGGTTCGATCCCAGCCCCCAAGTGAACCTTGTGGTGGACAAACACCGTGTGCGAGGGTTTCCTCGGGGTTCTCCCGTTTTCTCCCACTTTCTTCATTCCATCATTTTCTTCATTACTCATCATCACCGTCTCCTTTAGGCTAACCGGCATAATCGTGGGACGTAAAACTCAAATATTTCATTTTCATTTCATTTCCCAAATCTGATGAAACAGCTGATTGAAATTTTTAGAAGCTCTAAATACGAATGACTCCTGGTGAATTGTAATATGAGATCTCGTTATGTTAAATACTAAATTCTTAAGCAATTATCGTTTTGGTATATTGAAATTAATATAATGAAGTAAATTACAATTATCTGTCACTGAGTTTACTCTTCTGTACAAATATATTTGTTGAACAAGAAAACGTCTACTGAAAAGAGAGTGCATAACAAATTTAGGTAAAAGAGAAGAGTTAGAGATCCTACTTTTAGTTGCTAATATATGATACAATTTGAAATAAAGATGTTTCAAAAATTTAAATTGGACTCGTTCTATGTTATTTGCTTGTAATTTATGAATAGGATCCCAAAGAACACAACAGTATTCCAACTTACTCCTAATCATTGCTATAAAGAGGTGTTTTAAACCTTGGGATTATGTAGGTCTCTTGTACTCTTTATTAAAAACCTTAGGGTCCTGTACAACTCTGCAATAATTTTATTTATGTGATATTTTATTATGTCTTTAAGATTATTATATTCTCTGAATTATAATGTAGACCTACAATTTGTTATTATAATTGTAATATGTACTTTTCAGTTTTTATATACCATAGATCTTTATAATTTACGTAGGTACACAGTATGCGCAATGCAGAATTTTTAGAATATATTGAGATTATTAATAAATAGAACAGTTTGATTTACCTCTGCTGCACTGTGGAAGGAAAGGTACATCTGGATGTTGTCGCTATTCTCGAGAATGAAGTCTCGAACGTTTGTGGATTCGACTTCAGAAAATGCCTCAGGTCCAGCGTAAGTCTCAGAGCATGGCTGGCTGCTGGCTCCACCCTCTGGAATATAAATCATACTGTTAACGATTGTTTCATTGAGTGATATGAACAGCTTGTACGCTATGTATCACTACGCACTGAGTTATTACAGTTGTGAGTGGTTGGAAATAGCACGGTACATAGATTATATAGTGAACATACTCCGTAAATGTATGTGGTTTTATCTTCTTGTTTTTTAGTGTTATTATAAGACAGTCTGACTATATACTTTCTAACGCAAGATGTTAATTGACTTGTACGACTGAATATCTGAATACTTTTCATGGTAAAAATGTTCATTGACGTACACAATTGAGTATCTGAATACTTTTTATGGTGTGAATGTTAATTGACATGTACAACTGAATATCTGAATACTCTTTATGGTAAGAATGTTAATTGACGTGTACAATTGAATATCTGGATACTTTTGATGGTAGGAATATTAATTGACTTGTAAATTGAAGATCTATAATACGCGATGCCGAAATAAAGTTTTCCGGAATAAAACCTTTTAATAAGAGTCAAAGTTTTCAATATAGTGTAACTTTGTTCCTATTCATTCGAAATACATCAGATCATGATCATAGTATTCGACAGTAAGGTAGTTTGGAAGTTCACTATTCTATTGGTCTCGCTTCGATTATTATGTTATAGGAGCTTTCAAAGTTTGGATGTTTATGATACTCTAGCGTTCGTAGTTTACAAGACGGAATAATTAATGTGGTATTGTATGTTTTCGTTTAAGAGTAGATCTGAAATGTGTAATAATCGGTCGTAGTGCGATTTGAAGAAGATGCAACTTTATGTCGGGTTGGTAATACTGTCAATCTAGTACTATTGTGGAGTATATCAGACAATATCCCTGTTGCATCGTAGAAGAATTCCAGCGTTTTTTTTTTTTTTTTTAGCTATTGTTACTTAGATGTGTCATAGTAAGTGATCCACCTGTGTATATTCACTCTATATTGTTAACGTTAAAACTTATTTGTTTTGCTATTATGATATAATTTAGAACAGTAAACGGCCAGTCCAGGTAAATAAAAATAACATTTTAATACTGTGTCGAATCCTTATAAAATTCGTTATCATTTTTTTAAAAAAAAATATTTAATATTAAAATATAGCTATATGATCTGGTTGAGGTATACGTACCCATCCAGTGGAAGTCAAAATTTCTGTTGGCGTCCACTCCATGGCAGAGGATATTTTGTCTGGATCGAGTTTTCCTCCAGCTACGGTCCTGAAACCAATTTCAGAGTAAGTGTAATATAACTCTAGTCGTAAATTGATTTATTTTTCATTATGCAGTACCATTCAAAAGTTTTCGAACACTCAGGATTTTTGTAAGCATCTACTTGATTCTACTATTTTGGCACGCGAACTTTACTGTCGTGTATCAGAGGTACTCCTGCCTATAGCATCAAATTTGACGTTGAATCGAGGTCTGAAAGATACTGCAGATGATACGTCAAATTATAATTCTTAAAATTGAAACAAAAAAAAAAAAAGACAATTTGATATAGATATTGCATAGTATAAACAACAGTGTGGAAGATGAGGCAAGATATTAGTTTTGTTTGGAAAATGTGGACATAGAGGGTCAATGTAATGAAAAAGTTTGAAAGAGAAAGTAGTTTTCCAAATTTTGCAGTTATTTATAGCTTGTTGATATGCTGACCTTTAAAAGGCCAAAAATACCATACTTTGAAAAGTGCTTACGATGGTTTCGTATGCTTTATTGTTGATCGTTGAAATAGTAACGATGAACATTACATATACGCTTCTACTGAGCGACAATTGAGCAGGGAAGGATGTATATTGACCGCCGTAAACATTTTTCAAAGAATAGCGTTTTTAGCTTTTTTTTTTTTTTTTTTTTAAAAAGCCAGCATATCTATAAGGTGTAGATAACGGAAAAATTTGGAAAACTACTTTCTCTGTCAAATTTTTGTCACTACATTGGCCCTCTATGTCTACACTTTCGAAATAAAACTATCTTGCCTCACCTTCCACACTGTGGTTTGGGGGGCGCGGTGGCTCAGTGGTAGAGCGTTCACCTCTGGTGCTTGGGGTTCCGGGTTCGATCCCAGCCCTCGCCAAGTGAACTTTGTGGTGGACAAACACCGTGCTCGTGGGTTTTCTCGAGGTTCTCCCGTTTCCTCCCACTTTCTTCATTCCACCATTTCACTTATCTCTCATCATCACCGTCTCCTTTAGTCTAACCGGCATAACCGTGGGACGTAAAACTCAAAGATTTCATTTTCACACTGTTGTTTATACTATGCAATATATATATATATATATCAAATTGTCTTTCTTTGGTTTCAATTTTAAGAATTATAATTTGACGTATCATCTGCAGACCTCAATTCAACTGTCGTCATGCTTTAGGCAGAAGTACCTCTGCTGCAAGACGGTAAAGTTGCTGTGCCAAAATAAAACACAGGATCACAGTAAATGCTTACAAAAATACGGCGTGTTCGAAAACTTTTGAGCGGTAGTGTATGTGCTACATGTTTACATATAATTGAAGGCAGTTTTAAACAAAGTTATTTGATATGTAAAGTACATGACTTCGCTGGAAAGCTCAGTACAATTGCTTTGCGTTTATCCTTTGGTACTCTGTAAGGCATTTATTATTGCAATGAGAGAAATTGCAACACAAGTTTCCTTTTCTTACCGTAGTAAATGTGTAATCGTATCCATCGGGGTTCAGAACTGGAAGAATATACCAATCCACGTTGTCTACGAGCTCTTGATTGGCTGCTGTGTTCTCCACCAATTGGGAGATGATATACAACGCCGTCGCTGGAGCAATCCACTCTCTTGCATGGATACCTGAGAAACAAGTATTAAAAGGCCATCACATGAGGAAGACTGAGAGTGCAAGACAATCAGGGTTGAAAAATTAGAATTAGCTAACTTGGCACATGGCATAACTATGTCTTGGGACATCAGAATGTCCCATTTAAGCCAGTGGACGTTCCTTAGACATGTTGAAGTACACTTCTGGACTTCTGTGCAGAATGATCACAGGACAACGTTTAAACACCCAAGTATTGTTCTGTGAGAGGAACACCCCGATGAAACTGAGGGAAAATGTAGTGGGTATTTCCATTATCCTTAAAGATTTACCTCAATCTTCAAGGTCTCGGGACAGTTATGGGCCTCGTTCAAAGGCATTGGCGCCTGAAGGGAAGGGCAGGGTGGGGCTCGAGCCCCCGCCCCGGCTCACGAAAATATATTAAATTTCTTAAGATTTTCTTAATACAAATAAAAATACCAAACCTAATATACCAACCACGGATTTGAGCCCCCTTCTCTAGAAAACCTTCTTCGGACGCCCATGTCCAAAGATACACACAAAGGAATCACAATAATTATAAAATATATTATTCATTTTTGGATCAAAAGATCCAATATATATCCGACAAGAATTTTCTTGTAGGCCTTATCTAGAAAACTACATATAATGCAACCAAACCCAAGTTGTCACTTAACTCAGTATGATGTGCTTATTCCGTAAAAAATACGAAAACTCGATATAAGGAATGTTCAAATATTTTGTGAGCTCTGATTCAAATACTAAGATCAAAATCTTTTGATGCATAATTTTGGATCATTTCAAATATTCTTGTATACACATCCAACTGTGGAAAGAAATATGGTGGTAATAATTTAAAACTTCATGGTGGGAACAAATTATCCTCCTTAAACCTGAATCATCCACCAACAAGTACCTTAGAATTGAAAACATATTGTACTATGATGTTGACTTGAAGTTTTGTCCTCTTATGTAAAGATAAAAGTAATTACTTGTTTTCGGAAATTGTTACTATTGTTTTGAATTTGAACATAGCAAGTAAGGTATTTCTCAAATATTATATATATTGCTACATGGGGCAATTTCTTACAACTTGTATGAATCTTTAATATAAAACACATTGAAAAACTTTTTAACGTCGAGGAGGATAGTTCTTATAGCTAAGGTGAGGCCAAAAGATCGAGGTTCTGGACACATGGAAAGAAAAGAATAAATACCCTGTAATTTGGAGGTGCGCTGCTGAATTAAGCGGGCGACCTTCGCATCCACCATGCAGCGAACGTAGCATCTGTATTCACGACTGCAGAAAATAGACTGCCATCTGGTGGAAACTGGACGGTGTATACTCTAGGGGAAAGTCGGATAAAACGGAGACCTGGGTTTTCTGGCTATATTAGTGGCACTATCTGTCGGCCAACGCATGGAATTAGTTGCAAACAACCGCCATGTCATTCTTAGTTTAAGGGAAAGCTGAGTAAGTGGCTCCTTTGTCTTTGGCGATGTGTAGAAAAGTTTTGATTTGTCTCCCATCGATAATATGCTGTTGTTCCTAACCACTGGAAGATTGACTTATGTAAGTGTACAACATATAATAATAACACCTCTTTCTGCTGTTATTTCATGCCTTGAATCAGGATTTTTGTGCTCTTTGAGAGGTGCTAGGCCTGTAGTTCTGGATAATGACATAGTAGGATAAAACCGGGACATCAACAGTCGGAGAGAACCGGGTAGTACAGTGTAAATCTGAGAAGGTTAGATACAATGTCTTAACTGTAAAGGATGGGCACACAAAGCTTGTAGCAATGTGGACGAATATGATGAAACTTTTATTTGTGATTTTTGTTCTTAAATTTAACAAAATCGTGACCTAAAGTTAATTTTTCTATGTCATTGGTCTAATATAGTATAGCCCTATATATTTTCTGTACTTTTTAAGTTCACATTTTTTTCAGTTGTATTGATTTTTACTGTACTAGTTCTTGGAGTAATTACATATTTTTCTTGTAAAAGAGAAGATTTTTATAATTATTTTATATGTACCCGGTTTTGTCCGACCCGGGTTTTTGCACACTCTTTAAAAAATGGTTTTGCTCTCGAAATTTACCAGCCTTTTCCACTGAAATAAACATTTTTGTGTCAATAACAAATCTATTTCACATTTGAAAACTAATTCAAGCTATACTATCCACATAGATGCTGAGGAACAAGCAAAAACATTTTGGGTCCCGGTTTTGTCCGACTTTCTCCTACGTACAGTAGGACGCTATATATAAGAAAACTGGTTGGTGGGATCGAATAAAGGACTCCAACTGCCAGAGGTTTGCATTCTACCACTGAGCCACCGCGGACCACTCTGAGCGAAACAAGGAAGCTAGTAATTAAGGATAACATTTTATATATCGAGAGATAGACTAAGAAACACTTGCTAAGGGAAAACGGCGCTGTAAAGAGGGTAAGGCATGTCTAGCATTTGACACATAAGTGTATACGGTAGTGATCTGTGTACCGAAAACAATCAGAAATCCTACTATGTCTGTATATAACTGTTCTCTCCAGCCCGTCAAGGCAAAGCGTTTTTCTCCGTGCATATGAGGAGCTTACTTTCAAAAGGGAACATTTCCAGTATTACTAACTGTACAGTAGAAGTAAAAAAAATAAATAAATAAAATAAAATAAATACATAAATAAAATAAAAATAAAAATAAAATAAAATAACAAATAAAAAATGAATGGACAAGGTGGCTATGTTCCCTTCAGGGGCGTCATTTCAGGCTTCGGTTGCGGGGAGCAAGAGCACCACCGACAAAAGACTTTCACGTCTTGTACTAGTACACCCTCCATTCCGAAAAAAACCGAACTTTTGAAAACAAATAGTACCACTAGTGCCATCTGTTGTAATATTTTACCGGTAGATGGCGTAGTCCCTCATTGACAACTGGTATAAATGTCATGACATTTGGATGCACGGCAACAAAGTTATTGCGTTTCAACTGTCAGTGTGTTGTGTACATCGGTCGGAAAATGAGTTTCAAACAACGAGCTGCAATTGAGTTTTGTGTTAAACTGGGTAAAACTTTTAGTGAAACGCACCAAATGCTACAAAATGCATATGGTGATGAGTGTCTATCCCGTACGCAAGTTTACGAGTGGTTCAGGCGATTGAAATCGGGTAGAGAGACGCTGGATGATGACGAAAGATCAGGCCGTCCCAGAACCGGATTATCGGAAGAAAACATCGAAAAAGTGCGTGAATTCATCAAACATAACAAAAAATCGTCGGTGAAAGTTATTGAAATGGAATTAGGCATTCCTCAAACAACCGCATACCGCATTTTGACCGAAGTTTTGGGCCTTAAGAAGGTTAATTCGCGGTTTGTACCACACAAACTCACCGAAGACTAAAAAGTTGATCGAATTGCGCATTGCAAAGACATCGTTAAAAGTGCTCGGCAGGATCGAAACTTCTTGAAATCGATTGTAACTGGTGACGAGACGTGGTGTTTTGAATATGAGCCCGAAACAAAGCGGCAAAGTGCTGAATGGAGAGCGCCGGATGAAGGAACACCCAAAAAAAGTCGCTTGGTGAAGTCAAAAGTTAAGGTGATGCTGATTTGTTTTTACGATTCAAAAGGAATTATCCACAAAGAATTTGTTCAGCCCGGCCAGACAGTCACTGGAGAGTTTTACTTGGGCGTCATGAAGCGTTTGCTGGCAAGAATTCGTCGTATTCGGCCCGGATATCTCGAAATCGGCAGTTGGACTCTTTTGGACGATAATGCACCATCACATCGTTCGCGACTTGTAACTGAATTTTTGGTCAAAAATCACATTATTCGGTTGCATCATCCGCCCTATTCACCAGATCTCGCTCCGTGCGATTTCTATCTGTTCCCGAAACTGCATTTGGCGATGAAAGGAAAGGGGCACGCATCGATTGATACCATTGAGAAGGCGACGACCGCCGTCCTAAAGACCATTCCAATAAAGGACATGGAGAAGTCGTTTGACAACTTGTTGGAGCGTGCAAATATGTGTATCGATGCAGAAGGGGAATACATTGATTAACAAAAATGATTTGTTCCAAAATGTGCATTGCTTTTTTGTTTTTTTTAAAACGTTCGGTTTCTTTTGGAATGGAGGGTGTATATTAGTAGACAATCGTTCAAAGCATATGTATCCCTCAAACTCTTGGGGGGCAGTTGCCCCCTCCTGTCCTCCCAAATGACGCCCCTGGTTCCCTTGTGGTACAAACGACTATCTTTACATTGTGATTTCTATTTAAAAAATTCCCTTTTGCATAATCCTACAGAACTCATCAGAAACATTCAAAATCCGTTGAAACCTGAATTTAGAAGAAAAAGTGGAAATGTTCCCTTTTGTAATCTCTTCATGTAGAGTAGGGATTAAAGCCGTAATAATTAACCATAAAGAATTACAAGGATCAGAGACCTTTTATACTACTGATCAATTTTGGCTTCTAATTGCCGTAAAAACTAGTAAACAGAACCCAAATAGTTTCAACATCGTTTATTTAATTTTTATAAGAGATATTATCTCCGTTAAAAATTCATTTTATATTTAGTTAATTAAAAGTTGTGCTTTTGCTAAATCTGATTTTTCAAGAAATAAGAATTTCAAAAGTGATATGATAAGTTGTTTGAAAATGTTTGTTTTGCTTATCTAATGGTCAGATAAATGGATAACTATTGTTTTAACGTCAGTTGATGGAAAATTCAGAACTATTTTAGATAATGGAACCACAATCTATACAATGTGTATTGTTCTTATTATCATGCAGACAAGGACTATTATATAACTCTGCAAACAAATAAAAGCAACATTTTACTCGAAGGTGATGTAAGGGCAACATTATTCAAGGAAAGAGGAGGCTCTATCAGTGACGACGTCAGCTTTAATTTATTGAGGGGACAAGAGGCGAGGCAGATAATTGTTTTTGGAGGCTTTTTGTGTCCTCCTCTTTTGTCTACAGCCCTGCTTGCCAATTTATATAATTTATCTACATCTCAACTTAAATATGGGCGAAACAGGAATTTCTGTTTCACCCATCCTTCCAAGAGAGGGATATTTACTGTCGCAGGGATCATTCTCTTGATTTTTTACATTTTCTGCAGTTAATAGCTCAATATAGTGGCGTATGCAAAATTTCATCAGAGGGTGGGATTTAAGTGTTTTTTTTTTTTTGGTCCATTTGTTTAAAAGTTACAAGCGCATATCAAGATGAATGGGCCACTCTGTATATCATAAAATAGAAAATGTTCATTTTTCTATAACAGTTTGCTCCAAGATGATTTCACTTGCGTACACCAGTAATCCAATACATACCAAAATAACAGGGTTCTTAGAATGTTCTGCAAAATTCTATTTTTTCTGTTCTTCATCTACGGGCAGAGGTGGTTCAGTGGTACAGCGTTCAGTTCTGGTGCATGGGGTTCTTGGTTCGATCTCACTCGATGTGCCAAGTGAGTTTTGTGGTGGACAAACACCGTGTTCGTGGGTTTTCAGGGGGTTCTCACTTTCTTCATTCCACCGTTTCATTCATTTCTCATAATCACCGTCTCTTTTAGCCTAACCGGCATAAACGTGAGACGTAAAACTTAAACATTTCATTTCACTTCATTCACTTTCTTCATTACGTTTTTTTTTTCGTGGAATATTTAGAATAAACTCATTACAAATTGGTCTGTAATATACACAAATTGTCTGTTGAAGAATAACACCTGCCTAACAGAATGTCATTATCCGTTTATTTTGCAACGCAAGCGATAGTTGTGTTGGTTTAACTGTTACGAAGAAATATGGCGAAATATAGCGTCTCCACAGTTCTATAAAAGGGAAGAAGTCACATCAGCAACAACAGCGAAATAGACTTTTCCTCTCCTTCTTACAGATTGGGGGCTTCTAGTGATATTTCACTTTGTAGACATTCTTTAAATTCTGATGGGAGGTTCAAATATTACAGGATTATTAATAACGAATTGTATAATCACATATTGAGTATACGTCTTACATAGACTTATTGAACATAATTTTAAATACTTCACACAGCACAAAGAATTGAAACTATTCAAGAATTGGAAAATAATTGATGTCGCCAACACTGTTCAACCTATTTCTTCGATTTGAGCTTCTTAATCAACTCTGTAAAAATGATTCGGTTACAAATTCTTTAATCTACCCTATACTTATTAAGGTGGGCCACTAGGTTTTCACGGTGCTATGCTAAACGCTGCTTGAATAGTGCTGCGTTGCCAGGTAGTGTCGAGTGCTTACTGGTGCCAGATAATAAAATAAGTAATCATGGAATTCGGTTTGGATACTTACTGGAGAAATTAGTTCTCGACCCTTACCGCAATTCACGGCTAAATTCCGCTTCTCGAACTGCAACGCTAAAATCCAGGAATTAAACGTTCAAATTTGGCACCAACGCATTATGGCGTTCTGCGGAACTTTCGTCTCAAAATCTATTTCCTTAAATGTAAATTAATATTGAAATAAAATCTGAAACATAACACGAAAAACGGTCAAACAATATATCTCCGTCGTAATAAGATCGTTACTTTAACATACTTTACACATATAAATAAACATTTCATAAAATTGAGCACTTCTAGTAACAGCAAGTGCTATCTTGTGTGCTCATTATGAAACGAATCAAGTATTTTCTTTTATTTGTTCCCTTTTTCGATGTCAGAAGATACAACCAAATGAATCTGTGTCTTGCGCTGTAGTTGAAACATTACTCTATCTTATAGTACAATATTTATAATATGTAACGCTTGATTGCGCAGTAGTTAAGGGAATGAGCTAAAATATGTACTGACTTCCGGGTAGTGACCTTAAGAGTGAATTTGAAATTGATAATAGAATCTACGTAACCCTAAGTTATTGTCACAAGTTGACTAACTTCACTTCTCATATATTTATATTTATTAATTTGAACGTGCAGAATAGGGACACGATAATACTTTCATAATGCATTGAAATTGAAGAATGTATTCTATTTCGATCGTTTCTCAAACAAATGAATAACTCATTCAATCATTCATTTTCAGCACTAAGGCGAGGACCTGCTGTTAAGTAGAATCTGAATCGCACGTGCTCTTACTGGGACTCGAACCCTGTTATCCTATGGCGAAGACTTGTTTGTTAACCACATATCTCCGAGCTATGTCATTATGTGTTGTCTGTCAAACAAATAAATGCATGTTTTCCGCGGGATAGTATCTTGTCCCTTGCTGCTATGAAAATAAAATACTACACATTACCCCATATCATTTTGCCAGTAGCTTCCTATTTGCTGATCTGTTAAAACAGTATTCCTGGGCATCGTAACGAAAAATGTATTTGCCTTTTCGTGCATTGCACAAAAACACAAAGAGTGAACGCAATAAAAACGAAACAAGGAAAAATACAATGCGATGTAAAATGCTTGGACTCTTTCGACAAATCACTCAATGTAACGCTTTCCTTGCAAACAGGTCTTAATGGTGTAATCAGTAACACCGTGGGCTCAAGTTCACGGGGTCCTCAGATCGATTTCCCCTGAAGACATACTTTTTATTTTCTTTACAACAATAGTTTTTTTTTACTTATCCAGTCTTCCGAGAAAAGAAAATTGTGTAGAAACACAACATTTTACTTTTGTATTCACATTATCACGAAGAAATATGATCATTTCTTGCAGTTCAAACTTGCGTAGACAATAAGTTAGTGAATAATGTTTTTCGGTCTTTTTATAAACAATGTCCAGTGTGTTGTCGTCGGCAGAGCTCTACACTGTAGACCTTAAAGTCGCAAGTTTCTGAGGAAAACAGTGTCCAGTTATTATTATTATTATTATTATTATTATTATTATTAGAATGACAAAAGAAGGAAAAATATAAATAGTCGAAGCTGTTGATAGGAACAAAAGAGATATACTTTATATCAAATTCTTTTTAGGTTTACACATGAATGTAATAATATTATTACACTTATGGATTGACAGATAGAATTATTATTTTATGAAAACAAGAAATGGAGTATAAATATTTGCTAGCTGGTAGCAGTAATGAATTTTGTTTCACTCTTCTTCTAGATTGGTTGAGTTGATTTTGAGTTTAACGTCCCTTACAGCAGCAAGGCTATATGAGACGGGACCTACTGATTAACGTAGAATCTGAAACACATGAGCTCCTGCCGGGAATCGAACTCGGATCTTTTTCTAGATAGGAAGGTCAGGTGACACCTTGATTAGAATCGTTCTTGTGACTAGAGTTGTAAGTTCGATCACTATTTGTAATTTGTGTTATTTCTTTAATTCTTTATGAACGTTGCATGTAGCATTAAATTTAATAATAACTTATTGACGAAATCACGTGTAAAATTTGAAGACCGATTTATTTGTGTAAATTCGCACACAGATCGAGGTAACGAAGACAAAGTAATGTGCGTATGTCTCTTGAACACAGAAATCAGTTTCTCTGCTCTGGCCATCCCCCTCGTAGAGTATTCGATAGCAAGGTGGTCTGAAGATCTTGTAGTCCACAGATCGATTCCGCGCAGAACCATTTTTAATTCTTGAGCACAAGTAGAAAAGGCAAAAAACCGAATCGAGACGCATGCAGTTTAGAGCTAACAAGTAAGACCGAACCAAAGGTATGGGCCATTACGTAATTTAGTAACTAGTAAATCGAATTTATTCAACCTTTATGAGTGTTTCTTGCCTTTAACGTATCTTACATGACAGCTCACGCAAATCCACAATAATTTTCATCTTCAAGCTAGTAAAACAGCAGATATTGATGTTTATGTAGCCTATTTCTTTGTTAAGTTTGAAATTTTATTTTTCTACATTTTGCTATTGTTTATTTATTGGTGTTTTATAATTTTATTTGAATTACAATTTATACTTATGCACTTACACATTTGTGTACATAAATCATTTTGAAAATTTTTTATTCAATGGTCCACGAAGGAGCATTTTCTTCTTCCTGAAAGTTCCTTTCGGCATGAAATTGTTATTCCTTTTATTTCATGCTTTCCGTAATAAACTTTCTCTCTGTTTCTAAACACTATTCACAAGTAATAAGTGAGTAGATAAAAATATTAAAGCAGAAAACCATTGGTATAAACATTTTTCTATCTTTGAAAAGTCTCAGAATCATTTATATCATAGGTGGCCCATATTTTACTGGCGTTCTACTTATCTATTCACTAGCCCAGTGCTATTCAACCTCTTTTTGCGTACCCCTAGACACAGTTCGCCAGCCACATGTGTAGCCCCGAAGTTGTTTAAAGGAATCGTAATGAACTTATTAAACTTAATACACGTGTTCAGTTGAATAAACAGTGGGAGAAATAGAAACGAACAAAAGGGCAATAAGTGTGCCAACCGGGGGATAAAGAGAACATAAAAATATAACATTGGAAATTTCAAACCATGTGCAAGACATCCAGTTCTACTGATTTTCTCTATGAATGATCATTCGATAAATATTGGAAATACGCTTATTTTAGGATTGGAAATACGCGTACCCCCGCTTGAATAGCACGGAACTAGCCTGCTAGAGTGAATCATAAAGCAATTAAAATGATAGATACAAACAATATGGCTAGCTCTCACGAACTGGTCGAGTAGTAGACCCAGGTCCATTTCCAGAGGGTCTAGGGGGCGCCCCCTAAATTTTTGCATGCCCCTAAAATTTTCATGCCAAGCTGCAAATGAACTATAATATAGTTGGGTCGGGTCCCCCCTTACTTCAGCCGGCCCCTCCCACATTTTTGGGCTGGCTACCGGTCGACCATTGGCCACCCCTGATTATTTAATGCCCAACACTTGATATTTTCAATTTGAACAACTCATTGAAATTGATCGTACCTGCATCAATGAAAAATCCAGGCTTTGTTCCGTTTCCTGAAGATATCTTAATTAGCCTTGTGTCACGGCCCTCGTAGGTCTGCCCTATGGACACCACTGACACAAGGTCAGGGTACAATTGTGCGAGTCTGTTCAGGTAGTCGTTAATCTAGAAAAAGAAAAGACAATGAGAAAGACTGACAATTAGTCGGTAATAATTTCGTTTTCATTTCTTTCTTATAATGCATATGAAGGAAATTACTTAGCAACAACATCCAAAATGATTCTCGGATTCAAGTTGACACTAAAGGTCTCACGGACCTGTTCGTAAATGAGTTTAGTTTACATGAATGTAAATTGCTTTCTTGTTACCTGAAACTGGTAGTTATTAGACAAAATTCTTAGCTTCCTAATTAGCGAAAATACATTTCCCCCGGAGTCGAAACACAACTGTATCGTTTTCTCTCGACAAAGTACGGCTAGCTACCTTTTCCCATTAGAATTGTTAAGCAGATTTGTTACCATCCCCATCCTCCTGAGAAATGAACTTCCCAAAATTCGCCTCTAAATTACTTTTCCTCTATTCGACAATTATCTGTATTACCCTCTCCAATTAGTAAACTTTATATCCACTCAGTTTCACTCAAATCTTACAACGATAACGTTTACCGTATTTTACGGACTGTAAGACACACCTTTTTAAATACCGTACATTTTTACCATTTTTTTATTAGCAAGGTTTAGCAAGCTTGTGAATCCCTGCAACTCTTGTTCGTCGCATCGGTGCACTGCTGCTGCCAGTTGAATCCAATGTTGCCAGATAGAGATAGGTTTCCCACGGCATCGAATATATGGCTATTTTTAAGACTGGCGGGAATTTTAAATCAAACACTGGACATTTTTATATAAATTTCGAGTATAAGACACACCTGAATTTTGGAGGCAATTTTTCGGAGAAAAAAGCGTCTTATATTCCGTAAAATAGGGTATGTATATTTAGTTATAGGACAACAAGGATAATAGTCTGGTACCTGATGATAACAAATCTTGTGTCTAGACTTGTTTAAACTTGTTTTATTTATGTTGTTAAAAATATAATAAATGAGGAAGCCATAGCTGATTGAAGTGTACTTTTAATTTCTGCGAAATGAATGATAAGTATTAAGGAAATACAAAGTTTAAAAGGAATGAAAATAGTTTAATTTATTGAAATAATTATCGTGGTAAATTTTCGTGATTATTAAAGTAATATTAAACGAACTGGGACCACAATATTTAATTGTATGTGTATGCTACAATCTTAGGCAAAATAGTCGTCTCCGTATAAATAATGTGTATTTGTCCCTAAACATCCGCTAAAAATTGAGATCTAAGTAAATTGCTTTTTGACTCTATATAATGTAGATCCACCCAATTTAATGCAAATCGTTAATCAAAATAAGCTAATTTGCATTTCACATCTGCGACCTCCTGTAATACACATTGAATAATAGATACATATTCGCTGAAATGCAAGGTCCAAAGATACAAAATGTCATGTCGTTATGTTCTAATAGATTAAAAGAAACGTGGAATAATGGTTAAAATTTCCTACCTTCTCTTGTGTTGGGATCACCAGAATTCTTCAAGTGAATTAGATAATCATATTATGTGTAAGAGAGAGCCCTCTATACCTGATTTCATGGCCCCAATTATAGCAATGCAAAGGAAATACTAACAGGAACATTTCCTCATTCTCCCTCCCCTTTCCTCGGTGTTATCCTGAGCGTTATATAGGCCTATTCACTCCCTCCGAAGCAAACATCTCCAACATATGAAATTTTGATTCTTTATAACCTATTTAATGGTTCAAGAGAAACATGGATTGGATCTTCTCCCTCTTGAGTTGGAATTTTCAGAACTTGTCTAACTGGCTAAATCATTCGTATTATGGAGCAGAAGAAGGCCCGTATCCAAGGGGGGTCTGGGGGCCCGGGCCCCCCTAAAATTTTACCGGTCTCCCTAAAATTTTCACGCTAGGCTTGCAAATGAACTATACTATGATTGGATAGGGCCCCCCAACATTTTTGGGCTGGCTACCGGCCTGGGCAGAAGCTTACCATATTTACCAAATTTATCTGTACAACTAACAGTTCAAAGGGAACATGTGATAATAATAAAAACTCCATAACGGGGTTAGTTATTATGGAGATCATGAGAACCTCTTTATCTCACCAAATCTTATCACAGTCCAGAAAATTATCCTACGTGATAATAAAGTTTATACAATTGATTTGTCTTCTCTTTTTGTATGCATTTTTTTCTCCTTCTCAATCTTTCACTCTTCCATTGAATTTTCAAATATCCATTCCATAAGATTTCTTGTCAATTGATGATTCGTCAAAAGTCTCGCGATTCGTAAGGATTATTTTTTCATAACAAAGAGATATACTATAACACTGAAAATATTCTCTTTCTTCCTTTTCCATATATGTTTTTTCTATATACTATTACCCGCTTTTACGTTCCTGCATTTGTTTTCCCGCTTTTTTTTTCAATTTTTAAAGCCTCTTCAATGTTCTTACATTCACAACGTATCCAAGTTCTCGTTTTTACGTTTACGAAAGTTTAATTCCCGTTACGCCATATCATGTCTATCTAGCGTATAACAATGAAATCAAGTATTGCTTCCTGTTTGTTGCTAAAGTAATGAGCATATGCGTAATTAGGGAGGAAGTCAGGTCCCCTTGGAACACTATTTACCCCAAGAACACCATTAGATCACAGGCTGGCCGTTGAAAGGTTCTTTGAATTTTCAGATGTAAGGGGACATAGGCCTACCACCCTTTTAGGAAAATCACAATAGTTATATCACAATAGTGATGCTTGCAATCGTCTTGCATTTAGAAATATACGGTATTTAGGATTCTTAATATTAAATACACTGTGTTCACTTTCGTGTTTTTGTAGACACAGGTAAAATAACTTTATTTATTACATGCTTAAGAATAACTTCTCACCTCACTGTGTGTGTAATATTGGTCGAACGAGAGTGCTTTTGTAGAAGCGGACTTTCGCAATGAATACTGTCGCCGGTAAGTTTCTTGCCACCTAAAAGAATAGAAATTAATTAACACCAAATAATTATGAGCAATGATCAGTATTAATATGTTTGGAATTTAAGGTGTGAAATGGAATGACCAGTTACATTTTCATGAAACAACGAATTCTAATTCAGCCTCATCAGTCTGAATACAGGGTCGTATCCAGAAGTAGTAGGACTGATTTTTCCTGCGCGCGCGGAGCAATGTAAGAGGGGGGGGCTGCAAGGCTGGATGTTATGAAGGGGAGCCTTGGGAACAGGTGTCGACCGCCGGCAGTCACCTGCATGCGTTAGTTGAGTGTGGACCACTGTATTAGTGACGACCTGTTCTGACGCCTCGTCGTCAGTTGCGATGGAGCGAAATTTGGAGCAGCCGTACGCCATCAAGTTTTGCGTCAAACTGGGAAAATCAGCGACCGAAATCAAGGACATGTTTACGTTGGTCTACAAGGAAGATACCATGAGCCGCACAATCACCCCGTAAAAAGAAGGCCAGAATGTCGAAATCGAAAGTGAAATCGATGTTGATTGCATTTTTTGACCGTCGTGGCATTGTCCATAAGGAGTTTGTACCTCCTGGACAGAGTGTAAATGCAAGAAGTGCTCACACGGCTGCAAAATCGGATCACACGCGTGTGACCAGACCTGGTGGGGAAATGGAAGCTCCACCATGACAACGCGCCGTGCACAGCGCATGGATTGTGAGGGATCTCCTGACCAAATTCGGCGTTTCCACGTTGCCTCACCCCCCTATAGCCCTGATGTGGCACCGCCGGACTTCTTCCAATTCCCCCGTATCAAGAGGCAGCTCAAGGGGCATCGTTTAGACTCGGTGGAAGCAGTCCAAGCGGCGACGACGAGGGCGCTGAACGGCATCTCGGAAAACGACTTCCAGAAGGCCTTCACGACCTGGAAGGCTCGCTACCAGAAATGTGTGAATGCCCAAGGGACCTATTTTGAAGAGTATTAAGTCAATGTACCAAAATGTTCAATATTTTTTTAAAAATCCGTCCTACTACTTCTGGATACGACCCTCTAGATACATATCGAATTCATGATTCGGAAAAGACATAGGCATATTCATTTATTTTTCTAAATGTACATTCTTTATTTTTTAGTGTTACATGCAACTTAAAGAATTCTTTGTAATTGTCGTAAATAAGAACAATTCCATTAGGCTAGTTCTAAATTCCGCTACGGAAGTTGGTCTACCCAGGATAGTACCATGATTTTCTAACACAATTCATTGGTAATTCCTTATTAAGAGTCATGTGCTTCTAGTGAATTTTGAAATAAATCTTGAATTAAATTAACATTTTTCCATTTACCACTTATTATCACCGTCTCCTTTAACCTAGCCGGGAGTGGCGGATCTAGAAGGTAAGAACTGGGGGAGTCTGCCAAAGTCCAGGCTATGATAGGTATATCATGGGTTTACTATAAACTTTCAAAAATATATAAATAATAGCTTAAATGATTTTCGTCACTCTGAAAACTGGGGGAGGGGGGCTAGGCCCCCCGGCCCAGGGCTAGATCCGCCACTGCTAGCCGGCATAAACATGGGACGTAATACTGTAAGATTTCATTTAATTTCATTTTTGTTTAATAATATATTTTTCTGCATGATTTTTTTCTAAACAAATATTTCTATGAAGTTTATTTATATATTTATTTTTGTGCATGTTCTCCGTGGCATTTATGGATGAACGTTAGAATCTGAGAAGAGAACAACCAATTTAAGTTGTTGTTGTTGTTGAAAGAAGTAAGTAAAAATATACTAATGTTGTACACTTTGAAAATATTAAAAAAAAAAAAAGTCAGGCAAATTATCATTGACCGAAATTAATTGGTTTCAACCGAACTCATAAAAGAAAAAGCATAAAGAGATATAAAATGTTACTTACTTATGAACATCAGGAATATGAACTTTGTAAGGGATCTCGTATTCCTTCAGGTAAGTGAGGAAGCTATCCATATTTTGAGGAGCAACCATGATCTCCGCTTCCTTGCCTACCTGTGGCAGGGTCCAAAAGTCGAATCCCACGGCTCCAAAGAAGGGCTTGAGGAGCTCTTTCGTTTCTTCATCTTTTACAGGCAATCGGAGGACTTTGTACCTGCAGGAAGAATGTTATATTACAACTAATTCCAGTTTCATTCGTAGAGGAGAATTCAATAAATCAACACGTGAGGTTAGGAAATAAAAAAAAAGCTAATCACAAAAATAAGATTTTAAAAAAGGTAAAGATCATTATTAACCTTCAGTTTAGCAGGCATGCTTGTGTCGCAACTATCCCTTAGTGTTCCACATTTCTTACTGAAGCAAGTCACATAATTTGTTTTTCTATTACCCGAGAACATACACAAACTGCTCTAGAAACATCAAATAAAGACAACTATATACTGGCAAATGACATGTCCCATATCATTGTATTATGTACACAATCAAGCTTTTTTCCAGTTAAGCCGGGAATTAGAATCAAAAAATGAAGGGGCAGCACTGGCACGCTCTCATGGGATATAGTGATATATCTGATTATTTTTCTTAGCTCTAGGGGGGAAGGGAAGGCAAAGACCACCTATGTGTCCCTGGAAGAAACACTGTACCTAATGTCAAAAGAATTCAATACATCAAAAGAAATATATTAAGAAAATTGACTCTGGTAGATATTCAAAAGGATCATACACAAGGTGACCAGAACTTTTACTTTCAAAAACGGGACGCATACGAATCGGCGACGGTGGGTGGGTGGGGGGAGTGACTTCCACATTGCATTTTGGGACTCAGCAGTGTTTTCAATTTACAAAATACACAAGTAAGAATGATAACACAGTGTTTCTAACTTAAGTATTACCAAACAATACTTTTAACTACTTGAACACTCAGAATTCCCACTCAATTCCCACTTGAACCACAGAGCACTCTATTTTCATTTGAATATTCAGAAGTTCTAGGCACGGCTGAACCTTCCCAATGAGTGTTGGTACGGAAGAGCGTAGAATTTGCATTGACCATTTATATTTTGAATTATAATTACGGGACATCTGGGTCATTTTTGCTTAAAAACGGGACATTTAGATGTCCCGTTTGAGAATCAGATAAAACGGGACAAGGGTTGAAAATAAGGGACTGTCCCGGCTAAAACGGGACGTCTGGTCACCTTGATCATACACTGAATTTTCAATTTCGTTTGTTAGATGTCAGCCCATGCAGAGCGTTTGCTGCCATCTACCACCCACCCAACCAGGTACACTCATGTCCAAAATTATTGTCGCATATCTATAACTATTTTCTTGTAAGAATATAATTTGATAATGATTTTGCAGAGTACTTTTAATACTGATACTATAAGTGGGAAATGTATATTTATGGTAAATTTCATAGGAAAAGAATTATAAATACGAAAACTATAATGAGTAAAACAAAATGTTGCTAAATGGACAAGAAAGTTTTATTTTCGTTTTATTGTTCTTATTTACTGCTCTTTTGACATGAAATTTGCCACATACATGTCTTTGCTGATTATACACATACTAACATTAAAAGAAATACCGGGTGAATTTGTTATCAAATTATATTCCTACAACAACATACTTATAGACATGCGACAATAATTTTGGATATGAGTGTACATGCTAGGCAGGTACCATTTAACTTCCATACCAATCATCTACGTACCCAGTACTTGAGGAATGTACATTTCATGCTCCCAGCATGTGTCGCTGGTAAGTACTCTTCGTGGAATTTCTGACACTTGAAAGGTATTTTACATGCTTTACTGGGATGTGAGAAACGTCAACAGCACATTCCTTTTGTACCACGTCCCAGTCGCACGTACGTTGCTTTGCATTGCGACATTCATTTATCTACTCCCACGCAGACGCAGTGAGTCAAGGAAAAAGGCGGTTTGAAAGAAGGCGGTAGTTTGTCGTGAAGTGTGTACTGATTGTGTTTAATTAATATAAAATAAATTAGAACGTCGTCCACAAAATTTCTGTTTCTTTGAGATAAGTTACGTATGAAAGTCCAACGACTATTATTTTATATATTTGGCAATGTATGTACGTAACGTGTTTTCATTTCCCATGTTCTCCATACTACTTACACATTCAAACTTTTGCATATTACAATAGAAGAAAATATCAAATTATGTATAATTGTTATGGATTATAATATAATTAGCCTGCGGCTTGTCTTCGCTCTAGTTTTGGTCACAACTAGTAGAGTTGCTGACACATGCCTAGTACAGTTCTGGCACGGGCTAGTAAATGTCAAGTAGATACGCGGTACATGATATGCACATAGCAGGTACATCCTCGTTATATGTCAGGTATGTACTTTAGGGCCGAAGTAACCTTATTGCCTTCATGTGATTTTCACGTGATTTCTCTATTCAAGTACCAATCATATATACTCGTATTCCAATGTACCTCAAGGAATATTCTTTATAAATACTTAGCATGTACTTGTGTTGGGTGGACGGCAAAATGTGTAACGTTACTGCTTTTGCAAAAAAGAATAATTTAAAAAGTTGCTTTATTCAAGAGTTATTCTGTGAAGCAACGGAAGACATACGTTACCGTTAACCACTGAGGTATTAATGGGTTGACTTCATTAACGAACTGGGTCGAGGTAATTGCTCAAGCTGTCTATTGCAAAAAACCACTTTCGTTTGTAACTTATCCTGTGGATTAATGAAAGGACGTAAGTCGCCGTTACTCAAGGTGTAAATCGATTAGCTCTGTTAATGAATTCGGTCGAGATGTTCACTCTAGCTACCTGTTCTTAAAAAAGAACGTAAACGTTTTCTTCAGTTGAAGAATTAACGTGTGCAGTAACAGACAAACGTACTAACATTAAATTATTATGAAGTCCCACTTTGTGATTCTAATAAAACTATCGTGAAAGTCGTAATACATGGGCGCCTGCAGCAGAAGCAGTTGCCCCTGGATTCTCCAAACGTGTTCAGTTCTTGGAAGTACATGCCAATTCAAGACATACTAATTTGTTTACTTACATAGTACTTAACATATTTATGAGATACTATACCACTATAGTTTATTTATTGTAGTTAATAAGGAAATGTGCGTATTGTTGTTTTATATGATACATTAAGCCTTTTATGCATGGTCATAATTTTCCATCAAATGTTGTATCAAACTTACCTTTGATAGTCATTTGGTGGAATAAATGGGCTAAAACTTTTACATGCACTATAAATGATCAAATACAAAACTTAATTTTGTTGTTTATTTGTTTATATTTCTTCATTCAATTTTTACATTTGTTGGAAAGCACAGAGAGCAACGCTGTACTCACTTGAAGCAGTAATTTAAGAGTAAGCTGTTTAAATCGTAACTCTTAAAATAAACTAACAATTGGAAATATAAGCCGTGAAGTGAAATGTGAACGCTTTCTCTGGCCTTGTCAGCCTAACTTCAGCCACATTTTTTCCCAATGTTTCTTTATGTTTGTATTTATTGTAATTTTCTTTAAATTTAAACTTATACAAAACAGGATGCTGCTTGTAGCATAAGCATTTCAATTGCTTCCCGCGTCCACGTTTAGCGCCGCCACACAATGATTTCCGTTTGTGTCCTTTGAAGCAATGTTGAATAGGAGGAGAACATGTTTTATTTTAGAACATTTCTATCAAAAGTTGCATACCACTTCATACACATTCAAATTCCATTTTGCTGAAACATTTGACACAATATTTGATTATGAATAACAGGTTTTATGTGAACGAGTGCATCAAAGTGTGTGTGTGTGTATTAGCGACTGTGTTTGTGTTGGTGTTTTGCCCTTATCCTTTATTGAAAAATTCTTGAGGGCGTGCCTCTCGTAATATCTCAAAAACTTTATAAGATATTGTCAATGCAAAATAGCTAGTACATATAGATATTTGGGAAATTGTCCCTTACTTGAAGATATTTATATAGAGTTGCTTGGAAAATGAAAGGTTAACTGAAAAGTATAAAAACAAAGAAATTTTAACTTAACTCATTAACAATAAAAAAAAAAAAAGTGAAATCATTTAACAGCAGACGATTAGAAGAAAGAATGGAAATCAAACCATAACGTACTTTTCTTAAATCTATTTGTTAAATTGATTATTTCGTTTTAAGACTTGCCGTGTTAAATCATGAATAAAGTATTTGTCACCATTATATGTCATTTATATATATAATCAGGGTGCGAATTGGCGGGGGGGATGCCAGGGATTTCCCCCCTGACAAAAATCTTTCCCCCTCTAGAGAAGAAAAATTTTATCCCTGGCAGGGATAACATTTCCCCCCCCTCTGGAGTATTTTTGAATGGACATGAAGATAGAAAAAGGGAACAATTCTTACTTTGTGTAGCTAACCTAAATATTGCTTGAGTGAAAATTTATGAAACATTTCACATCTCAACTGTTTTGTACTTGTTAGTAATATATATATATATATATTTCAAGTGTGTCCCTACTGGTGTTATGCCGATGTGTGTTTCCCCGTATCTGACTCGAAAGGGCGAGGGACAAGTTTCTGTGATTGAGATACTTCAATAGTTTGATGCAGACAGATTGTCACATTGAATTATTTCGCGGGTTTCGCTGTGCACTTTAGCCATTCTAAGTATCTTACGATCTTCACTCGCTAAGAACAACCGACTGAATGACAAATTGGCAATACAGCCGAGGTCAATTACTTCTTCCCCCAAGCAAAGGGATGGTTTCCTGCGCAAGAGGGCGGCGGGGGTGGGTCCGAAGTATGCAAGGAAACTCGAAGAGGATGGAAAGGTCACCAAATATTTGAAAAAAAAAATGAAAATCTTTGAGTTTTACGTCCCACGGTTATGCCGGTTAGGCTAAAGGAGACGGTGATGATGAGTAATGAATGAAATGGTGGAATGAAAAAAGTGGGAGGAAACGGGAGAACCCCTAGAAAACCCACGCACACGATTTTTACCAAATATTTGAGTCCGCATTTACTGGAAAAGAACCCGTGTCACCAGGTTTAGTCAAACGTATGATGATCTAGTTTCACCTACAAACATATTTATATTAAGAAGAAATTTCAATATCGAGTAGTTTTTAGTTAAGTTGTGTATGTGTTTGATAACATAGATTAAGACAATCCAATACGATTTCATTATAAGGATGATAAATCTAGCTTTAAGAGAAATTGTATTTACGGAAATAATTACTTTCACAGAAGCTTAATAATTGTTTGTATCTATATCCCCTTCCCCGTTCTAATGAATGTTAAGCTACTGATTCATAACCATCTCGGATGAGCTTGTAACGAAGTATTGTTATCGGACCCATAAGAGCATCAAGTGTTTCGAAGTCGTGGTGTCATTGCTCGGGAAACAATGAAGCGTCAAAAAACAATTTTAGATTGTTTCGAGAAAAAAAAAAAAAAAAAAAGCAAAATCGATTTTTCAAATAATTCAGAAAGTAGTAACCGGAAAACGGAAGCGAAAAGTGTGGCTGTGCCGACCCAAGGTGATGAGTGTGCGATTAATTCAGAAAATTCAGAAAGTGTTAATTTAAATGAAGATAAAAATGAAACTTGTACAGTTATTGCTGGTTGTGTTGAGAAGCAAAGATTTGACAAATGGAAGCAAAGTCGACCCTGGTTGAATGCAAAACATAGTGGGGAAGTGATTTGTTTGTATTGTACTGATGTGCAAAAGCCCGGAATTCTCAAGAACAGCAATACGCGAGTGGAACTTGCATTTGTGAACGGAGTTGTTGCAAAAAAACAGTAAAAAATTAAATTATAAAATATCAAACCATGCAAAATCTATCACATAGATTGCGCGAGTATCTTGGAAAAGAGACAAAAAAGCTAAAATCATTGTTGTCTAACAGTATGTCTTTGTAGGAGGAGCAAAATAAATCGAAGGTGGAAGTGGCTTCACATAATTTCCGCATTGCCTATTTGTTGTGTAAGCGAAATGAATCTTTTAAACTCTTTAAAGATGTATGCACTTTACAACGCCTTAACGGGGCTAATATGGAACAAATGCTACATTTCAGAACATTCTTGCGCAAATATAATTAATTTCACAGCTAAGAAAATGCAGGAAACTTTAACCATATTGTACACTCAGGCAATATTTTTAGCATTTAAATAGACGAAAGTACTACAATTTCGAACAAATCTTGGCTAATAATGTATGCTCGTACTCAGTTTGACGGGAAAGCATGCAATTACTTCTTCGATATATTGGAACTACCCTCTCTTACAGGTAATTCAATAACAGATGCTATCATTTTGTGCTTAGGGCGACATGGACTTTCTGAAGAAATCTTTAAAAAAAACAGTTAGTTGCTTTTGTTTCTGATGGTGCAGCAAATCTTTGGGGACACTATAGGGGCGCTGCATCAATTCTCAAGAACAGATTTAATTATAATTTAATTGTAATGCACTGCCTAAATCACAAGTTAGAGCTCGTCGTTCATGACGTAATGAACAAACAATCAACTTCTCTTCATTTTAAGTCCTTTATGGATTCATTATACACCCTTTTCTCAGCAAGTCCAAAGAATTAACGACATTTAGAAGTTGTTGCAGAGAAACTTTATTTTGAATTACAAAAAAATTGGTCGTAGTTTTGATATTCGGTGGGTAGCCTCGTCCTGTTCTACAATCTACAGTCTGAGAAACAATGATGAGCATTCAGGTGTTGCAATTTCGTGAGTTTTAAAAGACGAGAAAGAATTGATAATAAGCGAACTATGAATAACTTTACTCCAATCGAAAATTAAAATTCCATATTTTTATTCCCCCAACGTATATATATATATACAGGGTGGTTCAGTAATGTTGGACAGCCCTGAATAAATCGGAAACCAGAAAAGATATTAGCAAGAGTTTGGTGGATCCAGATACTTGTGGAAGGGGGACGTCTTTTGAGGTACCAGATATTGTTACCTGGTCAACAGTGTTGCCAGCTCAGTACAAAGTTTTATTTTTTTAAATGGAACATATAGAAGTTTATGCCATCAAAAGAATTAGTACAGAATGTGAATACCAACAAGCGAAACCGCACCTGTCAGTGTTGCCAAATAAGGAAGTTATAAAGCTTCAAAGGTCAAGAAATTAAAGTGTCCGTAGAGCAAAACTAGCAAAAAGGCAAGAAAAATAATACTACGGAATGAAAAGAAGTAACCGAAAGAGTAAACCAAAGAACGCACAGCATCCAGTGAGTAACAGGGTTGCCACAGCAAAGGGGAAAAAATTGAAAATTTTGCAGTTGCTATAGGAGGAAAAGTGCCCATATGACATAATGCTGGAAACACCATAGAAAGTCTATGTAAGATTCAGGAATCCTAATAGTGTTTGTTCGAAAGCGATATCTCTAACCGTTTCCGAGATACACCAAAGGTGTGCGGAGTTTGCAACACTGCATAATAATTCCCTCGCCCTCCAAACTACAGGAACGAGTAATGAAAATGATACGCCCAACAAAATGTAAGAACTGCACGGGTCTAATCGTCAAATCAATTATGCAGTGTTGCAAACCCCGCACACCTTTGGTGTATCTCGAAAACGGTTAGAGATATCGCTTTCGAACAAACGCTATTAGAATTCCTGAATCTTACATAGACTTTCTATGGTGTTTCCAGCATTATGTCATATGGGCACTTTTCCTCCTATAGCAACTGCAAACTTTTCAATTTTTTCCCCTTTGCTGTGGCAACCCTGTTACTCACTGGATGTTGTGCGTTCTTTGGTTTACTCTTTCGGTTACTCCTTTTCATTCCGTAGTATTATTTTTCTTGCCTTTTTGCCAGTTTTGCTCTACGGACACTTTAATTTCTTGACCTTTGAAGCTTTATAACTTCCTTATTTGGCAACACTGACAGGTGCGGTTTCGCTTGTTGGTATTCACATTCCGTACTAATTCTTTTGATGGCATAAACTTCTATATGTTCCATTTAAAAAAATAAAACTTTGTACTGAGCTGGCAACACTGTTGACCTGGTAACATTGTGTGGTACCTCAAAAGACGTCCCCCTTCCTCAAGTATCTGGATCCACCACACTCTTGCTAATATCTCTTCTGGTTTCCGATTTATTCAGGGCTGTCCAACATTACTGAACCACCCTGTATATATATATATATATATATATATATATATATATATATATATATATATATATATATATATATATATATATATATATATATATATATGGGGGAGGACTGGGTGCGCATTTGGGTGAAATTCATCCCCCTCTGGGAAAAATTTTCAATTCGCACACTGTATATAATATACGTTCCTCTCGTTCAACCTGAATATCTATTGCTTCTGCAAGTAATTTAATCAGTTATGGCCAATTTATGAGTGAAACATCTGGTTTAATTTTCCTTTATATGTACAAGTGGAGGGAAAACAATTTCAGGGGGGTATTGTGTGTGGGATTGCAAATTCCGTGCACTTGTATCTAGAATGGAACCTACAGTTCTATTGAAAAGGTTTACCTATTCAAAGAAATATTTATATAGCACACGTTGGAGACAATATTTAGCAGAAGGGGTCCAGCTATTTTTTTTCTAAAAAATGTTAGAATTTCGGTAGTTTCTGTTCACATTAGGTTAGTTCAGGTTAGGTTAGATTAGTTTCGGTTACGTTTGGTTACTTTACGTTAGATTATATTAGCGTAATAGTCCGGCATAATTTTCAAAAATATATATACATTTTTGCTTATTTCTATTAACATTAGGTTAGTTTCGGTTAGTTCAGGTGACTTTAAGTTAGTTTAGTTTAGGTTAGGTTAGATTTGGTTAGGTTATGTTAGGTCTAAGCACTTGCATCTTCCATTTCTCCCGTAAATTTTGTATTTTTTTACGTACTTCTGGACCCCATCTGCTAAACATTCACCCACGTTGGGCCTCAAGTGCACTTATGCATTTCATATTATGATTACGGAAAGCCATTTAAGTTCATCAACATATTTCAATGGGTATACGCTTTGCAAATACTCTACCAAAATTTTAATAACAAGCAAGAAAGAAATCTTTCTTACCCAACTTTGTTGGTGCCGAAGACACCGAGGAGAGTGGACAGCAACACAACAACTAGAAGCCTCATTGTTCACGATTGCGAACGAGAAGGCTGTTACTTGCCCTTTTAAAGATAACGACGATTTTTTTTCTAGCTCTGATGACCATTGTTTTCTTATCTTTGTCGCTAATTTATTGCATTGTGATTTATCGATACCAGATTCTTCATCAAGTGTATGATTATTATTTATGTCAAGAGCCAACGTCTATATCCACTTGCGAGCAACGAAAACATTTTTTTTTTTTACAACGTTACGTATGTAGACATCTCAAGTGCTAGGGAAGTCCCAATATATACTACTCCTAGAAGATCGTTTGGAAATAATTCTGTCATACGACAAGCATTATCTCCATTTTATAATTGGTTTAACTAAGATGTAAATGAATAAGATATTGTTTTTGATACACAAAGGGCGCCGATTTCTCTGTAATTTGGGAGTAGCATTCATAAAAAATACATATAACAAGAAAAATACATAAAAATACATATTCATAAAATACAGAGGGCCCACATGAGCTTTGGGGAGCCCGGGGCCTCCCGACTCCCCCAGGATCGGCGTCCTTGGATACACACAGTCTCACATGAACGCCGTACATTTCACATTACAAAGGCAAATAATAACAAACAGTGCACATGTGTATTTCTATTATCAGGCCTTACTTTTCATTTATTGTTAAAAATCTATTTTGCACATTTATAACTCATTTTTATGATAAGAGTGTTGCCTGTAACACATTCCATGTCTGCACGTGATTCATGCTTCTTGTCTACATCTAGGTCATGCTCTTATTTAAACTTTACGTAGGCCTAATGCATTGTTTCTCGGAACATCGTGCTCTGAAGTTGAAACAACAGATAACGAATTTCATGATGAATTTAATGGATTATTAATTAAAATGTTATATATTTCCCTTCTATTATTTATATTACGATATTGTCTAATAAACTCACCTTCCATGAAACTTCCTTAATGGTAACACCGCTTCTGACCTAGATAACCTGGATTGTGATTGAAAGTGATTCTACAAGGTGTTGCAGGTACAAATGTCACATCACTAGCTCATCAATCAATCTCGTAATTCCAGCAAAGTAGGAGTATTTCACCCGCTTCTCCAAATAGTTTTACGCACTGTAATTGGATTTAAATCTGACAAGGGACCATTCCAATTTTGTGAATTCAATTGCTGAAAATGATTGCTAGCACTGGATTCAGCACCGAAAGAAACAGAGAAAAAGGGAGTGTTTAGTGGCAGATCTGAGACAGGAGGTAAATGAGGGCAACGTGCGAAAATAGAACGTAGAAAATGTATATAAATCCCAAGTTAATTTTGAAACAAGTAGAGGGGTTGAGGTCAAAGGTTAGATATAAGAAATACATGTAGAGCTTCATTGAATAGGCGTAATGTGGGGGACATATGAAAAGCCGCCATGTTGGAATTAGCGCAAGAAGAATATACGGGAAAGGGGTTACGTGCCATATGGCTCTTGACAAACATCGTCTATTGAAATCAATGGTGGCCAATACGGTTGGAGACCTCTGTAACAGGAGGCGTTCCACACTATGGCAATGTATTAATACTGTCGGAAAGGTGACACGAACGAGGAACTAGAGACCCTGTTGTACGGCCCATGAGCACGTTGTATTCACGAGGGGTAGAAAGAGAAGAATCCAATCCTGGAACATCAAGAATAATGTTTGCAACGTGTAACGGAATGAGAAGTAGTTCTATTGGACGAATGCTGGCGTGGTGCCTTACACAGAGACACCTGTCTCATTCAGGGCTCTGATATATTAATGGCGTAGATCCCCTCCAATAGAACGTGCCTGTTGTAACACTGGTGACTCTTCTCAAAACCAGTTACATACAATTGGCAGTTAAAACGTTGTTCACATTACGCCCATTCAGTGGAACTCTACATGCATTCCTCATATTCAACCTTTGACCTCAATCCCTCTACTCGTTTCAAAATTAACTTGGCATTTCTAGACTCGCACTTTGCCCTCATTTATCTCCAACTCTGTATTCGGTCTCCCACTAAACACCTTCTTTTTCTCTGTTTCTTTTGATGCTGAATCCAGTGCTAGCATCATTTTCAGCAATTGAATTCACAGAATCGGAATGGTCCCTTGTGAGAAGTTTGCGGGAGGACAGGCCTGAATGTCCTACGAACCATATACAAGCGCTTTAAGACCTGATAACGCGGCAGTTGTCACTTTGGAAGATGGTGTCCAATTTATATTCGTCGTGAAGTTTGAAATTGCAACATATGAGCAATGCGAATGTCCTAATAAACACGATGTATCAATTTTACATACAGCTGTGTCAGTAGCGTCACTTCAGATTTTGCCAGGGGGGCAAGATTATCCAGCGACATAAAAGTTTCCCGTTATCTGTAAGTAGATAGCTCGTAAACCTTCTATGAGGCTGCTGAGGGGGTGTCTTCAGACGGAAGGGTCTCCAAGTGTTTCCTTCTACCGTATATTTTCTTTATCTTTAGTTTCTTATAAAATAGTCAATACTTCAACATTTCGGTTTTTTTCGGTAACAAAATAGTCGGTTGGAAACACTTGGAGACCCTTCCGTCTGAGCCTCAGCAGCTCACTAGACAGGTTTACGAGCTATGCTGCTCAGGTAGGGAAGCTATTATCGCTTGGGATTGCACGCATTGTTGGGAAGGTGCGAAGGCTCGCCTCTGCGAGTTTAGTTTTAGCGTTGAACGCATCTGTCAATGCTAATATGTTATAAAATGATTTCCTTAACACAGAGTAAGAAGTTTCTGTGTAGAATTATGTGTTTCTATTAGTGACATATACTCTCAGGAGTTACTCAGAGTAGCTGTTTTTTTTCCTACATGGGGCTTCGACCATAAAACCTTGTAGAATGTAAGTCTCATACATTAAACATATAAATTTGCCAAAGGCTACCGTACAGGATAAAATAATATTTCTGAGCAATTTTAGTTGAGTTTTCCATTTCATAGAATCAGTGGGGATATTTACGATTTTATTTCGGGGTACTTTACTTGTTTCGGGAGGGGCTTTGCTAACTTTATTCCTGAAAATGTGAATATTCTGCAATATATATATAAAACAATAAAATGTTGCGATAAAATTTCGATGAGTGCTCAAGCCCGGAAGTTACCTCCTTAAATATGTCATTGCATAGAATGCAACATTAAATATCTTGCGTTGATTCAAATGAAGTTCCTTCTGAGCATTAACATTTCTAGTGAAGTCATTATCACGTGATGTATTAATTAAATGCAGTATTGTACTTATTTTAAAGTGGAAGATAAAAGTAACAAACGCTTATCAAAGAAATTTGACAACTACCAGTAAGAACGTACTTAATTTTTCTCTCCCTCCATTTTGAAAATAATAAGTGAGAAAGAAATCGCAGACAGAAAAAAATATGAGCTGCACTTCACAATATTTGTGGTGGAATTAAACGGGAATATTCCATAAGGTTGGTGTAAAGGGACAAGTTTGGCCAATAGATGTCACTACATTCTTCGTATCTCTCTTAGGTATTTTTTTTACCTTTCACGAAAATTTATAACTTCTCTTACAAATTTCAACCTACAGACTTCAAATTTTTGGAGAAGGAACTTCATAATATATCGAAGGCAACAATCCGTGCCGATTTCTTATCTACAATTTATTAATTGTTGAAACAGTTATATTGTTAATGGTTCGGATATCCATTTCGGATATCCATTTCAACAATCAAGTCTTTTCAACAATGAAGAAAATTCCAAATAAAAAATTGGCACGGATTGTTACCTTCAATAGGTTATGAAGTTCCTTCTCTAAAAATTTAAAGTCTCTAGGTTGAAATTTCTAAGAGAAATCGTGAATTTTCGTCAAAGGTAAAAAAGATGATACGAAGACTGTAGTGACATCTATCGACAAAGCTTGTCCCTTTAAAGCAACCTTAATACACATTACGTGTTTTCTGTTTTCCTCCATGTAAATATTTATTGATATTACTACTACTACTACTACTACTACTACTACTACTACTACTACTACTACTACTAATAATAATAATAATAATAATAATAATAATAATACTCTTTCCGTCTACATTTGCTTATATAAATATTCATTCTTTCTTGTTAAACAACAGAAAACTAGTATGTATGCATGCAAATAAATTCAACTGTAATAGTGCTAGAAATATAGCTGAGAAAGTTCTTTAAAAAATATATTTGGTAGTTTCTTTTGTTTAACTCAATAAGGAAAATAGAATTCTGACTATAATTTTAAATTTTAAACATTTTATGAAACATTAAATATTATTTGGGTTATTAGTTTATCGGGCCTACCCTACTTGAGGGTTTGCGCTTTGCCACTTCTTAAAATGCACGTGTTTCTCCACCAAATGGGGGCAATTACTTCCTGATCTATATAATTGGATCTAAATAATGGTAGGAAGAATACCTTTATGCATTCACAGAACTTTCTCTAGCTTGAACCAACGTCCCCACATTGCTATGAAATATTTTATTATATGTTCGGTGCATTCGATGCCTTGAATCATTTTAGTAGAGAAGACACGACTTGTCGTACCCACGTTGTTTTCTTTAACCCATTAAAGATGTGCTATCAAAAGTGGCCTCTAGTATTACCTGACTGCAAATGTTCACTTCGCAATGTTCTTTCAAAAATTGGTTTTGAGTTCACAGGCCATTGCACAGTGGACAGTTTTTACGATCTGGCATAGCAAAAACACAAAAACTTATTTCATGCTGAACAAATTGTAACCGGGACAAAATTGAGGTTACAAATTTCCTAGCATGATGTAGGGAATAAAATGTCTGTTATGCAAATAAAAAGAAACTGGAAAATGAAATATTTCAGTTTACGTCCCACGATTATACCGGCTAGGCTAAAGGAAACAGTGATGATGAGAATAGCACAGTAAACAAAGACCCAAAAAGGGGCTGGAGTGGAATAATTCTAAAACAGCTGAAATTTTCAGGATTTGCTCCTTGTGCCAAATACAATGAAACCTCGAAAGTCCCAAAATATCCCATGTGAGCTTCATCCTCAAAATGGCGGTCAAAGATGGCCGCCATCCATGCGCGTCTGATTTTCTATTTCATTCTGTATCTTCCAAACCAATAAGGATATTTCAATTTAGAAGGCACCGTTTTACTCTGCAAGAACTAGGCTAGGCTAAAGGAGACAGTGAGGTTGAGAAATGAATGAAATGGTGGAGTGAAGAATGTGGGAGGAAACGGGAGAACCCCGAGAAAACCCACGCAATATTTGGTAAGAGAGTCACCTAAACCATCACTAAATGGCTTTAAGCATCTTATCTACAAGAGTGAACTACTTGTTGTCACACAAGCAGTGTATTTCTAGTCTCTTTCTTTAATAATACCGCATGAAATATTAACACAATATTCACTCTACTCTATGGTTTAAATGAATGTGAAAAACTAGTACAGAACACCTGTCTTGTCACATTCGATCAACCACTATATTGGAAAGCGGAGAAATTGTTCTGCAGCGAACGACGACAATGCATTATCGAAAACTAGTGATGCGCTTGGGAAGATTTCACTTGCTTATGTCTTTTCTAGGAACAATAGGTCACATCATGTCAGCTAGTGATCTGGAAAAACTTTGAAGTTTGTTGTATGCCCAAAACACTGTCGTGAAAATGATGAATGGTCACGATCGTTGAGAGCACATTTGTTGACTCGCATAAAACTCAACATTCAGTTTGAGAAACATTCGAAGCAACTAGAAGAGACAAGGAAAGGTAAGATCCGAGAAGCTATTGACGATGTGTTCTCCGGAAGTGCTAATATGTTGAAAATATCGACACTTATGAATATTTATGAGTGTCGAATTTTGTCCAACAAACTACTTATGTGTCACTATGTGGACTGTTTGGATGCAAAATGACGTAACTCTAAAATTTAAATTTTCCAGAAATAAAATTTGAAGTTCAGTACTGTTTACAAAAATCTGTGTTTTAAATTCATCTAAAGAAGTGAATGAAATCATTAATTCATTTTCAATTTTTTGGACTTGGTTCAGATGTCTCAGAGCTTACATAAAATGTTCACACGTAACAAATCATGTTAGAATGTTCTGTCTTGTTGTGTTCCAAGTCGAGTCGGTCTAGGTGGTAGTCGCTAACGCTCTCGCCTTCGGTGCGAGCGGTCCCGAGTTCGATTCCCGGTGGAGACACTCGGTCGAAAAAGTGTAACAGCTTTCTCAAGTCAGTCATCTTGAGTGAAGTTTTCCTCATTTACACGTGGCAAGTGCCAGGAAGGTACCTAACACAATGGTTACAGGTCGCTTCCTTCCTTCCCTTTCCTTGGATAGTGTGATAATTGAGGAACAGCACCCCTCATATACGTGATTGGCTAAATTGCCTTAGATGCCGAAAGCCCAGAAATCTAATTCCTAATTCTAATCGAGCCGATGTTGTCCCGTCACATCAGAGCAATGTTAACATCTTATGCCATATGGTAGTCTGTCTGGATGCTTTCAGCGTACACACACGTAACATCAACTCGCAGTCTTTCACATACAGTCATTTCAGTGTCCACTATCGAGCAGTGGAGGAGTCGGGAGAAGAAGCGCTTGCATTTATCAACTATTATCAACAGAGAAGTGTTCTGTACAATAGCAGAGATTCTAATTATTATAATCGACAATTCTTCTATTGTCTAGTTGTAGACTGGAACTCTAAGTCAGACAGCAATTTGCAGACACTTTCTTCGTACACCACCACCGTGTGTGATAACTAAAAATGTAGTTGGCAGCAACCAACTCCACCGAGAAAGACATCATCTCTACTCAACTACGAAGAAAAAAAAAAAAAACGGCAAATGGGAAACATAGTATGTTACGCTTTACGGTGCAGGCTGAGTGTCAACACTTTTATTGATCCCGTAAAACAACAGAGCGTCATAACATTTGCACTATACAACCATGGATAGATGACACTGTATGGGCATTTGTGACAAGTTCGAATGAAGCTTTAGAATTGAAATAAAACCACTTCTGAGTCAATCCATGCAAAGTGATCGACTCCATGCAAAAGAACAATTACCGCTCGGCTTTTTTTTTTTTTTTAAAAAAACTAATTTCTTCATGAATGTTTAACCTATGTCAGAGTACTTCAAAACTACAATTAGTTATTTTTTACAACATCACATGGCGACACAGCGGCTGTCGCCATTTTGCGTTTTTTTTTATCGTTTTTATTTGTCAAGTGTGCGTTTTGACTTTCTTTGCCTTCTGCTGATAGTGGCATTCTTCACCAGTGCTGCTGTGGGTGTTATAAAACAGTGTTACCACTAGAGGAAAGAAATCTCTCCAGTAAAGAAGTTAGAAAGATGCAGCAACTGTTTGTGTGTTCCAGAGTTAGTACATCGGCTTCCAACGCCATATTTCTAACTTCTTTAGGCCAATATACGTAATGCTATATAATGCCACAAAATCACAGAAATAAATTGAATAGCAAAATACGATCTTTAAATTATCATAATTTATTCCGTAAGTGGGTAATTTGTGCTACAAAAACGGTTTAGCATTTCTTCCTTCGTCTTACGTAGAGGGCCTCTGCTTCTATCTGAATATAGTTATTACAAATCTCTCCTCAAAAACCCTACATTTCCCTTTAGGAGTCTAGTACTTTCTCAAGATTACAAATTAATGCAGTATGGATCGCACATCTTGTTACCGGAGATTAGGAATAGAATTGATGATAAAGAGACCATATGGGCTTCGGTATTGGAAATAAAATGTCTCAATTGACTTTCAAATTGCAAGACTTCAGCTTACTTTTCGGAAATTAGATAACTAGTGAAACCAATGTTTTCAATGCTTTTTCTCTACTTTACACTATCACATCTGTTTGTTATATACAAACACTTTATTTTCATTCTTCATGTCCACGTAAACCAGTGGCATCGCATCCTACTAACATATAATTGTCCCTACTCACATAAACGTGTTAAAAAATAAAATAAACTGTTCAGACACTTTTTATAGTACCATCTCCACATGTTTCCAGCATTACTAACAAAAAGGCTAAACCAACAATTCAGCATTACTAATTTTAAACTATTTAACATTTCCAGAAGAGTTAATTGCTATGATGTCTGTACTAGTGAATACTATGGGTATTGTTTCCTCTTAGGGTACCTCAACTCATAAACCCCATCATTCGTTACTATTTGATTCCTATTTTAATCCATGATCCAGAATTTTTATAAACCATTTCCGAATTTCGGAATCTTTTAATCCGAGATATTTTCCAAAATTCGTATTTTATTTTTAAGAAATCTGGATTTAATCCGAGATCCGGACTTCTCCGATTATATTATCCGGAATCCGAAAATTAACAAACCCGGGAATGGCTATTTCTAGTTACTTACCAATGCATTTGGAAAAGTATATGGATCCTATTTCCTAACATGTTTGAAGTTAGGTTGGATTGGATGCAGAAGGAACAGATAAGATGTCTGAAGCAGAATATTGCGAACCAATGTATTTCCTTTGACATGGAACATATATGTGACATAAGGAACAAATGTGCAGACGAAACCAAGTCACAATCTCGAAACTACGAGGGCTATCCGGAATGTAACAGACGTTTTGAAATAATAAAAAAATAACAGAATGAACAAATCAAATTATGCAATATACATTTGAAAGTTACACTCTTAAGCTATTCTTCTACATAATCGCCATACAAATTAAGGCACTTATTATACTGTGCACACGTTTTTCAATACCGTTGCGGTAGAAATCTGCCGTCTGCGATCTCAACCACTGGCTTACACCGGCATGCAGTTCGACGTCAGTTCAAAGCGTTCGGTAGCGAGACATATCTTCATCGCTGAGAAGCGGTGGTAGTCGCTTGTCGCCAAATCCGGATTGCATGGCGAGTGATCGAACACCTTCCATCTAAAACCATTCAAGAACTCTCGGGTACGCTCGGGTACGCCTTGTGTGGACACGCGTTGTCGTGGAAAAACAACACCTTCGCGCTAAGTTTTCCCCGGCGTTTGTTTTGAATCGCGAGGCTGAACTTTCATAGTGTTTCACAGTTATTTGTCAACAAAAACCTAATCTCAGAACGCACCTCACAAGATGTGGGATTTTCTATTGCAGCTCACATTGTAACACGTCACAGAAAGAACAGCATGAGCGTCACAATCGTCACGCTACCACAGTTGGATACGTACAGCGTGTGGCAACGTTCTGACACCAAGATGGCGAATCAAGCCCGGCCCACTGCCGCGATGGACCAAAACGTCTACTACTTTCTGGATAACCCTCGTATTTAACGAAGCATAAAAAGATATATGTAAGGAAATATTAGCTAAAGAAGGAAAAGAATTTGGGATAAGGAAAATGACATGAATAACTAATATTATCGTGAAAATAAACTCACTAAAGCGACAACAACCGACGATGTTGCAAGGATAAATGACGATCAACGTACAAAAGAGGCTGATGAATGTATTTCCAGAAAAGAAGTAACGTAGGAAACGTCCTTGTAGAATATAGCGTAACTATGAAATCAATCAGCACTGCGGAGTAAGGTAGAAAAGAATTGCTCAAAATAAGTAGTGGCGAGTTGGGAATATTTTTATTCAGGAGAAATGAAATGAAATTTTTGAGTTTTACGACGGTTATGCCGGCTAGGCTAAAGGAGACGGTTATAATGAGAGATGAATGAAATTGTGGAATGAAGAAAGTGGAGGAAACGGGAGTACCCCGACAAAACACATGCACACGGCGGGAGCAGGGTTTGAACCCTGGACCCCAAGCATCAGAGGTGAACGCTTTACCACTGAGCCACCGCGACTTTTCTTCAGGAGAGAAATGATAGTTCTTTATGAAGATGAAGAATTAGGTCTAGAAACCTGAACATAGGTTCCATTAGATTTTACGATATAATAAAAACATGCGAAAAATCTACAATAAGAAGTATTTTGTTAATTTATTTCATGTTTAAAGCTCAATACAGGTTTTATTTACATTTCTATTTCAGATAGTCAAGAGTTTATGTTATGCAGTCGGTCCAACTTGTTTATTTACGGCCATTCTGGGCTAAGAAGTTTCCAAGGACTTTCACTCCTTCATAGATTTCTGATACTGCTTGTTCAATGTATCTTGTTGGCAAGTGGAAGCCATATCCGTAGCCTGTGACTTCTATGGTGTAGGAGTACTTGATACCAGCGACACCTTTCGCCCAATCATAGGTTCCACCAGAAGCAACATCTACAAATGAAATTTAACATCAGTGGAAATTCTTTCATGTATTTACATTTCAAATTATAGATTATATATTTAAGGGAGCTAAGTTTCAATTTATAATAATAATAATAATAATAATAATAATAATAATAATAATATCTTCTATTTCAGTATCGTCAACAGCTTATTACAAAAATATAGCACATTGTGTGGTATTAGAGTTCTGATTACGATACAATCATAATATAAAGGTAACCAAGAAGGCTCTGTCGCTTTCGCACCCACCACATTCGAACATCGTTATGTCACCTAAGACGTAACTAGAAGATCAAAAATAGTCCCCATCAGCATCCACGATCTTCTGCCAACGTTTTTTAAGGCCGTGGGTTCGTAGAACTTGGTGCGCCATGAAGCGAAGAAGGTATCAAGTGCATTTTGCACCTCTACTAGGGATTTGAACTGGCGTCCCCTAAGGTGGTTGTCCAAGGAATGGAACACGTCATAATCGGACTTTACAATGTCCGGGGAGTATGTTGGATGCAATAGTGTTTCTCATCCAAGGCGTAGAATGGTGTACTGGGTACTGGTATCCTATAAACGTGGGGCTTACAAGGGAAGAGAGGGAGATTGTATATCGAAGTGGATGAAGTGCGAGTTATATGAATATACAGTGTTCAGAAAGTCCGTTGCCACCCCTAGAAATCGCAAACGGTGAGACAAATGCCAAAACAGGAAAACAAGTGTGTTATCATTTCAAAAGTACAATGATTGAAAGTAAAAATATTTGTCCCAGAGTCCTCCGCAGAGTCTCAGAGGGAGTTCTACTCAAAATTTTCAAATAGCATGGGAGGTCAAGTAGCATATCGTTTGAAAGCTGTTGTTAAATGAAAGCAAATGGCACATGTCTGGACGCTCTACGATAACACTATGCAAACATCTTGCTGTTTAGTTCTTTTTGTAGTCGGGTTTTAGTTTGTTTTCACTAATTCTTGTACTCAACGGAAAGAAACAAAATGCCCCTACTGCGAAAGTCTGTTCTTTGATCCCAGTAATGTGTAAATATATAAAGAAATAAAATAAAAGCAAATTAAGCAATAAAGAAAATAAAATAAATAACATTTGACATCTTTGAGTGTAGAACTGACTAGTTAACGTATAATGTACAATAATTGTACTTATGCTCGTTGTCTGAATTATCAACTATAAAATGATTTTTAAAAAATCTTGCACCAGGAACAGAGAATACATGCAAGTGTCTCAAAATGACAACAACTGCCGATTGGAGACTGTAAAGCGAGTTCGCTCGGAGAATCAAAATGAGGATGTACATTTTGACCGGCCGCCATTTTGCACAGGGTAATTTTAGACAGTCGAGACTAGTTCCGCCTTTTTTAATTTCCCAACAGCTTTCCAACGATATGCTACTTGAGCTCCCTTGCCACTTAAAAATTTTGAGTAGGACCCCGCCTGGGATCCTGCGGAGGACACTGGGACAAATCGTTGTACTTTTGAAATTATGACAAACGTGTTGTGCTGTTTTGACATCTGTCTCGCCGTTTCAGGTTTTTTGGGCTGGACATAGACTTTACATGGTGTTTTTGCTGACATTTTGTCCGGCCGCCATTTTGCACAGGATAATTTTAGAGAGTCGAGACTTGTTCCGTCTTCTTTCATTTCCCAACAGCTTTCCAACGATGCGCTACTTGACCCCCTTAAAATTTGTAATTTTTGAGTTGGACCTCGTCTGGGACCCAGTGGGTGACCTTGCGACAACACTTTTCACTTTGATACATTGTACTTTTAAAATGTTCAAACACGTTTTTTCCTGATTTGGCATCTGTCTCACTGTTTGCGATTTCTAGGGGTGGCAATGGAATTTCTGGACACCCTGTGTATTTATATAACTCGCACAGTATATGCGTTCGGAAAATTTTTATTACAATTTCGTAATAGGCGTCATTAGTGCTTTCGATTGGTGTATGAACCATTTTCCACTTCGATATATAATCTCAATCTCTTCCCTTGTTAGCGTTGTCCTATAACAGGACCCCTTTGCAATACAGAAGTGCTGGTTCCAGAGTTTTGAGTTTTTGTTAAACATGGCTCAACTGCTGACAGTACACAGTTGCACTCATGCTCTGACCAGCTGGAAGCAGCCGCGATCAATCCACCAAACATACAGGAGGACCTTCTTCTGGTGCAATGTTGGTTTCGGCTGGTTTGGTACCGGATCATGGGATGCTAATCAATGATGACGGAGCCAAGGAGCTTCGTACAGGACTCATTTCTCATCACATGTCAGCATCTTGTACACAAATGGCTCCTTCCTCAGATGACACAATAAAGAAACACAGGTGTCTGCTCGCGTTGTCTTCTGGCGTGCAGTCAAATCAGCTGGGACCCATCGACCCAACATGTAGTGCTTTCCAAGTTGATAGAGATTCTGCCGAATGGTTTCTCCACTCACACTGAATTGTGGTCCCAGTTCCTGACATGTCTGGCCACTGTTCGCCTCAATTGTTGCCTGAAGATCTTTATTTTGTACATGTGTTGGTCTTCCGGCACGTGGTGCGTCTTCGAGTGTTTTGTCACCGTTCTTAAACTTGTTTAACCACCGCTGCACTGCCTGCGTAGTCACGACACCCTCACTAAAGGCCTGGCATATCTTCCGCCCCAGTGCAGCGGCGTTTGACCTCAGTTTGAACTCGTACAGCATACACGTCCTTATGACGCTCTGTGGAGGTTCCATGTTCACTGTGTCCTTAAACAAGTTCACGGTGTAACTGAACTGCCAGAAGCAGGTTGTATGTTGGATATACCCACACCGACAATTGACGTTCGCCTTATCTCCATTTGCATTCAACTCACGGTGTGAGAGCCAATTGAACACAAACCTCCACAAAAAGCGACAGAACTTTCTTGGTTACCTTTATAGTAAAACACTAAATAAGAAAACTGTAAAAAGAGGAAAACTAAGATAATATATAACCCCGTTACGTTGGTAAAAGTCAAATAAGCAGAAATAATTCCTTGTCAATAGTATTAATCTCTACTTAATCAAAAGAAGAAAAAGGTAGAAACAACGGTGTTAAAATTACATTTTAGCTAAAGATGTTACTTAACACCGATCAGTCATTTCTCACAAAAATTTCATTTGCTTAATACAGTTAGTCTAAATATATGCTTAAAGCTGTCGGTCCACGTCTCATATACCCTTGCTGTTGAAAGGGACGCTAAACATCAAATCAAATCAAACCAAAATTTAAAATAATTTAACCTCATATTGATTTTGGACTCCTAATCAAAAACTTCTTATCTTTCCCGAAACAAATTCCTGCTAATGTTATTTCTAGTTGTCGGAAGTCTTATAGAACGGCCATGCCCGCACTTCCGTTTGTTCAACAGGTATCAGAACAGCAACGGCAAATAGATATCGACAAGTTATTTTCTGCAGTCGATTCAGCGTCTCAAGAATAGGTTCCATCTTTTCTGTTAACTCTCTATTCAAAATCCGAGATCTTTGATGGTATCGAACTCACATATATCGAATCGATCCGCCATATTGGAAATGGAAAAACAGGCATTTTCACGTAAACTCAATAGTAATTTTTGTCTGTTTTATTGTTGGTTGTCTGTGTTCCTGGAAAAAATAGTATTACGAAAATAAAATCAACGTTCTTTGGAATTTCATAATATGTCGAAGATAAGTCATTTTCTTTCTTCTTTTACCTTGTAATAATCAATAATATAATGTGGTTGTATATTTGTAAGAACATTCGATGAATGAGAATATGCATTGAAATTACACTGCCAAAAGGCTCGTAAAGACTACTACCTAGAGAATTGTCAAACTATTACTAAGTTTGCTTATTTATTGATCTATATGTTTACGAGTTGTAGGAAATTTTTGCAAAATTATGTAACGTACAATTGTTCTGTGACACTTTGGCAAGGCAACTGTTTAGTTATGGGGGGAGTAGGCCTACTTTGTCTACGTTAAAAATTGCCAACCCTAACAGCACAATTACATAGCAGGCATATGCATATCATGTTTCCTCAGGTACATGGGAATGTGTCCAGTATGTGCCTTATGCACCTCTGAGAGACAAATCACATGGATAGCAAGTGATAGTCACAGTCTATGTCCGCCCCTAGGCACATGCCTGACATGTACCTGGGAACGTGCCTTGTATGTTCCCCATGCCGTAAGCGTCAATGAACCACAAAATTACTCCCCCAAAATGTTAAATCGCCTATATGCGTAATGTGTTTATATTAAGATGAGTCTATGAGTCTAATTAACACTTTAAACAAGTAAAAAAAAGTGTAGAGCTAGCCTAGGTGGGCGCGAACCACAAATCTTTAGAATACTAGCCGCGTGCTCTTCCGACTTGACCTTTTTTTTTTTTTCATTTGGTTACACTACAGGAACTTATAACATCTCAGTGCATATATTCATTATACAAGATTCGTAAGTAGTGAGCAAAATATTTGTTTTCGCACTGTACAGAAAATCTTTTACAAGTATTTTTCAGAAAAATAATGTAATCAAAGATATTGCCACACGGATACGTATCCATGATATAGAAAAGTGATTGTCCAATTAGCCAGGTGACAGTATTGTGTTTTGTGATCGGAAAGAAACGATATTCTGGAAACAGTATATACTGAGGTTCAAACACAGTCGCATGTAAACGGCATAGGACACTTAACATTCGTGTTAACGTTCTCCAGATATCAGGGGATTGAGCACAGTATTGCAGTCTGTGTTCAATCGTATCAGGTTGAGCACACTGTTGACATATATCCGTTTGTAGTACTCCAATACGTTTTAATTTAACATTAGTAGGAACAAGCTCATTCACAATCATATACCAGGTACTCCTTACCTGCGTTGACAGTGACATTGTGCACATTATGCCATATCATCTTCCAGTTTTTTGTGGGAAACTTTTGCTGAACGTGCGGAACCATTTCGTTGTACAGAGGTGCAAGTAAGTACTGACCCAGAATTTTGACATTGAAATAATTGGTGGGATCCAAGAGAGGTAGATACGACCAACCTTGTACGCATTCTTTAATATACATAGGGGCGTCTTTGAGGGATTCTATATTAGGGGGGTTGGGTGCTGGAAATGAGACCATCCAGCACGAAAGCCACTGATGTGTAATACTGTCAGGAAATTGATATTGCTTATAATTATTGGTTAAGAAAAACGCCTTACATTTCTCACGTATCGAAATCAGCTCTAAGCCCCCTTGTTTTCAAGGTAGAATAAGGGTATTACGTGTGACACGAAAATAAAGTCCTGCCCAAATAAACCAACCAATAACAGAATGAAGTTTTCGAAGATATAGGTCCGATATCGGATATATGTGAGCGTAATACCATAATTTTGCACACAAATAACTATTTACATACCAAATACGTTGGATAAGGTCTAATTTGCGTAATTTTGTTTGGAGACACAGCCCGCGCACAGTATTCAGTAATGGATCCCAAATTCTTTCATAATGGATACTGTCACTATTCGAAAATGTAACACCCAATATTTTAACTTGATCTACCACTTCAATAGTTGAGAAGGGCTCTGGAATGCCATCCATTTTCCAGTTATGAAATGTCAACACTTTTGTTTTACAGAAATTGATACGTTCACCACTAATATCACTGAATTGTCGTAATTGGGCAATAATATAGTGAAACTGTTGTAATGTCGTGCAACTAATATTCACATCATCAGCATAGGCCGTGACGGAGAGATTTTGCAGGTCGTGAAGCGGAGGTTGTATATACGCAGCCAACTTATATAAGAGAGGTTCAAGAGCAAGCCCAAAAAGAAACATGGACATTGGACATCCTTGACGAACTCCGCTGTTCAGTGAAATGGACTGACTGAGAAAACCATTTATCTGTAGTCGAGCTGTCGCCGTGCTATACAGTTGCTGTATGATGTTAAGGAAGCTAAGCGGAAATTTATATGCACTGAGCACTGCAAAAAGATAATCATGTGATAAGCGATCAAAGGCATTTTGAAAGTCCAATGATACAAGACAGGCCGGCTTCCTAGCAAAAAGAAAGTATCCTACTACATCTCGGATCTTCGTAAGTGCATAATACACATTCTTTTCTTTATTGAGCGCTGCTTGAAACGGACTAATTTTATCAGCAAAGAGATTGCGCAGGCGCTGCACTAAAAGTTTGGTGAACAATTTTAAGTCGGTATTTAACAAAGTTATAGGCCGATAGTGTGTTTCATCTGTGACGTCTGCAGATTATGGAAGAAATATCACGTGACCCTCATTTTGTAGAAAGTTCGGAGATCGTAATAGTTCATTATAGAGGGCAAGCATGTCCTTCCCGACTATATCCCAATACTTTTGATAGAATGCATACGATAATCCATCTGCCCCAGGACTGGAATCACGATTACACTGAGCCAGCGTCCTACTTATTTCCTCTTCTGTGATGGGCGACATTAAGCACTGTCGCTCCCTGTCCGACAGGACGGGAAGGGGAAGATTCAGGTATTGCTGGTATCCATCTTGAGGTGCGTCATGTTTGGCGTACAAGTTCCTATAGTGATCGAAAAATACCTGCTGTATCTCGGGGAGGGATGTGATCGTTCGATTATCATGCTTTATTACGTCAATAACCTTAGCAACCCGACGTTTATGTTGAGCCATGTAATGATACAGGGTAATATGTTCATCGGGGAGACAACCACCAGGAGGCAGGCTATGGGCATATTTTCTGACCGAAGTAGCCTGGATTTGTTTGATCCAAGCCTTCGTTTTGTTAATTGCTATCATATTTTGCTGTGAACTGGGAAGGAACCATAACTCCTGGAGAGCTCGATACAGATATGCGAGACTTTCTCGTTTTTCTCTTTGTACTTCAGCACCTTGCCATTTAAAAAAACTCTGTATTTTCGGCTTAACGTATTTAACCCACCATTCATTTAAAGTTGGATAGTAATGACGTTGTCGGAGCCAGTACTCCCATTTCAGACGAAAGGTGCATTTCGTTTCAACATGATTAAGTAATTGATTGTTTAATTTCCACTCCGTCTTTCCGTAAGTAACCGAAACACCTAGGTTGTATTTGCATGTCCAGAGTATTGCTGCGTGATCACTGAATGGTATAATCCGTAAATGAATATCGGTGACAGAAGCGATTAAGTCAGGTGTTGTATGACATCGATCAATGCGACTAGACATATTTTGAGTCTTATAGGTAAACTGAAGATCCTGTCGGTGTTGAACCCAAGCGTCGTTGAGTTTAAGGGAGGAAATTAATTTTTGGAGAGCAGGGGAATGAATGAACTTCGAGGTAGTGTCTATCCCACGATTCACAACATTAAAGTCCCCAGCCAATATTATTTTTGTGGGAATAGTGGGAAATAGGGGCAAAATGTCTTCATTGTAAAACTGTTCTCTGGCATTCCTATTATTTGAACCACTCGGAGCATAAATGTTAATCAGATTAAGACCATCACAAGTTACGGCGATACCCCTGCCAGATGGAAGATACACAACATTCCTAACCTCGACACCTCTTTTGCACAAGATTGCAGTACCTCGGTGCTGAGGGCCCACGTTCACATAGGCTCGATACATAGGCAAGAAGTCAAAATTCTGAAACGCTACTTCTTGCAGTAATATGAAGTCAGCCGATGTTTGCATGATAAAACTACGTAATAGATTACGATTACTATCACTAGAAATCCCTCGAATATTTAACGAGATATAGGATCGTGAATTGGAATTAGGAATTGCTTGCATAAACAATGTATAAACAATTAAAAAAAATAAATAAACAATACAGGGCAAACACTTCTCTGCAAAACCTTGGACTTCCCGACACATTAGTAAACACTATGGTTATGTTCATAGAATGTAAACACCAACGATAGCGATGTATTGTGGATCGAAGGACAATAGGAGCTTCTTACCTCTCAAGTATAAACAAGTAACATTCCTGCCCTTGAAGAGGAAGGAATTCTTTACATGGAACACTTGCTTTGACTGTTGCGTGAGGCCATGGTGTTAATCGATAGGTATACACGGAGTAACGTGTTATTCATTGACTATTGCTATGTTATCACGTGCCACTGCCGCTGGCAGCGATACAGTCTGAGAATTCCACACAGACAACTCACTTGTTTTCGATACATTGTCTTGCAACCTTTTTGTTTTCCTTTTTTTGAAAACTGGGTCACTCACTACAGCCACTGAAGGGGGAGAAGGAACTACCACAGTGGAGGGGAAGGGGAAGGAGAGCTAACAGACTCTTCTTGTTTTTGTGGGCACTCAGACGAAGAAACAGTATGCACAGCTTGTTGTGGCTCTCGTAGTTGTATAGGGTGCTCACAGGTGACACCACTATCTTCTTTCCGTTCCTCTGGGTCTGTTGTGGCAAGTGGTTCAGAATGACTTGAAAGAGGGGGGAAGTCCTTATCAGCATGGAGATTAACATCCTCGGCAACTGAAGTGTTTTCCAATTCCATATTTTGGGCATTAGGCTCATTAGTCATGGTTTTTGCACTAAAAGATGGATAAAAGTTCGGAGTGGTGGGCATTTTTCCAGTAGAAAGTTCGGTCATCTTAAATCCAGTTACGGGAACGGAAGGCATCTGAGCTTTCGTTTTGCGAGGGCAGGAACTTGCAACGTGGTTAAGAGCCAGACAAATGAAGCACGTGGGTGGTTGACCTTGATACATCACAGTAGCACGACAACCTCGTACCACAATTTTTGAGGGAATATGTTTTCCTAAACACATTTGCACAATACGATTGCCATTGTAAATGGGAAAAGGGAGGGTATTCGACCACATTTCTTCATTTATGGACATGATCTTTCCAAAAGGGCAAAGGACGGCACTAAGTTCATCGTTACTAATTTCCATCGGGAGATCCAAAATGCGTACACGAGTGTACTGGATACTAGCATTTGAAAGTATGACCTGACTTATTGTTCCATTTTCATGTCGAAAATCCAGTGATTCCGGGTGTCGTCGTAAAAATGTGTCAACATTCTCTTGCGATTTAAATTTTAAATATAAGCTATAATCATCATTGTGAAGTTGAATAGCTTCAAGATCGTGTATCGATAACTGTAACTCGTTAATTAACCAAGTTTGGATGAGCGCAACCGAAGGCCGGATATTTCGTGTCGTCTTGTCAAATGCAAGCCGCACAGTATTTTTCCGAAGGTTATTCATGGCAAGAAACAACAAACCTGGGTACTATATTCAATAAACTGCTTGTCACTGGTATGAACTGTTATTTTTCACTGGTACACTGTATTTCCTATTACGGAGAACACACGACTGAGTACAGCAAACTAAACACTCAAACAATTTCAAACGAACGTAAGAAGCTCGTTGAGATCTGAGGCACACCACAGCGATGTTCACTACACCGCTGCTCACGGCAAACCGGTCCAGACCAGTGAGACAATAAAGAAAATATCGCTTGTAGAGGGATAAATTATTGAGGTCTTTTGCATTCGGCTAATCAGAGTGCTGCTTTAACCGCATATATTCGACTATAACCCGTTTGGTATCAGATAAAATCTGTTCGCCATGTAATTTTACAACAAACTGACGAGTGCCTATTTACTTAATTTCATGGTTCTTCCATATTCACTTTCAAATGATCGGCAACAGTTGCCATCTAATAAAGTTGATGTGCTTATTGCTTCTAGTGCACAATCGCTTAGAAAAAGAAGCAACAAATGTATTAAATGTAGGAGATGAATTTAGAACATCTAAATGGCGAATGCCTAGCACATCTTGTGCTGTTAGGGTATCTGAAACAATATGTACCTAAAGGACGTACCTAGAACATGACAAATATATGTCCCAAGTGACGACATAAAAACAAATGACTGTTAAAGTGCGAAACTGAGCCAGGTATATAAATGCTATATTTGTGGTACATAGTTGCAAATATCAATTAGGTGTTATAAGTACCTAAAACTGTATGTAGCTGAAGTACATACTTAGCACATAAACATCATATGTGCCAAGTATCGGGTACCTAAAAAGAGTAGCTGGGACATCTAAATGGCACATGCCTAGCACATCTTGTGCTGTTAGGGAATGATGGCAATTACTACATAAAATAATTCTCACTCACTGTTGAAAGGAACAATAGGCTTATCTTTCATACAAGTCGCATATTCTGTACAAAATATATGTACAGAATATTTATCGATATTCTGTACAAAAAAAAAGTATATTTGTAAGGGGTTCACGTTCACTTTAGCAGACGCTTTTACCAAATTGAAAATTTATATTGGCATTACTCGAGCAGACGGTTCTACCACATTTTGATACATTTCTTACGTTTTCAGAGTAGGTTAAAGCTTCATATTTCTTTTAGGAGAGCATGCACTAAATGAGGAGCTCCATTACTACTTGCAGATTGGCTTCAAATGACATAAAAACTACCGTGCATAAAATATGAAACAATTTACGTGTGATAATCGAATTGGATACACTAACACTATTTTGGTTAACCAATTTTTATTAAACGTTATCTGATGCTTGTACATTGCAGACAAATGGAGTTCTGATATGTGTATTTTGTTTGTTTACATATATCAGTCGACTGAAACTTGCGGAATACGCCATCTTGGCGATATCTCGAATCGAACGTTATAATCGAAAATCTTTGAGTTTTACGTCCCACGATTATGCCGGTTAGGCTAAAGGAGAAACGTTACAATCGAGACCCGGCTCGAACCAATACTGCGACATAGGGAAGGGCACCTCTAGGTATTTATATTATCTCAATGATTCAAACGAGGAGTGGAGAAATAAACCCTTTCAGATTTCCAACGCTCATCGCCATAAAACAGGAATGATAATAGATAGCCAAAACCGATTTTTTTTTTTTTAGAAAACCGAATCAGCGTTTTAAGATAACATACCATCACTACTGAAATCGGAAATGTTTGAAATTTACCAGTAGTTCTAGTTTCAATCTTGATTTCGTTAAAGGAGAGATGGTAAGATATATCGGAACCCGGTCTTTTGACACGTATTCAGCCCTTCAAGAACGAGTTTTATCTATCTGTTGAAATCGGAAGTGTCAAAATTAGGATTTTTGATTACAACACTGATCGAATAATGGAGATAAAATTTAAAAGTTAGTGACAAGCAATTTTTGACATAGATTTAGCACTGAGCATACGAAGGATTAAAAAAAAAAAAGGACTGAAAGCGCGCGGCTGCTCCTAGGCGCAGTAGAGAATTCTTCCGCTAGGTAGGTCTAGTAGAGACCTTGTCAAATCGGTTTTGAAGCTGCATCTGCGAAGGAGGTTGATGTTTGATTGTAGTGTTGTTTTTCTCAGCTGTCCTCGTTTGCCGTCTGCGAAATCGTTATGAGATATTTAAAGGAACATCAACTACGTTAGAAAATTTGCTTCTTGCTTGCAACCGAAGCTTACCAAATGCTTTAACAGGCTTTCAAGAAGGATGCTATGAGCGGTTTAAATATGATAAGATCAATGTTGAAGATCATGCTCGTTCTGGACGCTCTTCATCATCTCAAAACGACAGTAACATTAAAAAATTCCATCAAAAAATCAACAAGGATCGTTGTTTCGTGATCGACGAAATTTCAGAATAGACAGGAATGAGTTGGAGCTCGTTCCAGCAGATTTTCAATGAGAGTTTGCGAAAGAGATGCTAATTTTGTTTCTCGCCTACTCACACAGGATCTGGATATTTGGGCTCTCACGAGTAGACTATCGTTTCCTACCTTCCGCATTTGCCCCGGGAGACTTTTTTCCCTATTTCCAAGAATGAACAAATCTAAAATGGAGGCTTTTTGATGATGTGGAGGGTGTAAAAAGAGCTTAACAGAGGACACTGGACGATATCATAGTTGAAGAGTTCCAGAGATGCTTCAAAGGAAATAAGAAATAAGATTGGAGAATTGCATCGCATCTAATGGAGATTACTTTGAAGCAGACTGAAAGTATTTTGTTAGAAACTTCATAAATTACATTTTTAGAACAAAAGTCCAGTTTTTTTGGTCTTCCCTCGTATGTTTCATCTCTGATTTTATTTCTTTTTTACAACCAGAAGTGATAGACATCAATTACTACTTCCAGTTTTAGTATTAGTCTTCATAGGGCAAAAAGAGTAAAAGATAGCGAGTAATGGCTTTTTGATATGAATTCAACACCCGAGAAACTGAACCTATCTTTGATTTTATTCCTCTATTGCAAACAGTAATTATAGATGTTATTACTTGAAGTTTGAATATTGAATTTGCATAGTTTGGAAGTTTATCGTAGTTTTACACTGTGAAACGAAACCCACTCATTTGTACAGAGAAACCATTTCGGAACTGGAGAATATTACATCAACATTAAAACATGCTTTACACCTTTAAATAGATAAGAACTTGTTTTACTTGCTTTTCCTTACCGGAATAGTTTTTAGATATCTATCCGGAACGTCTAAGCAATTTCTTTGACTTATCTTGTGATCAGTCTAGTGTTTCTGTGCAGTGCATTGTGTTCACATTTACTTCTAGGTAACGTGAATAGCAGAGTACTTACACAATAGTTGAGGTGGAGTTCCAACTTGGTATGTAACGGAGCTTGCTTTGTTAATGGCATCGCCTACTTCATTTGCAAGGGCAGCCTGTGAAACAAACAAAAGATAGTGACCAAGATGAACAATCTAAGAACATGCAAAACTTTAAAGCTAACATTCGTTAAGAAGCATTGCAGGAAGATTTGTTCTGACAGAAAACTAGGGGTAGGTGGGTATAGTTATAATGTGGGTATGGATACGAGCGTAAATAATAACGCGTAAATAGCGTAAATGTTAGCTGACATATTTCGCACTAAGTTTAGAGACCCTGACATAGAAGAGTGCTAAATATTACTCATTCAACCAACTATGGAGGAGTACGTATCATGTAGTGACATTAATTTTGAGCGTTTATTAAATACAATGAAAATGTTTTGCATTGGCAGGTGGGAAGTATAAAATGGCGGTAATGGGGATAGTTGTAACAAAGTATAATTAGATGTAAGATTAACAAAAAAGCATTGACTTTAGGGAAAAAAAAAGACGCAGAAAGGTAAAACAAGATTTATCAACCTTAGACGAGGATGATTGTGTATGCTTTGTGTGCTGTGGCACCCATAGCAACAGTAAACCAAAAGCAAAGTAGGTGGAGTGTAATAATTGCAAGGAATGGGCACACGAGGCTTGCATAGCAAATCCCCAAAATCTACCTTCGTTTGCCACAACTGTGAGGACGAAGTGAGTGACAATCTCAATAACGATTATAGCGATATTTAATTTTTTTTTTGTTTAGGAAGGTTTAATACATCTTTGATACTAAGTTAGTATTGTAATTTGTGTTTCCAATTATCGTACGTCAGTCATTTCTAATTAGTTCATACATTGTTTGGAACTTCGTATCTACGTAACGATGAAATATTTTTCTGAGATTTTTGGTATGTGTTATGTTGAAGAGTAGTTCTACACGGTGCCATCATTAAATTACAACCTTTAGTTAGAAAGGAAATGCCCATTCCCCCTTCAACAAGAACTTCTCGATGCGTTTCTGTCTCCAAGTACCATACTAAAACATGAAGTCTGACAAAATTTTCAAACAACATGTACTGAAATGTATTTTTATATTGTTTTTACTCTATAGATGAACTTTATGATGAAATAATTTCACAAACTTCTATACAAAGAATAAAGCCTTTGAATAAATATTAAAGTTCAATATCTTTATCTGTCTAAAAATAATATAACAAATCAGGGGCGGATCCAGGACCAACTTCTGGTGGGGGTGGTGGGTTGTCATACTGCTACTTTTAAGGGCTCCAAAGTTTGGGATGGGTTTTATTTATATATATATATATATATATATATATATATATATATATATATATATATATATATATATATATATATATATATATATATATATATATATATATATAATAAGAAAGTTTCCTCTTCTGGGGGGCGATCGCCCCGATTGCCCCCTGGATCCGCCCCTGTAACAAACATATCCTATCTAAAAGATGAAAGACTAATATTTACTTTATAATATGTGTTAGTTATTTAGGATGTAGAAAGTAGGTCTGCATACTTTGTATATATTTATCTAAACGTATGTATATGTAAGTAGCTCAAGTGATAGAGGGTTAGCTTCGCATTCGGGAGGTCGTGGGTTGGATTCCCGCTGTCGATCATCCTGACTGGCGTTTGCCAAGGTTTACGTCAGTCCTACCAGGCGAATGCCGGGATGGTACCTACTAAACAGGCCCTGGCCGATACCTTCCCAAATCCTTTCCATTGTTATTGTTGTTGTTGTTGTTGTTAAATATTCAGTATAAAATAGCCTGTGAGTTGTATCTGGTGATTGTTAAGTAAATAAATGTTACTTATCAACCGTCGAATGATCGTGTTTCATTTTGCCTGAACGACATTTGCACTGTATATTTTTTAAGATAAATATTTACCTCTGAAACTGATAGTAAAACTCCTTCACAATTTTTATTTACATTTCTATACGGGTCAATAGTAAAGTTTAAGAAAAATAAACCTCTTAAAAACTTACCAACTCTTGAACATCTGGAGGTGGAATTGTAGTATAAGCCCATGGGTAAAACACCATCTGAAAGATAAAAATAAATGAAAATTCAGTGTTCCATATTATTTAGAATAGTTCAGTATTCTATAGTATTTTCCTTCCCATTATCTCTTTATTCCGTCATAGGAGGTAATCTTTTGATCGTTCACGAAATCCCACTTACCAATATCAATTTACAAAAATCTCGAGACAGCTTGTCAGATCTAAATTCCCAACATCTTAAGTTTGTTTTCAGTAATTTGAACTACAAGAACTGATGAGTCCGAGAAGCACAATATTATGATAATATATGTAAATGAAGTATTTACATATGATAACTGAAAACTTGTAACAACTCAAATATAATTAATTTTAAAATAAAAAAATAATTTTCAGATTTCTTAACTCACGTGATAGTACATGATTAACCCTTCTATTGGAAATAGTAGTCATATCCTTTATCTTGTTTTCGCGACTTATTATTCACTCAATGTAAGACGAAGCTTTCTAATAAGAAATTCTTCCAAATATGTAGGCAATTTGAAATACTTCAAATTTATTTGATTGAACCCAAATATTTAACTGTATGTATATACAAGCGAATAATAAGGAAGCATATTTTGTGCCAAAGACGATATTTTCTCATGTAAGTTACTTAAGAACAAAACTTCTATCTTCGAGCAGTAGAGTGAAGAGAGGTTATATAAGGAAACAGTATTTTGTTTCTTAACATGTGCAAATATGTACAAGTTTTATTTTGTTTGTCTTGCATATGAGACCTGAATTAAAAAATTGTTTCATTTTACCCAGTGTCCCATTTTCCCAGATTTACTTAATTTCAAATGTATTACAAAAAGTTAACATACCAATTCCACAATCTTCCCTCAAATTGATATGAAAGATGTGCTCGAAATAGTGTTATGTTAATAATATGAACATTTATTTTCAAATTTGCCTACGTTTTACTAAATTTTAACAGAAATTTCGTTATATATTATCCAATTGTATTATACAGGGTGTTTCAAAACAATACAAACAACGTTTGGGAGGTGATTCCTGACACCAAGATAAGACAAAAACTATAGAGTAACCTGGGTGCACAAATGCTTCCTTTCGGAGTAATAGGCTGCCGAAAACATGAAAAAATGAACTTTAGAGGTCTATAGCTCCAAAACTATAAGGCCTACCGTAGTCGGTTCAAAACAATTTTATAGATAGAGTTTGTCTACGGGCCTATAATCTAAAGTAGTCACCAACAACCTCTATAAAAATTGTTGCCGAAGTACCATAGGATTCTGAAACTTGAATATTTGGATAGGGCACATACTTGTTCCTAAGTGAAGTCTTGCCAGACTACGGTAAGTCCCATAGTTTTGGAGCTATGAACCTTTAAAGTTCTTTTTGTGTGTGTGTGTGTGTTTTAGGTAGCCTATAACTCCGAAAGGAAGCATTTGTGCACCCAGGTTGCTCTATACTTTTTGTCTTATCTTGATGTCAGGAATCAGCTCCCAAACGTTATCGATGTTGTTTTGAAACACCCTGTATAGGTAACTACATTGCGGGATGGTAGACCACGCAGCTTCAGAGAACGTGAAAGCCTCAAGCAGTCTGTTTGAGGTGGGGAGGCAAGCAGAGCTGAGAAGAATAGACTTATCTCATAATTTTATACCAATGACTCTTCATATGCGGAACTTAAATGATAATGATACCTTGTACGTAAATTGCCAATTTGTCAACGTTAGCATTAATTTGTCACTAAAATAGATTTAGCACTTGGTGCGTCTCCGTCCACTTATTTTTCGTTACCGCGAAAATTGAAGTAAATGTATTTAAACATAAAATGTGCTGGGTAAAAAGGGAAATAAAGTATATAAGAACCAGTAGAATACCCCCTGTCTTAGACCCTTAATTAAGTACGATTTAACATGCATGCTTGTGATGTAAACATGATTTAATGGAATTGACCTGTGCATCGCTGTGGAAAGAAAGGTAGGCCTGGAGATTGTCACTGTTGTCCAGAAGGAAGTCTCTCACATTCCGTGACTCTACTTCAGAGAATGGAACAGGCCCAGCGTACGCTTCGGAGCAAGGCTCATCACTTGCGCCTCCGTTCTCTGTAAAAACAAAACAATGCTTTATTTACTAATTATTATTTTATTGACTTCATGCAAATGTTCATTTTAGTGTTGCTAACATGTGAAAACGGGCTGTGAATTCAATTCACGAGTTGAGATTTAATGACATAATTAGGAAAGGTACCCTACATTTCAACGTCAATGTAAGCCTTTCTTGTGTAAAATTGGAAATGAGATTAGGGATGCGCACGAGACAAGATTTGTGGCTGTCTCGTATCGAAAATGTGCTGTAAAAGTGATGTCTCGACTCGAAAAATATGTATTTTTCTATTGGAAGAGCCATGTATCGACTCGAATTTTGTCAGGAAAATCCTGTCTCGACTCGTCTCGTGCGCATCCCTAAATGAGATTAATTTATAATACTTCAAGCAAAATTTTAGATCATTTTACTTTATTTTTTAGAAAACGTTTTCACAATTTTTGTGAAGAAAAAATCAGCTAAAAAATGTCCAACCTGTGAAACAGCCTCGTTGTCCTTACTATATAGATCCTTACGATTTTGAATCAATGCACCAAATTAATTTGTTACTCACAAGACTAATTGAAGTTTTGTTGTAACATGTACGACAGCATGAATGTAAGCAGGGGTTGCATTTTGAGGCTCTCTCTCCCCTAAATACCAATGTTTCTTAGATTTAGCCTAATTTTAGGGACGAGTTTACAAATTTTAACATAATTTATTGTCATATCGAATTTGGAACCCCTCAAAAGCTTTAGACTCCTCCAGAAATAAACTCCTGAGTACTTCTTATATCAATTTTCCTACGCAAAATATCAGTTAACGGATGATACAATTCATCTGGTTTCTTTGGGATACTGCCCATTCTCTAGCGAGCACATTCTATGTTAATGCGCGAAACTCATTGACTTCGAAAGTAATACACACGCTTCGAGTAATCCAATCCCCAATTTACACACATGTTTTCCAACTTCTGGTGAATGCTCTGGTATATGCTTGCACTACTGTTATTGAATTCTTTCATAAAACAATGGTTAGTTATAATTCAACGTACTTTAGTTGTTCTTGGCACAGTTCCTAAAATATAAAGTAGAACATTTTCATTTTTATCTGGTACTATTCATGCGAAAATACACAAAAGTTTCTGTTTCTGTAATAATATTTCAGATTACTCGATTGTCTTAAACATACGGGTATTTAAATTCTACTAATCACACAGCATCATTTATAATTTGCACATCTGTTATTTTATTAACTTATCATTATACTTGAAGCTTTAATGTTTTCTTTATTATTTATTTACCTAGTTGGTATATCAAGAAAGCTAGTTCAATTAATAAATATGTAGAAAATATATGTTTAAATGAAATCCAAGGTTCAATAGGAATAAGACAATGCTTGTCCACGACCTTTCACATCGAGAATAGCTTGAAATAAGCAAACACATTATCGCCACTATTATTCAGTTTTGTTCTAGTGTACGCTATAAGGAAAATCAAAGATAGCAACCGGGACCTAGAGTTGAATGGTATTTACTAGGTTACGACTTATGCTAATGATGTAAATTTAAAAGAGAGTGGTACGGGAACAATAGAAATAAATTAAGAGGTGAAAAGCGCCTGCAGACACATGAGTTTAGAAGTAAATCCAGAGCAAATTAAATAAATGGAAGTTTGCCTAACCATAATACTGTAAATTATTAATTCTTTCAAGTATCAAATAAGACTTTAGACTTTAAAAATATCTAGGATCAGCATTAACAAATCAAAACTATATACACGAAAAAAGTCAACTAAAAGTTGGAAATTCGTGTTATTACTCGGATCAAGTTCTTTCCCCTTCGTCAATTCTATTGGAGAATTCGAAGCTTAAAATATATAAAACGATAATCCATCCCTGTTTTGCTGTGTGGTTAAGAAACATAGTCGCTTACTGTGAGGAAAGAACGCAGACTGAAAGTATTTGAGAACGTTCTGAGATCCTGAGATGAATATTCGGGCCCAAGAGGAACGGGAATGCGGAATGGCAGAAACATCATAACGAGTTGTATAATTTATATCGTTTACGAAACATTGTTAGGGTCATCAAATCTAGGAGGCTTATACAACAGAATGGAAGGAAATAGAAACCAGGGTTGAAAAATAACGTTAAAAAAAAACGTTTTTATGTTTAAAACAGTTTTTTTTGTTTAAAACGTTTTTAACGTTTAAAACAAAGTACTTTGTTTTAAAAAAAACATGTTTAAAATGTTTATTTTGTTTAAAACAATAATCTAAATAGGCATATATATTATATTTTTACACTCTTAGGTACTGCTTGCCATCTATATTCAACCGCTAGATCAAATTTCGGGAACTTCCCTAATCTCGATCCGCCCAAATGTTCAATTCCGGAGAAAGAAATCGGGATTTTTCCCGATCTCCGTTCACAGAATATGTAGTTTAGTTTCTTTGTGTTACGTTCTACTGGTCGTTTGCATTCTTAATCTTTAAACGCCCATTGACGCAACTGCTGTGTCAGGGCTTTAAACATCAATGGCTCAGTCTTAAACCTCAAATTAAGGCTGGGAGATGGTTTTGGTACCAATTTATTTCTGAAAGATGCAGCTTTGCTGGTGTGCATTTTATGTATGTGGGAGGAGGGTAAATATCGTGTTTTTTTGTTTTGTTTTTTCAACAGTTTTTGGGGGGCCATTCCCCCTCTTGGGGGATAGATTCATAAAAATTGTTACGTGAAGCAATGACGTAGGTTACTACATAGTAATATCATGCATTTGTACTTCTTGCTTATATGGGGGAGCAGGGAGGGGGCAAAGTTAGCCAATATTTGGAGTTTAAGTTTTTTTGACGTAAATTACATTTATTTTTACAACAATCATCAATAGCTCAGTCCTTAATTAAGCTAGAAAGATGATTTGGTACCAAAGTATTTTTGAGGGATAAGGCTTTCCGTCAGTTGCATTTTATGTATATAGGGGGTAGGTATGTACGGCCGAGAGAGGGAGGATGAAGTTTTTTTTCATCAAATTTTTTTCATCAGGTTTTGGCGGGTATTCCTGCCCCTTTTGTGGTACATCCATAAAAATTGGTATGTGAAACAATGAAGTAGTCCCCTACATGATAGTAACATGTATGTGTACTTGTTGTTTATAGAGGAAGAGGGGGTCAAATTTGGTTAATTTACATTTATTTTCGGGACGGTCCCATATAACACAAGATATATTTCACTGAAGTGGTCTAGAAGCATAATTCTTGTTGGTATACATGATATGTGCAGCAAAAATGATTTGCATATGGACATGGTACTATAGTGGGGGAGGGGGAGAAAATGTCTAATTCAATGAATGTTTCTCTGCGCATATATTTTTTTTAATATTTCCTACATAAAACGAATTCATTACGCAACATTAGCATCATTTTGTCAGAGCAGGGTGGCTGCAAGGGTTGCCAGGGCCCCGCAAAGTCAATATTTTCATATTTTTAATGATTTTTTATGTCTGTTCTTTTTCTACGAATATGGCGGGAATTTCACGAATGTTACCTCGTTGGAATTTGTGGTCTATAAGCTTTCCAATGGTATATAACTTATGACTAGTGATAATTAGGGGCGTCGTCAAAGCCCGGAATGTGAGAGTCTACCATTTTGATAAAATCCCTGGCGGGCGTCTAGAGTTAATTGTGTTGTTATGCCGTAGACACTAATCATTATTAGCTACCCATGTTGCAGATAGAGATGTATCTTGAAAACTGTTTAGTTAAAATGTCATTTGCTCCTTGTAGGCTAGTCATTGCTCTTTTCTATGAGTTGTATTGTATTTGTCAGAGCATTTCTTCTAGCTTATGACGTGAGAACTGTCATTATTATGGAAATGATAGTGATCAAAAAAATACCCAAGTTTTGAATTTGTGAATTTGGATCTTAAAATAGTGTATAGTGTGTTTAACCTCCATTATTCTTGGAAATTAAGAAATATTCAAATACTTCACTCTAATTTTTGTTGGTTTAGTTATACGCACACTGATGTGCAGAATTTCGTTCAGTAATTGCTGTTATAACTCTGCTTGTAATTTAGTCCATGCACAAATCCTGCGGAGGATGTGTTGTTTGTTAGAAAATTAAATTAGCTTCTTCAATTTGATATGTTAGTTGTTTTAAACATGTCCAACCAGCATCGAAAAAAAAAACACGTTTAAAACAATTTGTCTAAAAAGTTTAAAACAAACTGAATAAAACAACAGCCCTCGTTTTAAACATGTTTTAAACACTTGTTTTAAAGATTTTGTTTTAAACATATCAGCCCTGGTAGAAACATGTTGAAAATTTTAACTGGAAACCAAATCGGGAAAAGGCCATTAGGACATAGGCGTAGACGGCAGGAAAACATTACGATGGATCTCACAGAAATAAGAGTACAAAGTAAAAAGTGCTCGAGTTGGCTAAGGACAGAATTCGATGGACAGTTTTTGTGAATGGACTATTGAACCTCCTGGTTCCATACAATAGACTTAGTAAGCTATTGGAGATTAAGATCACTTATCATCATTCAAGCTCCACGACACGCATTCCTTTTATTCAACGTAGAACGTAGTATCCAAAGCTCTACTAGTTTTAGCTGAATGCTTACACCATATTTAACCACGACGAAGCTCAACATTTATTATTATTATTATTATTATTATTATTATTATTATTATTATTATTATTATTATTATTATTATTATTATTATTATTATTATTATTATTTTGTTAAGAAAAGATAGATTAGGGACAGAAGTTACAGTATATTCACTATTCATCTTAGTTAGATAGCATGCAAAGTACTTTTTATTCTTGGACTTATATTCAGAAATCTCTTAGTCTAGACATTTTTCGGATTTTTGTTACTTTTAACTTGGAGATACATTTCTAAAAGTCTGGACTCACCCATCCAATGGAAGTCAAAATTTCTATTAGCATCAACTCCAGGGCAGCTCGGATAGCTGGTACGGGAGCGAGTCTTTCGCCACATACTATTCTGCAATTAAAAATGAACAGTGGATAAAAAATAATGGTTAATATATTTAAATAATATTATAGTTGAAACAAATATATGCAAAATCACGTTTTTTTTTAAAAAAAAAATGACCATATTCTATTTTTAAAGATCCTGCTTTTACAATCTCACATAAGAAATTTTACTACGGATTGGAAAGACAACAATTGCTGAAAGAAGATTCACTCACTTGTTTAACCTTATCCGCTTATGGGTGACGATCAACGATAAAAAATAAAAGTAATAAATAAATAAAATAAAGTAATGATAAAGGAGGTTAGATAGGGCATGTGTTTAAAGGCACATTCCTGAGATTCGCCTGGTGAAATTGACAAAGATGACTTGTTGGTTGATTTCGAACTTAGTTATTTTTCAGCCAGTGGTGGCTTTTGACGGAAATCAAATCTGTAAAATTGTATCACTACAAGTCAAGGGAAGAAAGCTTACCTTATGTAATAATTCTAAAGCTGTATGAAATTTAAAAATCTACCAACGTGACTTCCATGAAGAGCAGACACTGCTTTAAGCACCAATGCTATTTGAGATTTGCATACACAACTTAAAGTCTGATCTAAACCGCATGAGCATGTCTTTGGTCTCCCGCGTCAAAGACAACCATATGTGCACAATGGAGCTCATAGCCAGTGATGGTCCATCTTATTTCGAAGTGACAAGGCTAGCAATGAGATCTGTGATCTGTGTTTTCTTTTAAAAATTGGATTTTTTTAGTTGATTTCAGCATTGCTGTCTTTAATTTCAAGAAAACCACATACATATTTTAAATTATGGAAATGTATACTCGAAGAATTCGAACTTATTTTATTTGCATACGTTGTTGAGGTGGATACACATTTTTGCTGTAGCTGTACGAGTGTATCGAACAGGAATCGATCAGGATAGAAATACTTACTGCTCATCATTCTCACGAACTTTGCATCCCAAAAGTTTATTCTGCTCCTCTTAGATCCGAAATTGTGGACGTAGTTGAGAGATGAATATGCGTAATGCACACACAACGAAGTCAAGATATGAGCACGCGAACATGAATATACGTCCAAGATAATTTATCTTAGAATGTAGTTATAATTTTTCTCATTATTTACTCGTACTTTCTCCAGTTGCACGTGAACTTTTATTGGAATATATGTTGACTTGGAATCATGGAAAGAATAGTTTCAGTCTGTGATCTGCTACTCTCTTTCTAATCTTATGGATGGTGTTCCCTAAGCTCACTGGGAAGACTTTTTGGTGAATTTATGGTTTTCAGATCTCCTGGAAATCTATTCTCTAATTCACCGTACCATATCCTTTTTCTATGGTCATTTTCGCCTTCTTTCTCATCAACGATCTCATCTATAAAAGCAATTCCAACCAATGACTGCACACTGGGCGTACGTAAAATAGTATGTTACATTTGTAAATCCTGTAGTTTTTGGATTTAACGTACAGCAAACGTATAACTGAAAACGCATGTTTTATAATACTTTCTATATAAGTGTTCCATCTGTACGTACTTTCCGTATGAAACAATATAGGAGGACAGGATCTCACATACAAATGGACGTATATAACATATAGCTGAGGAAGGTAACATACATATATGCATGTAATATAAGGAAGACTGTTAGATACCAGACATCCTGCAACCGCATGATGTAACATCTAAGGGCAGTGCCTATGTAGCATATGGATAGGGTATGCTCCGTACTGGTTTCTGTAGTAAGCAAGAGGATTCCGTATATTTGTACAATATACCGCCCGTCCGGAGAACGGATTTTTCTCAGTGCATGTCAAAGTCGAAGTGACCCCAACTGGTAAGATGGATTAGACATTGCTCTTCGAGTACATGCATTGAAAAGGGTAATAAATAAAATTCTCTGTACGCATATAAATATGGCAACTTCAAGAACGACCACTGATCGCCTTTACAAGCCCAATTTTTACTGTTCAATTTACGTATCTTAAACATCAATGGAAAACCCATTAAAGATTGCGGAAATTCATAAAATTTTTAAAATAAAACATAACCACGTGAAGTGCAGTCGTATTAATTGGATTCATCTGACTTTTACGTTCCTCTTCATTAACGGGACTTTATGAGACAGAACCTACTGTTTAAAGTGGGATCTATGCGTTTGCATTAAGCACCCTGCTTCAAGTAGGCGTAGGCTATAGATTAAAAACCTTAGCTGGTTCTGGGTGCTCCTTCCTCTATGCTCATGTTATACCTACAGTTATTCTTAGGGTTTTGGCCAGGGATGTACTGGGTCGTATACCCATACGCACTTAATAGTTTTATATTCCAGCATATATTCAACTCAATTTTACGAAATAACAGGGTAGGTTTACGCTATATCTTTGAAAACAGCCGAACGTATACCTACCAAAATTATAATATTACATCACTGGTTTCTAATATTTCTCTGATTATGTGAACACAATTCTTTACTATAGACTGTGTAAATCCCATAGACAAAACACTGATGGATAGAAAAGTTTTAAAAAAATATTTTTTCGTGGCCCCTTAAGGCAAGCGCCAGAAAATACTATTCATGGATGACGCCCACTCAGGATCATGTCTTGAGTAAAACGTGTTTTGAGTGAAACCTCATTTTTGATAAAATTTCCGTCTTAAAACAACTCTTATTCATAAAGATGTTTTGAGATATTTATTTTTATCGAAAACGCATCTTTGTCAGGACTGCTGTTTCTGTCTTGTTGAAAATGTGGAACCATTTCTGTTGTCTATTTTGTTTGACTATTAATTAGCGAGATCGAAACCTTGTCTTCAGAGATCTTTATGAATAAGATCAAAATGTCATTTTCGTCAAGAGCGTCTTACTGAAAACCTAAATCTCAAAATCCAGCCTGATCATGAGAAAGATTTTAATTAAGAACGTATGAATATGGCTATGAACCATTCTATCTCTGTTATCTGGGTATTATCCTTCAAGTACGAGACAGAACAGAAACTCATTCCGTCTCCTGTCATGTGTTCTGTAAGATGTTTTTTTGCAGGAGGAAAGCTTGTTTTCTTATCTAAGCATGAGCAAAAGTAGAGTTATTGCGTGTAACTCGTATACTGATCACATTTAGTTCGTTTTACTTACTGTAGTAAATGTGTAATCGTATCCATCAGGGTTGAAAACAGGAAGAATATACCAATCCACATTGTTTACAAGGTCCTGGTTGGCCGCTCTGTTTTCTACCAATTGGTTAATAATGTAAAGTGTTGTCGCTGGAGCAACCCATTCTCTTGCATGGATACCTATTAAAACAATACGATTTTTCAGTTTTTAAACATCTCTTAATGAATCAACTAATATAAATTTAAAATTTATCTTAATAGGATATCAATAGTTTTGTATGTTGGTGGTTGGGTACTTTCTATTTTATTTCTTTCTATTTACAAAAGAATAGAAGTAAGTATCAGACTTGCAAATCATACGATAATTTATTGTGATATATAATAATTTAAGAGTTAATGCTATATACGATAGGCCTAATGTCCTTGCGATAATAGATGAATACACGATAATTTTAGAACGCAAACTTTTTTTTTTAAATTTTTGAATGTGCAAATAAATTGTAGATGAGCAGTAAATAATCATAGACACACACACACTGAAATTTTTAACAGTCATTTCCGCCAAAATAACCCTAACAGCAGAATTACATAGCAGGCATATGCCTATCATGTTCTTTCAAGTACATGGGAATGTGTCCAATATGTGCCTTATGTACCTCTGAGAGAGAAATTGCATGAATGGCAAGTGACATTCACAGTCTATGTCCGCCCCTAGGCACATGCCTGACATGTACCTGGGAAACGTGCCTAGTATGTTCTAGGTATGTTCCCATGCCGTAAGCGTCAATGAACCACAAAATTACTCTCCCAAAATATGTTAAATCGCCTATATGCGTAATGTGTTTACATTAAGGTGAATCTAAAAACACTTTAAACAAGTAAAAAAAATGTACCCGAGGGTGGGCGCAAACCACCAACCTTTAGATTACTAGCCGCGTGCTCTTCCGACTTTTTAAAAATACTTTATTGTACTCTTATTAGCCAATTACATCAGAAGGGATTAACAAACAAAAATGTACTGTGAGCAGCCAATTACATTGAAAAAATATTATAGACACTTCAATAAATTGCTGCTAGAAAATTAGCAAACTTTTGTTTACGAATTGAAAGTGCTATAGTTTGCATGCGTAACAAGAGTTGGTTGACGTACAAAGTCACATTACCATTAAAATTATTACATAAAAGAATATCGATAGTTTGGGACGTAATCCATAAAATTGCGTTATGTTTAGTGCTGGGATAAAGTTGATAATCCGGAAGCAGCATGAATGACGTACAGTGAATATTAGAAGGAGTTGTTCTGCAGATACGGGCAATGATTTTTTGATACTGAAACCATAGAGCTGTGTTTCGTGAGCAGCTTTCGAGTCGGTTTTGGAGAGTATCGAGAACATAACAAGTACCACAGAAAGAAATATACAAGTACCACAGATACCCAGTTCATAAAGTCTCCCGTTAGTAGGATATATATTTATGAACAACACTTTACCAAAGAGATTGCATGGCAGGAGGCAATACCGGAGTATGAATGTTTGCCCAGATTTTCTTCCAGTTTGTCATTGGGTAATGTTCTACAATATGGGGAACCGAAATTGTGGTGGCATGGTAGCGATTATATAATTGTCTTACAGAAAGATCTTCAAGGTGACTCCGTGCGATAAGCGAGTAACTAATAAAGAAATACGTCCTTGAGGTATGGCACAAGGGAAATCCAAGGTTGTATATGCAGAGGACCTTGTAACTCAATATAACATAATGGTACACATAGAGCCTTGCTGGGAAAGGACTCTGAGTAGAAGCAGAGTGTTTGGTAGACGCGATGTATCAGGAGCGAGTAGTTCTGAAGTTGAATGTTTTTAAGACCAAGGCCACCATCACGTTTTAATAAACACGCAGTCTCGTGAGTTACCCGTAGGCAGTGATTATGCCACAGCAGTTGCCCTGTGTGTTTTCGTATGATACTGAGGTATTTCTTCGGCAAGGAAAATAATTGAGTCAGAAACCGAAGGTGACTAAAAATAAAAACATTTAAAAGGTGGACTCGGCCTGCAAGACTTACATGCCGGGCTTTTATTTTGGTGAATGAGTGCAACCAAAGTACATATTGTGGTATGAAAATTGTTGTCTATAGTGTCTGCTATGCGACGTTGCCAAGTTACGCCTAAGATTTTGATGCGATCAGTAAAATGAATCGCAGACAAATACACGTGTTGGTCAGCCGGGTTTATACACATCAGGCGTGACTTTTGCTTATTGAGAATAGCACCTGAAACACACTCATAGTTCGAATGAGGATTTCAATACATGACAGTTCTTGTGGACTGTTAATAAAACAATGTATATCGTCTATAAATGCTTGTAATTTTAAGGTTGTTGCACCAATCGGGATACCTTGAATGTATTGTTCCAATGTGGAGAGAAAGGGAACGAGAACCAGGCTATAAAGAATGGAAGACAGGAGGCAACCTTGTACAATACTTTGACGTACATTGATAGGATATGTAAGTGCACCATTAACTTTTAATTTTACATATCGTTGAGTATAAAGAAATTTAATCAAATTAAGAAAACTGTCTCCGAAACCATATTTTTCAAGTACTTTAAAGATATAATCATGTGACAACCTGTCAAATGCCTTATGGAAATCAAGAGATAATAGAGCGACCTGCGAAGAACTAGTTTTCTGACACCAATGAATACCTTCTTGTAAATTACTTAATGCTAAAAACATAGATTTTGTATGTTTTAAGCCATACTGATCATTGTATAAGATCTGATTTAAAAACGGTTCTAAACGAGAGGCAAGGCAACGAGATAAAATTTTCTGGTCAACATTAAGGAGGGTAATCGGTCTACAATTATCAAAATCATGCGCACCTGCATGTTTAGGTACAAGTACCATAATACCAGCGGTAAAGAAGGCGTAAGAATGCTGTGAAATTGGCGGTAAAATACTAGTGTAAGACCATTTGGTCCCGGAGATTTATTTAACATCCTCGCAAAAATACCTTGCTTGACTACTCTTTCTCTAAAGGGCGCATTGAGAATGTTACGATCCACAGGGGTGAAATTACCAGTCGGATGCTCGAAGCAAGGGTCAGAAGATTGGGTTGGAGCGGGGGAATATAGGTTCTGTTATGCATCGTACAGAGTGCGCGATCATGCTCGTAAACTACGCCGTTAGGAAAGGTGACCTTGGACATAAGGTTTTGTTTACCTCTTCACCTTTCAAGGATAAGTGTATGTAAAGAGGGAACTTCATGCTGAAGCATCGTTGTTTTGCCTATCTTAAAAAACCTTGATTTTTTACGATGTAAAGTGAGTAGGAGTGCCTTAATTTCCTTAATACGAGGGGGTACGTCTACTCCTTGAGCAAATTCTTTATAGTAGTTACATAATATGTGATGGTAATAATTATATTGCTCTTTAACAAGACAGGATCTGTCTTTGCTGTGCTGTTTACATATAGACCGAAAAGACGGTATAATGTGATGTAACCACCATGAAAACAAACTTTTTTGCGAGATTTAAAGTGCATTAAATAGTTCCATCTATTGATAATGAGCAACTGTAGATCCTCGTCAGTTAAAATGCTGTTATTGAGTAAGCAAACAAAGGATGACTTTAAGTACTTACGGATGGGTAAATCAATGGTGCAAACCACAGCACAGTGATCAGAAAAGCATACCGGTTGAACGTTTATGGAGCGCACAAAATTAATTAAAGTGTACTGACATAGATCCTATTTAAATGTGAGGATCCATTTCTTCGAAAAAAAGTGTGCCCTGGGGCGTTACTTTTATAATGACACCATATGTCAACTAACTTAAAGTCTTGAACCCATTTACGCAATGTAGTAGAAGTATCGTAACCAAAACTTGAGTTTATAGGATCTAACACTGCGTTGTAGTCTCCTACACAAATCAAATCTCTGGCACCAGAATGTAACTCCGTTGGAACGTCGGGGAGATAAGAGTTTCGCTCAGTACGTTTATTATTCCCAGACGGCGAATATAAATTACAAAAATGTATGTTTTCATAATTGGCTGTGATAATACGACCTGACGGAAATTTTGAGAAGGCGTTTAATGAGATATCTTTACGATATATAATAGCTGTTCCAGAACCCGTTTCGGAAGGATTGACTTCCCACAAATGATTAAAAAGAAGGGAGAAGTTGTCAATATTGCATTCTTGAAGGAAAATTATCTCCAGAGATGATTTGTTAATGTAATCGGCTAGCGCTTTTTGCTTGGTAAGACTAGAAATGCCGTGGACATTAATAGTGGCTATACGCGTGGTATGAACCAATCATTGTTCCAATTCACAAGGAAGGCGACAAAACTGACTGTAATAATTATCGAGGCATTTCTCTTTTGTCAACATCTTATAAAATCCTTTCAAATATTCTATTAGCAAGATTGATCCCATACACAGATGAAATTATTGGAGATTATCAGTGCGGATTTAGACTAAATCGATCAACTATCGACCAAATATTTACCTTTCGCCAAATACTCGAAAAAAGTGGGAATACAATACCCCGGTACATCAACTATTGATTGATTTTAGAAAGGCGTACGACTCGGTTAGGAGAGAAACATTATACAACGTTCTTACAGAATTTGGAATACCGAGAAAGCTAATTAAATTAATTAAGATGTGTTTAAATGAATCCCAAAGTAAAGTCCGGGTAGGAAAATTTTTGTCCACGACCTTTCACGTCGAGAATGGCCTGAAACAAGGAGATGCGTTGTCGCCATTATTATTTAACTTTGTGCTGGAATACGCTATAAGGAAAATCAAAGATAGCAACCAGGACCTAGAGTTAAACGGTATTCACCAGGTTATAGCATATGCTGATGATGTAAATTTAATAGGGAATGATAGGAGAACAATAGAAAGAAATGCAGAGATCTTATTAAACGCTTGCAGGGACATGGGTTTAGAAGTAAATGCAGAGAAAACTAAATACACGGAAGTGTGTCGGGACCGTAATACGGCAAATTATAGATGCGTTAAAATACTAAATAATACTTTTGATACAGTGGATAGTTTCAAATATCTAGGATCAGTATTAACAGAGGAAAATCATATGCACGAAGAAATTAAATGTCGATTAAAAGCAGGGAATTCGTGTTACTACTCGGTACAAAATCTCTTGTCGTCGCGAATTCTATCGAGGAATCTGAAGCTTAAAATATACAAAACGATAATCATTCCTGTTGTTCTGTATGGTTGCGAAACATTGTCGGTTACTCTGAGGGAAGAACATTGACTGAAAGTATTTGAGAACAAGATCCTGAGACGAATATTCGGACCCAAGAGGAACGGGAATGGGGAATGGCGGAAACTTCATAACGAGGAACTACATAATTTATACGGTTTACCCAACATTGTTAGGGTCGTCAAGTCTAGGAGGCTTAGGTGGGCGAGTCATGTAGCTAGAATGGAAGAAAGTAGAAACGCTTTCAAAGTCTTGACTGGAAGACCAATCGGAAAACGACCATTAGGAAGACCTAGGGGCAGATGGGAGGACAATATTAAGATGGATCTCGCAGAGATAGGAATACAAAGTAGAAACTGGATGCAGTGAGCTAAGGATAGAAGTCAGTGGAGAGCTTTTGTGAACGCGGCATTGAACCTCCGGGCTCCATAGGCCATAGAGTTAGTTAGTTAGTTATACGCGTGGCATACATATTTAATGGTCACAGAAAAATAAAAAGACACCAAAGAATCACGACTCAAGGAAATGACACAATACACTTGAAGAAACAAAGACGGGTGAAAACACTCGCACACATTCCCATTCTATACTGGGAGGTGATATGATCACTTATCCGAAGAGACAGCACTGTCATTTGCCTTAGCACTTGTTTCACTATGATGGGGAACTACTCGTGACCTCGTGAAACCAGACACACAATTGTTTGTTGTTTACGGGTGGAGCATTCTTAGTTTTCTGAAGTTTATTGGCTCTACTGGATTTATCACGAGGTGAAGACTGAGATCGATCTTTGCGACGCCTCTTCTCGGGTAGAGAGGGAAACTGGGATGCTTTTGTAGATAGTGAATCTATATCGAAAGAATCACTCACTTCTTGGTGAGAGTCATCAATGCCCGCTAACGGTGGAGTACTTACCGTAATTTCAGGTAGCGTATCCATCTCCAATGCTGAGGATGCTGAAACAGTAATACTCTGTTGTGGAAAATCCGAAGTAATAGGCGCTATGGTAGTGGAACTGGATGAGTCACTCTGCGATGCATTGGAAGCAAGGGTCTGCTGGGAGGCGATAGCAGTGGAACTGGTGTGAGATGCAGCTGTAGAACTGGGGGGAACATCAAACGGACAAGCGGGTTCAGTTTTATTGAGTGTCTTAGGAAAAGTAGTTTCAGAAGTTGCAGTTGGAGCTGGAAGGTTTTCCTGTAAAGTTGGAGCACGTTTCTCACTTAATACGGGAAAACTAGTAAATGAATGAGCGTTCGGTAGAGTATCCACTTTGTTCAAAGTGCCGGGCATGGGCGGGGCTCTGGATGGTGAGACGCTGGATACTAAAGCTGGTACGGCTGGGGGGATACGGTGCTTTGTACATTCCATCAGAAAATGATTCGGTGAGTCACAAATGGCGCAGGTTTTAATTTGACCTCCATACGTTAACCACAAACGTAAACCACAGATGAAATTATGGGGCGCTAAATGCACATACGTATTATCTTTCTCCCAGTTCTTACTTCATAGATGTGTCCAGTAGATTACATTTTGTCTGCAATTGATTTAATTTCACCGTACTGAGATAGCACATGGGAAATATGATCTTCCAACTCGGTGGGTACCAAATGTAAACGAACAGTCATAATATTGGAACTGGCAGAATCGATTAAAATGTTATATGTATCTAGATCATCTGAATAACTAACCTTTCCATTCACTCGAAACAGAATTTGTTCACAAGGCACCTGCGATATTAACTTAAGAAAATAACTGTTTGCGACTATAATCAAACTCAATATTGACATCTTGATCAGGAAGCAGATGAAAAGTATTGCGGATCCATTCATGCAAGACTAATATATTAGGCTTGTTCACATCTTGGAATGACAAACGTATTCACTCTGATAACAGACATAATGAACTTAGTAGGTAAACCTGTACTTCACACTAGACAATATGATGAAAAGAGTAAATAGAACAGTAACTACTTGGTAGTAGAAAATACTCCACTTGACAATGCAGGTCGAGTTAAAGCAAGTTAACACACTCACTACTTCCACTCGAACACCTACAGGGACAACGAGGTGAACGGCACGGCGTCTGCCGAGCAACTGACTTAGCCACGGAGACGACGAAGAAACGTTGCTTGTAGAGGAATAAATTGTTGAAGTCTTCTGAATTTTGCTAATCAGAGTGCTCCTTTAGCCGCATATATTGCTTGGGATCAGATCAAATCTGCTCGCCATGTAATTTTATAACAAAATTACGAGTGTCTATTTACTTAATTTCATGGTTCTTCCATATTAACTTTCAAATGATCGGCGACAGTTGCCATCTAATAAAGTTGATGCGTTTTGCTTCTAGTAACAATCACTTGGAAAAAGAAGCAAAAAATGCATCAAATGTGGGAGATGAATTTAGAGCACTTAAGTGGCGCATGCCTAGCACATCTTGTGCTGTTAGGGTATCTGAAACAGTATGTACCTAAAGGACGTACCTAGAACTGACAAATATATATCCCAAGTGACGACATAGAAACAAATAACTTTTAGAGTGCAAAACTGAGCCAGGTGAGGTACATAAGTGCTATATTTGTGATGCATAGTTGAAACATCAATTAGGTATAACAAGTACCTAAAACTATAGGTAGCTGAAGTACATACTTAGCACATGAATATTATACGTTTCAAGTGTCGGCTACCTAAAAAGTAGTTGGGATACCTAAATGGCACGTGCCTAGCAATCTTTTGCTATTAGAGAAGTGGCAGTAACGATTTGAGAAATGGGAAATGACAACCCTGTGTCCGTTCTTTAAATTCAGTTACGAGGGTGTAGAAACGTTGTTGTAGTGTTAATAAAGATTTTAAAAATGGTGCAGACAGTGACGCCGATTTGGAGTTCGAAACTGAAGATTACTAGATAAGTTTATCACATATTATTCGTATTATTTGTAGTCTTATACTTGTTTATATAATTATCACGTGCATTACGAATATACGATATTTTTCTGTATGAAAATCGAGAATTTTGTTCTCTGAGGTTGGCAACTCTGGTGACTGTAGATAATACGAATAAAAGAAATATCTAATTGATATGATTTTGTTCAAGGATGTTATAAAATAGAGGATCTGCCCATATGTATCTTCATCCTTTTAAAACAATGAAGCCAAAAAACAACCGAGCATCGGCACGTCTGATTGGCTACTTTCGTTTCCGCCATCTTCTGATTGGCTTCTTTCGTTTCTGCCATGATTGTTGGCTCAAAACATTGATATCTTATTGGGCGTAGTGGGCAGAGTAGGGGTGGTGAAACTGTGACGTATGGCTTCAAGATTTTGTTGTAAGGGCAGATCCTCTATTTTATAAGATCCTTGATTTTGTTTTACAAGTTTTAAACGAAATTCATTGTCTACACGACTCCTACAGTTTTCATGGGCTCCCATTGTTGCCGACTCCATTCTTATGAAAATAGCCAAGTAACAATTTAAAAGTCTCAAAGTTCTTGTAATATTACTGGATTAAACGTTATTCTTGTCACTCAAGGATATTTAAACAGTCCCTAAACTGATAATTTTAAAATCTAATTTCATTTACTTTAATCTCTAGAAAAGTCATTATTATTTTGTCGCTGTTGAGAACTTCAAACTTAAAAAAGAACTTAGTTGAATGAAAGAAAGCTTTTGAAGCCCTGGGTTGTCTATCTTATGGGTGGCCCTGGTTTATCAGAAGATTTTTTAGTAGATAAATAAATAATTATCGCTTCTCCTCGTAAAGGTATATTTCTGCAAGAAAACTATAATTTCCATTCTTTATCCAACTAGATCTCTCATGTAATGGCGTGATAACCTGTGCATATAGTTTTGAATCGAAAACTGTTATGATCAATGTTTAATATTGGTTTATTTCTTATAGACAAGCTCGCAGCTACGGAATGGCCAGGGAGAGCTGAGCAGACTACTAAGGTATTACACGAACATTCATTAAGTGCAACTGAGGAAAAAGTCTTGGAAAACATCAGTCAGGATTCCAACTACTGGATTCAAACTTGAGACTTCCTAATTGATGTACAAGAAGGCCAATCTTTATACTACGTTTGTTCAATTGATTATTAAATAAAAACTTTGAAGTAGAAATGAGAGATACAATTTGATACTGAAGATCTGTTTGTGGATTTTGCCTACCTCCATCAATGAAGAATCCTGGATTGGTTCCATTTCCTCCTGAGATTTTGATTACCCTCATATCTCGGCCTTCGTAAGTCTCACCGATGGACACCACTGATACCAGATCGGGATAGGATGCAGCCAGCTCATCCAGATATGCATTGATCTGAAAAATTAGAAATTTGAGTAGAAATATTTATCTTTCAACACTGATAGACATATCATTAGGATTAGGATTAGGAATTAGATTTCTGCCCTTTCGACAACTGCAGCCCTGTTAGCCGTCACGTATGAGGGATGGCGTCTCTCTACTATCACACTACCCAGTGAATTGGGGAGGAAGAAAGGAAGGAAGCGACCTGGGACCATTATGGTAGGTACAATCCCAGTATTTGCCTATGTAAATGAGGAAAACCTTACTAAGGATGGCTGACCTGAAATAGCTGTTACACTTTTTTTTTACCAAGTGTCCCCACCAGGAATCGAACCCGGGACCGCTCGCACTAAAGGAGATATTGTTAGCAGCTACGCTACGCGGGGCCACTGATAGACATGCCATTTCAATATTGTAAAAGTATATTGCAATGGGAATTTTTAAAAAAATAAATATAACTGATTTAGAGATATGTCATATCGGGACATTAAGCAAACCAGAGAAGGTGCTGAGAAGGTGTTGAAGTTTCCTGATGTTTCTCAAATCATGCCCGAACAGGTCTGGCTCTGAATTGGCGCATTCAGATCTTGGGAGACTGTGTAATTCTTAGATAAGAATATTTGTACAGTCCGCAGCAATAAAACCTGCAACATGAGCATTTAGGTTTATTGTGAAACTACACATAACAGCGCAGGGAATCAACATAACGTCTAAGTGGCACGAATCACGACAGGATAACCCTCAGCATTCTCCCTTGCAAATTTATTTTGGAGCAAAAGACTTTGTCGTTTCACAATAAACTTACATGCTCATGTTGCAGGTCTTTTGCTGCGGACTGTACCACAGCATGCACCCGGACAAAATGAAAGGAAGAATGGATAGACTTTTCCGGAAATAAGATAAACAAAATCAAGCAAATAAAACCTACATACAGCAACAATATTTTGTGTTGTATGGGGTCCTATAATGTAGGACTCCTACTAGCCTGCTTCCTAAGATATTAGTTTGCTTATTTCTGTAGACCAATATAGGATGCTAGGTTCTACATTAGGTCCATAAATTACCATATAGCATATATTCAAGATAGGAAAACAGCGACAATTTGTCATTGACAAAGGAAAGCTGGACAAATAACCTTCAACAAGTTATGGGTTCATCAAACCTAAAACCAGCTATGTCAGGAATTCATCCTTCGAGAACGATTATACTGTAGGGTCAATGGGAAACCACTACCGCCCTCATGTTTGGAGGTAGGAAGCAGGGAGTACAGAGTACATCGGTTTTTGATCATCCACCAATGCCAAACGTTGTTGTAGACAAGTAGAAAGACTCTATTACCCTCTTCTAATCATCGATGATTTATTTTTTATATTTTTCGTGCATTGTGTTGGTAGCGGTGCTGAGAGGTTCCCAAATTTCAACTCGGCCAGAATGTCGAATTTATGGAGCTCTACTAGGGTTTTGTAGATTCATTATCGCATTACTTCTTTGTTACGCGAGTTTATGAAGTTTTTCTCCTTCATTTTCGCAATACCTGCTGCGCTTTATATTTTATTTTCTAAAAAAAGAAAAAAGAAGAGGAAAATTATAAGTAAACTTACTGTTAATGAATTTCGGACTGTTTCCATTTTGGGAGTGTTCTATCACATATGATACAAATAGTTCGAATGATTGACTTCAGAACCAATGTACTCAATATACGAGTATGCCTTCGGTTGATTCAAATATTTTCAGAATAGAATGTATGGAAGAATATTGGCAAATATTTAATTATTAGTCGCTTTTATTATGGTGCTTAGCCTTCAGAGTTTTAGATGAACTGGTAACGGGGACCAAATTGTTGAACGTTCCTAGTGTTTGGCGCAGCTAACGACGATACCATGTTTTGAAACGAAGTACAATTGATCAACTACGAAGAAGAGTAGTCCTATTGATTTATTCCGAAGGCATTATTTTTAGGATTCTTTCCTTTGCAACGATGTAAATCTCTCTGATTACTGTTCCATGATATATTTTAAGTCACTTTGACTTAACCCAGCGGCACTGGCACCAAGTGTCACAGACCCGTGTCACCTGGTTTTGTAGCCTCTTACTAGTAGCTGCCCGTTGGTTTTAATTGGGGGGGGGGTTCAAATTGAAAATTTTATTTTTCAATGGACACTTGTTGAACATGATTTATTACCTTGTGATAACAAAATAAAATTATCAACAAAAAATTTAAACAAAAATTATTAGGTGTATTTAAAATTTAACAAATGGGTCTGTAGGAGTAGGTACCATTGCTCAAATCACATTAACAGGCGCAGTGCCGCCGGGTTAAGCAGAATGACTAAATTAATTTTTGTAGAAATACTGCGATTAGTATGCCAGTAAATTTAAGGGGAAAAGATTTTTCATAAATACGATCATCTGCTTTTCTGTTGATTGTATATCTTACCTCAGTATGAGTATAATAAGCATCGAAGGTGATGCCCTGCCTAGGAACAGCTTTTCTTCGTAAAAGTGATTTCCGTTCTTCCTCGTCCCATCTGAAATGTAATAAAAGTTTGTGACAACATTTTATGGAAAACTTACTGTAACATGCTAATATGGTTATTGCTCTGAAAATGTGAACTTTCTTGAGCAGAAACTTTGGTAATTATTGCAAAATCTACTACTTTGAAATCGTATCTAATTATGAATGTTTGAGCATGAAGAGATTTTCAATTTCACATAGTGTGAGCTAAATTGAGATATATTTTCTACAGCTTATCTGTTACACATATTTTTTGAGGAAAGAAATCTGAGAATCACTTTACATTTGTCGAAAGAAGAGCGATCATTCCTTAATAAGCATCTTTCATCATTTTATTCCTTTGATTTTTACCTCTATTACGCAACTAAATATTGCTTTTGTGTGTCTATTTTTAAGTTCATATGTCTCTCTGTTCCACGACAGCATGGAGACCCGGGTTCGATTCCCGGCGGGAGCTCATGTGGTTGGGATTCCACGTTAATCAGTAGGTCCACGTCTCATATAGCCTTGCTGCTGAAAGGGACGTTAAACTCAAAATCAACTCAACTCCACGACAGTATGTGTAAAATGATCTGATTTTAGTGGAAATGCTGGGTGCTTTCTTTCGTATGTGTGCTTTTTGGAAATAAGTCTATTACAAATGTAACCATGGAAGTTCTGTCACTTTTTCAGCCACCACCTTCGAACATCGATATGTCACCTAAGACGTACCTGGAAGATCAAAAATAGTCCCCATCAGCATTCACGACCTTCTGCCAACGTTCTGGAAGACCATGGATTCCATCACGGTAGAAGTTGGTGGGCCGTGAAGCGAACAATGTATCAAGTGCATTTTGCACCTCTACTAGGGATTTGAACTGGCGCCTACGAAGGTCATTGCCCAAGGAAGGAACAGGTGATAACCGAACGGTGTAATGTCCAGGGAGTATGTCGGATGAAATAGTGTTTCCCAACCAAGGCGTAGAATGGTGTCCCGGGTCATCCTAGCCACGTGGGGCTTAGCGTTGTCCTGTAACAGGAGGAGTACTTTGCTATTCAGAAGTGCTGGCTCCAGAGTTTTGAGTTTTGAGAATCCCGCGCCAGCCGAAAAATGCGCTGTGATTTATTTTCCTAATGCTAAAGACTTGAAATCGAGTGAAACCCATCGTCAGATTAGTGAAGTGTATGGAGAAAACATTATGAGCGAAGGAATGGTACGGAAATAGGTTATAACCTTTAAAGATGGCCACACTAATGTCCATGATGAGGAACGAAGTAGGCGATCTTCTGTCATCACTGAAGACTTGGTGCAGAAAGTTGACGGAAACGTGAAAGAGGACAAACACTTTACGATCACTATCTGATAGTTCCCTTAAGGTTGGTGTAAAGGGACAAGTTTTGCCAATAGATGTCACTACAGTCTTCGTATATCTCTCATGTATTTTTTACCTTTCACGAAAATTTACAATTTCTCTTACATATTTCGACCTAGAGACTTCGAACTTTTGGAGAAGGAACTTCATAACCTATCGAAGGCAACAATCCGTGCCGATTTCTTATTTTGAATTTTCTTCATTGTTGAAAGAGTTATATTGTTAAAGATTTGGATATCCATTTCAATAAACAGGCGATTTCAACAATGAAGAAAATTCTAAATAAGAAACCGGCACGGATTGTTGCCTTCGATAGGTTATGAAGTTCCTTCTCTAAAAATTTGAAATCTCTAGGTTGAAATTTGTAAGAGAAATCGTGAATTGTCCCTTTAAACTAACCTTAAACATTTGAAGAAGCATGTGCGTGGTAGCGCTACGACATCGATGATGAGGTCAAAACGGCCGTGTTGCAGTGGCTGTCAAATCAGGCGACAGACTTCTATGGGGGTGGTATTCAAAAGCTTGTTTTACGATACGATAAGCGCCTTAATATTGGTGAAAACTTTGTAGAGAACTACTAGCTGAACCTGCGCTCTCTACACAGCGCATCATTAACATATGAGCATGAATCTCCTTCTCAAACCTCACAACATCTGTACATATTCCTTTGAAGACACAAGTGAAGGACATCTTGATAAAAATCGGCAAGGGGTACCATAAAGGGGATATTTTTTCGATTATTTTTTCAATACATCGCATCGTTTGCAAGATTGAGCCTACTTCCGGATGGAGTTTATAATTCATCTATTATCTGATCAGTGTTTTCTTTCTTCTTGCATGCAGTATGTAATAAGCAAATACATTACACACACAATTAATTATGTCAGTGATATATTGTGTTCATTGGGTAAAACACTCCAAACAATAAAAATTCATCTTAGCCTGGAGAAATGGTTATTCTTCCTTTTTTCATTATCATATAAATGTAACCAAGTAAGTTGTGTCGCTTTTCGTGGAGGTTTGTATTCCACACTGCGAGCTAACCCCCTCGTCATATAGACATGGCAATGATCATGGAGCTACAAAGATGGAACAACCGCCACTTGTAAGCTTTTGCACAACTGAGCACAAAGAAAACCGGACCTAATTGCTGTTACATGCATAGTTTTTGAGATCTAGCATGAAGTATATTCAAACATTTAAATTTTTCCGGGCTACGACCATTGTCACGCACGTGCTTTCTTTGCGTTTTTACCATGTCCTTCCTTTTTCTTCATGTAATATCAGTCATGATTTCTTTTTTTGCAATAGTTTATTCACGTCCAGAATTACTTTGTGGCCTAAGCAGCAATTCTAAAGAATTTTGCCCTTCTGAGATATTATGCATCAATAATGGCATCAAAATCACAAACTTCAACTTTCGGACCCCATAAATCTACAGTGGTAATAGTATCATAGCTGTTGATATTTCTGCAGACTCTTTACATGTAATACTATTCAGCACAAAACTTATGAACCCCCCACTTTATGCCATTCCAAAATACAATCCTTTTAAAAGTGTAATTTACTGTACTTTTTCTGGTAATTTCATGTATTGGTTTGCAACCCTGCATATTTATTTAGAAGCAAGAGTATATATTCTCTGCGTACCTCAGTCTCTCCTGTAAACATTCATTTTTGTTTGGTGTTCGTCTAATTCGTAGGTCCTCAGCAATTGCAGTTTTCGTAAACACTTGAAAATGCCAAAATTGGCACTACACCGACAACAAAGATGTCCGCCATTCAGGAACACTTGTAAATATTTTTTTTCTAGCAAATCCATATCCCTCCGAATACGCCTCATTGCGTCTCTTGAAGCCTTTCAAATTGCGAGCATTCAAAGAGTTTTGCCACTCAGATTTAAGCAAAACGTCTGCAATGTCCGTCAACCCGCCATACATAACTCCTCTACTGGTTGCCTAACCGTACTTTCGGCCTACAACAATGTTAATCTTATGGGCTCAAAACGGCCCTTAAAATGTTGAATAGAAAAATGAAATGAAATTTTTGAGTTTTACGTCTCACAAATGTTGAATAGAACAATAACAACACGATTTTTGAATATTTGAATGAGAACTGAACAATACACAAAATTTTTAATTGATCAGTGAAAACGGCATGTTTCTAGTACGTGTGGTTGTGACTCCTAATTTCTTGAACCGCTCGACCGATCTCTATCAAATTTTTGACATAGAAGCGGTTCTGGTCTGGGAGTGTTTTAGCTATTTACTTTGACAGTAGAACTTAGGGGAGAGGCAAGTGGGGAATTATAAAAAAATAAAATAAAACAATAACTAGAACCAAACAACCAATCTCGATCAAATTTTCAACATAGACAAGGTTCGTACCTGGGGTGTTTTTATCATTTTACTTTGATGGAGTAACGAAATGGAGGGGGAGATATGTTAAAATCAATATAAAGTGACTATGTTCATTAGTTAATAACTCTTGAACCACCCGATCGATCTCAATCAAACTTTCAACACAGATAAGGTTCGGGCCTGGGATGTTTTTGTTATTTCATTTTACCGTGCAATGTAGAGGAGGGAGAGATATATGTAAAAAAATAAAAATAAAAATGACTGTCTTTGTGACTTTATCACGCTTAAACCTCCCGTCTGATATTAACCAAATTTTCAACATAGATGAGGTTCGGACCTGGGATGGTTTCTATCATATCACTTTTACGGTAGAACTTAGGGGAGGGAGAGGGGAGAAGAGAGAGTTATTAAAATAAATAAAACTTAATAACTTTTGAATCACCCGACCGATCGCGATCGAATTTTCAACATAGATGAGGTTTGAGCCTGGAAAGTTTTTTTAAATATATATTTTCACTATGACGGTAGAAACTAGGGGAGGGGAAGGGAAGGAGAATATTTATATATAAAAATAAATAAAACAACTCTTGAACCACCCAACCAATCTTGATTAAATTTTCAATATAGATGACGGTCGGACCTGGGATAATTTTTGCCATTTAACTTTGACAGTGCAACGTAGGGGAGGGGGAGGAGGAAGCTATATGTAAAAAATAAAAATAAAAGTGACTGTCTTTGTGACTTTATCACGCTTAAACCTCCCGTCCGATATAAATCAAATTTTCAACATAGATGAGGTTCGGACCTGGGGTGGTTTCTATCATATCACTTTTACAGTAGAACTTAGGGGAGGGGGAGGGGAGAAGAGAGAGTTATAAAAATAAATAAAACTTAATAACTCTTGAACCACCCAACCGATCTCGATCAAATTTTCAACATAGATGGGGTTCGGTCCTGGGCTGGTATTTATCTATTCACTTTGACGATAGAACTTAGGGGGGGGGAGGATTTAAATAAAGAAATACTGCTTTATGACTCTTGAACCACCGGACCGATCTCTATCAAATTCACAACCTAGATGAAGTTTAAACCTGAGATGTTTTTTTTATATATATATCACTTCGACGAGAAGGGGGAGGGGAAACACATTTTAAAATGATCGGAAATTATATTAGTGTCGAATCCATAGTTTTCGGGGTAGCTGAGATGAAGAGTGACACTTCTTATACCGTTTAAATCAAAATTCAGCCACGCAACTTGGGGATATATATATGATCAAAAGGACCAATATCAGTGTCGAATTCATAGTTTTCAAGGTGGCTGAGATGAACGATGACACTTCCGATGCCGTGCCCAGCAACATGGGAAAGGGAGGAGGATATATATAAAAATAATGGAAAATGACCGACATCAAAGAGCGCTTTAGTAATAGTACAAAGTGACTTACTAACGGAAGATATTACTATTTTTGTTAATTTAACCCAGCGTAACGGGTAATTGAAGCTAGTAATGAATACAAAAACATTTATATTAGTTGAAACAGATAAGATTTGTCTGTACTAACGAATTGAGCAAGTAACACAAGAGAGGCAGTGAAATAATGAACGTTTGGTATATACTTACTTCTTCACGTCTGGGATGTGGACTTTGTGTGGAATGTGATGCTCTTCTAGAACCGTTAGAAATGTTTTCATTTTTTCAGGGGCAACCATTATGTCGACCTCCCTTCCAACTATTGGCAGAGTCCAAAAGTCGAATCCTACAGCTCCATAGAAAGGTTTTAGTAGCTCCTGGGTCTTAGCATCCTTCACAGGCAAACGGAGCACTTGGTACCTGAAAAATAATGATTTGTTAATGAGAAATAGTAATAGTAATAAGTCTTATATATATTAAAACACACACATAATATATATATATATATATATATATATATATATATATATATATATATATATATATATATATATATATATATATATATATATATATATATGTGTGTGTGTGTGTGTGTGTGTTCCGGTATGACTCTAGAACGCATGGAACAATTCTAGTCAAATTTCCTACACATATTACTTACGTTTTGGAAAAAATACTATGATGGTAAGACCAGAGGAATGGGAGGGGATGATATATAAAAGTAACCGAAACAACAGATTTTAGCGTGGAATCAATAGTTTTCGTCGTTACAATGGTTAATAGTTTACGTTGATTAGAGAAAGTCCTGGTGACATTTTTAAGTTCAAGTTTAGGCCAGGACGGGCATAGCAGGTAGGCCTGGAACTGAGAAGAGGATTGATAGTCATTATTTATTCTGTTTAGCTCTTGATCTTTGATAGGGGCATGCCAATCGTGTTGCTTGCCAAGTGGAATAAAAAAAACGCGGTGCGTAGCAGGACGCATGTAAAATTAATCGAAAACGACCGATAAGGCTTATTAGTGCTGAATCCATAGTTTTCAGGGTCTGTGAGATGAACAGTGACACTCTCAATGCCGTTTAAATCCAAGTCCAACCCTATCAGAATAGCGGTGAGGAAGATGCCAATGAAGTTGGCAATTTCCCACACGTACCCGAGCGTTTTCGAAGTTCCGGTTTTAATAAGGGAAAAGGGGATAATTTTATAATCGTTTTTGTCACATTGAAATTGACGTTGTCTGTTGTTTGTAATCGCATCACGGAAAAACGCCTGATGCATTTCAAATGAATTTTGGACGCATTTGAAATGAATTAATACTCACCTTAAGCTGAGCTTTTATCATCTCATCTTAGTTATAGAGCGTATCGTAAGTGGGTAGAAGATTCAAAATTTGCCAAAAATAGAATATGTTATTATCATTATACTTTCCTGAAAAGCGATTTCTAAGGGGAGAAAAAAAGAGTTCAAATATTTTCCTAAACACATGCTCCCTGTGCCAAGAACGGACATTTAAAATAATAATAATAATAATAATAATAATAATAATAATAATAATAATAATAATAATAATAATAATAATAATAATAATAATAAATTAATTCCCTTCTGACTGTATTGTTAGCATATGCTCATTGGATGCGGGAGAAGCGATTCGATTCCCCCGCAACGCAAAACAATATTTTTTTTTAAGTTTTCGTTTAATATGTAAATTTGAAATATTTAATAATGTGACGTAATGCTATTTGAAAAATACAATTGTATGTTGGGTTGGCAACAGTTTTAATCTGGTGGTATTGCAGAGTATGTCAAATCATGTTTCATTGTCAATGTTTCCATTGCATGCAATTTCAGTCTTTTCTTATCTATCACTTTAAAATTTGCAAGAAAAATGGTTAACATTGTAGATATCATACACAGAGGCTTGTTTAAAGGAGATACACTGGATTTAGCCACCTTTCTGTTGAGATCCATTTTTTGAATCAAAAGATCCAATATATTTCAGTGAAAAATTTTGTTGTAGGCCTTATATCTGGAGCACTATATATATGTAGTGTAGCCAAACTCATACTATCACTTAACTCAGTGTGATGTCCTTATCCCGGAAAAAATACGAAAAGTCGTTTAAGGAGCCGTTCAAAAATTTTGGGGCCACTGATCCACAAACTAATCATTGGCCAAGATCGAAATCTTTTGATCGATTTTTTGGATCATTGCTAAAATTCTTGTACACGGAATAATTTGGTGTGTACGACCCTTGCACAATTGACAAAATCACACAATCACGAGTATATCTCCCATCACAAATACCCTCAACCTGCGCCTATTTTATAGAATGTTTGTTTGTCTTAGTTTTGTATTATAACAAGGATGAATGATTTTCTTACCCAATTCCATTATTGGTTAGAACACCTCCGAAGGAGGCCAAGAGCAAAAGCAACAGAACCTTCATTTTTACAACTGAAATTTTAATTCTGTGTCCTGTGCTTTTAAACTCTACGGCCAGGTACAGTTATCTAGAAATCACTGTCCTGTTTTTTTTTTTTTTCAACAAATTGTTTCTATGCAATTTTTTTCTTTAATACTTGAAGAGATCAACACCAGACTAGTCTTCTTTTGAAATAATTGAAGTGATTGTTTAAAGTAATATATTTATAGGTTAGCAATCAAGTATTGAAAGATAAAGAGTCCTTAGAATTTATTGTCAATAAGACCTTATCTACCGATTCCAAAAATCAAAAATAGATAATTTTTTATCTATTTTTAATCAATATTGTTTCTTTTTTATCCTTCAGATACATTTAAAGTTTACTTAAAACTGAACATTTATTTTTTGTTGTAAGAATTTTCAACTTAGATAATAGGAAGACTGAAATCTGATCCAAGGATATAAGTTATGTTAAATTCTCCTCAGTCGTTCATATGCACTTCAAGGCATTGCAAGATTTACGTCTCAATTGAAAAGATGGTCCTCAGCTAGATGAAACATATAAAAATGAAAATACTGTACAAAAGAAGTTGAATTTTTAGTACTCGTTTTTCAAGGCCATCATTTGTAGAGGCAGGAGGGGAACTGTCCCCTCTTCTGAGTTTGAGGAAGACATGCATTTTAATAAAATGTATACTAATATATCAACAAAGAATGTGAATATTTTGTCTGTGAACAATCTAGCCCCTGGCAAAATCTGAAATTTTGTTAACATTTTACCACCCTCTTGTGACTACTAGCACTATCACAGATCCCGGAGAGATGAGGGGACATGTCTTCCCAATTTTGGAAGTGAGGGGAACTGTCTCTAACAATAATCCGATTTGAAATGTAATTTTTGGGGAGAAATGTGATGATTTATGTCCGACAGCCACAAATGAGATGAAATTGATATGCTTTAGCTTGTTTTATTTTTTGAAAAAAGAATCGTATTCTTTAATATTACAAACTGAACTTTGTGTACTGGCGCGTGTAGGTCACACCAATCTGTAATACCTAATTTCGCTCCTGCTACTTGGACACAAATTGCAATAACCGACAGAGGAGAATATGTCTCTCTCCTCATGCTGGGAAATAGTCTCAGCTGCAGATATGAGCACAAATCCAGAGCAAATGTGGGGACATGTTCCACAATATTGGAACTGGGGAACTCCCCCCAATAATCCGCCTTGAAAAGTATCTTTTTGGGGATACATCGCCTGGTATTTAATATACAACAGATTCACCTCAGAAATCAGGTTCATCTACCGTAACATGATTCTCCCCCGACAATAAGCCTCAAATTTGCTCGCCTCTTAATGCTGAAGACAACTCTGCTCCCCTGATCCTCTACAACATTGTTTTTCAACTTCATAAATATTTTGAACATCCTTAAAATATATCTTATCGGAACGGTCTTACACCCCCCCAATGTTGAAGACAGATTTGTGCCGCTGACTATTTGTCATTCTTTTAAGCTGTAACTTATCACTATTACTATCAACAGTGTCTATGTATTATATGTCGTACTGTACAAGTTGATCTTAAAACGGCAGAGATTAACATTTACAGCTGAGCTGAAGGAACAGTGATTTATGTTTCTTCCGACTGTAATAAGGAGAGAACAATAATAGAAAATATGGGACTAATTTTATTCCCCCGGACATCACGCCCAATATGAAATAACCCACCTGATATTGTAATGAGATCTTAGCTCAACCATATCACAGAATAGCTCGACGTTCTTTTGTTTCCTCCTGCATTCCTATCCCACCAATGATTATACTTTCATTAATCGCTCATCTATTTTAGCGTAAGGGGTAAAAGTAATAAACAAATAAATAAACTAAAAAAGGCTATACGCTCAAAAGAGATGGAGAACAAGTAATTGTTTTGCCTTTGATGTAAATCAGTCAGTTCCATTTCGCCGATCAATGGAATGGGCTTTTACACTCAGAGAAGCAAGAAAGGAAACAGTGAACAAAACAGGGGGGGAGGGAACAAGGTAGTGGATTGGTGAAAAAACAAGTGTTGGCAGTGTACGATTAGTCAGGAACCCACGAGCAGTGTTCGTAATTTGAGGGAAATTTCGTAGGTAAATTTATCAAAAAAGGAAAAAGGGAATTTTCGACAAAACGTGAAAGTCCAGAGAGATTCTTGCGATGACTGATTGACTAATATAAATGTTTAAAATTTTCTTTGTTCTTCAGAAATAAAACAATACCATATCAATTGTGTGTGTGTGTGTGTTCAAATAGCATAATTTACACCTTTTGTTGGTTGGGTATGTTTCCGTGTTTCTTTTTTTTTGGTAAAAAGTGAAGAAAAAATTAAAGATAATAAGTAGAAGGAATAAACAAATGTGATAGACACTTCTTTTCTGTTATAAGAATTGGACACTCAACAAACTAGGGAAAATTTGATACGAAAAGGGAAAATTTTGAGCCAGTCGAGGGAAATTTTCTTACGGAAACCTATTTACACTGCCCATGAGTAAATGTGATTGCAAATGCATCGACTATGTCTTATTTGACTGTAATCACTGTGTTCTATTAACGCGTGGTGTATCCATAAAGGTACCAAATAAGGTAATGGTATTTTGGATAGGCTATTGTGGCTCATGAGTGATATAAGGACATTGATTTATAGTTTCATGACCCCTGCAATAACAGGAGGAGATTTTTCAGCAGTCGCTTTTATCCCTCCTCACAGGTTTCCTCAAGTAACCATTTCATTAGGGTGGCCCTCTAAGTCATCGCATTTGCACTAGAATAGAGGAAGATAGTAAATTCCTTCCCCAATCGAACTAGAGCCTTCTTTTTGCATGTAGATGGCTTATCGATACGTCGCGTCACCACGTAAGCATCTATATGTCACGTTTAATCACCTTTCTTTAACAATCATAGTAATTCTACTACAAGAAAACTTCCATTTTTGTTTGCTATGATGTGCTCAGCGCATAGGGGAAGGAAGACCAGTTTTTGGTTATTTTGAACATATTTCATATTTAAGATTTCTATCCAGAGCTTAAAAGAGTCCATTCAAAGCTTAAAACAGTCATGCGCAGAAGGAAAAAAATAGATCAAAAGATTGCGATCTTGTGCAATAATTAGCTTTTGGAACAAGGGCCACAATATTTTTAAACGACCCGTAAATCCAGTTTCCGTATTTTCTACGGAAAAAGCACACCATACTGAGTTAAGTGACAGTTTGGGTTTGGCTACACTGTATGTAGTTCTCCAGATAAAAGGCCTACAAGAAAAATTTTGATTGAAATATATTGATCCAAAAACAATGTTAACTTCTGCACGTACTCATCCATACCATACAAACTTCCTTTCTTTTTCTCTACAACTTTGCTTGATTCTATTGTGCTATGAACGCTCATCTAACTTCATAACTAAAGGCTTAAATTATTAAAGCTTATAAGTAGCAGACGCTAATTATTTCTGATGGATTTTATGTCAGTGCTACTGACTTTTCGACAAATGTTATTATTGACTGCTAATTTTAACAATAATAAACCCTAAATAACAGTACAATTTTTCTACTCGTTTCAGGTGGTTGCTGGAAACAACTTCAAAATATATTCAGAAATATAAACAGCCCAAGGACCTTTCTTTGAAAATGTTTAATGTCCATCGAGAGTCCAGCCTTTTAAACTTCATTACCAAAATAAATTCAATACTTTTAAAATTTTATTTAACGTTTTACATTTTTTCACATAGTTTTTCTTAAAGCATTTATATATCTTAAAATAAACTCTATTAACTAAACTGAGATTTTTGAAAAATTTCTGAAAAAGGTAAATTTCATATTTTACCTTTTTTGTACAAGCAAAAACCATTTTGAAATAGTTATCCTAATAAAAAAAGTGTTTTGGTTAGTTCAAAGTTACTTGTTATTTGAACAATGAATATAAAAATGTTATGCCATTTTGATTAGCAGTCTTGTTTTTTTTCCTTATCGGTCTGATAATTTAATAGTGTCAATTGTATTCTTTCAATTAAATGCACCGAGTGAAGTGTATAATTTGACGGATATATTGCATTGCCATCAGAACATTTTTAAAAGAATTAATCAATAGTATGAAAGATGATAACCTATATTGCAAATTAAACAATTCTAAATTTTAAAAATATACATCTAAGAGGTGAAAGCCACGAAACTTTAAGTGAAAAAATTGGTGCAGTTTCTTTCTAAAAATTCACTACGTAGTAAATGATATGGAATAATCGAGCCAGTGAGGTGAACAAGCAATTTTCTCGCTTCGTTTCAATCTTGCACTCCAGCATGAAGAATAGATTTTCTATGGAATCTTTTCTGTTCCAGCAGACGAATACTAGATTGCTATTAGTGATGGATAAATTCCAGGGAAAATATTTTTTGGGAATATTTCCTGGGAATATTACCGAGAAGATTCCCCAAAATTGGGAATATTCCAGGAATTTATGTACAAACACAAATAAAATTGCATTCTATTACTATATTATGATTTAAAACTAGAATTAGTTTTATCACAGTATACTTATTACTGTCGTTGCCATAGGATTATTTATAATATATATTCTGAACTGTATTATGTTATTTTATTATTATTTTATGCTATTTAGAGACTACAAATAAATGTATGCTTACTTATAGTATGTTTTATGCGAGTAAATATGTAGGAAAAACATTTAATATAGAATATCTGCATACCTTTACACCACTAAACAGTTTAAATTTATATGTAAGTGGATTTTCTAAACTTGACAATACTACTAATATTATAATCATATTAAATGTTAGACAAATTAGGTTGCTATCTGCCGGAAAATATACGTAGTCTATCGAAAAATCGTAAGGTTGCCAGTGTATGGGATGGCATATATACAGAATGTTGATTTTAGGTACACTGTGTTTTGTTACTGTGTTCTTACTGTGTACTATTAAATCTCTAATTTAAGAAGATATGCTATTTTGAATATACACGGTGTTACAAAAATTCGTCAACAAAGCTTGGTACTTGAATACACACGTAAAACGAAGCAAACAAATCCTAATTAACACAGGTACGGAAACACCGGTACTAATAAAACCGCCTGAGAAGCAACCATAAGTTTGATATGTAGACATTACATTTTAAAAGAATATGTATTTACGATTACAGAGATTTGTTTATTCAATATCTGATTCTTTCTCAGAACAAAATTCAGACCAGACACAGCAGATAGACCGACATCTATTACTGACGGTGGTTCGGGGTGTATTGATAGTACTTCACCTCTACCACTACAGACTTTCTAGATTACAAACTGGTTTCTTTTGATCATTTATAATTTAGAACCTTCCTACTTTCTAGTGCAAATGGAAACGGAAATTTAAAAATCATATAATTAATTAGTTATATAAAGTACAGTCAACGAATTTCAATTTTTAACCTCCAAATTATTTAAAACCTAGAAGTAAAGGATAATAAACGAAAATAAAGTAATTCGTCACATAGTTCTTATAATTTAGAAAATAAAACAAAGAAATGGATATAAATTCCTTTCCGGAAATTTACGTGCCAGGGAAAAACCCGGGAATATTCCCATTTTTATTTTCCTTCCGACCGGGAATATTCCCACTGCCCATCACTAATTGGTATCTGTAACCATATGTTCGTCCGAAAATGTCTGGTGCTCTTCATTGTTACAGTTGACATGACCAAGCTTAAGATTGTTACCTAAGCGTTGTAATGGGATAAGTAGGTACATTATCCCACGGATTAGATTATGATTTATTTACTTTTGTCACAAAAAACAATAACATATGTTCTTGTGGATTTTTTGACAAGTTTAACCATTAGTTATGTCAGGTAAAGTTAATTTACTTATGTTAAGTTTCCTGCTAATATGATCTGACACTTTATAACAAAATGTTTTTATAATTTTGTGTAATAAATTTTGTGAAATTAAACTATAGTTAAACTACTTGTAAGGGATAGTTCAGTATAGTTTATCTCGAAATCCAATAGAAAATGGCCATTAGAAACAACTAGCCATAGGGGAACAACAATATTAAGGTGTATCTCACAGAAATACTAGTACAACATAGAAACTGGGTCTATTAGTCAATGAAGAACTCTTGTAAACGAGGCATTGAACCTTCGAATTCCATACATCACAGAACTAGTTAGTTGTATGTAAGTATGTTAGTTGTATGTTAGTTGTATGTTAGTTGTAACATAATCTCCTCACGGAATTCAAATTAGCACTGTCAAGCCTCAGGAAAAGCAGTTCCAATATCTTGTTTTACTTCAAATTTGGAGTGATCTCCAAATAACATATAATACGAGGCCACGCTGATTCATTGGGAAATCCCCTGATGAAAATCATTTGTCCATCAAAGTTGATTCTTCCAATATGGATACTTAATGGTGGATAAAATATACGTATAAATTCAGAGATGTACCGTAATATCCAATGTTGCCATAAATAGCCACTGTCTGGCAAATGTTACGAAGGTATGCTCTGTTCTCTAATTTTCGGCTCCAAGATGAGTGTATAAAATAGAAGTTCTAAAAAAAACATACACATTCCGGATTCACCCGTCAACATTTTCAATGTGATACTTATGTAAAGTTCTAATTTTGTTACTAAGGTTACTATTCTTCCATTTATTGTTAGTTTTAGTCGTCAAAACAGTAATTATGTTGTTATTGTTTACGTTAACACGGGAAAACGCTATGCTATTTTGTTAGTCCAGATAATATGAACTATGTCTTTTGATGTGTGTGGAAAAAGAGACTACATATACACACGTAAATCAGATTCTTGTGTATCGAGATATAAGAATCAATGATACTTATTCACTAATGTGTAAAATCCTCTAAAAGTCTTCAAAGTTGCCTGAGATCAGTAGTTTGTTTTTATAAGTCAAATCAGTAAAGATTGTAAGATATGGTAAGATTTAAAATAAGTTATTAAGTGAGGTAGCATAGTCCCAAGAAGGGTAATGTACACTTACAAGCGGCATTCTTCATCAGTAATTTACCAGTAATTATGAAAAATATATTCATAACCTGCAAAAGTTGATACCTAAATTACAGGAGCTATTCAAAAGCTGGAATCATACAATATAATTTAATGGACGTTGAACGTGCTGCTACTATAACGTTACGTAAGATAGATCCTGGCTGGGTCGCCATTACTACTTCTGCTATCAATAACAATTCTGTCCATGTCCGCAAATCAGAACGATTCATGCCCTCCTAGTTCTTTTGCTTATGGTTGTTATTTCAATCGTATATTTCATACACGTGTAGTAAAGCTTCGTTGATTTTTCGTTACAAATAAAATTCACAAGATTGTTCGTTGTGGAGAGTTCGAACAGTTACTTTTTGTATCTACATTACTTTCATTTATTTAAAGAAGAACAAAACAGGATTCTACCCAATTACAGTATTATAGGTTACAGTAACAATATTCATATTATTATCTAATTAATACAAGAAGGTAACACAATATTATCCATTCCATTTGTATATGTCATTAGTATATAAGATACAAGCGAGATATTGATTATAACACCCACCCACCCACCCACACACACACACACATATATATATATATATATATATATATATATATATATATATATATATATATATACAATTTGTCGAGTTGTATTTTTAATTTATTCACATGTCATTGAAGATTATCTATTGTCAATCCAAAATAGTGAACCCTTTTGTAAGTAGCACACATCAGTCATGTAGGAGACTTCTTTAAGATAGTTGTTTTAGCTTTACTGCAAAAGAACAGAACGTCATTTCGATCTTGCATGTTTGGATGAGGCATTCTAAAATTGATTTTTTCTAACAAGTCAATACAGACTATTCTATTGTGTATTATTTTGTGCAGAATTACATAATGAGTAAACCTCCTTTCTAGGAATGATAAATTAAAATTAGCCCTTGGTTGGGAAGCTGAATCAAATTTGAATAGTTGTGGATGTGATTGAAATGAACAACTGAAAGTAGTCAATCCGACTTTTCTGTGATTAATTTTTGAATTTTATGTCTTGTAAAATACGAAAGTTCTTTATTCGGGAAAGACTTGCGCCAAGAGTATTTTTTTTTCTAAACCAGCGCTGTTGAAAGAAATTAGTCCGTCGCACTCCATTCAGTCGAAAGAGAATCTTCGGAAAACCAATGGGGATAACCATGTCGTGGAAGACGTATCCAGGTTTGATTTCTACTATGGTTCTTATCGCGATGTGAACAGTAAAGCGCTATAACCATTTAATTTATTGTAACAGTATTCAACATGTCAATGTTATTTTCAAAGTTCTTACACCTGAACAGTTTCGGAGATATAGTGAATGACATAATTATTGCTCTTTTTTGACATTTCAGTTATAGAGTTCCTTTGTGAATGTTTGGTTAACATATTCGTGTTTGTGCGGAAAACCCGGATTCGAAATTAAATATTTCAGTTTTACGTCCCAAGATTATGACGGATAGGCTAAAGGAGTCGGTGATTATGAGAAATTAATGAAATGGTGGAATGAAGAAAGTGGGAGGAAACAGGATAACATCGAGAAAACTCACGCACACGGTGAATGTCCACCACAAAGCTCACTTTGCGCTATCTGGGATCGAAAGAAGGACTCCATGCACGAAAGGTGAAAGCTCTACCACTGAGCCACCAAGCCCAAATCTAGATTCGATTCCCGATGGGAGCTCATATTAAGATTCTACGTTCAGATAGATATGTCTCATATAACCTTGCTGCTGAAAGGTACGATAAACTATTCAACCAGTCAATCAATTTAATTATTTACAATATAAATATGTTTTAGTTAATTACTAACGGCAGCTGTCCGTTCTGCGGCGTTTCCTCAATTTTTAAATATCTTTTAATGTTTGTCTTTTTTAACTTGTATACTGTCATTACAGGAGTAATAGGGTTAATCCAAATGCAATCGATCGATTAAAGGTTGCTGACAAAATTTATTTATTTTTGATTTTTTAAACCTAAGATTGTACCACATTCAGGGGGTTGAAAACGGGTATTCATTTATTTTTTAGCCGCGGAGGTTTGTTTGTGGGGGCCATTTTGTATAGGCTCCTGAGCGTATTTTGCACTTTTCAGAGGATTCCGTTAAACACTGTAACTTTTTAGGTTTTAAAGATAATGAATTCAAACTAAAACCATATGAAAGATAATGGAATGGACAACATTCTGTGTTCTGTGCACATTTAGACGTACTTCAGAACGTTGAAAAAAGAAGCTCTTAACATTGAGGTTGGAAACCTAGAAATGGTCATTTTGGAATGTACATTTTGGAACGAAATTAATAAGACTCATCTTCAATTCTTTGTCTATAAAGAAACTAGATAGTAAATAACGTCCCAAACAAGCTTGAGATCTGAGAACCTTATACTTGATTTTTTGGAAATTTTTAAACTTTGCGAATTTTCGAAAATCGTGTATATTCACCATCAAATAGGCCTATCTCAGGGAGGACAGAAGTAAAAAATTCCAAAATTTGTACAAAATAGACGATAGTTGTGCAGTAACAAGTGAGTAAAATTACATCACTGAGACTTGAGTGGTTTCTGAATTATAAGTTGTTGCAGTGATATGAAATTCACGATTTTAAAAACTGAACAGATGTGCAGGTTTTGTGTTGATATAGTATCTCAGGCATACAATTTATGTATGTTTCATCACAAGAAGTGTAGTCAAACAGCAAGAAATTAAAAATTTGCTACTTGCATAAGAATTATTAATACCAGATGATATCGTAGATTTGTACCTCTGACGAAAACACAAATCAGATGTTATGAATACTCACAATCAGATGAATTTACTCACTGCAGTACTGCAATACTTCAGAACATAGCATGTTGTCATTTGCACCTGTTCTGGGGATCGTCAGGTAAATAACGATCTTTCTGATCACTTTTTTCATCCCCATTGCCCAAGAACCTCTTCTAAACTATGTGCGAATGGCAAACTGTGGGTGTCAATCATTAAAGTTTACCAGAAACTCACACCTACAGAGTTCACAATTCCTACAGGTCGTAATTTCAATATCAGTGCTAAACTCTGTACACAAATAGTTAACCATTTACCTCACTGATATCTTAACAGCAGCGCTTAGGCAGAAAAGAAATAAGAGACGACTTTCGTCTTTCGTTTTTTGTACAAGATATGATTCATAAATTAGGCACACTTTACTTTAAGCACATTTAACATTACTTTTGTGGTATTTTGACTTTTGCTACAAAGTTTATATTCACTCCAATGGCGCTTCATGATATTAACTCCCAGTGAAGAAAACCCTTATAACTCAGAAATTGCTCGAGTCTCAGTAATGCAATTTTACTCACTTATTACTGCACAACTATCGCCTATTTTGTGCAAATTTGGAATTTTTCACTTCTGTTCTTCCTGAGATATTTGATGGTGAAAATACACGATTTTCGAAAATTCGCAGTATAAGGTTCTCAGATCTGAAACTTATTTAGAACGTTGTCTATTATCTAGTCTCTATGTAGACAAAGAATTGAAGGTGAGTCTCATTTGTTTCTATTCAAAATGTATATTCCAAAATTTCAATTTCTAGGTTTCTAACCTCAATGTTCAGAGCTTCATTTCTCGACGTTCTGAAGTACGTCTCAATGTGCACAAAACATAGAATATTGTAAATTCCATTATCTTTCATATGGTTTTGGTTTAAACTCATTATATTTAAAATCTAAGAAGTTACAGCATTTAACGGAATGCACTAAAAAGTTCAATATGTGCTCAGGTGCCTATACAAAATGGCCGGTACGACAAAACCTGCGCGGCTAAAAAATAAATGAATGCCCGTTTTCAATCCCTATAGTGCGTCCAGTAAGAGAACGTCTCTGACAGCTCGCAGTGACATTGCCACTGCTCGCGTGTCAAGGTTTTTTTTTTTCGGTGCAATTGTAGTGGCAATTTAATTAATGGTATAAGATAGAGTGGTCGTGGTTGGTAATACTGGTATCAAAGTAGGGGCTGCAATGTCCTATCGCATGTGGTAAGAAACGTCAGAGACCATCTCTTGTTGGCTATAAATGTGCTATAAATGTGGTACAAACTTAGGTTAAAAAACATTAAAAAACTAAATTTTGTCAGCAACCATCATTGATCGATTTCATTTGGATTGCCCCAATAGGGATACGTACTTGTTTGAAGGAAATGGCAAACTCTGATGGATATTTTTGTGGTAAAAGAACTTTCTCATCTTGGAAAAGTCCTGAGTCACTATAGCTTCAAATGGAATTTCTCAGGCATAAAACAATTAAACAGCATCCACATAAATAGGCAACAGGAATAGTTTCAATTTTTCTATCAGTACGAATCTCCCATTGAAATTCAAGGAATGCTTTATGACTAGTTATCATCTGAGATGTGAAGTAGTGGAACAAGTCTGAGGTGTGTTAATACACAAAACAAAAATAGGTAGGTTTACAAAACCGAGGGTGAGAAAATGATCAATATTTTGAAAACAAGGTTTTCTGTATTGATTAAGAGAAATTATTTTTGCATAATTGGCTCATACAAAACTGATGACTATCCACGTATCAATGTGCAGAAGTTGCTACGGATGCCAAGAAAACAGCGAAATCTATGAAAGCTCCTGTAGATTATATAATACTAACAATTACGTGTTCGTATTATTGTCTATCTTTAATTGCCTTTCTCTTCATTGAATTCTATGAGCGAATGCGTTTTATGGTTATTCGTTCTCTGTAGCACGTGCTACTCGAGATTTTGTTTCTTCTTCTTTTCTAAACGTGGGACAATGGTCCTGATTCTCTCTGTTATTTAGTTGGAATCACGCGAACAGTTTATACGAACATGACAAACTAGCGAAATGCATTTTTTAAAGAGAGAATGGACCTTTACTCTAATAAACAGTGTCTAATCAACTTTACATGGTGTAACTAATTTCAGATTTATTCAATTTTATGATAGATTTATATTAGTAGAAATATATATGTTCTTAGCTTTATGTTTAGCAAGTTATATATGAAAAGCTTTCCATTTCCCTCTTATCTATTTTATTAGACGCTGCATAAATTTAGACATTGATTCTCCAGCAGGCCAATCGTATGTCCACCGACAGTACACTTTCGGAGTACAAGGAGAACAATAATCTAACAAACGGAGCCTGCTTTTTGTGTTCCTTAAATTTGCACTCAGTTCAATATACAGGGTGTTTCAAAACATCGACAACGTTTGGGAGGTGATTCCTGGCATCAAAATAAGACAAAATGTATATACCAACCTGGGTGCAGAAATCCGTCATTTCGGAGTTGTAGGCTGGACTTCTAAGGTCCATAGCTCCAATACTATGGGGCCTACCATAGTCGGGTCAAGACTTCACTTAGGAACTAATATGTGCCCTATTCAAATATCGCGGTTCTTCCACAACAATTTATATAGAGGTAGTTAGTGAGTACTTCAAATTATATGCCTGTTCCCAACCTTAAGATTCTGAAACATAGATTTTTGGATAGGTCACACACTAGTTCCTAAATAAAGTTTCGACCCGCCTACGATAGGTCCTATAGAATTGGAGCTATGGACCTTTAAAGTTCATTTTTCATGTTTTCGGCAACCTATAACTCAGAAAGGAAGCATTTGTGTACCCAGATTGGTCTATACATTTTGTCTATCTTTGTGTCAGGAATCACCTCCCATACGTATTCAGTGTTGTTTTGAAACATCCTGTATATTTATCCTGTGTATATAATCTAATGGTATGTCTTTACAATATGGTTACGTATTTAAACACAACAATATCAGATAAACGTATTTTACAGTAGAAGATACTGACCTTCGCGTGGTATAGATTAGTTCACAATGGTGAACATTAAACGTGTATTGGGATATAAATTAAAACTTCAAATTACGAAATATTGCATTACCTTACTTCAGATTAAAATTTTTATTTACATTTCTATTACAAATTGTAAAGAATCTATAATGTCCAATTTGTTCAACATCTCTATTTACGATTGTTTTGGATCAAAAAGTTTCCGAACACTTTAACTCCTTCATAAACTTCGGAAGCTGCCTGTTCGATCAATTCTGTTGGCAAGTGGAAGCCATACCCGTAGCCTGTGACTTCTATGGTGTAGGAGTACTTGATACCAGCGACACCTTTCGCCCAATCATAGGTTCCACCAGAAGCAACGTCTGCAAATAATGTATATCATAATACTCAGATTTTATATTATGAGAAATAAAACGTCTACATAAGGAAACCCATTGTCAGTGGAAATGCATGTTGAGACAAAAGTTTAGGTTCCATACGTCTTACTTTAGAATTCAATATAATTAGGCACTTATTAAGTGAAACATGTTTAACACGTACCAAGAAGTAGTTATGATTCTCTTTAATGGAACATGTATTCGTAGATTCTCCTCGAAACATTGCAGTTCAAACACATGTCCCCATATCTATTACTTTAGGGTACGGAAACTTTGTGGATTTTAGGTACATCATGAGAAACTTAAATAACAGCGTACTTACACAAAAGTTCTGGTGGAGTTCCAACGTCATACCTGACGGAGCTTGCATTGTTAATAGCTTCTCCTACTTCATTTGCAAGGGCAGACTGTGAAACAAAGAAAAAGAGAAAGAAACAGAGAATAAATAATCGAACAAAATATAAACTTCAGAACCATGGTAAGGAAGCTTGTTATACGAGAAAAAAAATATTAACACCCTCCAAGTAAATGTATTAACACTTGATTAAATAATTAATATTTTTTGTGACCAGAGCTTGTACTTATTTATTAAATTTAAAGGTAGAAAAACTCGTAACAGTTTTAATAACGTAACTTTATCTTCATCCGACGTTACATTGTTGAAACTGTTAGGACTTATTTTAATTTTTTAATTTAATAAACAAGTACGAACTCTGGGCAGAAATCTTATACTCAAGATGGAAGAAGTTATATCATGCCGTACTTGATGTAAAAGAACAAGCTTCGGTCAATGTTTAATGACCAAGCAATTCACAACGCTATTAATTTTGTACGTATACTGCATGAGAACAAGAAAATCAGATATAAATATATATATAATTTTTCGTATAAATATTTAGAAATACTCTATGACCAATTCTCAGTATTACCACTTTCAAAATTATATTTGTAGAAGTTATTAATATATGTTAAAAAGAACAGAAACAAATGGGAAGTAATAAAACATACGTATATAACCAGAAATGTGACAAACAAAAATTTAGAAATTACAGCAACGAGTAAATATATAACTCAATACCAAACATATTACAGAGCTCCGAAGATCTATAATGAACTCCCACTCCGAATCAAAGATGAAAGTAATTTCAAAACATATAAAAAGTTAATTTTACAGTGGTTAGAAGAATTAAAAAGTGTTTTAAAAAACTATTGTTAGCTAAAAGTAAGAATAATCCTCATATGTTACGATAAGAAAATAAACAAAACACGAGAATCAGGGTCACACACAAGCATTTGCTTATGTGAGCCATTTTCTATCTTTTTTTATTCTTTGCATAAAAAATACAAAAAATTCGCAATATAAAGAAATAAGTGCATTGCATTAAGTTACCTGACACTGGGAGATAGACATGACTTCTGGAAGTCCGAAGTCCTGCCATCTCTGAATACCGGGTACGTTAAACTCTACTAATAAAGGGAATCTAGGAAGTCCGATTTCCTTTAGAGAAGTAATAGCACTTATAAGTAGAAAATTTACTTGTTAATTTCTGTAGCAGTTATTTTTTTCTTATTCTTTTATTTTATTTCATTAATATTTTGTATATTGTTATTTTATAATTTAATATGTTTATGTATATTCTTTAATATATTGGATACATCCAATATATTAATTTTCTTCTTTAAATAAATAAAAAATAAAAAATTGAGAGGGGCATGGTGGCTCAGAGGTAGAATGCTTATCTCTGGTGCGTGGGGTGCCTTGTTCGATCCCCGACTAAATAAGCTAATGGTGGGCAACATCGTGTCCGTAGGTTTTCTCGACCTACTTCCGTTTCCTCCCACTTTTTCATTCCACGAATTCTTCCATCCTCATTCACTTACCTTAATCATCGTCTCCCTTAGCATAAAGGGTATAAACGTGGGAAGTTAACCTGAAATATTTTTCATTTTTCTTTCAAACTGATAATTTAGATTTATTGATTTCATAAAGGATCTATTGTGGTGAAGGACCATATAACAGTGTCGTGGTTCCAGAACACACCATGGTAGTGGAAATCAACCAATATGTGAAGGGCAATTGGAAATCCTTTGAATAACTTTCACTTGTTATACATAAAGTGCCAAAACAAGATCTAATTTAACACAAATGTAATGTAACTGTGTATGTTCATTATAACAGTAGTTAACATAACTTGATGCAAGTTGTGTGTGTGTGTGTGACTGTAATTTTTGAAATTTCAATGTGTGCTTTTTCAACTATTATTGTATAAATACTTGATATTATCATATTAACCTTCATGTTTGCATAGTCAAGTGGGAGACAATGCATGATTAGCCTTAACTTCGCCATGTAAAATAAGACTAAATACATAAATAAATACATCCGCTTAACTAGACATATTTCATTATATACTCATCAATTATCTGCATCACAACGCGAATGCGATCTTAGGACTCATAAATCGTTGATTAGTGATAATCTCTTTTACACTTTTTACGTACCAAGTTATACAAGAAGGTCTGGCGGGACCTTGGAGGCCAGCGAAGATGTTAAATTCATTAAGATTTACACTTGCGTAAGTATACTTTCGACAACTTGATGAAGCGTTGCTGTTCCTCAAATTTCAACATATTTTATGTTCGATTCACCTCTAAAAATATTAGTGTCATCACTGACCCTTAACTTCTGGAATAAATGACCATCATTTCTCAACGCATTTAATGAAGTGAGTAATGTGGTCCTCTTATGTTATCTGCATATGCATCAAATCATTAGATTCGTTTTCAGGCGGTTACGCACAGACAGAGCGTTCTGGGCATGGCGAATCTTCAACACTTGTCACACACTCTTTGGACTTATCTGCCTACTTGTACACTTGTGTTAGACTCAAACAACTTTCACCAAATTGCACAGCCATCCGACGGTGAATTTCGATTTGTTTCAACCCTTCAACTGACAGAAATCTAATGACACTACAATGCTCCACGTTGATGCAAACCTGCAAGAGTGTCGCTATCTAGTTTCACTGATTCCTAGCAGCCCGTTGCGATGCAGGCGTGCCAGACCCATCTAATAATAGTTCTAGGACACCGCCAAAAATAACAAAGAAACACAAACGTTGTAAAAGTTTTTATTTTATTTTTATACAACTCTTCAGCTTATTTATTGATTAGATGGGATGCGTTAGGATCGAACAATAGAACAGTACGTAGGTAGTTTAATTTCGGAAATGTGCTTGCAGGGAAATCTTGTTTAGTATGTGTCACGAATTGAACACATTAGAAGCTGAATCTCTTTTGCAGTTTACTCCAAAGTTAGAAAACGTGATTGTGTCATGTTTTCACTAGCCGTTCAATTGAATCCGTTTCTAAAAATTCCTGAAAATATGTCCAAACATCATTGGTACTAATGCACACTCCTCATGGAATATTTTAATCGTTCAAATGTTTATACATATGTTAACATAGTGGGGTAGGATTCAATGCCTTTTTTTATACTATTACTTTATTACTATGAATTTTAGTGTGTCACGATTTCATATGGACTTATTTCCAGTATCTATCATCTGGACTATACTCGGGACAGGAAAGTGCATCATACACCGAAGCTTCGTATCAAAATACTAAGTCATGATTTTTCGATATTCATTTCAGAACCAGACGAAATAATGCTGACTTTTGTATCTGTCATCAGATATCACTTAAACTAGGAAACTTATATCCTACATTATGTGTATTAAAGCGCTGTTACACTGGAATCAATAGACTTTTGTTCCACAGTATCTTTCATTTTTATTCGGAGAGACGAAGTTAATCAGTGGTAAAATGCTCACCTTTGGTGTGTTAGGTCTCGGGTCCGATTCAAGCTTTGTAGTAAGGAAACACAGTGTGTATGGGTTTTACTGGCGGTTTTCCCGTTTCTACCACTTGCTTCATTCCACCATTTCATTCATTATATCATCGCCGTCCTCCTTAACGTCGGTGCATAATCATGGAAAGTTAAAACAGAGAGAGCTCATGCCACTAATATAAGATGGCCGCGCTTCGATAAATCTCTAATTCCTTCTTTCACACTAATTTGGGAATGTTAAATTCAATGAAACTAATTTCTTTTATCATAACCCTCTATAGGGTGAGGAGAATAATGACGGCAAAGATGGGGTCTTTGGAGTCATTTATGCCAATGGTAAAAGTGTTCACGGTTAGATGTGTATCTAAGTATTGCAGTTTTTATATTAGTTTGAGAATCCTGAATCCGATTTAACTATTTTTCGCGTCCATAGTGTGCCTAGAAAAGTGATCTAAGATTTGGAATATGGGAGACACGGTGGCTCAGTGTAGATCCCTTCTCTCTAGTCCATGGGGTCCTTGGTTCAATCCCCGGCCATGTAAGTTTGTGGTGGACTAGATCGTATCCATGGGGCTCCTCGGGGTTCTCCCGTTTTCTCCCACATACTCATTCCACTAATACTTCCATCATCATTCACTCGCCCTTATTATCCACCTCCTTTAGCCTAAAGGGCATAATCATGGAACGTTAAACTAAAATATTGCATTTCATTTAAAATTTAGAATATAAATAAATATAAATATCTCAAATTTGAGACAATATTTCTCGTGACTACATAGACGAATTTGTTTAAAAATAGTTCTATTGAAGTCGGGATCCTGAATAAAAAGTATAAAAATCTTAAGTTAGGATAGAAAGCGCGTTTAGAAACCTACTGAAACATGGGTACTTTTACTATTGGTAGAAGTCGTAATAGATGAAACCAGCCAGTTCAAAGAACTCAGCTTTGAGGTCATTTCTTTTGTGACCTTTGGATGAATATGTCTAAAAGAAGGTTCATTGAGTTCAGCATCCTCACTTTAGTAGGCTCTAGAAAGCACAATTAGAAATTTATCCAAATTTTGACACTTCTAGTTAATGATCATTACTTCTTTCATTTCAGTTTCACTCACTTTTAATCGATATATGTATAATATTTGTTTTAAAAAATCTAGCAAAACGTTTATGTCCATAGACTATGTGCACTTAGAAAAATGCCTTTTTCAATCATATTTAATCACATTACTGTACTATGATTATCTCAAGTTACAACGTAACATATAAAATATTGCTAACTGGTGTTCTCCTAACAAACTTAGTGCAAACATAAACAAATGTAGTATTCTATCGATTACTAAAAATAAAAATCAAGTAGAGTTTAATTATTCAATGAATCAAATCTGACTAAATAGATTAAATTCAATCAAAGATCTTGGAGTTATATTTGATACGAAACTGACGCTTAATAACCATATAGATAACATAGTTAACGAATCTCTCAAGATGTTAGGGTTCATAATTAGAACTGGAAAGGAGTTTAAAACATTACCACAATAACAAAAATGTATTATTCCTATGTCCAATCAAAACTGGAATATCCTGCTGTGATCTGGAACTTATTGCAATAGCAATACCGACACCGACTGGAAAAAGTCGAGTCTAAATTACTTGGCATATAAGAGAACTGGAATCTATCCATCTTATGAAAATTATCTAACATTAATACACAACTTCTGTATCCCTACACTTGAATAGAGGCGAAATGTGATAAATCTGATTTTTCTCCATAAAATAGTAGAAAACTAGTTTAACTGTACGGATATCATATCGATACTAAATTTTCACGTCACGACACTTAAAAGTCGTGCTGACAACTCTGGCCTGTTCTATTGCAAAGAAAGCAAGGACCAACGTATTATTGAAATCACCTATTTGGAGAATATGCTCTTCTTATAACAAAATACATGTCGAACACAAAGAAATAGACATTTATAATATCAACTATAATACATTTAAGGAAACTATTGTACATTTATTTTGTAATACGCTAACAGTATAATTGGGCTTATGCCTGTTGTGGTGATGACAAATAAATAAATAAATAAATATTTATCATATTCAATGATATATCAACCATACTCACAGAAAACACGCTTTAGAAAAGGAATTTTTCAGTATACAACTACCTCTTCTTACGTGTCTATTCAACTACGATTTTTTTTTTGTAACTATTCAGATGTGCGTAGGTGTAATTCATTCTTCTAACACAAGGAAGAAAATAACACGAAATTGAAATTCCAGAACACAATACTACACTCTCCATAAGGAAATCATAACCAACTTTAAAACATATTAATATAAACACAAGTCAGATAAAATTTTCTACTGCAATCTAACGAGCTACAACTTTTGCTCCGTGGATTAATTTTATGATCAAAAGGTCTATATAAACAATAGAATCACTGAATAAGTATTAAAGTTATTATTTGTGTACATATTGAAAGAGACATCAAGGTTCGTTACTTCTATACTAGTAAACTTGAAAGACTTTAATTTAATTTTTATATTTTGTTTCTGTTAAATACAAATGCTTACTCGAGATTTATTTAAACAATTTATCCATATATATATATATATATATATATATATATATATATATATATATATATATATATATATGTGTGTGTGTGTGTGTGTGTGTGTGTGTGTATGTGTGTGTGTTAGAAGACAACTATGAATTCACTGGGTTTAATTTTATTTATATGGTATGTTTATATACGCATACACTGTGTTCCAGGAATAAACGGACAAACTTCACATTCTTATTCAGGACATCGATACAAGACAAAAATCTATCTGTGACTTTGATCGGAAGGATCTAGTTACAGAGATGGGGTCAATTTAAGTTAATTAGTACGGTGAATTGATCCTAGAGTGGCTACACTGAACAAAACAACTAACAAACTTGACATATGCATACAGAACCTTACTACAAGGAAGAAAATATCTAAGTGATTGGTCAGAAATACCTAACTACAGAATAGGGGCCAATTTAACATAATTAATGGAACTACTCGTAGGTAGATACCTTAAATTGACTTTATCTAAGTAATTAGACGTTCCCGACTAAGTACCAGCTTTTTTAAAATTCAGAACACGTTTATTTCGGGGGAATCGGTCAAAACCCCCACAGCCTAAACACCCACACTCAAGAAATGTCAAAACGCCCACACAAACGGTCATAACCCCCACACAAATGGACAAATCTCCCAAACTCACGAACGGTCATAACTCCCACAGCCAAAACCCCCACACTCAAGAAATGTCAAAACGCCCACACGTTCGGTCATAACCCCCACACAAATGGACAAATCTCCCAAATACACGAACGGTCATAACCCCCACAGCCAAAACCCCCACACTGGTAATCGGTCATAACCTCCATTGGTCATAACTACCACACAAATGAACAAAACAGCCACACATAGCAACGGTCACAATCCCCGCATAAATGGACAAAACCCCCACACAAATGGACGGAACTCCCACATGCAGAAATTGTCACAACTGCCACACAAATGGACAAAACCCCCACACAATCGGTCAAATCTCCCACACTCTGAAATGATCCTGGTTGTGTGTCTTGCCCGTGTACTTTTTAATAACATTTTTTATTCCACTTAAACTGATGTTACAACTATTCTTCTTGCACTGTTTTGTAATGACAGAAACACTAAAGTGGGCGTCGTAAAGAGCCGCAACAAAGACGTGCAATCACGGTATTTTCAGAGTGTGGGGGATTTGTCCGATTGTGTGGGAGTTTTGTCCATTTGTGTGGCAGTTGTGACAATTTCCTGCGTGTGGGAGTTTTGTCCATTTGTGTGGGGGTTTTGTCCATTTATGTGGGGATTGTGACCGTTGCTATGTGTGGGAGTTTTGTCCATTTGTGTGGGAGTTTTGACCGATCGTGTGGGCGTTTTGACCGATCGTGTGGGCGTTTTGACATTTCTTGAGTGTGGGGGTTTTGGCTGTGGGGGTTTTGACCGTTCGTGCGTTTGGGAGATTTGTCCATTTGTGTGGGAATTATGACCGATCGTGTGGGCATTTTGACATTTCTTGAGTGTGGGGGTTTTGGCTGTGGGGGTTTTGACCGTTCGTGCGTTTGGGAGATTTGTCCATTTGTGTGGGAATTATGGCCGATCGTGTGGGCGTTTTGACATTTCTTGAGTGTGGGGGTTTTGGCTGTGGGGGTTTTGACCGTTCGTGCGTTTGGGGGATTTGTCCATTTGTGTGGGAGTTATGACCGATCGTGTGGGCGTTTTGACATTTTTTGAGTGTGGGGGTTTTGACCTAGACCCTATTTCGGTTGTTTTATTCAGTGGAGCAACACTACAATCAATTCCACTAATTACCTTAAATTGTCTCCATCTTTGTAATTAGGTGTTTGCGACTAAATTTGCAAACTGTTTTCTTGTATTGCTGTCTTAAACATATATGGTTACTTTCTCCGTTTATTCACGAAACAACCTGCATTTATTTTTATGTAAAAGCTATATTTTTGAACTCCATACTGAAAACTTGGCCAAAAGCTTTTCTTTCCACAGCACAATAGTAAAACTGAAAAACTTACCAATTCGTCAACATCTGGAGGTGGGACGTTGGTATAAGCCCATGGATAAAACACCATCTGGAAAACATTAGATTGAACGAATAAAAAAATAAATTTTCCATTTTATTTACAATAGTTTCTAATAATTACAATAATAATAATAATACTTTCCAATTATTATAACATTCCTAACATCTTAATTGCTAATTTAGTATATTTTTCTTCATATTAACCCTTTCATGTGCCATAGGAAGTAATTGTCCCCCACCTATTTAAATAATTCCATAAATAAGATTTATCGAAGATGAAGGCAGTCAGAAAGTAGATGGCAGCAGAAGGCCAGAGTATAGGCCTACTGGACTTTTGTAACACATGTTATTCAAGGAATAATCAAATATGGGAGGAATATCACAGTGAGTGTTCACTAAGCCATTCTTGTTATATACATATTTGGTCTAGGAATTAATTCGTGCGGTTTTTAATAAAAATTGAAGCTTTATTTCAAAAACAAAGTAAATGAATACGTTAACAAAAATATTGTCCATCGCTAGCCACTACTTTCTCCCATCTTTCAGGCAATTTACGGATTCCATGTCGAAAGAATTCCTCATCTTTTGACGCAATCTAATCAAAGATCCATTTTTCGATATTTTCTGAAGAAGTGAACCGCTGTCCAATCAAATCGTTATTCATGCAATCGATCAAGTAGTAGTCAGACGGAGCAGTGTCTGGTGAATATGGCGGGTGGAGTAACACTTTCCATCCGGCATTTTCCAAATAGGTTTTGACCGGTTTTGCGACATGTGATCGAGCGTTATCATCTTGATAAATAAGTTTATTATGCCTGTTATTCCATTCTGGTCGTTTTCAGGCCAGAGCTTGCTTCAAACGCATTAATTGTTGTCGATAGCGGTGTCCATTAATAGTTTCACCAAGTTTCAGAAGTTCATAGTACACCACACGTTTCAAATCCCACCATATATACAGCATAACCTTTGCACAATGAATATCTCGTTTCGGTTGTGAAGGACCTGGTTCACCTTGCTTCACCCAGGCCTTTTTTCGTTTAGGATTCTCGTAATGAATCCACTTCTCATCACCAGTTACAATTCGATGCAAAAATCCCTTCCTTTTCTGTCTTTGAAGCAGCAATTCACAAACGGTTTTTCTTCTTTCAACGTCTTTCTTTTCAATTCATGTGAAACCCAATAAGACATCTTTTGAATCATTCCTATGGCTTTGAGACGTTTGGAAACTGTTGTTTGCTCAACTCCAAATACTTCTGCAAGTTCGTCCTGCGTTTGACACGAATCCTGATCAAGCAATGCTCTCAATTCTTCATCTTCAAATTCTTTTGGCTGTCCAAATTGCTTTTGGTCTTCCAAGCTGAAATCACCACCTTTAAACCGTGCAAACCACTTCTGACACGTTCGCTCAGCTAGAGCATGGTCACCAAACACTTCCACTAAAATATGATGACTTGCGGTAGCACTTTTCTTCATGTTAAAGCAATGAAGAATAACTCCCCGCAAAAACACTTTATCAGGCACAAAATGCGCCATTTTCAGTTGAAGAAAAAATGTTGTTGTTTCCGCTTCAAGCAACTGACATATACTAAACAAGATACTCAATGACAGTAGTTTTCAACGAATGTTTGGATCAACGAAACTATGGGACAATAAGCTAGTTACGCCATCTTTTGTAAAACCGCACGAATTAATTCCTAGACCAAATATATCTTGTAACTATATATCGATAGTAATGTATGAATGTGTATGAGTCAACATTATGGAAATTCTAAAATGATGGGTAAAGTTATAAAATAATAAATGGAATGTGTAATAGAAGGTAGAAAAACTAAGACATACGATATGTAAGTAAACATAGGATATAAGAGATTATAAGAACGATATGTAGTTCTGAATTGAAGATCTCAATTGAAAAACGTTGCAAGTCCAACCGGAATATTTATTTTCAGGAGTTACAAAAGATATTATAATATCAAATGTATCTGTTTGGATGGAAGTAGTATATATAGGGCCGGATTTAGGGATGCACGTGTGGTAAACAAACACAGATCAAATATCGTATAGTTGCAACTAACGGTAAGGTCAAATAAAGAACTACAGCCGATTAAAATTTTCCTGTGATTAAAGTTCTCCATAGCAGCAGGTGTGTGATTCGCCTAAATGCAAAAACGTCCTAAATCTCTCAATTTAATGGAATAACATCCTAAGTGTTTTAACTTGAGACTATATTCTACTCAGCTGAAATTGTTTTGTATTAAAACAAGATTTTGAGTTGAACTTACACTTAATATTACACAAGTGAATAACCCTCATAATATAGATGCCGAGATATAAATAATAATAATAATAATAATAATAATAATAATAATAATAATAATAATAATAATAATAATAATAATAATAATAATAATAATAATAATAGGACAAAATGTACTTGGGATGTAGGTCCTCAATTGTAGGAATCAGATGGGAGAAACGAAAGTTATGTAAGAATTCATTTCATATAGAAGAATGGGTATTTGTACGCATAAAAGTAAATGTGTTGAATATAATTCTTATATTTATTATACGAAATGTTGGGAGTAGACCAGTGAAGTTAAAGAAACTATCTGAATTTGTAACTGTACCAAATTTTTGTTTGATGTTTTTTTGGCTTAAACGCAAATTCTGCGTTAGTGCATTATGTGACGTTCATCTGAATTTGTACACTTTGTGTGGTGTATGGTTTCCGTTGATGGTGCTGCCGCCTGGTGGTGTTAAAAGACAGAGTAGAAGAAAAGGAAAAGGAAAGAAAGGAGAATTGAGACGAAATAGTTGGGTTTTGGTGTAAGTGTGTGTGTACGAACGATGACTTAACAAAATTCTAAAACAGAGTTGAGTCTTGACTCCAACGTACTTTTGAAAATATATAAATAATGATATACTTTAAGAGAGACATCAATATCCATAAAAGCATATAAATGAACAACTAAAATCGTATTACTAATATAAGTGTTGTAGTGAATTTTACGTAAGCTTTCATTAACGTAAATCAGCCCCAAGTAGTACTTTATAACAAAAAAGGGTGTGATCAAGACTATAAGTGAAACAAAGAACTCGACAAGGTGTACCTGAAGTTAATGGACATCTGATTATGGCCTGACACGAGAAATTTCCGAATAAGTCATTTTCTTCAATAGAAATCGCAACATAATGCGGTCTATATGTTCTCCCTGGAAGTACGTGTAGTAAATTCTTTGAACTGGAAGAAAGGACAATTTCTTCGAGAAGATTCGTCGGATTCTTTGTGCATTAACTTAAAAATGTGATCACAAACTGAGGCGTGCCATCATGGACTAGACTGTTCTTGTGAGCAATTTTAAAGCATATCTACGAATTTGCTACGTAATTGGGGCAATGAAATGTAAAAAACTTACTTTGTTACAGGTACGTTTATCCATTTATAATAAACGGCACTGAAATATTTAGTTCTGTTTGTTTTCTCTTTTTTCAGATTGCATGACGAGGTGAGAACGTGGTTATAAATTACTTGTGATCAATCTACGAAAGTAGGTGATGCTCTCATCTATTTTCTATAACGCGCCTTGGGTCTCCTCTCAGATGATTCCGTCCGAATCTGGACCATTACGGTAAGGTGTATTGTGCCTTCCTTGAACGATTGTCGCGGGGACGAACTTTCTGAACCCACAAGTAATATAGTGCAAAGCTGTATTATTTGGGGACGAAGAGTAGAGAGTTCTCTGCGGTAGCCGGTTAAGGATGGTGCGTACCGGGCAGCGCAAAGCTGTACCGTAATAAATTTAAATATAAGGTATAGTTTATAATAATGAAATACGTTCCATTGGGCTGATTTACAATAATATAGGAAACAAATATAGTAGTTTGAAGTTGATCGGATCTGGGGGAGAGGAAAATGTCACAAATGGCAAAAATATATTTATGAAAATTAGAAGAAATATTAGATCTTTCATAACAAGAAGCATAATTCAAAGATTCGTATACTTTTAAAGTGTAAGGACTTTTAAGAATTACTGTATAACAACTATTTAACTAGAAGGTTGGTGGGAATTAACTTCGTATTGAAAATTGTTTATAACTTTCTTAATACGTAATCAGTTTTCGTGAAACAAAAAAGAATTAGTTCTTACACTAGCAGAATTTATTACATGTTATGTAATTTGTGTCATTGCAGGTGTCAGTGGCGTACCATGGAGCAATGTTTAACCTTGCATGAGCGGACTGATCTGGCATCTCGGTACGAAGTATGGCAGTCCATGATACAGATACAGAGATGGTGGCGAAGCGTGAAAGGACCTCGTGCCTCATTTAAATGCAAAGACCATTCGGAGCTAATGGACACAGATTCTGTAAAGACTAATGCCGCGCCCTCTATACGCTCTATAGGTTAATACTGTTTGATTAACAGTTCTCATTTGTTATTTGTTTGAATAATAAACACCAAAAGCATTTTCATGTTCAGTATAATCAACTATCCATTTTTAAATAATTTACATTGAAACAATGCGGCTTCTACGTTTTAACTAATCGTCACAATAGTTTCATATTTGAGAATACCCTGCACACTAGCAATATCTATTGAGATCAGGCAGGTAATACAAGTAGCGACATCGAGTAGCTTGACTGTGTACTATTACGAATTAGCGTTACTCACAGACTGAAACGGATTATAAACAGTGGTGGATCTAGCCTAGGGGCCTAGGTCTCAGTTTCTTGAGCAGCAAAAATAATTAGAGCTTTATTTATATTTTTTTGAAACTTTATAGTTAGCGTAAAATTTTTGAAACATTGGATACATTTTTAATTGCGGTTTTTCTGTTATGCAATGTGTAAAACAATATATGAATCTACAATGTCAACGTCCAACGTACCCATAATAAGTATCGGGAGTGAGCTAATGTTGGAAACTTCTGCAGGACCCATGAAAAATTGTACTCATGATTTACATATCGTAGTCTGGGCTTTGGCTGCCCCACCCCCGCCCCAGTTTTTACCTTCTTGAACTGTCACTACGAAAAACGTGTATTCGCAGATTAAATATTTAAACACTTCACCTTTAGATTGCTTAATACACCCAAGTTAGTTCTACTATAACCCCTTAAATTTAAAACTGTAATCAAAATATTCTACTTTACGAGTTCTTTATACTGCAAAGACAGTTTAGTTTTTTATTTAAACGTTTTAAACGTAAATATGGAACGATATATGTGAGGAAGACAATCTTATGTGATGCAAGGCAACTACACAATGACTTGATTAAAATACTTAAAATGTGTATTACATAAAAAATTATCACTCAACCTTAGGGCCTATGTCATTTGCCATAAACCTAATGTTGATATATCAGATTCTTCTAATTCTAGGTTCTAATTTGGGGGGTATAGCGAGAGGTACAATAATTAAATCTCATATATCAAACTTAAAAAGAGCTTTAATAGAGTTAATTTTTAATGTGAATTTATGTGTCTGTGAATGAATTATCTTATGCATTTGGTAAGCCTAGCACAAACAGATTTCTCTGACACATACCTGGTATGTTCTGACGAGGATGAAACTTCAATTTCCATGTTTTTGATTACTGCTCAGCTCCGACGCTGATATAGTTCTTGTTGGTGGCGAATTGTTACCTCGGAGACAGAGTATTGATGACTAGTAGTCCATTACTAGTCATATAGTGGTTATGCCGAACACACATTGTTTCGGCGGTGTTAAACTTGATAGGAGTTGTTATGTCCATGATGACGATAGATAGAGATACTGATCCAACCCCATGAACTACCTAAACTGCATCAACTTCCGTATCTCTCGGACCTTCCCTTTCTTGAAATTACATAATCTTTTATATCAGGATCTTTGCTGAGGTTGATAACACTAGTTAACAAAGGTTTTGTTACATAAAAGGAAATACCTGTTCTTAAAGGAACTTTTTGCGCTGAATTCAAATATGCACTCGGTTTTTCTCCATCTCGTTTATTTTACACCCCAAGATCTTGTCCCCTTGCATATACTAACATAGAAATTATACCTAAGTATACTTTGATTCATATTTAACAAACCCTCCAAGTTTCGTAATAATCGCTTTATTCTTTCTAGAGAAATAAATATGTTTGTATGTATACTGTGTGTACTGTTTATTGCACCTTATAGTAATGCTTTCAGATCTCTTAAGTTGAGGTAAAACGTTTTGCTTTATTACCACAAACACATATATAAAATATAATACAATATAATTTACAAGTGTGACAATTTACAATAAACAATAATACAAATGTACCAAAAGGTCATGAAAAGACAATCAAAACTATCACAATATATGAAACTTCCATTGGGTTACAAAAACGTACACTACTTCCTTCTTTTGTAAGAAATATTGCATTCTCTAACAAGACCCCAACAATAGTCCCCCATCATTGAAGGATCCCATCGTCCCTGGTACCTTTTCTCCATTGCCATTATATCTTGGTGGAATCTTCCCCCCTGTTCGTCGCTGAGAGCACCTAGGTTAGCAGGAAAGAAGCTGAGGTGGGAGTGCAAAAAGTGGATTTTTAAAGACATCCTACAACCCAACTCTTTGTATTTCTGTATCATGTCCTGTACGATTTCTGTGTAACTCTCAGCTTTGTTATTGCCCAGAAAGTTGCGCACAACACACTTAAATGCTGTCCAGGCAGCTAGCTCAGCACTGTTTAACTTGCTGTCAAAGCTATCATCAAGCATTAATTTCCTAATTTGGGGACCAATAAACACTCCCGCTGAAATCTTAGCATCACTCAGGTTAGGGAACTTATCTCGCAAATACTTGAAATCTTCACCAGATGTATCCATGGCTTTGACAAAGTTTTTCATAAGTCCTAACTTGATATGAAGTGGCGGTAGTAATATCTTATTAGGATCTACCAAAGGAGCGTATTTGACGTTGCATTCTCCAGGTACGTAATTCACTCTAGGTTCCCATTCCTTCACTTCATAATGTTTGTCATCAGCTCGGCTATCCCATAAACATAAAAAACATTGGTACTTCGTGTAACCGCACTGCAGTCCTAATAAAATACCAACTACCTTGAGATCACAACATATTTGCCAACAATGGTCCTTGTAATTTATAAGATTTAGCAAAGTTGACATGGTGTCATAGGATTCCTTAATCTTCACTGAGTGCGCAAGTGGTATAGAAGGTTTTTTATTTCCATTATGTAAAAGGACAGCTTTAAGGCTGACCTTTGACGCGTCGATAAATAACCTCTATTCTTCTGGAACGTAAGGAATTCCTAGCTCCGCCATCAACCCATTTATATCCGTACATACGCACACATTATCTTGCATTGAGAAATAGCTTGAAAATTGAACATGCCTTTTCCTGTACACTGATATGTTCGTTTCTGTATCCAATAAGTTCCACTGCTGGAGCCTTGATCCCAGAAGTTCCGCCTCTTGTTTTGTCAGGTGCAAATCACGGACTAGGTCATTAAGTTCACATTGCCGGATGAAATGTGGCTCGCGAACACAGTCAGGGATGAACGTTGGATCCTTGGATGTACATGTTGATGTCGATGGTTCATCAAGGTCATGATCATCATCAGAGTTTTTTGGCCATATCTCTTCCCAGTTGGTAGGGGGCTCGGGAAGTGGAAGTTCATCCCCGTGCGGAATAGGTCTAATTGCGGATTTAACGTTGGGATAACTTATTGTGTATTTGCTTTTTTTAGAATGTCCCTTAACTACTGTGAGACAAAAATAACAATCATCCAGATGGTTGGTGGGTTCTCTCCACACCATTGGTACAGCAAATTTCATGAACCTCCGTTTCCCTTTGGCCCATGCAAGTAAAGTGACGTAGCACGACGCACAAATTATGTTGGGTGCCCAAGTTTTGTCCTGATCTCCCACACGACATCCGAAATATATATAATATGCTAGTTTCACCGATGGCGTAATGGATCTACATTCTATTTTTATACACGTTTCTAATTTACAGAGAGCAATACAAGTGTGTTGTTGACTATTGTAAATATTCATTTTTATGTCTGTGTTTGTAGTAATAAAGCAAATCGTTTTTACCCCAACTCAGGAGATCTGAAAGCATTACTATCAGGTGCAATAAACAGTGCACACAGTATACATACAAATATATTTATTTCTCTAGAAAGAACAAAGCGATTTTTACGAAACTTTTAGGGTTTATTAAATATAAATCAAGGTATACTTAGGTATAATTTCTATGTTACTATATGTAAGGGGACAGGAGCTAGGGGAATAAAATATCTGAAAAGGGGAAATTTTTGAGGGAATTTCCCGAAAATCCCTCTGTTACTTGAAAACTGTACGTGATGGAGAGGAACCGAGTGCATATTCGAATTCAGCGCAAAAAGTTCCTTTAAGATCAGGTGATTTTTCTCATGTAACAAACAAAAAGTTTAAACTTGTTAACTAGTGTAATCTAAAAGCTCGTGGACGTGACGTAAAGCTACGTGCAGTAATAAAATTATTCCGAGTCCGGGTTCCAGAAGTTCCAGCACAAATTTCGGAATTTACATAGAAAGAAGTATGTCTGTGCTAGTTTTCCGCAGTGAGTTCAATTATGTAAGTAAAGCTGTCATAAGCGCATAAGACAAATTCACAGACATGATTGTATAGCAGAATTAACATAGTGATTTTATTCTTCATATAGAATTGTTTACGAGTAAACTCATTTCCATATTTTTTTATTTCATAAACTTAAAATGAGAATCAGACTTAACCTGTAAATACAATCTAAGATTGGTACTACCACAATAATTTAATCATATTGACCTGTGCAGAGCTGTGGAATGAAAGGTAGATCTGGAGATTGTCGCTGTTGTCCAGAAGAAAATCTCTCACGTTCCTTGATTCTACTTCAGAAAATGGAACGGGACCAGCAAAATCTTCGGTGCAAGGTTCGTCACTTGCACCTCCGTTCTCTGCAAAGACAAAACACTTTTCTTACATTTAACTCTCAAATATTAATGTGACTTTTCTTTTTAATTTCCTACCATTCCCCAGTTCAATGATACCAAGATATGAACCTAGGATGTAAATTCCATTTACGAAATGCGATGGGGTAAGATAAGCGAGTTTTTTAATCATATGAAACCAGCTTTCCTCTTCAGTTAAGCAAGGTTATCTAGCATACGAGGATTTATTTACAAACATCCAAACAAGATTTCAAATGATTTTATTTTTCATTTTTTTTAAAAAAAAGTCTTCAGAAGAGTCCACAGCTTAGAATGACGTCCAAGGACCACAGAATATTATCCTATAGCCTAGAATAAAAAGAAAACTCTAGTATACACTCAGGGACCTCCTTCAGACGCTAGAGCCAACCAAAATTTCACAATATGAAACGTCGAAGGTAAACTTCGAACCAATAGCTAACCCTTTACGAATCCATCAACCAATTACATCTATTTTCATTAGGTAGCAGTTAAATCTGATAGTTGTTAATGCTAATCCGATCTATTAACATACAACTTATGCTTGAAGACAAATCATAAATATATTCAGAAATTGGTTTAGTTTTTGCTTGTTCCAATGTTAACAAATAACTGGATTTATTTCAATTTGTATACATAAGTTGCACAGATGCTAATAGATGGGGCTAGTATCTATTTCCGCCAACTTTCAACAACTTTTTTTTCTTTACATTTTCGTATATTTAATCATAACGGAGTTGGCCTATGGCTCTAAACTTTTGATACACTCTGTATATATATCGAACCCAAGGAACACAAGGACAGAATTTTTCTGTTGTAATACGCACCAGTACTAAAATGTACTTGTTTTTCATTTATTAAAAAAACTGTTCAAAAACAAAAATTCCCTTTAATACTTCAAATAGTTCATAATTGTGGTGGGTTAAATCCTCTGCAGCTGCAATATTGAGAGTGCTATTTTGTGAGCATGGAACTAATACGAAAAATAACATTCTTACCAAGAAAGTTACATATGCACGCTTTAATCCCAGTCTCTACACAAATAGATACATTTTCTAAATCGGAAGAATCTCTGGTACACTACGCTTTCCACTATTCCTCTTCAATTGCTTTATGTAATCATAAAATTCAATACTGTAAACATACTTTTCTCTTGCGGTTGATTAAAACCGGCACCTGACTGTTGAACAGTTGTTGCGTTGAAGTCGCTGTTGCCGGATACTTTACAACAATAGAGGCAACATCTCTGGGAACGAACTTTTAACATATCATAATGCTAAGATGATAATAATTACATAAGATGATTTGTAACGTATGATTTTCAAATAACAAAAATGAAATTTTTTAAGCAAAAATTAAACACTCAACTACCAACAACAGAGCAGAGAGTGACCTTGGTTGTCTAGAAATTCTGTGAAAGAATACTGGGAAAATCCCTTCCCGTCGTTTTGTGACATGCAGCAGTCATACGTAGGCTTTCCTTAATGTCCCAATAGGCAAGAGTTTTAAAGTACAAAGTAAAACATTTTCATAGTAAAATTTTGAAAAGAAACGCATTTACAGTATGTTCATAAAATAAATATGGACTCACCCAACCAATGAAAGTCGAAGTTTCTATTAGCATCAACTCCGGTGCAGTCTGGATCGTCTGTAGGAGAGCGAGTCTTTCGCCACCAACTGTCCTGCGATTAAATACGAAGAGAATGAAACCGCGTTTAATTGCTTTACGATATTACACAATTAGTTCAAATATGGATATGTACAATCTTGTATTTTTGAACATCTGGGTATGCACTCTCTTTAAAAGGCCCTGTACTTACGACCGTGGCCATACGAATAGGGAATTTTGATAGTTCGGCTTGAGATAAAGATTCTAATTGACTAAATAAGATCATGATTTTTCTAATTGAATTAAACTTGTTTAATAAGAACAGAGTGATTTCGAATAATTTATGTCAAGTTCTTTGGCACCCTTAGTTATTTTCCAAATACAACTTCTAACATCCATTTACACTGGAATAAATAATAATGGCAACAATGGGAAAGAAAGTCAGCGATACAATTATATTTCATCCTTGTAATTGTATACATACAAAGAAGTGGCTTTATATTAATATTTAATACATCGATTCCATTGGAAATTTTATATACTCTGTAACTAATTACGCATTAGTACGCTATGAGTTTACACAACACTACGCGATTTTTTTTAAATATATAAGATAAACGTAATAAAATGGACTAAAGTTGGAATATACAATTCTTACAATAGCAATAGAGAATAATGTGTGGCTACTCCAAAGTCTCCGGGAATATAGGAATATTTAGTGATCTGCAACGAAGAGAATATGTCCTTATTTATTCGTGAATATTTACATTAATATAAATTTAGCGGATTTTAATGCTTTGTTAGGGGATGAAGGTTAAATCTGCAGATGAAAATTGGAAATGAAATAGGCCCATTACGTTATTATTTCTTAGTTGTTATTTGCCAAAGCCATGGTGGAAAGACTACAAGGTGGATGCAATGCAGTGCTACATTCTTGTCGCTCTGGCGCATGACGTCATTTTGCTCGCTGGTCGCAGACGTGGCCAGCGAGAGTCAGATGAACTTTTAACAAGCGCTTGCTCGCTGGTATCTTACAAACAAAAACTTCTCTTCTATTTATAGTGATCTTCAACGAAGTAAAAAGTTTAGTACAAACAATAATTATATAAACGTAATGTAATCAATGCTTAAGCTAAGTGAATTCAAAGAAAGATATTTACAATAGCAAAAGAAACAGCAATATCAGTTCATATTAAACACCTTTGAAGCTTGAACAAGCCAATATTACTCACTACATTTTCTGCTTTTTCTTTCTTTTCTTTTCTTTCTTTTCTTTTTTCAACATCTTTTTTAAACAGTATGTATAGGCCTGAATAATCTATAACACAGTGTATCGTTAATGCATTTCATTATTATATATTTAGGTATGCTCAAGTACATTTTCATAACACATTGATCGGTTTTGATTTACTATTATTATTAGTTTGCGTGAAAGAGAATTCTTTACTGATAACCCAATATAAATTTTGAGAATATCTCAAGGGAGAATTCATGGTTTTCGTAAACAGAAATGCACGTACGTATATTTTCGTTATGCTTGGACAGCTTTTTTTTAAGAGGTTGCTCCCACGTAAGTTTCGTCAGAATCTCAGGGGAGGTTAAAAACTTTATTGAGCAGGGACGCATGTATTTAATATTTTAAACATCGTTTTTATTTTTGATTTATAAAAAAAAACATCTTATTTGAAGTCGCTGATCGCTTATTTATAGAATTTGTATTTAAACAAAACGTTTGGTGAAATTGAGAGTTCTCTGAATATTAGTGTCAAAATTTACGCCATACCAAACTGTATTATTAAAACATTTGTAAGAAATATAACGTTAAATATACTATTGTGTTCTAAAAATATATAGAAATAAATATGTATATACAAAGCACCTCAAACAAAGAAATTGCAACTTGACTACTTCAAGCAAGAAACAAAGTACTAGGCGTAGGTGAAGACGATGTAGGGGTGTTAGGAGAGCTAGACTAGAAAACATATAAACCATAAAATTACATAAATTTCTTAATTTTCTTGATAAGTTTTCTCTTTTCTGTCCCGTGGACTAAAGAAAACAAAAGATAAATGCAAGTGAATGATTATGTGGAATTTCGTGGAATGAGAATGTGGGAGTACCCCGAGAAACTCACGGACACGATGTTGTCCACCACAAACTCACTTGACCGAGAAGCGGACCAGTATCCCTTGCACCAGAGGTGAGCCTTCTGCCACTGAGCCACCGTGCTTCCTTGATTGGTTGAGAATCTACCATATTTTTTTAAAACTGCAGTCATTCTTAAGTTTGTAATTCTGGAGGGGGGCCCTAAATATATATAATTATCCAAAGCTACGATTAAAATTAACAAAAATTTCAAAATCTGAGTGTAAAAATGTCTCGACAATGTCGCCCTGACATAGTAGGTGGATACTTTATTCTCTTGATCTAATACATTGTTATATACGTATCTTTGTAACCGTTAATCGTTATTACGAACCTTCCATTCGTTAGTTAATTTTAATTTAATTTTAATCAAGTGCAACGTCCCGTTTTAGCACCGAGGCTACAGGGAATACAGACCTCCAGAATGAAATGGGACCTGAACTACTTTAACGCGTTCAATGCTCTCCATTTGCGTAACTCGAGGGAGGTAAGCCTCCTAGATCATCGTGCCTCCCTTTTCGAGTTACATGCCTGCCTCTGTGAAGAAAATTTTGTCTCAATATCTTATGTAGAAGGAAATGATAGGAATGATAACCTCTGTCGGTTCCCCTCCCTCATGATTTCGAATCCGGGTCTTGCCTCAAACTTCGTCTTTTTAAATCGTACTATTGGATTTTTGTATGCAGAATCAACACAAGCTACTGTAGCCCTATATACTATTATTACATACTATTAATACTAAAAAGAAACTACATAATGAAATCGCTTTTTTATAATTTCATTTAACATTGCATTTATTTATTACTTTTATGTAAAACTTACCATATTTTAGGTTTATTTTGTCCTGTCACCTGCAAGCTAAAATCCATTTCTGGTGACATTCCCTCTCTTTTTGAGGAAATCTAAAGTATATTATATTAGTTCCCTTAGTTTTTCTGTAATAATTACTACAGCCGTACGTACACTGCACAGTTAGGCATTCTCGATATCATTTAAAAGAACAAAGTAACAAAGAATTTCCACTTGTCACTTAAAGCCGCGCTTTTTCCCATTGTCTCTTGCAAACCAGATGACGTCACAGCCACGACAGCGCTCCAGGCGACATGCGCATGCAACCACCTTGTAGTCTTTCCACCATGGCCAATGCTTTTCTCTGTTAAAACAATTTATCTGTTGAGCAGCTTTTGAAAGAGCTTCGTGCACAGCAGTAGAATGTTTAAATGAAAAGGAAATGAGATGGGGTTAATAGACACATAGAAATTCCGATCATAGTAGCTTAACCAAGATCTTTACAGAACTCATTTTAAGGGCTCGATTTAGCTGTTTTCTCGTTAACGGAAACCTGGTGTACATATTGAAAAAGAGATTTTTTAAAAATAAAATTCGTATAATCAAGTAAAAAGAAGAGAATTCATTAAGGTTACGAAAATATTCCCATTAATAGCGGATGATTATAAAATTGTCGTAATGAGAATGGGTATCTTGGAAGTGAAAATGAGGTGTTATGTGAATTAGCGAGTCTTAAGTCAGGAAAATGGACTACAACTGGAAAACTCATAAAATCAGCTTATATTCTGTCACATATTAATGAAACAGTTACAAGAAAAGAAGGCGAGTTTTCTTTCCATTTATTATGGAGATTCTGAAAACAGTTGCTTTTAGAGGAAAAATATAGTAATAGTATATTAATCAGCTTAACTCAGTTTAAGTATTCACATGTTTAGAACAAGTTATTATCTATTCCATGATTTATTGTCAATACTTCGGACTGCTCCTTTGATAATGTAAACAAAACTGTTTACCACAATGTGTCAATCTTATACGTAGAGTAATTATGATCCAAAAGTCATCCCTTCCAAACAGTAGTTCCAAAAGTCTATTACTTTAAATATATTAATGAGCCATTCCATCTCTCCCATCTTGATATTATCCTATCCTTCAAGTATAAGGCAGAAAAGATATTTATGATATTTCCAGTCACGTTTCCACTAAGAAGCTTTTCGAACCCGTTTACACAAGAATAAACTTCTATTCTCATGGGTCTACTCATTGCGTGTAAACTCGTATACTTAACATATTTTAGACTGATTTCCTTACTGTAGTGAAAGTGTAATCGTATCCATCAGGGTTGAAAACTGGAAGAATATACCAATCAATGTTGTCTACAAGGTCCTGGTTGGCCGTTGTGTTTTCTACTAATTGGTTAATAATATAAAGTGTTGTCGCTGGAGCAATCCACTCTCTTGCATGAATACCTGTTAAAAGTAAAACATGAATTTTAGGAATGACCCAAAAAAACGGATCAAAAGATTGCGATATTGGCCAATAATTAGATGTTGGGTCAGAAGCCACAAAAATTTTGAACGGCCTCTAAATAAATCGAGTTTCCGTATATTTTACAGAATAAGCACATCAAACTGAGTTAAGTGGTAATTTTGGTTTGGATACACTATATGCAGTTCTTCAGATATAAGACGTACAAGAAAACGTTTGGTTGAATTAAATATATTGGACTTTTTTGGATCAGGGGTCACAAAATTTTTGAATGGCTACTAAATCGAGATTTCATATTTTTTACGGAATAAACACACCATACTAAGTTAAGTGGTAGGTTTGGTTTGGCTACAGTGTATGTAGTTCTCCAGATATAAGGCCTACAAGAAAATTTATAATTGAATGAAAAACATTGAATTTTTTGATCAGGGCCCACAAAAATTTTTACTGGTCCCTAAATTGAGTTTTCGTATTTTTTACGGAATAAGCACATCATATTGAGTTAAGTGGTAGTTTTTGGTTTGGCTATACTATATGTAGTTCTCCAGATATAAGACCTACAACAAAATTTCTGTCTGAAATATATTGTATCTTTTGATCCAATAATTTTCGTTTTTAAATGGTTCTCAATGAATCACGTTTGCAAAAACATAATATTTATATTAATTGCATAACAATGGTACTCATATTGCTGACTGGATAATTATCATTAACATTTTGTATTGTAAACGTATTTTCAAAAGAACGTGCCAGAAAAGAAAAGAATGAAATGAGTAATCATAAATAACATAAACAAAATAAATATTTGATTATAATGATAACATGTCACCAATTTTAAAACCAAATTTTCAAACATCGCCTAAGGTATTGTTTGGTATGTAGGTGAACAATTATCTATAGAGGTTAGCTTATAATACTTCACGCTTTGTGTGTATTAGTTGGGGAAAGAACTCGTGTCGAAAGTAAAGTCGTTGTGTTAGTTGAAATTTGTAATTTTCAAATATTTTGCTCGTAATTTCCCTTTATAACATGAATAATAGGTTAAAAAAATATGAAAAGCCGTATGTTTTATTTTGTATTTTTATAGGACTCTCGGAATATCATGAAGGCCAGTAGAAACGTGAACTATAATTTCATTCTGAAAATGACTTACCTCCATCTATGAAGAATCCTGGGTTGGTTCCATTTCCTCCTGAGATTTTGATTACCCTCATATCTCGACCTTCGTAAGTCTCTCCAATGGACACCACTGATACCAGGTCAGGGTAGGATGCAGCCAGCTCATCCAGATATGCATTGATCTGAAAAATGATGGATTTGAGTGAAAATCTTTTATACTTCTACATTGATATATATCTTATTTGAACGCTGTGAGAATATAATATGATGACACCTATGAAATATAAATATTATAAGTAGCACTCAGTAAATATCTATATTTTGTTGAGCTCCTTCGTCGTTAAGCGGTTAGCGTACGCTCTTTTGGCGTGGGAGACCAGACCAGGGCTTGATTCCCGGTGGGTCGGATTTCACGTTAATCAGTAGACCCCGTCTTATATAGCCTCACTGCTAAAACGGACGTTAAAGTCAAAATTAACTCAACTCAACTCCATACTTTGTTCGAATAACTCAAACACGAAAGTCAGCGAGTTTAGCAGCTACTCCAATGGGAACAACACACGCCTCATTTCTCTTGGTGAAAGTTACAAATATAAGGTGTTTCCTCGCACCTTGTAAACCAAAATGGAATTTGAACAGTTGACTATTGTATATGATGATGATTATTGAAATTCACTGTCGACTTCCATGCAAGTTTGTAAAACACACTGTATTACTTTTATTTATGTTTGAATAGAGTTAAGAATTTTCGAAGGAGGTCTTGAAATCATTACGGATAACACCGAGGTCGGTCAACAATCGTCATTAAGATTGAAGCCATATCCGTGAAATTTCTTAGACTTTAAAGTTTGAATTACCTCTGATGTAAACCTGGAAGGACAGAGTATTTAGAAACTTTTTAATGTTACAAATTTTGCAACTAAATTGTTTAATATTTTGTAAAATTCAGATATAACAGTATTAGGGCAGCAGAATTATTCTTATATCCCAGGCCCTGATATCCCTATAAAAATTATTTAAAAATATAAGCTTTAGGAAAGTTAGCTATTAGCTATTACAAGTTCATATCGTGAATAGTTTTGTACATAAGAGGTGACTCAAATATTAATGATAGATGATGCCCACCTATTAGAAGGATAAATACATTTTTCAACTTCAGAAAAGAAGGCAATATATATGAGAACAATATCGAGAAATCAGTTACTTGAGGTGGATATTGTTAAGACTAGGTAACCCTACAATAAACGTATAATTATGTGAAATTAAACATACAGCGTTACCATTTAAGAGATATGGAAAAGAATTACGAGTCGAATGTATAATATAATCCCCAATTATTAAAACACCACAATTATATGTTCTGTAACTTTTCAATAAATGTATACAAAGATTCATAAACAGACAAATCCGTGACAGGGGGAATATATGTTGCCACAAAAAGAAGAGAGCAACAATTTGTTTAAAAAATACCCAAACGTTTTCAATACAATTAACACCAATGTCAACACCTAATGCCTGAATGGCAATCTTAATTACAACCAAAACAACACCACTTCCAATATTAGACCTATCTTGCCTGTAAATGATATAATTTTATTAAGTAATTCAGAGTTTTATATATATATATATATATATATATATATATATATATATATATATATATATATATATATATATATATATATTACCTTTTAACCAAGATTCAGTAATAATAATTAATCCAAATTTAAACAAAGTACAATGAGATAAAAAAAACTTTAAAGTTTTGAGTTGAGACCTCTAACATTTTGATAATAGAATGAAAATGTGTTACTTTTGCTCATTTTTAACTGTTAGCAATTTATGAACATCATCTACCATTGTTAAAGAACACGCTTGAGGGTCATTCGAGATCTTTCTTAATTTTATGGCGCCTGACCAATTAATCCACAAAAATTCAAATTCCTTTTCTCTTTGAACCTTCCCGGCTTCATTAAACATTTTCCTAAAGCAATAAGTTAAGTTTTGATTGACATACGTAATAGAACCAGACCTATAAACCGTGCAAGCACACAAACCATTCGTATATCTTTTCGTCTCTGTAGGAAGGTGTCCTTCACTGTGCGCCTAACAAATCTTACGTTTTCAGGTGCACTCCCCGACATAGACGTAGGGATGGAAGTTGGGTATTTACCCACTGGGCAGGTAAATAAAAATTATGTAAATACCCGGTAAATACTGAAATGTTACTTTCCTACCCAAAAAATGGGTATTTATTACAAACTGCAAGATTACATAATAAGAAGACGTAGTGGGTTCTAAAATAACACTTGAAGTGAACATGGTACCAAAGAAAGGAAAACCCTTGAAGGAGACAATGACATGACACTCTTTCCGTGTGTGAGATAGGTGGAGACATCAGCGGTGATGATGACATATATTCATTCCATATATCCGATGAAGCTGATGAATAATCTTGGTAGAAATGTCACCTCATAACGAGATAACGTTTTGCCCTTAAGTGTATAGCTAGAATATTTCGAGAACGCTGCTAATTCTTGAATGTTCTGTAATTCATTTGTCCCTTTATTAGCTTTATGATAGAAATGCCGTGGATGATGCTGCCAAATGAGATGTTAGAAACCAGAGTGAACTAACGGCATTTTGCGGAATTCTAAATTAAAGCATGAAATCATTTGAATTAGGCGTATGAATCTGATTCCACCCAATCAGAAACTAATTAAAGAAACTGAGCTAATCGTCATGAGAAGCCCATTTTGCAATGGCATTTTATCTACCTTGTTTCCAAGAATGCTATTTCATGCAAAACATGAAAATATAATTACTTCATTTTGGCTTAAGATAGCTCAATTTTTATTCCATTTTGATGTGTAGCTAGCAAGTGTAGTGTAAATGTGAAAGTCCCCATTCATACTCATGCTCCTACTGTGTTTTATTTGTAGTTATTAAAGCATGCATAATATAACAGAAGATATATATTTCAAATCATGTCAATTTTAATAACTTGTCGCCCATAGTCACCTGTAGAATGTAAATTAAAAGAAAGACACTTATTCGCGTTCCATGTTCTATTTTAGTTTCTTTATTTGTAGAAAAAATAACTGTTTTTTTAGAGTCAACAGTTTTTAAATATAAGTTCTCTAGAGAAACATACTTGTTTTATGTTACTATTATCAAAACAGGAACGACCACATAACTTATTTGTATTACGGAAAATAATAAATTTACTGACTTTTGACATTTGTTCTAATTTCTACTGGATTTACTGTTACTTTTTAATTACTTTTACGTACTGCGAAAGAACGCCTGTCTCACATACAGGGTTGAAAAGGAAAAAACCCGTATATTTACCCAAGGTATATACCCAAAAAATATTTACCGGTAAATATCCCATCACTACACAGACGGTTTTAATCTATGACAGCATCCTATCATTTCTCTGGTGGTACTCCGTCTCCTTTAGCCTAATCGGCATAACCGTGAGACGTAAAAGTCAAAGATTTCATTTCACTTTTCTCTGGTGGTACTAAGATCAAGGAAGAACCGATATCACAAACAATTTTAAAAATATCCTCATTGAGTTGTTGAGGGACTCCCTCAATTTCAAGTGTTACGACAGCCATGATTCAAGTAATCAAATTGATATTTCAATACCTTAATACATTTCTGCAGTAGCATATTTAACTTATTAATGGATTCATTTGTGTTTCAAAAGTTTGGAACTATCATCTAATTGTTCATGGGTTAAATCTAAGTAATTCTCCAGCTAATCTTTGATTTTCATTTAATTTATTTTGTGTTTAATAAGCAACAATAGTTATTGTTAGTAAAATTTGTAACCAATAGTAAACTTGGTAAGTAATGTTGATAAACAATTATTATTATTATTGTTTTGAAAATAATTATTTACTTGTATCGAAACGATGAATGCAACACCTCTTAGGTGTATTCAGGCACTTAGATGAACTTCCAATGAAGAAGAAATAATTGAATATTTCTAGTGTTTCCTGAAGTTGAGAATGTTCTGGTTTGAAAGAAATTATAATGGGTCAGTCACGAAAATGAATAGTCCGCTTAATTTATGATTCAAAGGATAAATATGGTGATATGTTGATCCTTATTGATTGGATGATAATAATCACATTGTATATCTTACCTCGGTGTGATTATAGTAAGTGTCAAAGGTGATGCCCTGCCTAGAAACGGATTTTCTGCGTAAAAGTGTCTTCCGTTCTTCTTCATCCCATCTGTAAAAGGACAAGTAATTCTTGTAAAAAAACTTAACGAACTAATGGTGAAAAGAGTTTCCTAATGAAAATTAAGTTTTTAGACTTCCAAACTATGCTTTACATAAGTATTTGATATTTTGTAAAATAACTATCTCCGTCTGTCAGAGCAAAAACGATAAGGAATAGTGAAATACAGTTCTTGTTATGGATTAAGCGTCCGAATGATAATTTCCTTTTCCGTTTCCATCCCTCTACTGATATGGAAGTGATACATCTGATATTTGTGGCTTCCATGTCGAGTATCCATAGTTCGGAAGGCAACCACATCAGTATTTCCACAATTTATAACGAAATTCACTTGTATTCAATGTTATATGTTCTTATACATCTATCATTCACAAAGATCATTCATTCTAGATGATTACACAGAAAATTTAATCATTTTCGAGCAGATATTTTTAGTTATTCATATTACATTACCTAGTACTTTCAAATAACCTATATTTACAAACATCTTAATTTTCAAGGTATTTCTAAAAGTTTTCACTCAATCAAGAAGAATGCTTCAATACTTTTTCAGGAAAGTGTTCTTCTGAAAAAATAATTTGTGGATTCTGTTACATTTCACAAGAGGAGAATTAATATTTTTCAATAAGAATTTCCTATTTTCATTTCTTTAATTTTCATATCTACGTACAATTAACTAAGGCCTGTTATACACTAGGTTGCACCGTCAAAGTAAAATGATAAAAATCATTCCAGGCCTGAACTTCATCTATGTTGAAAATTTGATGAAGATCGGTTCAAGAGTTATTAAGTCACAAACTAAGTCATTTTTATTTTTATTTGTATTGATTTTTGTACATCTTCCCCCTTCTCCTCCTCCCTACATTGCTCCGTCAAAGTGAACTGACAGATAACATTTCAGGCTTGAACCTCATCTATGTTAAAAATTTGATCAAGATTGGTCGTTTGGTTCAAGAGTTATTAAGTTTTATTTATTATTTTATAATTCCTCCTTTCCCCTCCCCTAAATTTTACCGTCAAAGTGAAATGATGAAAACACTCCCAGACCCTAATTTCATCTATGTTGAAAATTTGATCGAGATCCGTCGGCTGATTTAAGAGATTAGGAGTCACTAAAATAGTCACTTTCAATTTTATAATATAAATTTATAGTCGTAGTATAATGTTATATCGTTCAATCCTCGATGTGCACTATACCTAAGGAGGCTAAAAATTAACTATATTAACTAATTATTCAATGTATAAGCATCCACCCATGAAATCAAGCTTGCGGTCACATATACTAAGTTTATGAAAATGTTATTTCGATATTGGTTTTATGAGCACACATTGAAAATTTCCAACGGATGCTTGTGTCTCGGAGCCAAGGCCATACCGATGTAGTCGACACCTATGGTGTACGGTATTACCGATGTTCAATACTACATTTCTCTTTAGTTTTGGAATAAGAACACCAGTAATATGCTTTGAAATGAAATTAAGTATCTAGTTTAACGTCCCACGATTATGCACCAAGGCTAAGGGAGGCGGTAATGATGAGAAATGACTGAAATGGTAGAAAGAAGAAAGTAGGAGGAAACGGAGAAACGCCAAGAAAATTCACGCAGACAGTATTTGCCCACCAAAAAAGCTCAGATGGCGCAAGATAACACCAATGTGGCTTGAAAACGAGTAATATCTACAGAAAACGCGAACAATCAATTCAGAAAACGATATACTGTAGCTACATGCTACAAGGGCAGATCGACTCACACGGATTGCATAAACTACTGGGAACACACATTTCAGCAGCATTTTTACTGAAGCCAAGAAATCCATCTCCTTCTTTTTTACATTATATACAAAAATTCAAGCAGTGCCCTTACTTGTGCAAGACTCTTGCGCAAGCGTCTTGGTCTTGGTCTTGCAGGTATGGTCTTGGTCTTGGTCTTGGTCTTGGTCTTGCACCCATTGGTCTTGGTCTTGATCTTGCATCGGGATTCCTGGTCTTGGTCTTGGTCTTGGTCTTGCATGCAAGGCTCTTACGAAAACTGCTAGACCAAGATTCTTGCGCTCATCACTAAATGTAGCATCTGTATGTTTTGTAGAACTGGGAATACTTCAGTGTGTTCATGTGAAAAACTTGAACATCCTCAAATATTTCCGGTTCTACAAAATACATCGTACAGTGCCGCGAAATGGTTTTTAGGTCTTGTGCCGTTTAGGTCTTATGCCGTTTAGGTCTTGTACCTTTTTCATTCACCTGCTTTAGTTCTGAAATTCGCCACCACCACACGAAATTGCGATGATACAGTAACTAGTTGGCAATAATGTTACGGACGTAGCTAATTTCAACAGCAACAGCTATATTTGTACTATAGTTCTAAAATTATTATTACCATTATCTGTTCTGCAGTTATACATGAATTACATTATATAACCTATTTCATTCTAAGAATTAATTATGTAATTGGTTAAGAAATTCGTTTCTTTCAAATGGAGATACGGGAATCCCATAACAAATTTCTAAAAACGAATTTAATAAAAAAAGGTTTAAACAACATATTTTACCAGACTTTTCTGAAATCAACCAAGCATTCAGAATTGCAATATATATATATATATATATATATATATATATATATATATATATATATATATATATATATATATATATATATATACTGTGGAGTGTATTTTATTAAGAGTAGGACGAAAGCCCACCAACTTTCCAAAGGTAGGACAAAAACCCATCAAAGTTTGCTTAATCAGGGCAAAAGTTCACTAGATACTTCACAAGTGAACATTAAATACCGATTATATACATTAAGAACTCACATAGTTACTATATTTCGCAGTGTGTTTTGATAGAGTTGATATGTATAAGCAAGCAATATCAACAAATAACGCTAAATTACTAATGTAATACGCAATACAATACCTTTAAACAATCCAATACATAGTCATTTAGGGATGTAGCCTGCAAACTTTTCCAGGGAATAGGCTTTTTTTATATTAAAAGTAAACCAAAAATATATTTCTAAATTACGAAAGCTTCAATAAGACAATAAATATATACATATAACACACGTACATAGATACATTTATTATTATTATTATTATTATTATTATTATTATTATTATTATTATTATTATTATTATTATTATTATTATTATTATTATTGTTATTATATTCTTGCTTTTTTACCACTTTTTAAAACCTGGATCTTGACAGTGTGTGAATTTAAAACTAGAGTTTGTGGGAAATATACGTATTAGGGAACTGTTCGGAAACTGTTCATAATAGTCCATTTGTTTGACTGTCTTCATCTTCTGTACTCATATAAAAGAGTTAAGATAAGTGACTTTCTGGGTATACTACTAAAAGTAGAGCCGTTATATTTTAATTTTAAAAAAGTCATTTTCTTACGAAAGCAGGATATAAGAAAGAATTTTTAGAAATACGTACCGTATAAAGGGTGAGTATAAGATATTTTTTAAAAGAGTAGTGTATCTCGCAAATCTCTGAAGCTAGTAAAATGAAACTTGAATCATTTATAAACTTTCCACTGTAAAACAAACAAAAAACCCTGAAAATTCAACACATAAAAGAGAAAGAAAAAAGGGTGCACTTTCTTCAATGTTCGAATTCCCCATTACTTACTCAGAAAATATTTATAAAGTAAAGAACGATTTGTTTAAGCTAGATGCGTGAAACTCAGTATTTCAACTTTTAACTAGAAGTAATAAAATATATGTTTTAGCGTCTTGAAAATTACAAATTTTAAGAGGGAAGGAGGTTCAATTTCTATAATATTAAAATTTCCCACTGCTTATGAGATTTAGATAGAAAACTTCCTTTAGGTCTGGGTTCATCCAGTTAAACAAATGAGATTACAAAGTTGATGATTAATTACGTTCTTTTAATTTATTTTAACATGTTGACGTAGTTTAATTTTTTAAAAAAATGTTTCTTTCACATTACTATAAACATTATTATTTTGCTCTAATTATTAAACACAGACTAGCCCTCACTTTGGGGGCCAAGAGTTTGTTTTGGGTGTTAAGCCATCACTTGCCGTCCGTGACATAACCTTTGATTTTAACTTTACGTACAATCAAGGCTCAGGTCTCAAAAATGTAGCATATTTGAAATTTATTATTATTATTAGTAGTAGTAGTAGTAATAGTAGTATTAGTAGTAATATAATAATAATAATAATAATAATAACATAGCTGTTACCTTTGAAATTAACTATTATTATTAGTAATAATAATAGTTAATTCCAAAGATAACAGCTGTGTTAGTAATACTAAAACTCTTATTAATAATGGTAACGAGTAAAGAGTAGCTAATTACAAGTATGACAACTATTTGCTACGGAAAGAGTTGAAAATGATAAATATATTTGTAAAAATAATTTACTTCTAATCAACACAAAGAAAACGAAATTTAAGATGTATATAACTAAAACACATTATGTTACTAATACGAGGTCAATGGTGTGAAAATTAAAAAAAAAAAAAACAGACATTATGAAAGATCTGGGAATCACATTTGATAGGCAGTTAATATTTTGTCACCACACAAATGCTGTCATGCAAACAGCAAGAAAGAACAACAGGCTTTATTTATTTATTTCAGAACGATTGAATATGTATTTATACGAAATACTTTTAAGAACTAAGCTAGAATCTGGTTCTGTAATATGAAATAGTATATCTAAAACTTTGACTAACAGATTGACAGTATTCTTGGCAATGATAGCGCCACAAGAGATTTTTAGGTCCAGTGCCGTTTAGAATTAGTGTCGTTTAGGACTTGGGCCGCGAAATGATTTTTAGGACTTGTGCCGTTTAGGTCTTGTGCCGTTTAGAACTAGTGCCGTAACTAACTCTATGGCCTATGGAACCCGGAGGTTCAATGCCGCGTTCACAAAAGCTCTCCAATGACTTCTATCCTTAGCCAACGGAGCACAGTTTCTACTTTGTATTCCTATTTCTGCTAGATTAATCTTAACATTGTCCTCCCATCTGCATCTAGGTCTTCCAAATCGTCATTTTCCGATTGGTATTCCAGTTAATAGTTTTGAAAGCGTCCCTACTTTCTTCCATTCTGGCTACACGAACAGCCCACGGAAGTCAAGACTTGATGACCCTAAAAATGTTTGGCTGGTAATCCATATTCCGTTTAATATCTATGACATTCTCTAGCTTCTATGCATCTTGTACAGTAGCAAAGAAATGTCGGCTACCTATAATAAGATAATATATAGATTTTCTTACTCCAAATATCCCATATCCCATACATTGAATCGCGTCATTCACATTGGCATCTTCAGCACACTTTTTACAATTCCATTTTTATTTTGTTATCGTTTTCTACTATAGAATGACATAGAAGTTATATTGTGACTTTGTTCAATAAATAAATAAATGAAATGATGTTTATTTTATATACATATATGAAACATCTATACATAATTAAAAATGAAAGAAATGATCAACTAACCAAACATACAAAAAATAGTTGATTTAGTGTTAGCTACTGAAACAATCGCTATGTAGGAAAGACTTACTTCTTGACGTCTGGGATGTGGACCTTGTGTGGAATGTGATGCTCTTCTAGAAACGTTAGAAATGTTTTCATTTTTTCAGGGGCAACCATTATGTCGACCTCCCTTCCAACTATTGGCAGAGTCCAAAAGTCGAATCCTACAGCTCCATAGAAAGGTCTTAGTAGCTCCTGGGTCTTAGCATCTTTCACAGGCAAACGGAGCACTTGGTATCTGGAAACCAAAGTTTTATTATTAATACCGTAATGAGTTAAGTAAAAGATATTTCAATCATTCCTAAAAAAAAAAAAAATGTAAGTTCATAATTCATAATTGGGGAACAATTTTAAAAATTACTGAAATAACAGTGTTTCGAAAGGAAACGGCCTCTTTCAATTCAAAATTATAATGAGTTAGAGACGGTCTTTTGTTGTAGAGACGTATCAAAGCTTTCACGTGTTTGTTTCAAGAGTAACCTCAAATGTAGTTTAGATAGGACTGTCTCATTTGTAGATTTTGAAGTCAATTCTTTGGTTTTATAATTTATTGTTGGCTTCTCATTCGCTCTTGTTACTTTCATATTTTTATAGATAACAAACGGAAGGAAAAACTTTAAAATCAGTTTTATAAGAGCACTAAGATGGAGATTTTTTAATGCTGGGGTAAAATGAAGGAGCGAGACTCATATTAAAACCACTGCACACTCTTCCTAATTTTGAGGACTAAAACATTTTTGTGGATAAAGTTGATACTAAAAAACGAGTTACACGTTATGTCGTACCGAATGCTTTAAGTATTGGTACCATTTATCATTTCATCCACCAAGAAAATTTTTCTCCTTTTAATCTTTTTATAAGATTTTACCATTGTTCTTTCGTTTTATACTTGATTCAATATTCTGTAATCAATTCTCTACTCTTAACTTCCTTACGTTGAAAATGTGCGTCATTTCTTGTGAAAGGCAATTGTACCTAACTTTACCAGGGATGCAAATACGCAACAAAATTTTTATCAGCCCAAGAAAAATGCTACTAGCCCACATTCCACATCCCAATTGTGAGTTTTACAGTTTTTACTGTTTTACTGCTCGCCCGCACCGATGAACCACTCGCCCCGGGCGAGTGGGCGAGCGGTTATTTGGATCCCTGCGCAAGATGCAGCAAACAAATGTCTCAAACCATCATGAAACTACCTTTCCATCTACCTTGTCATCTGCTTAAATTAACTGACTTTACCTTTGGATATATGCAATCTAACTGCATTTGTAGTATTTAAACTTTATAGTAAAATGAATCTAGAGTTAAACTTACATCTGGTTTACATATCTTTAAAAAGACTATGGTTACTGGTAGTATGGAAGGGGTTTAAGCTATAATATTTGATCCTAACAAACTAGTGCTCTCAAACGGATCGGGTCGGGTCAGTCGGGTCAGCTTGGGTCGGGTTGTCGGGTCAGGTTACTCGGGTCGGGTTATCGAGTCGGGTCAGCTCGGGTCGGGTTGTCGGGTCGGGTCAATCGAGTCAGCTCGGGTCGGGTTATTCGGGTCGGGTTATCGAGTCGGGTCAGCTCGGGTCGGGTTGTCGGGTCGGGTCAATCGAGTCAGCTCGGGTCGGGTTATTCGGGTCGGGTTGTCGGGTCGGATCAATCGGGTCAGCTCGGGTCGGGTTATCGGGTCAGGTCAATCGGATCGGATCACGGGTCAGGTCATTCGGATCGGGTCGGGTCAGTCAATTCGGGTCACGGGTCGGGTCGGGTTGGTCTTCAAGTCTTGAAGACCAACCCGACTCGACCCCGTTGAGAGCACTATAACAAACAAACAGGAATGAAATATGATAAAAACATTGCAACAAGAACACAATATAGGTTAAATTTCCTCTACGTAAGGAGCCGTGTAAAGAAATGCTTATAGTTGAGCCCACCAAGATTTCATTTTATCCAATCAGCTAGTTCGTAGAACAAAGGAAGTCGTTGAAGCGTGGAAAGTGTTACAAGTTCATCACCCGAAGCTAAAACCAGACAAATGTTTTCAACGTGTATAGGGCTGACCTCAAAGAGCTTCATCAGTGGCGAATGTAGCCCCGAGGCCTGGAGGCCTAGGCCCCAGTTTTTTTTAGAGATAAAAATAATTGAAGTATTATTTATATTTTTTGAAAATTTATAGTGAACGTTACCTTTTGTTCTTTATTGAAAAATTTTTGAAGCTTACATAAAGTTTCAGCTGCTATTTTTCTGTTATGCAATGTGTAAAACAATACTTAAGGTCTACAATGTCAACGTCCAACCTAGCCATATCCATCAGGTTGGAAACTTTTGCAGGACTCATTAAAAATTGTGAACTCACGATATGCCTATGATATTATGAGTTCTGGCCGCCCCAGTGTTTACCTTCTAAATCCTCCACTGAGCTTCATGATGCAAAACACTCCATACTAAAGCAAACAGGACTTGTAATGATACTTTCGGAAATATTTAGCGCGTAAAAAGCGGTACATTTATAACAGATCTTAAGAGAAAAAAAATGTATAAAAGTGTGCATTTTATACAGAAACAAAATTTTAAATCAAGACTGCATGATTGAGGCAGTGAGTATTGGAGATAACGGTCATTGAAGGAGCATAAAAGATACCGATTTTGTAGGACACATATCAGGGGAAGACCTTTGTAGGGACGGACACGTTTCCTATATTTATAAACTTCTTTATTGTCACATAGAACCTAAACGACTGGATAGAATATGATGGATAACTTATCAATACATTGATCATAACCTAAGAAATAACACTGAATACATGGTGTCACATAAAAGTAAACATACCATGCTCTTAAAAGGCAAGAAATAAATATCCATGAAGGTTCAGGGAGTGGAGGATTTGAAACAAAAATGTTTCAAGAGAGGATTCGAAAAGTATGTAGGCCAATATATAACGAAAGGCATACATTTCTTTAGTAAATATGTAATGCATTTGCAAATTGCATTCGGGTTTTTCATTTTATAATTGTTTTAGTTGCTTTTATTTAGTGGATTTGGTTAATATTACATTTTTCAAGTAAACACGATTTTTCAATTACGAATAAATGCTTTAAGGTTGAAGTAGGTGACGTTGCCAAATGTCAGTAGTGTACCTAAAAACATACAGAACTGACGAAAGAACTGTAGCTATGTACAATATATCTGTATAAGAGATAACTTTTAATAATAGCTACATCGTTGTAAAAAGTATGGCTATTATTAACATGTCTCTTTGTTTTTAAACATACATTTTGATGTGAATTCATAGTTACTGAAAAGCACCGTAACAACATTGTACTTTTACCTTGGAGCAAAAGTAACAATCCTATAAAATCTAATAAATGGATGGCGTCGCCGTCTGCTGTGTCATGTGACACAAGAGACAGGTGCTCAACTATCGTAAAGTTAATTATAATTTTACAGTTTCTTTCATAGAAGCTTCCTAACAAAACATCATATTTTCTTCTTCATTGTGTCTCTTATTTTAAACTGCGAACGAAAACCGGAGAAAACCGCAACTTTTTTCAAATTGCACTTTTAGGTGTGTTCTGGAAACAGCTAACGTCTCAATGACTCAATATAAAATCATCTGACATCTTAGCATTTGCGGTCGTTGGCATTCATAATTGGTTTCTTCGGTTTTGAGTTTGACTTTTCAGAACTAGGTTATGTGACACAAAAGTCCGTATTCATAAAGTTGAAAGATATCCTTCCAAGTATAAGGTTAAAGTAAAAGGTTCTGCTTTAGGGTATAAGCGTATCCTTTATTCCGTATTCATAATGATTACCTTATACTTGCAAGGATATCCTTCATTGTTTAAAGTAAATGATGTCAAAACAATTGAGCAACTCGATACTCCAAAAGCTCGCTTATTAAAAAGTATCACGAAAAAGACTGAAAATGATACAGCATAAGAAATCTTCGTTACAAAGTATAGTAACTGATGCAAATAAATTGCTTGTGAAGTTATAGTGTAAAGTGTATAATCTGCTTGTTAATAAATTTACTGCTTGTAAAGTTAAACTTCATTGTGCACGTGTGATGTTATACGACAGTAATCATTACATGCTGTTTACAATAACACTCAAGTTCTTCTTATTCCCTGTCTTGACGACGAAGAGCAAGTTCATCATGATCATCGAGTTGATGATAATCATCATCATCTTCTGGTACTTCCTCATCTTGTTCGAAATTCGAATAGCTTAAAGGTTTTGCAATATTATGGAGCACAAAACACGCAATAATTATTTTTGGAACGTTTTCCAACTTTGCACGGTAAACGTACTATAAGATCGGAAATGGACGTTTCATTTGGCCAAAACCTCGTTCGATTATTACTCTCTCCTTTTTCAAAAGTTTGTTATATTTCAATTCAGCACTAGAAGCAGGATTTGCAAAGGTAGTCATGAGCCATGGTTCCATTCCATACCCACTATCACCAAGTAGTATAACATTCGCTTTGTTTATTAATAGTAACCTAACCTGTAATGCTTTCCATATCCTCAAATCATGCACAGATCCAGGCCAGCTATCAACACTCCTGAACATTTCTCTGGCGTCACAAGTTACTTGTACATTCAGAGTAGGTTTATCTTTCTGGTTTATGTACTCGTCTCCATGGAATTTTGGTTTCAGTATTCCTTCATGGGTACAGTCAACTACACCAACTGCTGTGGGAAACCTAAATTTGCTTTGCCATAACTGTTTAGTCCGCATTATTTCACTGTTGGTAGAAGGAACTTTATCCATTCATGTGCTTGCGCAACGATTTTGTCAACCACTACATTTACAGTCCGAGATCCGTAGCCTGACTAACCTAAGCACTTCTCTGATTCCTTATTGATAGCCGGGATCAGCGGGATAGTGTAAACATATTTTCATTTTATGTACGGAGAACACCTCCCCGAGTTTCTAGACTTGCGCCAATAAATCTATCTGTAACCCACAGTAAGTCGTCTTCTTCAAAACGGTAAAGTTGTTTAAAATCACGAACAAGCGCAGGTAACCGGGGTTTCTATTGCTTAACATCCTTTAGGTGAACAACATCCGCCATCACACTCCAAAGCATTTGACTGCAAGGGTGAGTTTGCTACTGACCACACTCCTATTTTTTTAAGGATATGCTTGTTAATTAAAGTAAAAGGTAAAGATTATGAATACCCTTTTATTTCGATGTGAAGTACAAGGATCAATCTAATAGGAAATGCTTATACTCTAAAAGTAAAAGCTTGTACTTGAATCTTTATGAATACAGATTGAAGAATTCCCTCCATGGTTTACACGTATAACCTTATCCTTCTTTTTATGAATACGGGCTAGACTTACAGCTAAAATTGGGGTCCTATCATATAAGTTAAAACGGGAACTGAACCCAGACGCCCAGTGACCTCTAGCCATTTATCCACGATTAGTTATAAATTTATTACTCTGTTTTTGTATAAACTAATGATGTTACAGTATCACAATTATCCAAATTTCAGATATTTGTACAAAAGTATAACGCAAGTGTGAATACTATGACCATGCTATGGCGTATTTCTAATAAATAGGATAAAAGTTGCAAGGGATTGAAAATTTGTTTTTTTCAAAGGTTTTATTTTGAGAAACTGCTTAGATAGGAATGACGTCTAACTATGTAGATGCTTTTCAATAGACACAAATATCGTAACAATCAGCATCTCAAAACTTTTTGGTAATATGAAGAACATCAGTAGAGGTTGCTATACAATTCAAAATGACGTGTTTGTGGAAAAGTTTTAAAATGATATCGGACTTTATTTACTTCTATAACATTACAGAAAGTTCTGGTTATCGTAACTTTAAAAGTTTCCGAAATTATATAATTGTACTTGTATTGCAAAGGGTCGCTGATTCAATCCCCGGCCAAGTAAACTTGTGGTAGACATCATGTCCGTGGGTTTTTTCGGGGTACTCCCTTTTCCTCCCACTTTTCATTCCACTAATTCTTCCATCATCATTCACTTTTTTCAATCATCGTCTTCCTTATCCGAAAGGACACATGCGTGGGACGTTAAACTGAAATATTTCATTTTTTGTAATGCAAAGCATGTCAAACGATTTCCGTTGTCGATATTTACACCGTAGTCTACAAAATTTCAGCATTATCTATCTAAAGCAATAACGGGACCTCAAGATAAATGGTCCGTTCTATATATAACCGGTATATACTAGTTGCGTTGTTATAGTCATAATAAATTATTCTCTTACCCAATTCCATTATTGGTTAGAACACCTCCAATGGAGGCCACGAGCAAAATTAAGAAAATCTTCATTTTCAACAACTGAAACTCAAGTCCATATCCTGTATTTATAAACTCTACGGTCAGATACGGTTATCTACAAGTTATTGTCTCACTGACTTTCTCGTTTTTTCTCAATAATTTGTGAAGAGGCCAATTCCAGACGGTTCGTGTTTTCAAATAACTCAAGTGATTGTTTAAAATAATACAGCATCATGTATAGAAAGATAAAAAGTCCTTATAATTTACCATGAATAAGACTTTCTTCACTAATTCCAAAAATCATCAAAGTTAGATAATTTATTATCTGCTCATTATCAACATTGCTTTGTTTTCATCCTTCAATTGCATTGATAGCGTACGTAGGTTGAGCATTAATTTTCGTCATAGTGAAACTGAGTCCAGTACAAAATCTACTAAATAATTATGTGTCTTAAATTCTCGGTCAACTGTCTGTAAGCACTTTATGGTATTACTAATATTATTATTATCAAGTTGATAAATGGCTTCAAAATAGATGCATGACATCACACTAAAATACTGTACTTCTGAAATTAACCTTTTGTTGATTTTCACGGTTTTCCCGCCCTTTCGTTACCACCTGTTGTAATTCTTCCAGGGTATATCAACCTTTCATTATTATCAGTACATATAGTATTTGCGAATAGTACAAAACTAAATTCATTCTAATAAACGACGAATTTGGATTATTAAAAGGAAAACTGTAATGATTTAGAACAGGATGCAAGTAAAATAAATTCTGTTATCATTAGAAAATGTACAAAACGAAGATATCAACTAATTTTCAATGCCTATGCGTTGCAAATAGATGAAGACAAAGCAAGGTCTTGAGAATCATTTGAAACTTTCGCGCTGTTATTTTTTTATTAACAATCCCTTTTTATGTTTTGATATCAACACACTGTTTACATTAGATCAAAATCTTTGCTTGTGATATTGCCCACAAAGTACGGAAAAGTACTTTGTACATTTACTTAGTAACTCGAATACTGCTGTCGATACTGAAGGTGCTGTCGAAAGCAACACAACTTTGAATATCAACATAACAATTCACCTCCTCTGCCATACAATTCTTCTTTGAGGTCAGACTTATCCTCCACAATGAGAAACATTTCAAGTATTGTTTTTTCCAAAGCAAGTGAAAGGTCCATAATGTAGATCTATATCGAACATTACGCGAAATACTCGTATATGAAGCAATTCTGATTGAAAGATTGCATCTTCATGCCATTATCTACAATTTTCTTTAATGCTTTAGTAATCTATTCACAATAGTTGCAAATATAGAAAAATTATAAGAAACCATCAAACTTACTGTTTTTTGACATTCGAAAAAAGTTTACCATGGATGTTATTATATAAATATCATACATTTTAAGTTCTTAGGGTCTACATAGGCTACTTTAGAATGTTATAACAAATGCAATTACATATTTTTAGAAAGTTGAGTTATATTAATAATATTCTGTATCATCCATTTTGTCAGTAATATAGTGTTCTCAAATGACTACTTTTGCACCGTTGCTGTACATTTCATGGTCATTTATTATATATATATATTAATATATATATATATATATATATATATATATATATATATATATATATATATATATATATATATATATATATATATATATATTGTAAAACCCTGTCCCATATAGGAAGTTGGTAGAGAAAGGTAATAAAATGAGTGTCCGGTCTTCTTTATACCTGTGACGTTAGAGACAGGTAGTCCTTGACCAAGAGGTCGCAGACAGGATCTCTACAAAGCCCCGTGGCAGGCTAGACAGTGGCGAAGGGTTCCCCAAAGCTCCGTGGCAAGCAGTGAGGAAGTTAGTGCTTACAGAGCCCCGTAGCAGGCTAAGCGATTGAGGTTAGGATTCCCAACAGAGCCCCGAAGCACGCTAAGTCACGGGAAAGGAAAAGGCAAGAGTCCTGTAGCAGACTAGAGGCTTGGGGTTAGGTTACTTCTAATGTTCCGAAGCAAACAGTAGGAGGGACACCAGAAAACTGGTACTGGTCTGCTGTCGGCTGCCGAATTTATAGATCTCCAGACAATGGTGGCACTGCTGCTCCGATGTCGTCATCTGTTTCGTGGGAGGAGCCAGAAGTCCGTCGTCTGCTGGTTGTAGTGGATCTATGTGGTGCATAGTATCCTCACGTAAGACCATGTGGTGGTGTTTATAAATATAAGCGTAAAGTGTTGTTTGTACACAATACCACATGGGATATTACGATATAGAGCTACCTGACAATATCTACTCAAATCTTTTGAATGTCGTACTAAGGTGTCGAAAACAATAAAAAAAATAATAACTTCGTTCACAATTGCATTGTTCCATTTGTACCATGGTGCAATCTTTAGCATCTCTCTATTTACTCTATGCAAAGATAACAATTTTTGTTTGTTACTCCATAATGATGTAAATGTAATTAACAGGCAAATCCATAATTCTACTACAAAGAACTGTAAGTAAATATCAAATATTTAGTGGTCATGATTTTATCAAAATTTTAAAATTAATCATCGGAGCAGGAGAACGGGAGAAATATTATAAATAAATATAATAATCGTAAATATACATATTTACATGTTTAAATAATCGTAAACAGACTGTTATCTACAAAGAATATAAATAAACTGATTATAATGAATATTCTGGAATTACTCAAGGCTTTGACCTAGGTCCGTTATTGTTCCTTTTATTAATTAACGATCTCCCTGATCATATATTATTAAGTAATAAATTGCTTTTTGCGGGTGATCTCAAAATATACAGTAGGATAAAGACCATCCATGACTGTCTCAATTTACAACGTGACATGGAAAATATTGCTAATTGGTGTTCTCTTAACAAACTTAATGTAAACATAAACAAATGTAACATTTTATCGTTTACCAGAAACAAAAGTCAAATAGAGTTTGATTACTCAATGAATCAGATCTTACTACTTAAATAGATTAAATTCAGTCAAAGATCTTGGAGTTATATTTGATACGAAACTGACATTTAATAACCATATAGAGAACATAATGAATCTCTCAAGATGTTTGTGTTCATAATTAGAACTGGAAAGGAATTCAACAATATTACTACACTTACAAAAATGTATTATGCCTATGTCCGATCAAAACTGGAATATGCTGCTGTGATCTGGAACCCATCACAACAGCAATACAGACATCAACTGGAAAAAGTCCAATCTAAATTTATCAAATACTTGACGTATAAGAGAACTGGAATCTATCCATATTATGAAAATTATCTAACATTAATAGACAACTTCTGTATCCCTACACTTGAACAAAAGCGAAATGTGACAGATATGATCTTTCTCCATAAAATAGTAGAAAACGAATTTAATTGTACGGATCTCATATCAACATTAAATTTTCATGTCCTGATACATAAAACTTGTGCCGATAACTCTGGCCTGTTCTATTGCAAAAAAAGAAAAATAAAGCAAGGACCAACGTATTATTGAAATCACCATCCTGGAGAATATGCTTTTCTTATAACAAAATATGTATCAAACACAAAGAAATAGACATATGTAATATGAACTCTATGTTTAAGAAAACTATTGTAAACTTATTATGTAATACACCAACACTATAATTGGGATTATGCCTGTTGTGTTGACGAATAAATAAATAAATGTTTATTTCAAAATTTGCAAAGTTCTAACCTGTATCGTAAACGCAATGATTTTTTGCATGACGATAATTATTGAGATTTTTAAAATTCCATCACGAAGAGGAAATTTTCATTAAATATTTCCTTTTGAACTACGAACTTAATGCTCACAGATTCAGAATTTCATTACACACAAATATAATTATATATATATATATATATTAGTGGAAATTCTGAAAACTTCACTGCAAAGTGTAGAAGACAGTAAATTTTACTACCATATTTACTTTTGAACTGGCGGAAATTGTAATTTATTTGTCGGTTTCAAAGCGAATAGAAATTAATGAAGCACGAGAAGATTCGAGCCGCGAATGTGTTATTTATTTACTACATAAACTTAAGAATTTCGAGGTTCAAGATTTTGGACCTTTCTAACACCACTGGATACGGCCTGGCTTATACAAGTTACATTAGTTCGCTAAATTGTTGAAGATATGACAAAAAGAAAATGTCCAATGAGAAATATTTTATTACTTCCTTATACAGTATAAAACACAATGCACTTATGTTTACATTTCTGTACTAATTAATGTATAATTTATTTTTTTGTGATTTGTGCATATTCTTTATTTACGATTGTTCTGGATTAACAAATTTCCGAACGCTTTTACTCCTTCATAGATTTCGGATACTGCTTGTTCTATCAATTCTGTTGGCAAGTGGAAGCCATGTCCGTAGCCTCTGACTTGTATAGTGTAGGAGTACTTGATACCAGCGACACCTTTCGCTCAATCATAGGTTGCGCCAGGAGCAGGATATACAAATAAAATATAACATCAGTGGAAATTGTCCAAAATAGTCGGATCTTTCATTACAAAAGTGCAAAATTCAAATTTATAGCTGTCTTATTTTGATAACTCTACCTATAGAAAAATATATAAAATTGTTCTCCGATACCTTTGTACGTAGAAATATTACAAAATTGTGGATTGAAATAATTTTTGGTATGATGGAGAGAGAGGTTCTCCGGGTTTCCAACAGAAAGACCAAGAGTTACTACTATTGCATGTTTCACTTTCAACTAGTCAACTTAGTGTTCATACAGATGAGGAATTTGCCATTTTGCTCCAGAAAATATGAATTGAATACCTTATTCACTTGCAAGAATTCTGGAAATCTCACTTCAAAGGGCGGAACACACTAAATTTTACTTAATTCATGTTTCTTTCTGAGCTATTAGTCAGACAGAGACAAAATTTGGTTCTTTTTGTTACAGTAAGACTTTGTACAAAATATGCAGAGTTGTACAGTTCTCTGTCGGTAAAACCATGAACTGTAAAGATAAAGTTTCAACTGCCATCGTAAGATAGAACATCTAACTGTATGGTTATAATATTGGTGCTTAACATCAGTTCTAATTACCGAGAGGGTTTGTTGTTGTAGAGGTATGGAAAGCAGTCATTGTAAAAGTCGACAAAATATGAAAGATATCACCTACAAGAATTTCCGTCAAAGTTAACTCGTCCGTAATTTCCGTCGTAGAAAACTACTGTGTATAATGGGATTTTGAAGCAATACTTAAAATTGAAGTGTGAAACGTTTTAAAGTCATTAAAGAAACTGGGAGAAGGTGGTTTCAGCCTCTAATCGGGGTTATTTTGCACCGGTCCGAAGTAACCTCCTAGCAGGAAATTATTACTGCTGGTACCTTCTGCTGCCTCGCTGGAGTCGTAATGAAAAGTTTAATGAAAGCAAGGTTCATCTTCATTGTCTATATGTTCCGGTTGTCAAACGCCGTCAATTATTAGGTTTATAAAAAAAATAGCTCGCTTTTCTGCAATTTATATAACTACCTTATCCATACTTTTCATTTCAGCTCAATAAGCCTTATATCTGGAGAACTACATGTAGCGTAGCCAAAACCAAACTGTCATTTAACTCAGTATAACGTGCTTATTTCGTAAAAAATACGAAAACTCGATTTAGGGGTCGTTTAAAAATTTTGAGTCCCCTGATCTAAAAAGTAATTATTGGTCAAGACCACAATCTTTTGATCCATTTTTTTTTATCGGCCCTAAACTTGTTATTTTAACCTTACGACATACTCTATACCTTCATTAACCACATTGCCTATTGAAGTGCCTTAACATTTGTATACTCTACACGGATATAGACAGAAAATAAGAGGTTAGAAAACTTACCAATTTTGCAACGTCTGGAGGTGGAGTTGCGGTATAAGCCCACGGCATCAACATCATCTGCAACATATGATCGATAATATAGTTGACTTTGGGAAATGCAAACCAAAATCGAATAGTTGAAAGTCATAAAAATAAGCCTGTGGAAACACCTTTGCCGATTAGGGAAATATAAAGAGGTCGTTATTAGGTAAATCATTTCAAATATGTGTAAAGTATTGTTTTGACGAGAGGCAGCAAGGACATCAGTTCAAGCATTACCGTAGTCAAAGAAAGCATTCCAGAAGAAAAGGCCACTACTCACCAGCAGAGTAAACATTGAAGTAACGAAGAATCTGGTCAAATCTTGTTGTACATGGAGTGTGTGATTGTAGGTTCGCAAACTTGGACATTACGAAGTTAGGCAAGAAATGTTTCGAGAGCTTCAAAATGTGATATCCGAAAAAGACTAAAAAATACAATGGACGGAGAAAATAACAAGTGAATATGTTTTAAATTAGGTAGGACAGAATAGGACACTTTTAGCCAGCATCCATGATGGGAAGGGCAACTGCATTGAATACATCTTGCGAAAAACAATGCATTTTTCATAACGCCATAGAGGGAAAGATGGAAGGGAAGGGAGGAGGGCGAAGAAGAAGAACACAACTAATCGATGATTTGAAAAGTAGAAGAAAAGATTAAGAGTTAAATGTGGAAGCTGAAGTTTGTGACAAGTGAAACGAACATTCTGGACCGGAGTTTAAGTGCTAAGAAAAATGTCTCCTGTTAGTTCCAAGACCAGTCGACAGGCAGAATGCTTTATAATAAACAATTGATACAATTCATTCTTTCCATTGATTATAACTGTATTTTAGCTTTGACTTGGCTACATTTATCAAGTAAGACTTTAGTAATAACTTTATCAAAACATTATGTTCGTATGTTGAACATACTTTTCCGTATATGGTACAAAGTATCCTCACCTATCGGGTTACTTTACAAAAATGTTTATATTTCAATAACCATGGTCATACTAAATGTATACTAATGCACTTGCACAAATGTTTTCCTTATATATCTAGCTATTATATGTTTAAAATACAATGTTTTAAATCATTACGTTTGTAAGTTACTTGCGATTTTCTTTTTTAACTTTCTTGTATCTGGTGCAAAGTAACTCCGTCTTATGGTATGCAATTTTATACGAGGGTCGTTCCGAAATTAATGTCTTCTATTTTTTGTGTACATACTGTATGTCCGTGCCAGATGCCGTTGGTGTAGTGCTGATACTTGAACTTTCCTCTTTTATTTGCAGCTGGTCCCGTTGTTCTGCGGTAGATGGTGCCAGCATAGGAGTGTTCCAAAATAGAGCCTGATATGGACGTGTGAATATAAAACGATGTGTGATTGAATTCCTCAGTGCTGAAGGAATTGCAATGATTGAAACCATGGGCGCGTGGTAAAGATTTATGGAGACGGTGCAATAAACGTGAGCAATGCGAGGCGATGGGTATGGCATTTTCAAGGTGGTGGAAATGGTGTTTATGACAAGCCACGGCTCGGCCGTCCCTGCATAGCTATCATCCCTCGCAATGAAGAGCGTCTTGATCGTCATCCGTGCTGATCGCCGGATAACGACCAGAGAATTATGTACAAAGCTGACTGTCAGGTGTAATGCCTTGGAAAAAATGCTGGAACATCTTGCTTATCGCAAAGTCTGTGCAAGATGGGTGCTGCGGATGCTTATAAATCTATGTACCTCTTTTATTTATGTTATTTATGTATCTCTATTAGTTTCCATCGACAAAAATAGGAGGCATTACTTTCGGAACGACCCTCGTAGTGATACTAGCTGCCTTCGCATCTTACTGCGAGCTACTATATTTCTGCGTCTTTGTTATGGAATTCACATTAAGTTGAAGTCTCGCACGAAATTCGAAATCATCACGGGAACATACAAAACCGCAAAATTGTTTCCAATCGCGCCTCGCAACTCCTAAGTCCGGCCCTGTGTATGTAGAAACTCTTCCATGTCTTGTTGGATTAAAATAAAATAAAATTAAATTAAAATAAATAAAGGTCTTGTTTATTCTTATTTAACAATAACTATTTTACGAGTGGAATATACTCGTTTTATCTGTTGTCAGTATGACTGTTATAATTGCTTCTTAACAAGGATTGTTTTTTAATGTAAACAACACAGATACTTGCTGCTCATCCAACGATGCAGATTGATCTACTGTTCCTTTTCTCTTTTATAGGAGTTCTTGCTACAGGAGTCGACAAATCAGGGTAAGCATTCATTTGTTATCATCGTGTTAGAGTTCAAGAGGGAGAAAGAACTACTACCTCAAGAGCACTGAGTACAAACGCCATTTTCGTTTTTAGCCCATTTACTCATGTGAGGAACTATTATTGCGTTTTCTTTTAAATCAATTGCAACTCTAAAGGTTTGATTTCACTGATATCTTTTATAAAGGCCATCGTAGTCACATAACCCATTTTCGTTCTGCACTGTTAGAAGCTATTTCTTAAACCATCATACTTTACTTAAGTTATTTATATTTTATGTTTTATGCTACTGGACAAGAGTAACATTTATTTCAATTTTTCAACGACCGATTTGGTTTACCAGACATCTCCTCACGACTTTTAGAGATTGTCAAAATCCCAATTTTACCAAGACACATGCATAATATTTCAATTAGTTGTTTCTTTAAGAAGTGTATTATGGCATACTATACGCTTAACAAATTATTTTTAAAAAATTAAAAATCCTTTTCGCTAATGTATAACAAATTTATTTATATTACATTATAATGCAAATCATAGCCTTCAACATGGATTACGTTGAATTTATCATTACAACTAGTGTGTCCTTTAACCAGGGACGGCCGAAAAAATCCGGAATAAGGGGATTTTATTTTCCAAAATCGGATTTTTCACTTTTCGAATTTGTGAGGAAATCCGATGTCTGGATTTCGAATAAAATCCGGATTTTTAATCGGAACAACTTTCCTATATTTTAACACGCCTATGTGCAGAGAAAGAAATTACATAGATACGTTAGTAGAATGCGATCCCAAAGGTATTAATTTATTTTTAAACAATTAATATACAAATTAATTATTTGAGGTATTAGATTGAGGCAGTATTTGACTAGACTGTAATATCTGTTACGAATTTAACACATGTACGAAAATAAGATATCTTTTTGTTATAGAAATCAAGGTTTACTTCGTGCAGTGTATAATGCCAATTTTCCGTTTTCTGACGGAATGGTGGATTTAGCACTTAATAGAAAGCTCCACGTGGAGCCTCATTTAACCTAACCATAATAATCCTACTAAGACAGATTATTATGAACAGTTGTGTTTGTACCTAGAGGAAAACTGCCCTCCGGGAAGCACAATTTGGGTTGTAAGTGACTTGAACATTATTGAGATTAAAGTTGGGGAAGTAGACGAAATTGATCCATCATTAAGGTTCGGAAACTTAAATAATCTCATGTCATATTTTAATTTGCAGTAACGCAATCACTTATTGAATAAAAATGAATGCACAGTTAATCTAGCTTGACTAACATTGTAACACCATAATGCAGCATTAAAACTCCTCATTAAACGGAGTGACAAACATCTTGGCATTGAAGGCGGAGCTCCAAGTTCCCTTTAAATGCTGCTAGCAAATCTGAGGCCAGCGGTATTGCCACGTTTATTTTGTACACATTTACTTCAGTCTATTCCCTGCCACCTGATCGCACTGCAGTTCATCTGCTTAGCCAATTCATAGTCGCACCCTTTTACCACTTGGCAACGTCGCGTCAGAGCTTGCGTTTTATTCGTTTAGCTGAAATGCCAAGATGTTTGTCACAGGTTTTAGTTGCAGAGAATATGTATCATCCTGTTTTAATTGTCACGCTTAAATGTACTGTTACTAAGAGTTATAAATCGAAATTTAAGTTTAATGTTGGGATTTACAACTTTAGGAGACTTACGATTTCGAAATTCTGTATAGGAAATTGCCCCAAATTAATTGCACGAACCTCAGAGAACGTCAGGATGTCAATGTTACACTTGAGAAGCTTTACGAATTATTTTACAATGTATTTTTAAACGTGATCCTACAAATAAGTGTACTTTTAACAGATTCTTGTGCTGGTTCAGTAAAAACACCATAACAAACATTAAATCTAAATCACCCTTCTTCAAGAAATAAGTTTATAATTACAACTACATTAAAGCAAATTTGTTAGACTCTGTAAACTAATAAAAAAAAATATTTCAAGCTTATCTTGATTTTGTGTCTCAAGCTGAATGCAACATAGTAAGTAAAACTAGCAATTTTTGGGAATTCCTAAAAAATAAAATCGACGTGAGATTTCTGTTTTGAAAACATAATGAAAAGGAAAGTTTTAGTAATGAAAAAGCAGCAGATTTATTGGTTTCACACTTTCACTCTCTCGACAAAGAAATTCCGGTAATGCATGAAATTTATTAAACTATAGAATCTGATCGACTCAGTGATTCATTTGTTTTTCTTACAAGTTAGTGTAACGCTAGAGAAGGTTGAGCAAGTCATAAGGAAACTGAAATCGAAAATCTCATCGGCCTGAGGTTTTTCTACATAATATAAAGGGCTGCTGGGAGATAGTAAAAACTCTACTCATATTCTATTTCTGATTAAATTGAAGGAAATAATTAGTTGTCCTTTTCCGAAATAGGGTTCTAAATGTGAGATTAATAATTACCAGAATAATAATTTCCATTCTTTCCTCCTTAAAAAAAGTGTATGAAAATGTCTCATTTGATATAATTACTAGTCACGCTCGTTCTGCTATCTCGCCAGATCAACTTGGTCTTTTGACACAAAAATCAACTATTTCAAGTTTAACAATAATTACAGACTTTTTGGCTACAATTCTCGGTAGAGGCGGACAAGTAGATGATATATATACACTGATGTAGCAAAGGTATTTGACACTGTTGATCATGACATATTACTACATAAGCTGAGTCTCTTTAAGTTCGCAAAACGTGCTCTAAAGCTTCTAGATTCATATTTAAAAGATCGTACACAGTCTTTCCTTTATCGTGAGCACATTGCTAAGTTGATAAACGATCGGTCTGGAGTACTTCAAGGATCGAATTTAGGACTCTTACTTTTTATACTCTTTATTAATGATATAATCTGTTTTGTCAAAACATCAAAACAGTTATTATTTGCCGATGACCTTAAAATATATGGAGGAATCGGTTAATGACTGTGTGAAATTGCAAGATTACTTAGTAAATCGATTTAACTAATGTATAAGAATAATCTTAATATAAATATTAACAAATGCAAATCTATTTCAAGTGTCAAGATGGCGTCAAGCTCGAAGTCGATGCAAAGTGGTGCTCTTATTGTTTACCTTTTTTTCGTGGTTGTGTGTAGTGTTTATGTGCGTGCTCTACTGTCTTCATGTAGTATCGGTGCTGTGACTTTCCCAAGTGAAGCATTGCCAATGAAACATGGACTGAAGTGTAGTGGAAGATCATTTCATTTTATTGCTGCTGCCTTCATACCAAGAGGACCGCCATGTGCTCTCTCTGGTACTGCTAACAGTGACGGAGGAACTACCAGTGATTTTGTGCCAAGGTATGAGTCAAAAGCAAAAAAACAGTGCCTCATTCTCGTTTGTTTTCTCCTCCTTTGTGGTGATATTCACGTAAACCCTGGCCCACCCTGTCCATATTACACCAGTGCTTTCAATATATATTATCAAAATGTTCGTAGTATTAAAAACAAATTACTTGAGTGCTCATTGAACCTAGGTGAGATAAGGGAACTGGATTGTTTCGCAGTGACCGAATCGTGGCTGAATGAATCAGTGAACGACAGTGAAATGAGCTTTTCAAATAACTTCACCATTTATCGTAAAGACCGCATAACTCGTGGAGGTGGTGTGATGATTTGTGTAAATAATAAGTGGAAGAGCAAGAGAAGACTGGATCTCGAACGGGGTTGTGAACTCATTTGGGTGGAAGTATTTATTCCAAAGCGTCGTTCTGTGTTTATTGGGTGCTTCTATAGGCCGCACAAGAACACCCCCCAGCACATCTTAGAAGCTTGCCATGACTCACTGTTACATGCGTTGTCACACGGTGACGTCATCCTATTGGGTGACTTCAACCTTTCCATCACGTGGCAGGACAGCAAGCATGGCGTCACTAAAGATGGAAACGACAGTTATTTCATGGACAATTTTATTCATGGACTTGGTCTAGGTCAACATAATATGCATAATACCCGCAATAATAGCAATCTTGACTATATTCTCTCTAACCTAGAACCTCGTTGTGTTGTCCCATGCAGAAATCTTTTTCCATCGGATCACGATTCCTTGGATGTTTCTTTCGATTTCCTCCCCTCCACTACTTCAAACCAGCCCCTCAAAAGTAGGTCACAACTTCTTTGGAAGAAAGCCCCCTGGGGTGACATCTGCCGGGCTATTGAACTGTTTCCTTGGTGTTTGTTAGAGGTAGGAACTGTTGACGACGCTGTGGACTTATTTACATCTGTTGTCCACTCAGCCATAAAGGACTTTGTGCCGGTGAAAGCATCAAAATCGAACAAGTTTCCGGTCTGGTACGACAATGAACTTCGTGAACTTTTTAAAAACAAAAAGCTTGCTTGGACTCTATGGAAATCACATCCGAGTGACTACACATACAAAAACTTTGCTAGAATTAGAAGTCTTGCCAAGAAGGTACAGCGGCGTAAATACTTTGAATACATGGACTCAATTGGTAATTTTACTGTTAGTAACCCTAAAGTCTTTTGGTCTGTAATTAAATCTAGAACAAAATCTCCGGGCATACCGGCAACAGTTCAAGATGAAAATACTGAAGCGAGTGATGATCAAAGACCCGACCTCTTCAATAACTACTTCTGCAAAACATTTACTTCCCTTCCCTCTACAACCCATCTTCCCCCTCTCCGCTCCATCTGTTCGGACACCTTATCCAATCTCTCTACCACCCCGGGCGAAGTTCTGGCTCTCTTGCTATCGTTATCTCCACACAGATCACTTGGACCTGATAAAATTAGTCCTCTCTTTCTCAACAAAACTGCTTCAGTTATTACGGTTCCTCTATCTATCTTATTCAATAGATGCTTCAAGGAAGGGTATTATCCCACCAGTTGGAAACTAGCTCACGTGACCCCAATATATAAATCAGGACTTAAAGATCATGTATCCTCCTATAGGCCAATATCTCTTCTTTCTGTCATATCAATTATCTGCGAAAAAATAATCAAAGACAGGCTACTTAAATTCACCTCACCTTACATCCATAGTTCTCAGCACGGCTTTCTACCGAAAAGCTCAAGTCTCTCAAACTTAAGTACTCTTCTTTCCTGTGCAGTCAAATGTATGAATAACAATACTCAATTAGATGTTATCTATTTTGATCTCTCGAAGGCCTTTGATTCTGTCAGTCACATTCATCTTCTTCATAAACTCTCCAATAGATTTAATGTACATGGCAAATTTCTCTCTCTAATCACAAGCTACTTGAAGGACCGTAAACAGAGAGTTGTTCTTTCAGGGGCGACTTCTAACCCCCAACCCGTGATCTCAGGGGTGCCTCAGGGGAGTGTACTTGGGCCTCTGCTGTTTGTCCTGTATATGGATGATCTCTACACGCACTTATCAGCTCAACCTAGTGGCCTTCTGCTTTTTGCTGACGATTGTAAGTTATACAGAGAAATATCGTGTCTCCATGACACAACTGCTCTACAGGAAGACATAAATTACCTTACAGGCTGGTGTGAAATGTGGCACTTGAAACTCAACAGTAAGAAGTGTGACAGTATTACTATTACTTTGAAAAAGTCTCCTGTTCCCTCCACATACCATATCAACGATTCCCCTATCACACATTCTTCTAGTCATAATGATCTTGGTGTCATCTTTGATTCAAAACTTACATTCTCTGACCACATCTCCTCAATACTAAAGAATTCAATGCGCATGTTGGGACTTCTTTATCGATTCACCGAACTACGCACTGTTTCTTCACTAGCAACTTTTTATAAGACATTAATAGCGCCCAAGATCGATTACTGCTCTCCCATATGGGCCATGGCAGCACCTACACATCTCTCCAGACTTGATTCTGTTCTCAATTTCTTCATCGCTATAGTCCGTTTTCGTGTTCCTGCACTTCGAATATTATCTAAGAAGGAACTCTTGCGACATCTTAATATTCAGACTCCAGAAGTACGCAGAACTATCTCTGACCTGAAATATCTACATAAAATAGTTAATGGAAACTTAAGATCGGAAATATTACTTCAGGAACTATCCTTACGTGTCCCTTCCCGCATCACCCGGAATACCCACCTATTCCATCTTGCCCGTCCTAGGTTGGCTGTTATACAGAGGTCTCTTTTTTATAGAATACCAAACTGTTATAATCAAGTAACAACTGATGTGGACATATTTTCGAGCTACCCAGTGTTTGAAAGAGCAATTAAGCGAGCTTTGACGGAATAGTTTTACTCTTACACTCTTCTTTCTATGTTGTTGTTATTGTTATCTTGTTTTGTTTTTTTTTCTTTCTTTTGTTAGCATGTCCCTGTGTAAAATGGCAAAGTTATGCTGTATCTGGGAATTTGTTCAATAAATAAATAAATAAATAAATAAATATTTCCTTCACGTGTAATAAAAATAGGTTCGATTATTTCTACACGTTAGATAGCACTCCATTAATTAAAGAAGAGATGGTTAAAGATCTTGGCGTTATATTCCATAGTCATTTGACATTTTTAAACTACATTTCTTTTGTAGTAAATGAAGCCTTTAGAAATGTGAGTTGTATTATAAGAGTTGATAAGGATTTCAGGGAAAAAATGAATCTCTCAAAGTGCTTTATTTCGCGTAGGCTACGTCAGGTCGAAACTAGTGTGTTTTCCAATATCTGGATTACATCAAACATACTAGCAAACTGAAAACATACAATTCCAATTTTTCTTACTTTCAATGAGACAAATAACTATTCTAAATATCATACAGCTTCTCAACTAAATACTATTTTTGATAAGAAGAAGATTACTCATGAACAGTGGCGTATTTACGACTTTGTTTCGGGGGGCTTTGCTAACTTTCGGGGGGGCTTTGCCTGAAAATTTGAAAATTCTGCAAGATATTTCGTATACTTTACTATAGTAAGTAAGATTTCGGGGGGCTTGCCCCTAAATTCGCCAGTGCTCATGAACTTTCTTATTAATAATATCTATTGTCGATCCAAAGTAGTGAACCCTGTTGTAGGAAGTACACATCCGCCATGTAGGAGACTTTTTAAAGATATTTCTTTTAGCTTTATTGCAAAACAACACTACGTTATTTCGATCTCGTGTGTTTGGATGAGGCACTATAAAATTAATCTTTTCTAACAAGTCAATACAGACAATTCTATTGTGTAGCGTTTCATGTAAAAATATACGAAAATAATTAAAAATACAACTTGGTATATTATGTAAGCCCTATATATAGGGGTTATGATAAACATCTTTGTGTATCTTATATTCTAATTATGTGAATAATATAATAATAGTGTGTTATTTTTAAATATTAATTTCATATCGTGAATACAGTTACTGTCACTTAGAATATATGATTGGACAATAGCCTGTTGTATTCTTTTTCTTTAAATAAATAAATAAATAAATAGAAGATAAAGAATACAGTGTCTACTGGTTCCTAATTTGTTGAATTCTTTTGAATGGTTAAAAATGTCACATTGACAATGGCGGAAAAACTGGATTTCTTCCAATATATGACATGAAGATATGGAAATACACTAAACGTTCAGGAATCTATTATTATTCCATACATGTTTCATACTGCTGTTAATCTTTTGTATGTAAGTGTTGCTTGGGGGAATAATAAATATAATGAGGTACAATGTTTATTAAATTTGTATTCCGGCCACTGTAAACGGTTCCGACTTAATTACAAAAGTAATTAACTAATCAAGATATCTTTAGCTGAAAATATATGTTGAGTTGATTTTGAGTTTAACGTCCCTTTCAGCAGCGAAGCTATATGAGACGGGACCTACTCATTAACGTGGAATCCGAACTATATGAGCTCCCACCGCTATATGTTATCCTTGTAACTAAAAGGACCAAACGAAAGGTATCTGCTCTGACTGATGAAGCAGGCACAGAATAACAAAAAAAAGATGATTGATAACACTATTAGTAACATAGAGAATGAGTCATGAAGGCAAACACAACATGGTAAAGAACTTGTTGCAGCAGACAGAAGATATAGAAGAACAAACGATGGAGAAAATTTGTATGCATTTTCTATTAGTTTGCATATGAGAAAAAAAATCAAGAACAATTACTCAATTGATACGTGTATTGGTGAGAAGATCTTTTGTGAACCTGGCCAACAGACAACTTCTCCCTCCTGCTCGATTGGATGTAGTGTTGCCAGTTCATATTTTAAACCAGTTGAGAATGCTCCATGAGCATTGCCAGAACGAACTTAAAAAGAATGGAGAGATGCAGCGGGAAGGATAAATGTCATTGCTCCTAGATTTGAAAGTAAATCTTTTTATCCGCAAAAAATTTGTTTCACCTTCCCTTTCTCGCAAAAATTAGCAAAATATCTTCTCTCTATGACTTACAGTTCGAGAAATATGGCTGCTTAAATACCTAGAAATTTGAACTTATTGGCCAATATCTGGGGAACGGTGGCCAGTTGGCCAGTAAATAGTTAATCAGTGGTCACCGGTTACTATTTGGTATCAATATGTTCACCATGCTCTTAGGTATCAATCAACACCAATATAATTTCTGTGTGACTTACGGTTCCCAAGATTTCGCTCCTTAAATCTCCCGGAATCGGAACTATTTTTGGCCAATATCAAGTGACCGGTAATTCATAGAGAGATGATATTAGTGTTAATCATACCCTAATAGAATGTTAAACATTTTCGTACCGATATTAATTGATGACAACTATCCAACCTACCACTGGTAGCCATTGGATAATGGCTACCGGTTCCTATTTGGTACCAAAATATTTACCATCCTCTCGTGTATTGATCAACATCAATATCATTTCTTTACAACTTATAGTTCCTGAGCTATGGCTCCTTAAATATCACGGGAACGGTAAGTCATAGAAAGATAATATTGGTATTAATCAATACCTAAGATGATGGTAAAAATGTTGGTACCGCTACTAGTCGGTGGCTACTGGCCAACTGGCCATTGGCCAAACCAATGACCACTTGGACAGTGGTCACCGGTTACTATTTGATACCAAAATATTTACCATCCTTTTAGATATTGACCAACACCAATATGATCTCTGTATGACTTACGGTTCCCGAGATATAGATTCTTAAATCTATGGAAATCGGCCTTTTTTGTCAAATATCTAGAGAACGGTAAGAGTTACGCGAAAATTTTAATCATTTTCTCTCATAGTTTTTGATGCTCTATCGAATGCAGGGTTCAAAATTAAATAAAACCGCAAATAACAGACAGACAGACACAGACATAGAGAATTCAGTAACGAACTTTTTAAGTGGCAAAAAGTGGAATTACTTTATGGCTTCCAGATGCCTTCCCCTGAAGGAGGAAAAATTATCAAAAACACCATGTTCAGCTGTGATGGAAGATTCCAGGTAAGCTGTTAATTGTGTGTGTGTGTATGTGTGTGTGTGTGTGCACTTCAGATCCAGTTGCGTTTTAACATTTAACGGATATTAAAGAAAATTAGGGGAACTATTTGTTCTTTTCCAAGTTAATGGTCACACGAAGGCCTGCAACTGGAATTGCCCTTTTGGAGTATTCCGAACGACATGCTTGCTATTGCAAGCTGTACATTAAATAGTAATCGGTAAGTATAAATTCCAGTTAACCACATCAAAATTTCGAATGCAGGACATTCTTTCAGTAAAAACATGACTTTTCAGTAAAATAATAATAATAATAATAAATAGAAAATTTTAAAAAGTGTTCAATAATTCTTGTAAACAACTTTTTCTGCTTTAAAATTGTGTTGACGATGTTGAAGCTGTTTCCTTTTAAACGGGAAAATCCCTTCTTCAGTCTTTTCCCAGTCTACCTGTATATTGGAGTGGGAATGAAACGTAAGGTGGTAGACAATAGAGCTATGGTTTGATTAATTGATTTATTACTGTGACCACTTTCTTGTCAAGTATGGTCGGACAAACCCTTAGAGGGCATTATGAGGGGAAGAATTTATTACCCAACACTTAGAAGGGGATGAGGTGGACCCTGGAAGGTTGAATGACCGCTTTGATGTTTGAAACATAATCCTACACGATTCTTTAATCGAAAAATAATTTTAATTATGATATAATAACATTAAAATGTGTCTCAGACCATCAGAACTTCGCTATAAGCCTTGAAACGCGATCCCTATTCCCAGAAGCTTTTCCCCCTTAATTTATGAACAAATGGTAATTGTGATCCTATTAAAAAGCTTGTAATACATTACTCGCTGTTAAAAATGTCATAGAAAACTCAGATTTTTTCTCTTAACAGAACACTCATTGAGTGAGAACTTAGAAAAATCCCTATGAAATTTGAATGGAAATATGTTAAAATTGTTCTGAAAATATTAAAACTATGAACACAAATAAAATATTCCCCTATATGAAATTCCAGGATCCTATTAGGAAAAGGAAGAAGGAATGAATATGTATTTATTTTTCGTTGCGATGCATACACATTGATACAGGGCTCGTCCATCCTCTAGCCCTGCTCTTTCTGAACTGAGAGATGTCGGGTTAGCAAGTCTTTTGATCGTAGAAACCAAGTATCGTATCTGATTGGTAACGCATGCGCAGTTTAGCCACACCCTACTATCACCTGATATTAAGGTGCTTTGCTTGAACCATGGAGATAGTCAGATAGGCAGCTGTCAATCACTTCCTTCAGTTGTGAGTGAACGGAAGATTCCATTTTCCCCCTCCGTTTGCCCCTCAATGGTCACTGTTTTCATGTTGTGAACAGGTAAATGCTACCTTCTCTCCTTTTCCAGCGATGATTGACAACGGTTTACCTCTTGTGTACAGGTGATTGCCCCAATCTCTCTTTTTTCCACTGATTGACGATCTTTCTGTCTGACAACAAGTCTTCGTTTGAGTTGAAATTTTTGTCCCCCAATGCCATTGACCCGATGGATGCTTGGCCTCTCAGCACCCACCTCTGGGGCGACCAATTGGCAGTCACTAAACACTATGTGGGACAGCTTTATTGGTTTTTCTATTGAGAGACAGAAATGGTTGCTCTTTTCTTTTTTCGGCAAGAATACATTTATTGAGATATACGTCGAAATGAAGGCAATAAATTTAAATTAGTATAAAAACTGACATCGGCTTTCATATTCCTTTACTGAAATGCATGGGTCAATAAATTTAAATTAGTATGAAAGCGCTGTTGTATACTGGACTAAAGAAAATTGCTAGTCCTACCCCGCCTTAACGAATTTTCTAGAAAGGAATTTTTCCTAGTCCATTGTAGATTTCAGCTTGAATGTTTGGAGGCGCTACATGTGTCATTAAACCCCAAAAAATGCCTCGTGTTGATAGCCTAGCTCGACAGGATTTTAGATAGTAGCAATAAAACTTGGCGACTAGAGTTTTTACGCACAGTGTCAAATTGTCTGATAAGGGATTATTATTTTGAAGAAATTTACAATTAAAATCCATCTACCTCCATAGATATTCTGGAGAAGTCTCTGTGAAACAAGCGATAAAGGAAGATAATTGATAAATTGTTTGTTCACGTTGGTTATCTTTGAATGTATTCTGTCATATTATTGAAAGAGCAAATGGTAAATTGTGAATTGATCAGTATAGAAAAGAGATGGTCCTTGGAATTTTTGTCTGGAAACGAAATACTCCTCCTTTTCCTCTTTGTACAATGACATTTCTTACTACCTAAGCGGCTTTACAAACGAAAATTCATGTACGCTATTTCCCCCTATAACATCAATAAATAAATAAGCTATATAAATTTACTGCACCGACATTTTGTAAAACTTACTTTACTGTTGCGATGTGATTGTGGTTATCGCACAGTATAAAAAAGTTGGGGTTTTTAATGTGTTTGTCTTCTGCTTTTTTGTCTGTGTTCTTCAAGTGACGAAATCAAATCCAAGAAAGTTTTTAAATATTATTATTATTATTAACAAGTGTACTAATATATTTGTAATGAGAGCGAACGGGGAGGCCTTATTAAATTCACATACATTGTGTTTCTAATGAAAATAATTAACGCAAGCCAGAATCGAACTATGAACGCCATGCACCAGAGATATGTACTCTGCCACTAAGCCACCATGTTTCCCAAACCGGGGAAAATTACCCCTGAACCAGCGTGAACCACGATTCAGAGTATCACTGAGTCACCATGGCCCCACGAACGAGAGATATTTGCTTTTTGAAAAGATTGGTTGAGGGTGCTAGCGGGCATGCGCCACCACCGAATTTTGTGAATATTTTATTTGTTCATGAATTGAAATAATATATTGAGATACTATAACTTCCTGAATGATTAACTAATGTAAATGGAAAAGGGAGTTATGAATTGTTTTACGGCCAACCACTGTTGTTTGAAGTATGTGTGTTTGTCTCGTCTCGTGGACAACTTAAGGAGGAAACTGTTGTTTGAAGTGTGTGTGTGTTTGCTTCATTCGTGGGCAACTTAAGCGCAAACAGTTGTTTGAAGATATAACAAAATACTTTGGATTGAGTAATAATTACCTGTACCTTGGGCAGAAAGTGCTCATACATGTGCACTATACTTAGTAGAATGTTAATTTCATATTAACAAAAGAAGAATGTTTTTAAGATATGTAAAGTATTATTATGGGATAGTTGTTGCTATGTAAATGTTTTATGGATACCTAGTCAGCAAGTTTGTGTGCTTGACAGTTTTAAGGAAAAGGTATTATAAAGTATATCAACTAATAAACCATTTTTAACGCCGTTCATAGACGTTATCATTCCTATTAAAAAGGTGAGATTAATAGTATATAATTATTGAAGCTAATTTTTACATGCAAAGAAATACTACCACTCGAAATTTGTATATCTTACTTAGCCGAACCAGGTTAACGACTATCCAGTGATAAGTCGTTTGTTAAAAATTTTGGTTTACCTCACCCGGGAAATACTGTAAATTCACGTCCCGAAGCAAAAGTAAGGGTGAATTTACTTTTATAATTAAGTTAATGAATACAAATTTGACCGTATTGAGAAGTGGTAGAATAATTGTAAGAAAAATGGTCAATGAAACAATGGAGCATGAATCAAATAATAGTGACAACGGTGAAACTAGTGTAACACCAGGATTGACATCGGAAGACCGAATCTTGTTAGCTTTACAGCGACAATTGATTCAGATGTCTACCGAGATAAAGCAGACCATAGAACAGAACTCCGAAAAATCCAATAAGCAATACGAAGAATTGAATCACTGATTGGAAAAAGGGAATAAGTGCATCAGACCTAAGTTTTCAATAACGCTAAAAAACCTTCTAGAGGCGTTGTTTGTATTTGTTGCAAAAAGTGTATAATTGATTACTTGTAGCAAAACAACTAACAAACACTAAGACAACAAGAAGAATCTTGTATTGCAGCCCTGGAGTTGGTTAGAAAAGCTTAAAAATGGAAAAAAATATTCCCTTTTTCCAATCAATTAAAGTTGGACGCAATTGTAATTGTGTGTAGGGTATGTAATGTGCAGTTTGATAGAAAGCTATGAAAATGTACATGTTGAATGCAATGTTGTATGTTAATCTTGGATATATGTATTCGAACTATCACGCATATTAGGCTTCTAACACTTTTATTGTCACCGTTCGTTTCTCTGTACAGCACATGTTATTCGTACAGCAAGAAAAGTAATACAATAGACAACTGAACAAAATACGTAGCAAAATACCTTGTCACAGTAGAATGGGTTTACATAGGATCCTATCCGTCTGCATCTTCGTCTTCTACAGTTTCTTGATCAGTGGTTTTCCATGAACAAATCATCCTATAAAACTGTTTGTATTGGTCAGGTAAGTATTTGATGATTTGTGAAGAATCGTTGATCTTTTTCTGATTGATCGAGACTTGCCAATCGTATGCCTTTGACGTTGGCAGTGCAACGTTTGTGACATTTCTTTTGAGTAATCGAAAAATATCAGTTCTTAGTCCATTGATAAACTTATGAGCTTGGACATAACCTGGAGATTCTGCTTTGTAAACAATGTCTCTATTTACTTACTTGGAATTTCACTGTTTTGTCCACAATGCTACCTGAAGATTTCTAAAGCGGTTACCACCAATGTTTAAAATCTAAGATTTCTTCATTGACAACTTCGTAAACCTGAAATGGAGGATCAGTATTTGTTGCATTCGTAATCATGTGGTTATACTGTGCTGGTAAATAAATGCGATTGTGTCGTTTGAGTTCTGGTTTGATTACAGCAAAATTTCGGTCACATGGTAAAAACTGTGACCTCTGACATGCAAATATTTGTGTATAGTGGGAACCGTTATGATACGGTCAGGCTGAAAAGCATTCATGTCATTAAATGATTGCAGTTTTGACCACCACTTGTATCACTGAAAACATGTAAATCTGTAACTGATTGGGGCAAAAAGTTTTCCATAGATTGTGCAATGCAAAAAGAAGGCGAAGTATCGTAACGAAAGCAGAGGGCTCTGGTGGTTGTCTACTTACACACAGTCTCACAGTTGTGGTCGTGTCCTGTAGTGACTGTAAGAAGGAAATAAGAAACGTAGTTATTCCCTTTTTCTAATCAGCAAGAGATTTTGCCTTCTACATTGGTCACATAGAGTTGCCCAAACATTCCAATTTTCTACTCAACGATGCAACTATCTTAAAGGAACACATCTGCTATCTCAGGTTAAAATCGCAAATAATTGTACTTATTCCCTTTTTCCAATCAGTGGTTCAATTAAAGCAGACGATAGAACATAACTCTGAAGAATTAAGTAGACGAATAGAACAGAAGTCTGATGAATCTAACAAGCAATATGAAGAATTAAGTAGACGAATGGAACAGAAGTTCGACGAATCTAACAAGCAATATGAAGAATTAAGTAGACGGATAGAACAGAAGTCAGATGAAACGAAACAGACAATTGTCCAGGTGGTGAATGACATATCCTCACAGTTCGAGGAAAAGTTAAAAAGAATATCCGATGATTGTCAGGAAAAGCACAATCACCAAAACCAAGAAATCAGTGCTGTAAAAAAAGATTTAGAAGTAATAGAATCTTCCGTTCAACAACAAAAGATCCAGGTCATCAACAATTCTAACAACATACGTGTAAATACGCAATTGTTAGCTACTATACAGGAAGAGATTAGAACGCTACAGGTTAAGGACAACACATACCGTAATAACTTGGGTAGTGATCGCTTGGAGTTTCCCCACTCACCAGTGATGAACTCACCTTCGCCGGGGTCTGATGAGGATATTATATTGGACGAAATACATCCGAAGAGTACAGATGGGCGAAACATAGATGGTGTAACAACACATCACGTAATGGATAGGAACTATCACTCAACAAGTACACGGAATGATAAAAGGAAGGTAAAATTAAGTGTTAAGATGAGTGAAATACGAGCTATGAGTAAATTCAGTGGTAAGTGTAACGAGAATGCTACTTTTTTCTTAGAGAAATTCCAGGATGAGTGCAATATTATGTGTATAGATAGATCACAATATATGAAATTAATCCCTCATGTATTACTCCCACCTTGTTCATTATGGTTTAAAGCAGTACGTGATCACATCAGTACTTATGAAGAATTCAAAGCGGCACTAATCGCAAATTATGAAAATGACTTTTTGCTTGCGAATAGAGATGCCACCATTAGAAATCAACACTTCAATCCTCGATTGCATAAATCTGTTGTAGAATTTGTTGTCAATACATACAACGAATTAAAGGTTGTTAATCCATTGCAATCGGAATCGAGAATAATAGCATCGATTCGAAATTTGCTTCCATTTAAGTTACAACAGATCTTATTTTCCACCCAGTGTATGAGTTTCAACCATTTATTAATGCTTGTCCAATGCTATGAAACTCAATACCATGCTATGAATCAACAAGCCGGAATGGGTAAAAATAAGAATAATTCAGATCATTTTGTGCCAGTTCGGAATTTGAATATCCGAAGTGTGAATAATACGAAACCTAACCTAAGCCGAGTATATTCTAGCAATCAAAACGCGCAAAATAGGCAAAGTCATGTAGGGAATCCGCCTAACCTAACTAATCATGGTAATCATGATGTCAGATCACCCAACAGAAGTAGATATAAAAACAATCGAAGTACTGAGCGAAATTACAGGAATACAACGAACTACGTGGATAGACGTAATTGGAGAACAAGAGATGGCATTTCATATCAAAATCAGAATCACGATGAAATACATGTACAACATATTGTGGAACCTAATCATGATTGCGCAGTACAATGTACTTTATTAGAATCGTATGCAAGTACGAATGTAACCTGATTACCGTTAATGAAATTTGGTTAAACCCATATCAGCTATAGATTTTCATGAACATTTATTTTATTTTTATTCAATTTAATTCTCTTTAATTCTCATTAATCAATGATAATTCTCAAATGTTTTTAATATATGTAAGAATTATAATTTAATTCATAAATGATTAAAAGCAAAGATTATTTATATTAGATTGATTTGTGTTGAAAACTTAATTGTCAAAGATTATGTTAAGAATAAGATCCATTCTATAAAACTAATTATTCAACGACTATCTTGAATGAGATTCTTCTATGTTTTGATACCTTAGGAATCCAATGTTTATTTTAAAACATCTAACTTATTTATTATATAATGCGCCCTGACTATTTGTAACTCATGTTTGTCCTTTACGATTTTGAATTCGCACCCTTCAACGATTAATTAAATGAGCGACGATATTTTTAATAAGAAAATATAATAATAATATAGTGAATAATAATGAAATAAATATAATTATTGTAATAAAAGATAAGTATTGATGAAGTGTAAGATTTGTTAAAAATATATATATGTGAAATGTAATGAAGAGATATACGAGGTGCGATCAAAATGTGATTGACATATGCAATGTAAGAACACTATTGTAAACGGACCAGTGGTTCTTGAAGATAAAAGCCAAGCTTACTCATGACTTTTATATTCAGTCCAATTGTCGGGCGACATTTTATATAACAAAATACTTTGGATTGAGTAATAATTACCTGTACCTTGGGCAGAAAGTGCTCATACATGTGCACTATACTTAGTAGAATGTTAATTTCATATTAACAAAAGAAGAATGTTTTTAAGATATGTAAAGTATTATTATGGGATAGTTGTTGCTATGTAAATGTTTTATGGATACCTAGTCAGCAAGTTTGTGTGCTTGACAGTTTTAAGGAAAAGGTATTATAAAGTATATCAACTAATAAACCATTTTTAACGCCGTTCATAGACGTTATCATTCCTATTAAAAAGGTGAGATTAATAGTATATAATTATTGAAGCTAATTTTTACATGCAAAGAAATACTACCACTCGAAATTTGTATATCTTACTTAGCCGAACCAGGTTAACGACTAACCAGTGATAAGTCGTTGTAAAGAGTATGTGTTTGTCTCGTCTAATTTCATAGGCAAGCCTAACATTAAAGATCGAAGGACGACACTATTATTATTATTGTTATTATTACAGATGTACACATTTTCTGTATCTATTTCTAGACATCTGAAACATTGGGGGTTGGGGAGGGAGATAGTGATCTGTAGTATTATCACTAAGGATACGTGGAGATCCAAAACTAGATATGATACTTCTTGAACAAGTTACCATCTTATTTACACGGAAATATTCAACTTGTTACGAAACAAGTTAATCTTTTTTAGAAATGCTTGGTGACGTCCCTGAGAGCCCACACTGAAGGAAAAATGATTAAGTGGAGTTCATAGTTCATAATTTAGTGCAGAACTAAGTGTACAATTTCTTGTGATCTTTATAACTGCAATTCCTTGTGATTACGCAATTGCCTTTTACGTAATCCTGAAAGCAAATTAAACAAAATTGAGTACTGACCAACATTTTTGATTGTTTGTAAGTGGTACTGATTTATTTTTATGTGGAGATAAGTGAATACATTATTTGAACTATTTCTTGAGAATCTGTGACCATATTGGGAAGTGTTTCCGGAAAATGAGCACTATACACATAAAGAACACTTTAGAACCGATACATAGCCGATATTTTTCCCAACGACATCTGTAGTAAATATTGCTTTATATACTGCAGTGTAAAATAATTAAGTTCAACAGAAAGATTGACTTTTGTCTTGCTTTGTATAACAAGAATGAATGGAAAGAAAAATTATAATAGAGACAGATTGCGTGGTATTTGAAAAATAAATCAGTATTAAATGTTTAAAAGTACTTTAAATGTGTTCAAAAAAGTCTTCCTGTACTGAAAAATGTAAATATAGAGGCTAATAGATATAGGAAAAGAAACAAAGAAAGAGGTTTCAGCTTGCTGCGGGCAGTTTCTCGAGATAGATCTGTACGTCACAGAAATTGTGTTCGCTTATTTTTCTGCGTGGATGGGTAGGGATTCCTGTAAATTTGTGGGACTTTTCTACAGTTAGATTCCAAAGAAAGAAACATGTTCCTTTATTTTTGATCATGGTCCCTTTGGACTTGCGTCGAAACAGTATTGCAATTGCATCTTTTACGATACGTAATGAATGGGGACTAGTTCCATGACGCAAGAAATATTGATCCTTTTTTTAGTGAGAAAAAATGATGTTATGGGGGATTTCTACCCGTGTTTTAACAGTAAATCTCCCCTAGACCTTTTGCTTCACCGAGAGCTATTCAATTCGTCTTTTTGGTAATAGTATTCCAAACTAAACATTTATTGCAATACTGAAAGAGGGGCCTCTATACCCGTATCTATTGTTAGAAAGTCTCCCCTAGACTTTTGAATCACTGAAGACCATTCAATTTGTTCGTTTGGTAAGAGGATTCCAAACTAAACGTTTATTGCAATACTGAGAGAGGGGCTATGCCGGTATCTGTTGTTAGGTAGGTTCTCGTAGACTTTTTGCCTCACTGAAGACCATTCACTTCATTTTTTTCGTAATAGAATTCCTAAATGATTCTTTAATGCAATACTAGGAGAGGGGGTTTCGCCCACGTTTGATGTTAGTAAGGAATCACGGAATAGTTTTTACCTTACGGAAAGACCATTCACTCCATCTTTTTGGTAATAGGATTCCAAAGTGAACGTTTACTACAATACTGAGAGAGGGGGTTTGACCTGTGTTTGATGCTAGTAGGGTCCTCCAACTGAATACTTGTTGCTTTCCTGCGAGAAGGGAGTTATTCCAGTATACAACCCAATAGTTCAACTTAATGTTGAGTTTACCCATTCTTATATTGATCCCCAATAGTTTAGTTTAATGTTACGATCACCAGAGCATACACTGACTTTTATGGGAGTATTGAAAATTACCTCAATCTTGTGGGTGAAAGAAACTTAGCGCATGAAAGACATGTTTTACCTCTGTTAGCAATATACTATTTATTGAAATAAACAGTACTATACTCACTTTAAAATATATAGAATTATAGGGAACACTGAATCACATACGTGTTCACTGAAGAACATCCACCGCCCAACTAATGTCTAATTCAGAATTCTGCCGCTAGGTGTCACTGGTTCTGAGGATGTTCGTATATAAGATAGTTTTAATGATTTACTACGGAATTACTGTCAGAGTAATGGTACTGATAATCTGCTTGAAAACTTAAAAACAAATGTTCTCTGTATTTTGACTATCTTCTGAAGATATATAGGTAGTAATGGCATAAAAGTATGGGGTATCCCAAGAAAGAAGAAAAAGAAGTATAGAAGGAATGTAATATTAATGCGTTTAAAAGACATTTATTTAACATCTCGTAATATAGTTACTCGGAACAATCTTATTTTTTGTTGTTTAAAGGTAGACTACATTTTATAATTTAATAAATAAAAAGAAATCTTTTAGTTTTACGTTCACGGTTATACCTGAGAAGTTAAAGGAAACGGTGATGCTTTTATGTAGTTTCGCTTTATAAAGCTCTTGAATAAAGTATGTGAGGAAAGTCGTAGGGAAACAGACATATGGCGCTTGTCCAGTTGGCACGAGCCAGGATCGAACTACTGACCCAGACACATAACGTGAACGCTTTAACACTTTTTTAATAAATAATCTTATATGAACTTTGTTTTATAGCATCAAAACTGTTTGCTGGGGAGAATCCGAATCATAAGAGTTCTTACTAGGATTGAAGCACGAGATTTTTTCACAAGCGCGAAACCTTTTGTGAGTGTTCCTGTTGGGATTCAAATTTAGCTCCTATACACCGGAAAAACTTTTAGTTAACATTGACTTGAGTTAATTTTCAGTTTAACATATCGTTCGAGAATTCGATTCGTTCGTATGATTTATCGAAAATTCAAACTGTATGAAGTACCTCCAGGAATCAAACAGCTCTTGCATATCAGGAAAACTTACTTGTGACGCTTCCGCTCAGAAGCGTATATACATGTCAGACATGAACAAAACTTTCTTGTGCTGCTTTTACTAACAATCCGAACTGGATGAAGTACCGCCTAGAATCCTACATTGGTTTTACAAACTAAAGATAATACATAGGTTTTGCACAGTAAAGAAACTGATATTTAAATCTCGTACGTGGTAAGAAGAACATAAGTTTGTGACTGATCTTTCTTACGAAGTTTTATTGCTATTAGCTCCATATTGTATACATTAAAAACAATAACTATAATTTGTACTAATTTGGTGAAAATATGTTGATCTAGTAACACTCTTATTTTTATTTGAAGATGGTCCCACAACCACAACCAACATCATCATCGAAGTTTCAAAATGAGAGGAAAGAATCTTTAGGGATGGTTGAGAAGCAGAGGAAGAAGAAAAAATACAAATTAACGAAAAAAGATATAGAGGATATCTTTATTATATTTGAAAAATATTGTAAAAAATATAACCATACAATTCAATTTGTTGCGGTTTTAAAGTATATAGCCCTTGAGGAGCGCATGAAAAAATGAAGTACCGTAAGTTGTAAATATCTGTAAATAAATCCTTCTTGTTTGCGTACTGAGGAAATATATTTTTTTCTTTTGAATTTCTACGCTCTTTTTACAACCTGCTTAATAGTATTCATAAATGTGTAACTTTGTATTTTCTGGTAAGACTGAAGTCATATCAAAATATAATCAGTAAACATTGTGTGATGAAAATTTATTTTATGCACAACACATAAGGTTATCTTTCATATACTGCAGTCTTACTTGAAATTATGGCAAATATTTTTGAAGGATACCTGGATGGATTTTATCGTCCTTTTTCGCACCGAGACTACACGAGACATGGCCCTACATGATAATGTTGGATCCGAACCACATGAGTTCCCGTTGGGAACCGACCTCTCAATGATTGTGAACAATAGAAAATGGCATTAGAAACTGTTTCGTACGAATAAAAATTACATGCCAAAGGCGCGGGCACTAACCACTTACCCATGAAAGAACTTGCTAAATATTTTTGAAAATTGAATCTTTCTGTTTTACAGGTCTTACACGTTTCCACAGTAGAAAACAAACTATGATTTTTTTAAATCGAGGCCATATGAACCATGTAGTTACAGGCTGGATCCGTGCCACACATACCTTCAATGAGAATTGAAGTAGTATTTTCTTAATGCTAATTGCTCAGCAGCATTACTATTTCTTGCTCGTTGTAAAAATGTTCAGTTTTCAACTAATGATACGAATTCAACTTAATGTTGGTTGTTTAGTATACCAACTATTAGTTTATATGAAAAATTGGTTTCAAATACAGTATACTTAAAAGAAAGATGAAATAAAATGAAATCTGTATTTTACGTCCTACAATTATGCCCTTCAGCTTAAGGGAAACGGTAATCAAAGAAAGTGAATGAGGAAGAAAAATTGGTGGAATCAGAAAGTGAGAGGAAACAGGAGTACGAGAGAAAACTCATGAGCACGATATTGTCCACCAAAAGTCTACACGGTGCGAGCTGGGATCGAGCCTTGGTTCCTAAGCACCTAGGGTGAACTATACTTAAACTAATAGTTTGAAATATGTATTCGTGGAAAAGGAAGAAAAGTAGGTTATAAGTTGTATGTTAATTCTCGTTCTAACATTTAATTGATGAAAACTTAGCTTGTTTTTTTTAACTTGTGACCACTTGCAGGAAAGGTGAAAACGATCTTATTTATTTAACATACTAGATATCTATTTAACATAACATTTTAGTAGTAGGACTGAGGAAAACTCCAATTCAGATAGTCTATGTTAGTGGTGATGGTGTATGGAGTTCAGTTTAACGTCCTGTTCAGTAACGAAACTACACGAGACATGGTTCTACAGTGTAATGCTGAATACAACCCACAAGAATTCCCACCGGAAATCGAACCCTCAATGACTGTGAACATTGAGATGTGGGATTAGAAACTGTTTCGTACGAATAAAAATTACAAGCCAAAGGTGCGTAGGCTAACCACTTAGCTATGGAGGAACTCTGATGTTGTTTGGGATTATCCTGAATGCTCTACCACTTAAGCCAGTTTACACGATCAGTTTAACGGGGCATGATTATGTTCTTTAAGAGAGACATTTGTTGGTGACAAATGAATGCCATTCAAAACAAGATGCACAAGAGTTGAACACTTTACCACTGAGCCATTGCAGCCTGCAGAAACAGTATTCAGTAAGCTATATGGTTTGCATTCAGTAAGCTCTATAGTTCTGCAAAACATGTCTCTATCTTTCTGTGCAACAATTTGGTAGTTCACATAATTTATTTTCCTATCATGTTGGTCTTGAGATTCAATAGGAATTGAATGAATATATAACCATGGTTTAAACTAGTTACATGAATACATGTATATTCCTCAAGAACTTCTGAATGATTTTGTTTATTCAATTACAATTTTAAGAATGCCTTCTTTGTACGTTCACCCACATTTTAACAACGAAGTTCTTTCAAAACTAAAATAATTGAAATTAAGAGAAATAAGATGTGGTTCCTACGGTATTTTAATGTTACATATTACGAAAGAATACAAAATACGGAACGAATTCCTCAAAGCAATACTGAATTATGGTTAACCTAATGAAAGATTTGTTAATAATTCTTTGGAAAACTAAAAACTGTTAGGATCAATTCCAAATTTTGTATAGGTTCTCTATTTTAAACACTAAATAAGTGACAAGTAAGAACTACAAAAGTTAGGGTTGACGGACAGTTTACGTCATATAGCTAAAGCTATTGAATATCAACAAGATGAATGGTCTCAAGAACTTGAACTCAAATCTTCGTTTTCTAACAGGTATGAAGAACTTCTTTTAAGACAAGTGGATGAATGAATGAAATGAAAATGAAGTAAGATATTATTCTTGGGGGATCGAACCAGAAACCATCGCAACCGAGGTGTGTGGCCTATTACCTAACATATAAAGGTATTTGAATAAGTACGTATTCTTTGATGTACAGTATATATGTTCGAGAAAAGAAAACAGATAAATAGGAGATATACCAAACTTTATCCGTAAAAATAAATTCCAATTTCATGAAACAGTATTTTGAACATAAAAAGGAGGGGGTGGAGGGTGATGTTAGAAACTGTATAATTTGCAGAGTTTACTAAAATATTGTTAGAAATTAGTTGTTTTTTCTTTGTCCTTTCCACCATCTAATGTTATGTTAAGCATGAAGGTCTCAGTATCAACCTATCTATGAAAAGTAAACTGTGGTGTGATCAATATTAGCATTCGGAGTTTTATCGAGTGTAAATGTGAACTTACAAGTGTTTCCAGCAAAGGCAAAATAGATGGTTTGACCAGCAAATGCACCATATATCCGCAATCTACAGTATACATTGCCAACAAACATTGTTGTGGGCCTTAACCCTTAACAGGTTTTCGTTACCATTTGATCTTACCTATTGCGTTTGAGGAATATTATTTTCAAGTATTTTTCGTTGTGGTTATCTGTGTACATACTTCCTACGGTAGTAGACTAGCTAGTATCTCTTGGTGAAAACTCTGCTGAATTTTATGCGGGAAGTAGTCTGTAGATATGTTGTTTTGCAAGCAATGTCTTAAGCGGAGGGTATTCAAACTGGTAAAATGGATAGGAAGACCTAAGTATAAGAGAGTGTAGTAGACAAGAATTAGAAAGGCCTCTCCACTGACTTTTTAAAATTTTATACTACACTATATGTCGGATAGTCTTTATTAAAACGAGAACAATTAAAATATAACATTACTGATTCACCATGTACTGTAAATACAACCTATGACCACATGTACATTGAAAAAATAATTAGGTGGACAGTGAACAGTTTTTCAATTGTGTGAAAGCGAAAATGTTAGTATTCTGATGAAAAATGTATCATAGAACTTAGAAAAGTAGTCTTAAACTGAACATGAATATACAAGTAGACTCCATAATCATAAAAGAATATAGTGGTTATACAAAATAAAAAATTGGGAGTTTCAGGGTCAAATGTGATAAGCATTAAGGTCAGGAAGAAAAAATGTGATAAGAATTATTATTGATATGGACATACAAGATGAAGTTCTGCATCAGTTTCAGAAGATGCATAATCGTACTTAATGAAGCAGTTCATAATGATGTATTTGTTAAACGAATGATAGAAATATTCTTGGAGAAAGATTTTAAGTTCTTAATTAAGAATAGAAACTAGTGTGATTAAAAACTATAAACTGTGTTCACGATTGAAAAAATCCAAACAATTGATGGAACTGTGTTTCACTGGATGATCTTGTGGATGTTCTGTAGGTGTATTACACATACAAAGTGCGAAAAGGATTGATATGACTTAATTTTTTTGTGAGCGTAAAAACTGGTAACAACTGAATCTTACTTTTGTAATTGTCTAAGAAAGTCTAAAATAGTGTGTAATGCAGTGCACTGCTATAGTACTAAACATTTTGTTCTGATAATGAGGACGGGAGGTTGTAAATGTTGCAGAAGAAGAAGAACTGATTAACGCCATTACAAAGTTAAAAATGTGTACAAACCCATTTAAAATATTGGAAGATAGTCTTTTGGTACAATTGTTATTATTATTATTATTATAGCAGATAAGTGTTTATAAATCTTGAGGGTATGTTAGTGGGTCTTAAAACTTTCATAATGTAAGAATGAATGAACAATTTTACTAAATGTTGGTAAGATGTTCATTAAAAATAATAAATCTTAGATTTACTGTACGCCTGCAAGCAATGTTTACAAATTCTTCTGTTCCCATTGGAATAATACGCTGGTGACCAATTGGCAATTCTTGCCCTCATATAAGCTGAATATTTGTTTGCTGTTCTTTATGCGTGGAAATAACACATGAAATTTTCAACTATTAAGATTTCTTTCTTTCGTATAAAATGATTTGGTATTCGTATGATAGATACTGTTCAAAATTTTAACTTCGAGAGTGCACATGTTTTAACCTACTGCATTTATTCCCAAGTTTTTGGTTAATTTTCTTGCTTGTTGAGGAGTTTGGTCAGTCTTTGCTATTCCTAAAATAAAGATCCTTCTCCATCGGAATTAGTTTGTCTTCTAAAAATTCACCCAATGATACATATTTCTTAATGTATCGATTTCGTCTTTTCCTTTCTGGAGATGCAAACTATACAGCTTAAACATGACATCACCACCAATCAGGAACTCCTCATTACTATTGAGGCTGTTCTATATCACGAAAAAGAGGACCTCCGGGTTCAATTCCGATTTGCGTCTCCATGCGATATAGAGCCTTATTCAACTTCGAGACAGTACTCCTATTGTTATTCCTAGAAAGGTGTTATCAACATCTCTTAGCGAGTACCGTATAACAAAATCAAATAATGCACGGATGTAAGTTTCCAGGTCTTCGATTTTATTTTTACTAGAGCACTTAACACTTATTTCTTTTCCCTTAATTCCAAAGTACGTATAATTACGAAATATAGTTTTTACTATTTCAAATTATGGTGCACCCATACCATACATTGTATTTGATGTGTCCGGATCTTATTAAGATCATGGGATCAACTAATAGTTCAACAGCGATCTCAACAGAAAAGCCATAGCTCTTACCAATATCAAATGATTGAATTTTTACAAGTCTACTTCTTTATTTTACCAATGTAAAAGAATCCTACCCGACAAAGATCGGTGATATCATGCTAAAATAATATCCTGTCTACCCTTAAAATGTCTCTATAGTTCGATCAGCAAATGTTGATATTTTTCGTTGGGTACACGTATCCCCTTGAAATGATAATTTTTACCTAATCTTGTCCGTGTATAGTACACCATCTCGAGGACAGCATAACCAAATTGATAAATCATACCAACGAGTTTTTGAGCTTGCATAATTCATTGTGTGTATGTACCATCTGTAATAACATTATATTCTTGTAATGAAACGATAACATGTCACCTTACTTGAACTTCACTAGTTAGTTAGTTAGTTCTCCTAAGTGAAACCCAATTGTAAGTTTGAGCTTTGCACAAATATAATATTGTCCGTGTAATATATCATAAGTCCCAGTGTTGAAAATAGTTCATAATGATTTAGCATTACCAGTGTGCTTTCAATTCGTTTCAAACTTTAACGGTTTATTTTCATTCTCGATGTTCTTGTATGTGATAATCGCATGTTCGTCACCAGAGGTGCACTGCTGGTTGCACGTCGTATTGTGCCAAGGGTAAGCAAGTTTTTGTCTGCTATAAGTCTTTTCGTTGCGAAAATTTTCCGTACAATGAATTGTAGAATATTTTTGCAATGTGCTTCATGCCCTGGTTCGTTCCGATATTGTATTGATTTAGTTGTATACCTTCATATGCATGATACGCTTCAATGTACTTTTTCTTTGTCATCTTCGCTTTGGCAGTAAGTAGGAAAGAATTTGCATAGTCACGGAAAAGACTATTTGAATTACTAACCTCAGAACCAACTAGTTCTAAATCCCATCTTTGACATTTCTTTTTCTGTGATAACTCGGTTTATTTATTATTATTATATCATTTGTTGTAGGAAGGCGGTAAAGCTTGAGCATACAATATGTGTTAGTGATGATATCACAGTGTTTGCAAATGTTAACATTACTTTCATCCACAACATAACACGTACATATCTACTGTTACATGTATATGTCAGAATTAATCTTTGATAGATCTATACTTTATGTATATGTATTGTGTTATGAAACATTACTCATGGATGTAGTGCTGTAACATCCAAATACTGAATTGATACATTAGTTTTACATTTGTATGAATAAAAATCTGTTTTCTCACAGTATATCTTAATAAAATCATGTATATAATTATCATATTCAATCAGAGTAAAAAATAAAAGTGATGTTATTCTGACGGATCGAATTAAATATCTTTGTATTTAAAACACATGGATTGTAATTCAATACATAAACAAGTATTCCATTGGAAAAAGCTTTTAATACATTCATACCTATCTTCTGCGCATTGGTTTTCACTCATCCCTTTGCACTATAAATGATGCGCATGCGTCAGCTTGTACTAGTACAAATAAAGTGATTGATACGCTGTTAAGATGTACAGTCAAAAGCTAGCTGTTTCAGTAATAATATATTCTTCTTCTCCATCTTATAAGAAAAGGAAAGGTGAAATTCAAACCAATCTTTGCTTATCGCAAAGTAAATGTGTAAAATCTAAATATATTTCAACGCGTGAAAAACGTCTTGAACTTGAAAAACAAAAGAAAATTATTCTTGTACATCCAAATGATCCACACAATCCTGAAGAAGATGATGCATTTAAGATTATTTATCTCTCATACGATATAATAAGAGATGCTGTGTATAGACGAAATTTCAGATGTTCAAATGATATACGCTTCGAAGAAGAAGTAGTAGGTCAAAATACAATTTCTAATGACATTCTGATAGTCAATAATGTCAAGTGTGGTTGTATACCTAAGGAAGTAATTGAAGCTTCTGTAAAACAATTACTAGAAAATTATAACTTTCTGAACCATTACAATGTGAAAGTTTGTGATTCATAGTGAGAAAGAAACTGTGCATAAATGTGTAAGTGAAAGTGATTAAGAATTAAATACTATTGTGTGGAAATTCCTAATTAAGAAATCAACACGTGAACAAATATTAAAACAATATCTAAAAACTCATGTGAAATATATAGATATAAACATTATTCCATATCTTATAAACAAATTTAACTATACATATCAAGAGACTACAGTTACTGACTATCATATTTCTGATTTAAGAGAATCGTATCTTGAACAGAATAAGTATGTGTTTCAACAATCATCAGTGTGAGTATCAATGTGTTTCCCTAAATGTTTACAAGCATTGCGAAAATCAGTGTACTTCTTTTTCTGTGAATGTATAATGTGTGTTACTGTGTATTGCAAGATGGAAGTCACAACACAAACTTTTGTGTTACGGTTGTTTCGAAAATCGTAGTATTTTAGATGAACATAAATGCATTAATTTAGACTATGATATGATATGCTAAAACACATGGCCTGCTATTGCAAATGTGCAAACTTTTGATGCCTTATATGAAGAATGTGTATCAGTGATATTGAAATTGGTGATTGGACATTTACATATACACTATATAACATTATTGAACACAAACAACATTAACATAATTACAGAGTTATTCTTACAAAAAGATTTGCAATATGCATTCTTAAACTTGTAAATAATAATAATAATGGAAAATAAAAACTCATTTGTTAATCAATTCCAAAATAATAAAAACAAATTCTGAAAATTAACAAAAACAACTTATAAAAGACTTTCAGCATTAAATTGGCCAAAATGCAGTTGTACATATATTGATTGTATAAATATTGATTGTATTAAAATATTTCAAGGAATGTTAACATTTTAAAATCACAATTGTATTTGTAAGTTGTATTTCCTATTAAAATTTGTATATAAAACTTTTATCACTTATATTACTTGTTTTTATTATTATTTCCTTACATGTGTTCTTTTAATTTCTTATGTGTAAATACGTTTTACATTATCGTACTTAAAATATTCTGAAAAATTATTTCTTGCAATTAAAGACTTGTGTGCATTAACATGGGTATATGAAGAATTGCATTTTATAACGCACGTATGTGAAAAAATAAGTTTCTGCATTTTATAATATGAAAAATAACTCTGTATTTTATAATATGAAGAATAACTTTTTGCATTTTATGACGTACGTATATGAAGAATAACTTTGTGCATTTTAAAATGTAAAGAAAAACTTTCTGCATTTTATAATGTATGTGAATATTCTGCATTTTATACCGTGAAGAATAACTTTCTGCATTTTTATAAGGTAAGAATATAAAATAAAAATCACACTATAACATTACAGAGTTTTTAAAATTAATTATTAGATCAGTTTCGGTCATTTATATTTTCCTTTCCCAATGGAAAGTTGGTGTTAAGTTCTTGATTGAGAATATTTTATTCTCTCTATTATTTAATATCTCGTAATTATTTCCTCCAACACTTTGTGTGAACGTATTAAGAATTCGATTAACAATCTTCGACTGTGACCCTACAAATAATTCGCTTGATGTGGAAGTTCTGAACACTCGATGAGTGTGATTACTTTATTCGGTCGCTTCCTATGGAAGCTCCTCGTTAAATAATTGGTTCATGAACTCCTAAGAGCACCTACGATACGAACGTACAAGTAATTCGTATTTTTTACAATAATACTCTTACACCGTACTGTTAAATAATTACTACGTAAAGTCCTAAGAACACTTACAATGTGATTATTTTATGGGTTCGTTTGCTGTGCAAACTCAAAGCAACATAGTTGAAAGAATATTAAAATTCTTGTATTTTGCTGGATCGCTCATCTTATTTATATTTTCATTTCTTACAGAAACTCAGCTTATGTTTTCTTTCGTTTCGTTTGGAAACTCATTGTTAACTTTAGTTCGTACGATTCCTGTTGGAATCTCATCAGAATAATCTTCGATTGTGATTATTTTATTATTTCGCATTATTTACAATAATACTCGTTGATAAAATTTTTTGTAGAATCCCTGCTTACTTTTCTTAAAAGGACACTATGAGTGTGATTATTTTATTCGTTCGTTTGCTGTGCAATTCTATTTGGTACGCTTGTTGTCTTTTACGTTTCATTTGTTACACAAACTCAGCTTATTTTGTATTTCGTTTCGTTTGCAAACTAATTGTTAAAAATGCGAATACCTTTTATTTAGGAAAAGCTTTTTATTAAATAAAATCAAGAAATGATATTTGTACATATCGATTTCCATATAAAGACATAATATATATAAACAAACATACAAAAAACAACATATACAAGTATATAAACATAGTAATACTGATAACTATAGAAAAAATAATATATACAAATATACACACATAATACTACACACACATACACACACACACACTACTCTAGAAAAATAATATGCATATACACAGAAAAAAGAAGCAAAACATGCAAAATATTGATACTATATACAGAAGAATTACACATTTCAACTTTGACTTAGGTCTTTCTCCAACAGTAAATTTACCAAACCTTTAATATATTCTGGATTTCTTAATAACTGTTCATATTGTTCATCATACAGCTGTCCATTTCTTTCACTTAAAATTCGATCTCATATAAACATCAAACACTTCATTTCTTACATTTTTACTTCTCATAATGCACCAGGCTTCAGCCTCAAGTGTTAATGTGTTTACAAAAAGGCACCTGTGCCGAATTGATTAAAATAATTTAAGGTGTATCCTTGGCAAAGTAAAGCACTTTCTGCTCTCCAATTTAAAGCCGAGTCGAAATAGACAAAAAGGTCAAACTAATTCCCACAGAAATTGTTTTAGGTTTAAAATGTAATTTAGACCCTCCTATTTAACATATTAAAAATATACATCCATACGGATGGGACAAACATGTGTTTTAGGCGCTAATTTGAAAAATGGTGGCAAAATTTGAAAATACAAAGAACTACTACATGAGATATATAATTGCATTGAAATTTTATGCTAAACACGTATATGGTATGGAATTTTAAAACAGAAGTATGTTTGAGGATCTGGAGACCAATAACTCTTCAGGAATAGCCTAAAATGACATTTACTTGAATGATCAAAATTAAAATGTTATTCGTATTTGCATTGCATTCTAATTTCTGATGTTTTATAATATCTTTTCAGGTGATGAGATGCAGGTTAGACTGTAAAGGAAGCACGATGGAAGTAGATGAAAATTGCTTATTGTGCTCTGAAATCCTTGGAGATAGTTCTAATTATGTCACACTAAAAGCGAAAAGCTTGATAGGAATAGTCAATGCCAGCAAAGAGCGAGATGATAAATTCCATGAACTTTTGAATCCTATGTCCACTGGTGTTGTCTAGGTGCACAGTGATTGTCGACGTGTGTACGTTAACCCTCTGAAAATCAGAAGTAATCTAAGATAAAAGAAATCACAAAAAGCTCGAGAGCAACTCGAGCAGCTCAAGAATGCTTCGTGAAAGTGCGCAATCATTTAATTTCTTTTGTGGTAACTTGTTTGTGCAAATTAAATGCACGTCAATATGCAAATGTTGTTTTGTATTCGCGTTCACTGCCGCGTCATGTTCTACCATTCGTGAAGCCAAACTTCTCTTGTATTCTAAGCTGACAATGTCTTATGCCACCTACCATGCTATCAACTTGTTTTTATTACCTGCCGGTATTCTATGATGTTTATCTACCGACACTAGGCGTGGTGTCGGTCTTTTGTATTTGTGTTCATGCTTTAACACGTAGCTGCAAGGTTATTGCCCGACAACGCCATCTTTCACTCCCACCCAACAGGTTTCGAAAAAGAGTGCGAAAAGTTCAGTTCGTCTCTTGAGTTCACCAGCAAAAGACGTATGGAAACCATGCTCTGTATATGAGCCATAGTCTATCATGCAAAAGTATACGTACTCCGTAAAAACGATGTCTTCACGACCGTACAAATAAAGATATGTTCCGCATGAATAAAGTTTATTCCCTCTTCATTTTTAATATGATCACAGCATAGCTGTTCTACATTATGTAAATGAATGATCGAATTAAAATAACACGAAAGAATAAATAATAAATTTGATCACACTTTTTAGTATTTTTAGAATATAATTCCTCTGAGCTTCCTTTAAAAGCGATCCCTAAAATAATATGATGACAGCATAGCTGTTCTAATTAACTTCATATCGAACCGAAAAATAAATAAATAACTTGATCTCAATCAGAAATTGTTTCATCTTGTTTTTAATATTTTGGAATATAATTCCTTTGAATTTTCTATTATGAAAACGAAAGAATAAAAGATACAAGTCATTCAACCTTTTCTAGAAACTACTTCTAACTGTCAACCTTCCAAGAACCAGTCAGACTACCTAACGATCGGGTAATAATTCCTTTCCCTCCTAAGGCCCTCTAAGGGGCTGTCCGACCATACCTGACAAGAAAGTAGTCTCAACAATAAATCAATTAATCAAACAATAGCTCTATTGTCTACCACCTTACGCTTCATTCCTACTTATCGCTTTTAAACATTGGCGCAAACCCTAGGGGATGAGTTAGACATGTCTCCCCCAGTGTTGGAACTGGGAGGCTGTCCCCCAAAAATCCTCTTTCAAATGTGTTTTTTGGAGAGAAATGTGATGATTTGTGTCAGACTGCCACAAAGGAAAGTGAGATGAAGTTGATGTCCCTTGCTGTACTATATATACAACAGGTTCACCTCAGAAATCAGATTCATCAACCGTAATATGAGTCTCATCTCCCTCCCCCCAAAATAAGCCTCAAATCTGCCCGCCTCCCAATGTTGAACTCCCCTGATCCTCCACAGCATTGTTTTTGAACTTCATAAATATTTTAAAATATAAAAATAATATAAGGGAACGCTCTTACTCGTCTCCCTAATGTTGAAAACAGATTTGTGCCGTTGGTTCTAAAACAGGGCGGCGATAAATGTCAGGTTAGTTTTAATACATTAAGGTATTATATCAGATCGCCACTCAAGTGTGCTGATTTTTCTGTAACTTTGGAGGATGGATATGATGATTTTGAGACAAATTTAGTTCAAATTAGACCCCTATGTAAAATATTGTATATTCATAAATACAATACGGGGGCCCACACCAGATTTGGAGGGCCCTTGGCCCAGGATCGACGCTCTTGTCACTACTTGAGTGTGCTATTCATGTCACTTTGGTTTCTCTGTTCAGTCATCTCGTTTTGGAACTAAAACTGAACACACCGTTTATTTTTACTAAGAGTAAGATATCCGACGGGGCTCAGTATTAAGTGAAAGTAGAAAGTGTCTGATGATAATGAAAATTAACTATGATTAAGCACTTTTCAAGACAGTTATCATATAACCCCTCACATACACTCAATTCTTGGCAGAAATTTAAATTGTTTGTATACGTGTTTAAAAAACTCCTTTGTTAGATCTTACTTCCATGAGAAAAGAGATTTTCTCTGTCAAAATTTCACGTTTCCACTTGTAGTAGTAATGCAATGGGCGAAGAAGAATGAATCGCTTCTACTCTTATGACTATATTGGGTTCGTTCCCTGTGGGTTACTGTTTGAGACTTCAGATTTAATGGTATTAGGTTTGATCCCTGAACGTTGTTGTACTGATTCATGAAAGAAAACAGACTCTTGGACTGGATAATACCTACCCACAAGTACACATATTAACCAAGAACAAAAATGGTGAAAGTCGGGATTCAAACATAGACTATAGCTATTAAATTTATACCGTGTTCGTGATATTTCCCTGTGTTCACCTCAACTGAACCAGCTGATTGTTCTCAATAGTGGTTACACAGTCTTACGGTCAGAAGTTCGAAGAACGTTGGGTGTGATATATATATATATATTCCTACTTCACATATTCCGTGAAGGAAGATACCAACCTGTAGTACTAGGGATGCGCACGAGACGTCGAGACAGAATTTTCCTGACAAAATTCGAGTCGAGACACAGCTCTTAAAATAGAGAAATATACATTTTTCGAGTCGAGACATCACTTTCACATCACATTTCCGAGACGAGACAGTCTCAAATATTGTCTTGTGCGCATCCGTATGTAGCAGTGCGGAAACTGTAAACATAATAAAACATATACATGCACAATACTTAGCCTATAACATAAAATATATTATTGTGTAATATGCACACTTTTACTTTCTCACAGTGATATTACTTGCTATAATAATTAACACCCGAAGAATATATATTTCATGCGAATATTTCAAACTTTTTAATAATAAAGAACACTTCCCATTTTACAAACACTGAAATAAATTATTGTGGATGAACTGATTAGGCCCCTTTCGTAAGTATCCACGACCGAAACACAAAATTCTCGTACGCGTGATTACGGTTACGAAAGTAAGTTGACCGAAAAACGTAAGTATTAATCACTGGAGATGAGGACTTATGCACTGTTCGTTGAAATGATTTCACTCCTCGCACATTCTTGTTTCACAATTCGTTTTAATTAACGTAGATTACTGTATTCCATCCTTTCACATAATTATTCACAATTGGAATTTTTATACTATTTTAATAATAAAAACTTTCTCGTAGGCCATTATTTATATAGAGAAACTAGTGATGACGTGAATTTAATGTGTTACGTTGAGAATTTCCATGTCACTATAATCACTAAATAAATAAGATTAAGTGGGAAATAGTCTGAAGGGATACATTCTGGCTTGACGTCGGAGTTCCATTCTTCGATCCCTGTGTGAGTGCTACTCTTCTCCCACACAATGAACACGTATGAATACACTTTTATAACAAAAAATACTTCCTACAAACATTTAGTTTTTATGTAGTTGCACCTCTGATAAGAAATAATTGGCTAATTATTGCGTTATTAACATTATATTGATTATACTTAAACAGAAAATGACATAAATAACTACGAATTAATGTGAAATATGGAAATTATAGCATATGGTCCAGTGTTCCGTCATTGCTTCGCAATTCAGTTTGTACAGAGGTGTGGAGAAAGCCAACCTGTAACGAATTCTTCTTCCAAATTAGGCTATGCGAAGAGAGAAGTGGCGAGCAACGACACACACACATACACAAACACTCGTGAGAGGAAAACTTCGCAGTTTTTAATTTCCGAGAATTTTGTCTCTCTGATCCGCTGTATATATTACAACGACTCACCAAAGGTGGTCGCCAACCCTGGTTCGGCTAATAACATAAGTAAATCTTTAGTGGCCGTAATTGTTCACACCTTAAAATATCTTCCGTAATTATATCCACTAGTATTCTCACCTTTTATACTGAAATTACAAGTCGATGATGAGTAGTAAATAATTTATTAGTTGATTCTCTTTTAACGTATATTCATACAAACTGTTTTTCAATCAAACATGTCCACTGAGATTATATAAACAACCACTTAGCAACCAATTATACCATAATGTATGTTTTCTTACATATATTAAAAACATTCTTCTTTTGTTATCTTAAATTAACATTATATCCGATATAGTGCTTGTGTAGAAGCACTTTCTGCCCAAAATACAAAGTATCTCGTTGTATAAAATGTCTATACGACGGGACTAAATATAAAAGTTACAAGCGAGCTTGGCTTTTATATTTAAGAACCACTGGTCCGTTTTATAATAATGATATTCTATTAATTACGTCTTTTACATTTTGATCGACCCTCGTATATAACTTTATTAAGCTTCCTTTATAGAAATACATTTATAAGAAATCTTTTATTTCATTAGTATTTATTTTTTTTATTATAGAAACGTCGTCGCTTATGAAACTAATCACTGAAGGGTGCGATGTCAAAATTGTAAGAGACAATTACATTTTAAAACATAAATCACAATGATCAATAGTTTCAATCATTATTAAAAACGATCATATTAAGAAAAAGATGTTTGATCTTTCCAGGGCGCATTATACAGTAACTATGTTAGATGATATTTTAAAATATACATTATATCAATAAGGCGTCATGATACAAAAGGATCTTATTCGAGTAACATGTGGCGCATGAAGACTGTCGTCGGATAATTAACTTAATAGAATGAATTTTATACTTAACATAATCTTTGACAATAAAGTTTCAACACAAATCAATATAATATAAATAACCTTTGCTTTTAATCAATTATGAATCGGATTATAATTCTTCACATTAACAAGAAAGAATTGAAATCATTTGAAAATTATCATTTGTTGAAACAAACGTGATAAAGTATCTAAAAGTCATAAGGGTTGTTTTCATTATTGACATTAACATATAAATTTGAAGATAAATGTTCATAAGAATCAATAGTTGATGTGAGTTTGACATTATCGCATAAATTTGAAGATAAATGTTCATGAGAATCTAGAGCTGATATGGGTTTAACCCCTACCACATCAGCTGCAGTTAGTTTAAATTCATACCTGCATATGATTCTAATAAAGTACATTGTACTGCACAATCGTTATTATGTCCCGTATTATTGTTTTGTACATGAATTGCGTCATTATTTTGATTTTGAGATGAAGTGCCATCTCTTGAACTACGGTTATGTCTATACATAGGATTTATAGCATTTCTAGAATTTCGCCATACATTTCGACTGTTTTTGAGCCTCCTTCGATTAAGTGATCTGACATAATTATTGTCACGATTGGTTAGGTTAGGTGGATTCCCTACATATCTCTGTCTATTTTGTCCGTTCTGATTGTTGAAATTTGCTCGACTTAGGTTATATTCCGTATTGTCTGCATTACGGATATTTAGATTCCGAACAGGTACAAGGTGATCTGAATTGTTTTTAATTTTGCCTAATCCTGCTTGATGATTCTGAGCGTGGTATTGAGTTTCATAACATTGGACAAGCGTTAATAGGTGATTAAGACTCATACACTGGGTAGAAAACAGGATCTGTTGTAGTTTAAACGGTAGCAAATTTCGAATTGATGCAATTATTCTGGATTCCGATTGCAACGGATTTACGACTTTTAATTCGTTATATGTATTTACGACAAAATCGACAACAGATTTGTGCAAACGAGGATTAAAAGGTTGGTTTCTAATCGTGGCATCTCTGTTTGCAAGCAAAAAGTCGTTTTCGTAATTTGCAATCAGCGCTGCTTTGAATTCCTCATATGTATTGATGTGATCTCGTACTGCTTTAAACCATAAAGAACATGGTGGGAGTAATAAATGAGGGATTAGTTTCATATATTGCGATTTATCTATACACATTATATTGCACTCATCTTGAAATTTTTCTAAGAAAGAGGTAGCATTTTCATTACATTTACCACTAAACTTACTCATAGCACGTATTTCACTCATCTTTACACTTAACTTTACCTTCCTTTCACCATTTCGTGTTCGTGTTGATTGACAGTTTTTACCGACTGCATTCTCTGTGTTTCCACCATCTCTTTTCCGCCCAACTGTATTCCTTGGATGTATTCTTTTCAAAATAATGTCCTCATCAGACGGATTACTTGAAGATGAGATAATGTGATATCCACGTTGATCTGTTACGGGTGAGTGCGAGGTCATCTCTTGAGAACAAGGAAATTCCGAACGATCATTAGTCATGTTGTTGTGATATGCGTTGTCCTTAATCTGCAACGTCCTAATTTCCTCTTGTAATGTAGATATCCACTGAGTATTCGCACGTATTTGGTTAGAATTATCCGTAACCTGAATCTTTTGTTGCCGTACAGAAGATTCTATTACTTCCAAATCCTTTTTTACACAATTGACTTCTTGGATTATATGGTTGTAATTATCCTGGCAATCTTCTGATACTCTTTTTAACTTTTCATCAAATTGTAATGTAAGGTCTTTCACCGCCTGGATCACAGATTGTTTCGTATCTTCTGATTTTTGGTCTGTTTGCTCCAACCGTTTACTTAATTCCTCGGATTTCTGCTGAACCGTATGCTTTAATTCTTCCGACATCTGGGCTAACTTTTGTTCTTGTCGCTGTAAAGCCATTAAGATTTTGTCTTCAAATGTCAACACTTCAGGTACAACAGGAGCTGTATTTTGTTCGTCGTTACCACTGTCACCAGTTTCTTTCTCCATTGCCTCACCGATCATAATTTTTCTTGTGATTATTTTACCACTTCTAAGTATAGTTAAGTTCGTAGACATGAACCTTATTACTGAAGTAAATTCACCCCTTACTTTGTACTTCAGGATATGAATTTACAAAGAGTCCCGGGTGAGGTAAACCAAAATTTTACAACGACTCACCAAAGGTGGTCGCCAACCCTGGTTCGGCTAATAACATAAGTAAATCTTTAGTGGCCGTAATTGTTCACACCTTAAAATATCTTCCGTAATTATATCCACTAGTACTCTCACCTTTTATACTGAAATTACAAGTCGATGATGAGTAGTAAATAATTTATTAGTTGATTCTCTTTTAACGTATATTCATACAAACTGTTTTTCAATCAAACATGTCCACTGAGATCAAGGTTCGTATATACACTACAGGTTGTGCCAGCCCAATCGTTGGATGTGTGACGTCACCGGGTAAGCAGACGCGAGTATTTTCTTGGCTCAGTGATGCCAGTCTTTTAACAGCAAAATTCCCGTCCAAAGCCACAAAATTTCCCGATGTGATGCAAAATTTCCCGCTAACCTAAATAGATATAGTTTTCATCTAGTAGTAAACAATTTTAACAAATACCGCTTTAGAATGACTATGATGTACAATGGAATTCATTCTCGTAGTATAAAAAGGTATTATTTATAGTTATGCATGATAAGGTAAAAAACATTTTTTAAAAAAATACTGTGTACACTTTTTTGTAACGAACACAATGTCGTTCTTTATGGTTTGGAAGAGAATGCTATGTTCAGGAAAGCCAGAATTAATTCAGTTGTTTTGGCCTAACGATTTTTGTGTTACAGCACATTGCCTGTTCCGTCACCAAAAAAGCAGCGAAAAGCAGGGTATTTGGAATTGTTTTACATTAACTTGATTTTTCAAGTCTTTTTGTATTTTTGAGGTTCATTTCTATCACAAAAGAGCTCAGTGTTGAGGGTCTTACCCCTAAAGCCCATTATACATCGTCAAACTTTTCCATCAAATATTGTATCAAACTTTTCTTTGACGATAATTTGGTCAAATAAGATGGGTAAAACTTTTGCACCGACTATACACGATCAAATATAAAGGTGAATATCATTGCTCAGTTGTTTATATTTCTTGATTCAGTTGTTAGGTCACATGAACGTATATGTAGTGTACAGGGAGGCGCCGCAAACGAATCTTGCGTATATGTGAGTTTTATGGTGGCACCTGCTGGTGTAACTATAATGAATAAGGTTGTAGAAATGAATGGAATGATTATTCACAGTTACTTCTGTCTCATTTCCCTCCTTTATTGCTATTCCCAAATAAATCTTATTTTCATGGTTCCTTTCTTGTTCATATGAATGAACATTCTATTTATTATGAATCTACATTCTATTTATTAGTCCGATGCTTAAATTTCTTCTAATTCAGTTAATTTTTGAGTAACTTTTGTAAGTTTGGGGAATTGATTAAGAATAAATAGTCCGTCATAAAAATGTTTGGCTATTGTTTAGCTTTGGGGGGCAGGTTTTTAATTGACATTTTTGCGATTTTCTATTAACATTCGGTTAGATTAGCTTAATAACATTTAATTCACACAGTATTGCCGAGCGAGCGTTAGTGAGTAAACGCAGGTTAGAGTCTCGCAGGGCACATTGTTTTCAGTCTTCGATAGTGTTGGCCCCCCATTACTAAACAGTTTCCAAATGTTAGGTTTTACAGTTAAAATGAGAGAGTACATATTAACGAGGGTTCTGTAGGATATTAAATTCCCGAGGAATTTTTTCAGTGTAGGAAACTTCTAATTTATATTTAGAAATGCGAAAATATTACGCACACTAACCTATTTTGATTTTATGCAACATCAAGTTTTTTCGCTACCCTCATTTTGGCTCTCACCTTCAGCTATTGATGCCTCTGCCTCTTGCGAACAAAACCTTGTGCTAACTTGTGGGTCCCATGCTGTGCTCCTGTTCTGAATCGGTTAAATATCATCCTCGCTTTTAATGGCCACCTATCGTAAGATGTTTTTCCTGCAGTCTCTTTTTAAATGATATTCGTTCGATGCGTAATTACACCTTAGAGGTCTTCACTACTGCGTAATTAAACTACCGCTAATTTTAGAGTTTTTCTGTAATATCCTCAAAATAAATAAAAATACCCGAAAAGTAGAAACGTAGTAAACTAAACAATACGATTTTGTGTGTGATACCGTTATCACAACTCATCTATCTACTTTCGATTTGTAACTGTAGATAGATTTAACAGTTTTTGTGGGTTATGTAAACAGCGGCATACCAAAAACAGATAAGGAATTGTAGTAAAAGTATCACATGCACAATTGTATTGTCTAGTTCACTACGTTTCTGCTTTTCGAATATTTTTATTAGTTTTGAAGATATTATAGAAAAACTAAAATTAGCGGTAGTTTAATTTCGCTGAAGTGAAGACCCTTAAAGAAAGTCCTCGTAAAGTGAATCTGCACTCATGAATGCAACTCCTACAATGAGAAACAATTTTTAAAGCATTACGAATTAATTTCGTGAAGAAATAACTACATATAACAAGATAGCACATGATCGTTCCATATAGTGTTGCCACGAGACGAGACATTTCTCGTTTCTCGTCTCGTCTCATCTCGTAAACGAGACGAGACACGAGACGAGACAGACTACTTGTCCCGTCTCGAAAACGAGACGAGACACGAGACGGGACGTCTCGTGAATTGTCTCGTCTCGTCTCGTGTCTCGAAAATAAAAACGCTGGCGGGAATGGCCAAGATTGAAATTGCCAGTGGTCATAGAGATTGCAAAAGGAAAATCCCCTTTGTGAGAAAACATGTTGAAAAGCCTTCATAGAAAAGTGTCCTCTGTCTATTCAATGAAACAATCGTGATACATGAGCTTCCAGGAATACAGTCCTTAATGTCTTGTCCCCAATTCCCCTTGATGTAAACTGAGAAATTGTCATTTTTTTATTTCTGGCTGGAATGATGACAAAAAATCAAAGACAGGGAAGATTTTTACAAGGTCAAGAAACCGAACTACCACCACCATCTATTCAATTTGAAAACTGGGTAAGGTATACACTTGTCTTTATTCTCTGGTGGCGGTATTCTTTTTGCTATATGAACCGAAAACGGCAATTGAAGTATGTCATCTTGCAACTAAAATTTTGTCTTCTCTCTCTCTCTCTCCCTCCCTCCCTCCCTCTCTCTCTCTCTCACACACACACACATACACACACACATAAAAACACACTTTTACCATTTTACCAATCGCTCGCTTATTATACAGCAGTCATGTTGTAAAATTCACCTCTTCGTTTGGAAGGCGGGCGGACGACAAAAGAAGTAAAGATATTATCGACGAACCCTTCAAATTGTTTGCTTTCAGCAAATTTATGATACAAACAATAACACTTTAGGTGAAGAGGTTTTACAGGGTGACCTTCGTTTTGTTACGCGGAAATGTTTGATCTGACCAGAGTGCGAAATTGCCCTCTGCTTCGAGAGGAGGGGAATACTTCCCTTTCCTAGTGAATAATATTCATTAGGACCTGAATTATCTTCAGAAATTGTTTCTTACAGGCGCACTAAACCTCTCGAACTTGATAAGTGTAAAGAACATTTGGTATAATATTCATGGAACTCCGTTGAAAGCAGAAAATATCATGAGAATGATCAAAATTCGAACATTGAAGAATATAATTAACAGAAAAGAAATAGGATACCAAAACCATGTTTTTAAACTTGCTATAAAACGTATATCCTATATTTTTACTAATTCCTTACTCCCATGAAAATATCCTGGGGAGGATATTCTCTCCATTTTTTTCAGACTGAAATCCTTTTATCCCGTACGATTCCCCCCTCCTGACAGTACGAAAAAACAAATGTTGTTAAAATCCATACACATGACCCTTCCGGGACTCAACCCGGGACCTTCAAGCCGATGGTTTATCGCCGCAGACCGCTCGGCTTGGTATGAAGATGTACGTTGTATGATTGCGAATAGATCCCGACAATATAAGGAACTTTAATCCAAAATGGCCACCCAAAAATCAACTTTTTTTTAGCCATTAGCTAATCTGGGTGTACTGTCATGAGTTTGTTACACAAACGGGGCAAGCACCACATAGTAGCACACACACCGCGGTTATGGGAACAGATTTGAACCATGGAGATGAAGACTGGCCCCAAGCATTCTTTCGTCCGATGTGTCGTTCAGTTCCCATTACTATGGCACTTTAAGTAGAGCTTAGTGTGCAGTAACATATAAAATTTCAATCAAATACTTTCCATTACTCAATAAAATTATTTGGTTCCGAGCTTAAAAAAAATAAAAAAAAATTGCAACAAATCTATATATGCTAAAATGGAAAGTAGTTTTTGGATTTTTATGGGTTAACACTGTGAAACCTAAAGGCTGGAATATATGAAATCAAAGTGTACATACATATCTATCTCTCTATTTATCTATATACCTTTCCATCTCTCTCTCTCTCTCTGTATATATATATATACAGACACTATAAAGCAAGTGGGCTGATAGTATACGATAGTGTCGGGGATGCTGACACCTTTACATCGAACTTTGCTTGTCGTGTAAACATTATTTGACATTAGTGCCTTCATCTTCGAGGAACCTATGAGCAATTTACTGTATATTCGTGTATTGAAACTGGTGAAACAAATTTCAATGTTTTAGAATGAAAAAAAAAAAAAGAAGAAGCCAGGGTCGAGAAGCCTCAGACAACTAACAGCAGAGATATATTATCTTGTAAACTATTTGTCCTTGCCTTGTGAGCTTATTTGAATTTATTTTTAAGACCTTTAGGCAACTTTGGCCGAATGGATGATGATGGGAAAATTAGTGGAATGAAGAAAGTGGTAGGATACTAGACAACTTCGAGAAAACACACACATTCGAAAAAGGAAATGAAATGAAATGAAATCTTTGAGTTTTACGTCCCACGGTTATGCCGGTTAGGCTAAAGGAGACAGTGATGATGAGTAATGAATGAAATGGTGGAATGAAGAAAGTGGGAGGAAACGGGAGAACCCCGAGAAAACCCACGCACACGGTGTTTGTCCACCACAAGGTTCACTTGGCGGGGCTGGGATCGAACCCGAGACCCCAAGCACCAGAGGTGAACGCTCTACCACTGAGCCACCGCGCTCCCCACACACATTCAATGTTTGTCCACCACAAAGCTCACATGGCACTAACCGAGATCGAACCGACTACCACATACACCAGAGGTGAAGGCTTCACGGTGTAGCTACCGTGACATTTCTTGTCTTGTGTGTTCTGGGTAATACTTGTAACTTACAAGGGAAGAGAGGGAGATTATATATCGAAGTGGAAGATGGTTTATATACCAATCGAAAGCACTAATGAAGCCTATTACAAAACTGTAATAAAACTTTTCCGAATGCATATACTATGCGAGTTATATGGATATATAGAGTGTCCAGATAATCCGTTACCACCCCTTGAAATCGCAAACGATAAGACAGATACCAAAACTCGAAAACATGTGTTTGATCATTTTAAAAGTAAAACGTATCAAAGCAAAAATTCTTGTCACAAGGCCACCCGCAGTGTACTGGGCGGGGTCTAACTCAAAAATTACAAAAGGTAAGGGGGTCAAGTAGCATATCGTTCGAAACTTCTTGGGAAATGAAAGAAGACGGAACAAGTCTCAATACTCTAAAATTACCTTGTGCAAAATGGCGGCCGGTCAAACTGTCAGCAAAAACGCCATTGTAAAGTCGATGGCCACCCCCCAAAAAATCCTGAAACGGTGAGGCAGATGTCAAAACAGGAAAACATGTGTGTCATCATTTAAAAAGTACAATGATTGGAAGTAAAAATATTTGTCTCAGGGTCCTCCACAATGTCCCAGGCGGGGTCATGTTCAAATTGTTCAAATGGCAAGGGAGGTCAAGTAGGCCAGCACATCGTTTAAAGCTGTTACTAAATGAAAGCAGAAAGAACAAGTATTTACGCTCTACGATAATACTGTGCAAACATCTTGCATTTTAGTTGTTCTTTCTGTAACCGGGTTTTACTTTATTTTCACTTTAATTCTTGTACTCAACGGAAAGAAAGGAAATGCCCCTACTGTGAGATTCTGTTCTTTGAGCCCAATAATATCTAAATAAAGAAAAAAAATAATAAAATAAAAGCAAATTAAGACATAAAGAAAAGAAACGACAACATTTGACATCTTTGAGTATAGAACTGACTAGTTAACATATAATGTACTTCCACGAACATAAATAAATAGAGGTTGGAGCCATCAGAAGTAAAGACTCTTACCTCTACTTATTTATGTTTATGACTGCACAACAGTGGTACTTATGCTTGTTATCTGGTTTATCAATTATAAAATGATGAAAAAATTCCTTGCACCAGGAAGAGTAAATACGTACAAATGTCTCAGAATGAAAACAAGTGCCGATTGCAAAATGGAAAGTGAACGTGCTCAGAAAATCGAAATGAAGATGTACATTTTGACCGGCCGCCATTTTACACAGGGTAATTTTAGAGGATCGAGACTTGTTCCGTGTTCTTTTATTTCTCAACAGCTTTATTTGACCATATTTGCCATTTGAAAATTTTGAGTAGGACCCCGTCTGGAACCTTGTGGAGGACCCTGGGACAAACATTTTTACTTTCAATCATTGTACTTTTGAAAAGATGACACACATCTTTTTCTTTTTTGACATCTGTCTTACCGTTTCAGTTTTTTTTCTTTCTTTGGAGGGTGGCCATAGACTCTACAATGACGTTTTTGCTGACAGTTTGACCGGCCGCCATTTTGCACAGGGTAATTTTAGAGAGTTGGGACTTGTTTGTCTTCTTTCATTTCCCAAGAAGTTTCGAACGATATACTACTTGCCCTTACCTTTTGTAATTTTTGAGTTGGATCCCGCCTGGGACTCTGCGGGTGGCCCTGGGACAACAATGTTTGCTTTGATACATTGTAGCCTACTTTTATAATGATCAAAAACGTGTTTTCCAGTTTTGGAATCTGTCTCATCGTTTGCGATTTCAAGGGGTGGAAATGGATTTTCTGGACACCCTGTATATTCATATAACTCGCATAGTATATGCATTCGGAAAATTTTTATTACAGTTTTGTAATAGGCGTCATTAGTGCTTTCGATTGGTATATAAACCATCTTCCACTTCGATATATAATCTCCCTCTCTTCCCTTGTTAGTTGTATCTTGATTAGCATGGTGCAGTCTGCTACATTTTACTTTCGTTCCCATGGTATGCTGCTATATTTTTACGAGACAAGACGAGACAAGACGAGACAAACGAGACGAGACGAGACGAGACACGAGACGAGACATGCTTTGCATGAGACGAGACGAGACAGCCTGAAGTCTCGTCTCGTCTCGTCTCGTGGCAACACTAGTTCCATACACGTCATATACAGGCATATTGTCGATCTGTACGCAATAATCTGAGCATGCGCCAAAGTAATAACATGCCAGAACGTCTTAAGAAATCTTTTAAATCAAGAAAAGTGAAAAAAAAATGTTTGCTTTTTTTTTAAAAAAAAAAGTCACGGAATATTCTCAATCTACGCCAATTTTGGGAAGTCGCCTGTGGTACTTAGCCCTAATATTCTTTAATTTTATAGTTATACAAAACAGATTACTATAAACCCAAAAGTTGCATACAACTTGGTATCATAAAAGTTCAAATTCCACTTTGATGAAATATTTGATACAATATATGATGGAATATTTGTTCGTCTATAGTGTATTTAAAAAAGTTGAGAATGTCTCCATTTCCCGTTTCCAGCCTTTTTAAAGAAAAATTCCCGCATTCCCGCCAGTGCTCAGAATTTCGCATTTTACGGGAAATTTCCCACAATCGGGCATCACTGGCTTAGCTGTGCTTACCTCATGACGTCACACGGTGTTCGGCATAGTTCGTAATCTCAGTTTGCGGCGCCCCCCTGACTGAGATTATATAAACAACCACTTAGCAACCAATTATACCATAATGTATGTTTTCTTACATATATTAAAAACATTCTTCTTTTGTTATCTTAAATTAACATTATATCCGATATAGTGCTTGTGTAGAAGCACTTTCTGCCCAAAATACAAAGTATCTCGTTGTAATATGAGGTTTGTTTAGGGAGTATATATAACGTTATGTTACACTCTTACAAAAATAAATTACTATTATTATTGTTATGTTTCTAATTTTCCCTTTCTCCAGGTACCAAGTGTTCAGAATTCCTGTGATAAACTTGTCTACAAAGGAGCTGCTGAAGACATTCTACGGAAAAATAGGTTTTGATTTTTGGATTCTGCCTCAACTGGGAAGAGAAGCAGAGATCATGGTGGCGCCACAAGTTCTGCACAATTTCCTGTCTATTTTACGAGACTACAGAGTTCCTTTTAAAGTCCATATGCAAGATGTCCAACCGTAAGTCGATTCCACTTCAAGGTTAAGACAACAGTTTTTCAATGCAATCACTTTCACACTATTTCTTTCTAGAGCAATTGACAAATGTCACTGTTTTTTGTATTGTTGATTTAAATTCAATGGAACTTTAATTTCATACGGCTTGCTTATTCCTTTCGAACATTTTAACGATATATTCAGTTCACTTACAGAGTGGGGACAAATTCTGAAAATGCCTTTGCAATTTGAAATAAATAAAAAAGAAATTAATAGCTATCAAATATCGAATATGAGTAATGGAAATTAGAATTTACCAGTGGGGTTATGCGCATTATAGAGCCATCGTCGATTTAGCTTAATTTTAAATAACAAAGAGATAGCGTATCTGCTATATCGTTTTAATAAATCTTCATGTGTCTGTTACTTAGGTTAAAAATATTTAGTGTCGTTTTTGTGAGTTCAATTTGACGGCTGCACACAATTGCTTCCATTGATTTCTTGGAAATGTTGTCCTTCTCCCTGGTGTGTGGCTTTGTTGCACAAAATCCTGAGTTCGATTCTCAGTGGAAGAGCATCGAACGTACTACAGCAGTTCAGATTCCACTTCAAGCGTTAGATCGCGTCCTGTATATCATTCTTGCTAGCAACAATCAATTAAACAATCCTATCCAGAAATGAAAGCTGTGAGAAACGATGTGCTTTGAGAATTTTTGAAAAAGATTATAAGGATATTTGCTCCGACAGTCACATCAGAAATGGTAAATGCATGAATCCTTGATCGAAAATTCAACTAATTCAAAACTTTATAAGGCAATGTAAGAAATATCTTTTAAGAATTGCTTGGATCTGACTTCGAAATTATTTTAGAAGAAATCTTATGAGAATCACTTAAGTACCTAACACCACGCCAAATTGTACTTCTCAAAATTTTAGTGTGCTTTACCAGAGTACGCACGAAAGGGGCACGTTTTATCATGTATAATAAAAAACGTGATTCATTGTACTTTTGATGAAGCAAATGTAAAGTTCCTTAGGTGTAATTGAAATTTAATTGTCCACAACATTACTTGAATAAAGACATCCCTCCAAAAAGGGAAAATAATAGGAGCTAAAATTATAGTCTGTAAGTAAAAACAGATCATTGAAATGTCATTATGTAACAATTATTAGCTTTATGGTACCTTATGTGATGTAGATATATGATACATGTTCATAAGTATATATGGAAATTACATGCCAACACGACCTTTTTACCCGTTTCCAAGAATTTGAAATCAAATTCGGAAAATATGATTTTGGTACGTAATGTCCTTGATTGCAGAATTGTCTTAGAAGTTGTTTTATGGCTTAATCTATAATCAAATTAATCATGGTTTGAGTCCTGAGATACAGCACCCTTCCCAAAAATTTGATGGATTTGAATATAGGAGGTTGTTTAATTGGTTGAAACTTTCTTAGATATTGTTTTGTGGAAGGTAGAACAATTACATCAAGGTTTGGGTCTCCCGTACACACTTGATCTAAGGTACACTTTCCAAGACTTGGGAACCGTATTTGGTAGATATGAAGTTGGGAGTACAAGTTGAAAATTACCTGATTTTAAAATGTCTTAGATGAAATTTTATGTCAATGCCTAAATATAATTATGAGTGTGTGTAAAAAATAAGTATAATTGGTTCAATGCATCCTTCTACAAGTTTAATAACCACTTGGAAAACATCTTACTTTTAGAGCATTTGGGCGTCCTGACCGTTTTGAAAATTGAGCGTTTTGACCGTACTTATGAATGATTTGACCGTTTTAAAGTTGAACATTCGACCATTGGGCGATCTGACAGGTCCGTATGGGACACGGGTGTGTGGCAATATCTCCTCAATTTTAGTCGACAGTTTCTTAATCTCAGGGCTAGTAATGATTTCGGCGTTAGCCCAGAGGAAATTTCCCCCGGAGTGACGAAATTCCCCCGAAGCATATCTCCGATCCTGCTCAACGTAGGTTAGCAGTTTCTTCACAGTACTTCTTACATCCCCTTGTATTAAAATGCCCCCTCTGGGAAAAATCTGAAATCCACCTCTCAAGGCTTCGTGCCAGGAGTTGTGATTTTAGTTAAAGTGAAGCAGGTGGTAATATTGTTTGTATCTGTATTGTAGGTGGCTCGACGAACAGCGGATGCGCAGTACAAGCAGGGAGGCCAATGTGTTCCGATTTACTGGGACCAAGAAGATGATATCATTCAACAAGTACTACACTTACAGAGAGGTAGGTTCACAGAAAAGCTCCTCCTCTGCTGTAGTATCTAGGATCTCTTTGTTTCCTTTACTGATATTCTTCTTCCAGTTAGCTGGGAATGGCCCTTGGATCGCTATCCATCTTGTGTCATATCCACTGTGACATCACATTGCATCACATCGTTCTTCACACGATTGGTCTCGTCTTCGTTTTTGTTGTTTTACCAACCACTCAATAAGTTAGATATTCCGATGGTTTTCTTACATGTCCAAATTAGTAGACTTCTTAAAACAAAAACAAACAAAGAAACAAATCAAGAAAAATTCAGTTTCCTTTATATTAATATTTGTTCATTGGACAAAGCCTTGTTTTGGTTGTATCTTCTAAACGTTATGTTAAACATTATCCAAATAGCAAGAAAGCTTTGGTCACTTGCCGCGTGATTGGCTTTTGACTTCCTACGCTTGCCCTTTCAACGTGTGCTTTCATACAATCTGTCTTTTGTTGTACTTGCAATCGATATTTTAGATCCTTTCGCAGAGCATCATAGCATCATTGGCCACTTATTGGATTTTGACTTGCCGCCAGCTTAAAACATTTGCGTCAAGCTTGAATGGAACACTGAATGCAAGTTTGCTCTCATGTAACTTTGTTACTGGAATCCAACTTGCGGCATGTTTACACGCTTTCCAATCAAGTCGGATGAAACGTTGCCGACTTCCAATGTAAGCTCACAGCAAGAGGTTTGCAAGTTGTATCTGCTACTAGGGTAGAAACAAATTTACGGAACTGTTAAAAAACTTAAAATGTATTTTCCTTTTAGATTCAATGCTGTTAATAATTATTGTACAGTACGACGTCAGTAGGAGTTACTTCTTGAGCTTCATCTAAGATGGAATTGCCATTAAATTTGAACCTTTGACAAACGGTTTCCAAATCAGAACCCAAATATTTGTGATTTAATACATTCCATTGATTTTGTTTGGCAAAAGCGTCAAAACTGGTGTGTATAAAGATAGAAGAATGGGGCCTAATTGCGGAGCAGTTTCTGTCAATGAAACGCAAATTTTGCATTTCAGCTTGCGGTAATTATATCTCATACAGAAATTGCGATATGACGTCAGTGACTAATTTTACGTTTTATAATAATCTATGTTGCGCATTTTATCACAGATTCATAACTGGAAGTTATTAATGCATATATTGAATTGTGTTCTTTTTCGCAGATTTAATACTGATACGGAATAAGGCACATGGATTGGCCTAACACAGTTTACTTTACATGAATTAGATTCGCAGTTTCTTGGGTGAAATGGAGGCAAAGGTCATCTTAATTATTATGTATAGGCCGACCATAAAGTACACGATCCCATCACCTCTAAGCTCACGATAACAACTTACAATTCCTGTTAGCATTTTAGGTCCAGTGAAGTAAACAATGGCTGATACGTTCTCTTACATTATTAAACAATGCCTGCACTGTATAATAAAGTATATTCTTGTTTGCACTTCTGGTTCTATGAAGCAAACAATGGTTGATAGTCCACATATTCTGTTGAATAACACGTTATAGCGAGCTGTTGGGTGTGATAAAAAATCAAAAGTAGAAAAGACTGACAGAAGTGCGTATTGACTTTGTGTTCAACAGAATCCTCGTCCGAAACAATCTCTTCTGAGACAAACCCTTCTTCATAGTTGATGTGAAAGACAAAAAGAGAAGTGGCAGACCAGTAAGCAAAGGACAAACATGAAGTTTCATCCAAGAATCCGTGGAGTAATTGTCAACAAAGTCGATGCGTAAACGATCTGAGGATTTGGGTATAACCCGGTCAACAATGTAGAAGCATATGAAGCAAGGTTTACACGTGAGTGAATATCGCCCTACACCCGCTCATGGTTTATTCAATAATGGCATAGGTTAGCGGAAATAAGCATGTACTGTTCCCCATGAGATTTTCGACACAATACCAAACCTCTGTAAAGGATCTTCTGAGATGATCTAAAAGGATTCTCGATTACGGAATGTGTTTTTGATCCAAGGAGAATACACACCATTTGCAAGGGTTTGAAAATAGCCCTCACATGTGCTAATATGGGTAACCACGAACAGTAGATGTTTTTTGAGCTGTTCTTTATAAATAGTGTTCTGAATCAATATCGGTACCTGGACATGTTGTCAAACTAGTTTGTCCGTCTCTTGGAAGGCTGTGGAATTAAGGAAACATGTTGGTTGAAGCAAACTGGGTCACCTGCTCATTATGCCATTACAGGTACGCAAATATTTTTGTGATGTGTTTTCTGCTTCCTGGATTCGTCATTGATTTTCTGTGTCGCTACCGCTAATTATATCGTCGTCACGAAATTGAGATATCAACACATGATAATGCACTTTGGGCTTTCAAAAAGGCCATCGTGGCAAATCAACGTTACACCATGTTGTTCCGAAAAATGTTGCACAAAACCTGGCGTTGCTCATGAGAATGAGGTACACTAATTGTCTATATCACACATTCGTTGTACATTAATAATATATAGCAAGTACTCCAGAGAGCATTCATCCATTTTGTTTGAGTATGCAGGGATAATGAGACTTGTCGCCCACCTTATAGCACGAACAATACTAATTATGCATTGCTTACACATAGTTTGAGTGTAAATATGAAACATTCATATTTTTCCAGACCAACTTCAATTACTTGATAATGAATTCCAACGAGCACAATTTATTTCTTTAATTTTCAGATCATCAATTATCTTAACATGTTAGAACAACATTATCCACAAATAGTGACGCTGGTGTCCTTAGGGAAAACTTACGAAGGACGGGACATAAAACTCATTAGAATTGGCAGAAGCAACTCCACTCAACCAGGATTTTTCATTGATGCAGGTAGGCAAATCTATAATCCATTAATAAAAGAGAGTAATTTGTGAGACATATCTATGTTTACTCCACAACTAATCAGACATTTGCCATAAGTATTACTACTTGTGGCAGGTATATTTACTACAAACTTGTTATTTTCCGTGATTGATTACAAATTTTATTGTACCTATGATGCTAGTTGATCGATCGAAACTGGCTGTTTTCATAAATGAATTTCCGCTACTTTGGTTTATTAGACGTTATCTTCTTACTTAGCTTTCTTGTATTGGAGTTTGCAGCTGTGAAGAAGGAGAAGGAACGATACCAAAAATGACAAATCTCCGGCAACCGAGTAGATCTGGTGGATTACAAGGAAGTGAAGAAGAACATCAAGAAGGCAGTTAATATAGCAAAAACCAAAGATTATGAAGAGTTATATAACAACCTGGAAACAAATCAGGGAGAAAAGAATTATATACAAGCTTATGCAAAAGAAATACAATTCGCATATGCGCTACGTCAAGGACAAAAATAATGAGGTTCGACAAGTGAGGAAAAGATAAAGAAGAGGTGGATGGAATATTTCCAGAAACTTCTTAATGAAGACAACCCGAGGAAAACTTGAAAAATCTATCCAGCAACCACGGACTGATTCGGCCTGTGACCATGGTAGAGGTATAAAATGCTATGAAAAAGATAAAAAGTGCTAAAGCTTTAGAACCGGATAATCTCCCTATCGAAGCATGAAAAAGGAGTACACTGCAGGACTTCTTAATAGGATATTGGAAACAGAAAATATGCCAAAAAGAATTGAGAAGCAACTACAAGGAGTACCGGCTCTTAAAAACAAAGAAGAGCGCAAAAATGTGGCGCCTACAGAGAAATAGAACTTACGAGCCATGCAATGAAGCTCTGGGAAAGAGTGATAGAAGCAACACTGAGGGAAGAGAATAAAATAACAGAGAACAAATTTAGTTTTATACCAGGACGATAGACAACGGATGCAATATTTGCACTTAGGATGCTAATGGAAAGTACAGAGAATACCAGGAGGACCTTCATATGGTTTTCATCGACCTAGAGAAAGCGTATGATAAAATGCGACGTATCTTATCTGGTGGATACTGAAGAAGAAGTGTGTTCTGAATACGTACATCTGTATAATTCAAGATATGTATAATGCATATAGGACAGGAGTGACGAGCGCGTGCGAAATAACATAAGAGTTTAGAGTTAAAGTGGAAATTCATCTAGGATCTAGTCTTAGCTTATAACTTTTTACAATTGTGATGAACGACCTTACAAAGGATATCCAAGAGTTAACACCTTGAAAAATGCGATTTGCGAATGGTATCGTGCTCGAAAGTGAGATCAAGGCAACATTGCAAGAGAAAATAAATGCCTGGAGAAGTGCATTGAAAAGCAAATGGCTTAGAATTAGCTAAACCAAGACTGAATATTTACACTGTACTTGCAGCAAAAATGTAATCGAGAATACAAGAATACGACTGGATGGAGAAGAGGTGGTGATGAAGAAGAAATTCAAGTATTTGGGATCAATACTGGAGGAAAATACAGGAATAGAAGAAAGTGTAAACAACAGAAGTAGCAGCCGTTGAACAAAATGCAGAGAAGGAGCAAGAGTATTGTGTAACAGTAGGATATCAATTCGCCTTAAAGGAGAAGTTTAGCAAATAGTACTGAGACCTGCGATATTATACTGAAGGAAATGTTGAACGACGAAGAAGAGAGAAGAACAGAAGTTGCATGTTGCGGAGATGTAGTTGCTGAGTTGGATGTGTGGAGTGACGCGGAAAGACAAAATTAAGAACAAAGTTATCCGGAGAACAGCAAAATTGAGACCAATAGTAGAAAAACTGCAAGAAAGTAGACTGAGATGATTTGAGAATGTAAGAAGTCCTTTGGAGTACATAGCTCACCTAATGGATGGTATAGAATTAAATAAGAAACGAGCCAGAGGACAGCCAAAGAAAAAATGGGGAAATTGTGTTAAGTACGATATGGTTCAGTGTGATGTCACAACAGCTATCACACAAGATAGAAACAGGTGGAGGACAGCGATTCGAAAAGCCGACCCCAGCTAACTGGGAAAAAGGTTTAGAAGAAGAAGAAGACTTATATTGGAGTTTTAAGATCTATTTCAGTACCGAGATTATTTAAGATGTGGATCTACAGCTTAATTGGGATCCGAACCACGTTAGCTCCCAACGAGAACTGAACTAATCCGCCCAAAGGCGCGTACACGATACATAAATCGACGACAGACTTCTTATTAGATTTTAACCCAAAACTGAATACCATGCACTCTTCAGTTTGTTATGCTCTTCCACATTGTGATCGGCCATCAATTTCTAGTTGCTTCGAAGCTACTGAATTCAGCTGCATTCAAAACTCATCCATATCATCTTCAAAGAGACTCATTCGTACATTTATACTTGAAATATTCTAATAACCAATCGAATTATTCATTAAATACTTCAGAGCTTTCGTTGTCCTCTTCTGATGAGAAAGTCTTCTATCACCAGTTATCCACATAAGAAAAATAATAAAGAAATACTAAACATTTTCTAAGCTTGTCAATTAATACGCAAAATCTGTGATAATAGATGCAGCGACAGTTCGAACAAAAAAATCTCAAGAACACTGGCTTTAAATTGGCAATAGTTTGAAAGCCTAAAATGTATATATGTATTAATAATATTCCCATTAAATATTGGTCACTGACAAACGTAGATAAAATGGGATGAGACTTGTACCCTGTACGCAAGATCTCAAACTAATGTACCAATAAATGAATTGAATAAAAATACAGTATGCGTAAGATTTCTATTGACGACTGGAGTACTGTGATAGGGGCCAGTCTCATTTTTTTTTTTCAGACAAACCCTGTAGACATGGTAGAGATCTAACAACAACTATCCTCCATAAGATTTGATTCACAGGAACTGTAAGAATCCTGTCAAATAAAGTCAAATAAAGGAGTCATAAACCTTATTCGGACTCAAACCAAATAACCAGCATTATGTCAAAAAAGGTAACTATTACAGAACATGCTCAGCTCAAGAATCCAGAAGCAACCTACGCCCAAGCCCGTGTTGGAACTGCTGTCAAATGTCAATATTCTCATTCTACATACGCATGCAGATAACCAATTGTTTGCTATCGCGGTGGGGATATTTGTAGAGAGCAATGTAATGAGTCATTCAGAAACAACTTCTACGCAACGTTTATATGACTTGGGGCCCTGCACTGGAGCCGGTCAACCTGTTTCTTACAAAAAAAAAAAAAAAAAGGAATTACTTAACATCTCCTCAACAAGTAGTGTCCTCTACATAGGCATCGTCAGAATTTTTCTCCAGGGAGGAGCAAAGTCAGGTTATTTCATACTTGATTATCGTTGTATATATGTGATTTAAAATGTGAAAAAGCTCTCACAAAATAATCAGGGCTTGGGCATGTTGCAGGAAGTAGAAAACTTTGAGAATCATCTGGTCATCGTCAACAAGCAAAATAGGTAAATCAGTTGGCGGTCCAAGGCGGGATTTCTCAGGAGCAAGAGGAAGACACTTCAGTAGAAGATGGAGAATAGTGACTAATGGATCAGAAAGGGCGCATGAAGGTGGATTCTGGCCACGCAATAGATAGCCATGGATAAGGTGGCTATGCCCGATACTCAAGCATGTTAATCTTCTTTCTTTGAGCCTTGAAGGACTGGAAATTGTGGCACAAACATCAAACTGAGACATGACAATATGCAGTTTATTATGGAGGTGCTGATTCCAGTCTGTCTGCCAATGCTGAAGAAGACGACGTGTGGTAGCAGGACGAAGATCTGAGCTGTGGATCGGTAACTGATAGTCAGGTCCTGTAAGGGCAGTATCCTTGGTAACACGGTCGGCAGTCTCATTCTCCGGGATATCAACATGGCCAGACACTCAACAAAATTCAACATCACTCCTGAAATACGTAAGAAGTGGCAGGAAAGTAGAATTTACTGAACGAGTGGATGCAGAGTCAACACACCAATAAGGCTACATAAAGCACTGCTGGAATCAAAGCAAATTAGAACATGACGAAGATGACTTCGACGAATATACTGCAGAGTCTGCAAAATTACTACTAATTCAGGAGTAAACACTGTACGCAAAGAATGGAGTTTGAAACTAGTGCTATGATCAGTCGCAATGAAAGCACAATCAGGCATGCTTCGAACTATCAGTGTAGAAGACAGTGTAATTTCGTTACCGATCCAGCCCACCTTAGAAGTATCTCAAATAGAAGCTACTACATCAAGTACAAACTCATGCCACATAGGGCCAGAAAGTAAAACAGAATCAAGCCAATAAAGAAAAATTGTTGATGAACATAATGAAACTGTACAACAACAATAAACGGTGAAATTTCAGGAAGTTAACCCCAGCAGTTTAGAGAATCTACCACAAGACAATTACTAGAATCCACTGTTGACCAAACATTATACTGGAATACAGTGATCAGCACCATCTTCAAGTTTGAGGAACTTCCAAGAATCAGAAGGAATATCAAAGATATTACCCATATAATATTCAAGAAACAGCTCCATGTAATTTCAACCATCACTATATTAATTTGCATATAATACTAGAACATCTTCCTAAGAATAAACATTCATGCACATAAGAAGAATCCAACCTAAGATTTAAAATTTGAAGAAAAAGGAGATAGTCCACTTGCATCAATCAAGAAATACTCGCATACCATCAAGGAGAGGAATAAACTTGCTATGACCCATTAAGAAATTTTATAACAAAATCGTCTGTGCTTAACACCCGACATGAACTAGGAAGACCTACACCGTGTTTCTAGTACTGTCTGTGTGCACACTTTCTTGACGTGCTTTTCCATATGTTTAAAAAATATTTCCTTGGACAAAATTGTCTGAATTGAGAAAGAGGTGATTTCATGATAATTCAGTAAGTAAACGTCTCGTGGGAGAGAGATGGAATCAGAAAACACCAACATTTCAAGCTAAACTAATATAATTTATAAAAGAGAAAGGTTTTATTTTGGATCGTGAAAGCTTCACGTATGGAGAGACGATTTACTCTGTAATTTTGATCCTTCAGTTAGCACAAAATTCTACTCTATTTAAGAAGGGTCGAAGATGATCTATACACTACTCATCTATATTGTCCAGAAGATTTTTACTTGTCTTAGTCTCAGCAGATAAATTAATATATAATACTGCAAATTCAGCCGTAGACCATGTCTTCTCTCTTAAGGAATAGCCAGTGTTACAGATAAAAATAGTAGAACTAACGGTATGGGTACAATTGTAAATGTGAATATTAAAACACTTACATTATTATTAGAGTTCCCTATCATTAATTACTTTCTATCAGAATTGAATGAGTGAGTTGAAAAGGAACACAATCCAAAAACCTGAATTTCCAACACTGGATTGAAAAAAGAACACATTCCAGGAATATGATCAATTGCCCACTCATATATTTCCACAGATCCTATAAAGAACATGTTCTTCGTTTCTGTCAAGAAGTGTAGATGCTGATAGAGAATAGCTGTCTCAATTTATCTTTCTTATTTTGTGGAAAGTATTCTCGTTTTCAAATCACTCATTCAAGTATCTTGTTTATTAATGACAAATGACAATAATAATTTGCTTACATAACAGGAATCCATGCACGAGAATGGATCACTCCAGCAACAGCGCTTTTCTTGATCAGTGAATTGGTGGAGAATTACTCAGCCAATAAGATCATCGTCGATTCCGTTGACTGGCATATTATACCCTTGTTAAACCCTGATGGATACGAATACAGCATCAACCAAGTGAGTCAACCACAAACAACTTTTCATTTTCTTTATGTTGAATTTATTACAATCTGAGTAATATTCTGTTGTCTTACCCTGTACTAGATGTGCTCGTACTATTGTGGAGTACCGGTGGGTAGGCCTTCAACATAATAAAAGAAAGTTTATAGAACACGTATAAACTAATATACATTAATAAGTTTAGAGAATTACAATGGTACAAACTTCTCTATTTTTTTCGCAGATAAGAAAATACATACTAATATGCCGCCGGTATCAGCTTCCAGTTCGTCTGTCTCTCTTACTACTTTCCCAACGTTGTAGAAATTGCTTAATAATGTCGGTAACAAGAATTGTAGGTACTTGCCTAGTCTATCGTAACTAGGGATGGGCAAAACCGGTTTTTATAAAAAAAACGAAAAACCGACATTTCTGTTTTCTCTAAGACCGGTTCGGTTTTTATATAGCCCCTATATGTTATACGCACCTGAAGCCCAAAAGAGAGTATTGATCTGAAATTGTGGATGAAAATTTACTAAATAAAACAATTGGGAAAATAGCTATCTCAAATGCAAACTTACCTCTTATGATCAGAGAGGCTATGTTTTCATTAGATACATACCTTGTTTATTTGCTTGCTGATCAGTAAATCTTAGACACTATCGTAAATTGAAATATTATTTTGATTGAGAAATTCTTCAAAATTAAGGTAAACCTAGATGTAACGTTTTGGAGGTTTCAATAGTGCATTCAAATTACTTTTACTAAGCAGAAGTTGAATTTTGAGAGCATGGAAAAGAGAACGAACACAGATTGTGGCTAGTTTTATTTTATTCTATCCTTCCACAGAGTAAAAGGTTATGTTGCTGAGCATTGCACAATATTTTACTACATATCTATATTATTAACATCTTGTCAAATGAAAAAGTCTTGGTGAATAAAAATTTATTTTTTAAAAAAATTTAATGACCTCAAATTTATAGCAATGACCAAATTCGTCGAACTAGTTTTGTTCCATGAAAATAATACTTATTATTGCACATATATTTATTGGTGAAACAAATACAGTTTAATGAATACTTTCAGTTTATTTAGAATTATTTATTGATGGTGTTTAAAAAAATAATTTCCACAAATATTTATCTTTGTACGTATGCGTGCTTAGTGGCCCAGAAAAGATGGTAAGATTGTGGTTTGATAATATCTGGGTTTAATTACTAATAGTAAAATATGAATTTTAGAATATTAACAGTAGAGCTCCTTCGTGGCTAAGCGGTTACCGTACGCGCCTTTGGCGTGGGAGTCCCGGATTCGATTCCTGGCGAGAGCTCATGTAGTTCGGATTCCACGTTAATCAGTAGGTCCGTTTCATATAGCCTCGTTGCTGAAGGGAACGTCAAACTCAAAATCAACTCAACTCGATATTAATAGTACACAAGATTTCCATTTAGGCCTACGTATGGTCGATATTAGAGTAAAGTGGTGATGTATGTTACGTGCAAAAAGCATGCGAGGCTATTTGGTAGAGGCCTATGTAAACTGGCGGTCCAATATTGAATATCCAATTTAAGTAATTTATCACATTTATCACGTAGAGTTGAATAAGTTGAATTTCAGTTTAGCGTCCCTTTCAGCAGCGAGGCTATGTGAGACGTGGACCTACTGATTAACGTGGAATCCGAACCACATGAGCTTCCGCCGGGAATCGAACGCGGGTCTCCCGCGCCAAGGGCGCATACGCTAACCGCTTAGCCACGGAGGAGCTCACTTATCACGTAGAGTATGCATAGCTGAAGGAAGTAAGTTCCAGAGTAGGGACATAGGGAGCATCAGGAAATCGATTGATAGTAGGTTGGTGTTACTCGTATAACTTCCATTTTCTCTGGTAAACAACGTATTGGAGTAGTATCTAGCGAGGAAATAAAATACTACGAAGCAGTGATGCCAATTTGGGGGAAAAGTCGCTAAATCTAGGGGATAGGATAGCGACAAAAAATATCTTTTTCGATTAGCTGCTTTTTTGGTGATTTTTGAATGACAATTTGGCGACTTACGTACAAATCTAGCGACTTTTGTGCTACCAACAACTTGTCCTTTTATAATGAAGTACTATTAGTCGAATCAGTTTAGATGCATGTTTGTTTTCCTTTTGTTTAGTTGAATTAGCGCAAGCATTGATGATCTGGGAAAGTATATAGCATGTAGGCTATATCCATATTTCCGCTATGATGGCTGCTAACGGAGACCAACTCCAATTTATAATGTCCTTCAGGTTACAGAGGTTCCGTTTAGAGGCAAAAATAATACGTTAGCAATAGTAAGTTGATAATTTGTAGAAACGTAAGTAAAAGTGAAGTGGATGTAAGATTCAATCCTTTGTTCGTTTTTCTAAACTCATTTTTGATTTTGCTAAACTGAAATTGATCATATATATATATATATATATATATATATATATATATATATATATATATATATATATATATATATATATATATATATATATATATATATATATATATATATCGTTCTAAATATGAAATTATTCTTAGTTGAGCTGAGCGAAGCGAAGCTCTTATACTCGGGTTAGCCGTTTGGTTGTCCGCGAACTCCACCTAGACCGTTTGGCCGATCTCAACCAAACTTAGCACGCTGATAGAGTATGTCGTGCTGAGTAACAACATAGGTCGAAATCAAAAATCCGATGTACCATCGAGGAATAATCACCGAAAAACGCTTCCTCCTAGACCGTTTGGCCGATCTCAACCAAACTTAGCACGCTGATAGAGTATGTCGTGCTGAGTGACAACATAGGTCGAAATCAAAAATCCGATGTACCATCGAGGAATAATCACCGCAAAACGCATGCATAGACTTAACATGGGGAAAAAGTTTTCACGCGATTTTTTTGTCAACAATTAAAAATGGCATTTATTATTGCATAATGGCCAGGAATGATTACGTAGTTTAAGCTCGCTCAGCTCATTTCATTGCAATCGGGTACATCCATTGCATTCCTAGTTACATATGATTCTTTCAATTTGAATTGACCACAAATTTAACACATACACATGCACACACACACACACACGCACACACATATATATATATATATATATATATATATATATATATATATGGAGAGAAAGAGACAGAATTCCACTAATAATTTTTTAGCGACTTTTCATCCGAAATTGGAGTCATTTCATCTGCCATTTAGCGACTTTTTGTGACAAATTGTTGGCAACACTGCTACGAAGAATGGTATCAATTTTTAGAGCATTTTTTATTAAGGAGTAGAATATTTATGAAAGGTTTGTTTCTGAGCGTAAAAGTCAGGACAATAACTGTAGATTTCAAGTTAAATAATAAAATCAGAAATAGTTTTCAGTTTTGCAAACTGATGAATGGAAGAGAGCTGGTGATTTGTTTGAGCACGGAAAAGATGTTACAAGATGAAACCTCAGCAAGAGAGGCAGCTCTAGAAACATGTCTTGAACAAGTGCAGAGATACTTGATGGTGTTCCCGCTGCGGCGGAAAACATTAATAGTTGAAAAATACAGTTCAAGAAAAAGGTTCCAAACACTATTTCTTCATTGTTACGCATATTTTGTGTATTATTATTATTATTATTATTATTATTATTATTATTATTATTATTATTATTATTATTATTATTATTATTATTATTATTATTATTATTATTAACATATTGTCAAAATCAGTGAATCAGTGGCAGTGTTCGTACTTTGAAAGAAATTTCCTTAATCCAGGGAAATTTCAAAGGTAAATTTAGCAAAAGGGATTTTTTCGATAAAACATGAAAATCGAGGGAAATTCTCGCGCCGGCTCATTGACCAATATAAATGCTTATTTTTTCTTTGTTCTTCAGAAATAAACCAATACAATAAAAATAGTTTGTGCATGTATGTTTCTGTGTGTGTGTGTGCGTTCAAAGTAGCCTAATTACCACCTATTGTTAGATGTGTGCGTCATTTTTTGTTTAAAAGAAGTTAAGGAAAAACAGAAGCCAAAAGCAAATTAATACAACAAATGTGGCTGGTACTTCGTTTAATATTGCTAAATTAATCTTATGAAATAACTTCAGTCATAGGAATTGAACACTCAACGAACTAGGAAAAATTTGGTACGAAAAGGGAATTTTTTGTGTGAGTCCAGGGAAATTTTCTTAAGGAAATCTACGAACATTGGTCAGAGGTGGCCCAAGCATACGCCTCTGTACTATTGTTAGAGTGAGTGTGGCAGTAGAAAGTAAATATTTGAATTATTAGAAACAAACGATATTTTGAAAGGAAGTTTCACAATTCCTTATTCATAGATTACTTTGATTGATTATGAGGTCAATATTTTGTATTCATTCACACTGTATTAAAACAATGTAAGTCAATATTTTAAAGACTTTTCTCTTTCTGGAGTCTGTAGAGCACGTTTATTATTTACAGTTGAAACAACATTGAAAGCCAAAATTTACGCATATGTACAAGGGTCGTTCAAGGTTGACCAGGACTTTTATTTCTTCAGAGGAAACAAATAGCACAAGAAGCACGAAACCATGTCAGCTTTTCAAAATATTCTCCGTGCACGTCGAGGCACCGTTGCCATCATTTTGCAGCTTCCTGATTCCTTTGGCGTAGATAGAATTTGGTTATTGTTGTAGCCACTGGACGACATTGTTCCGCAGTGCTTCATCTGTCGTGAATTCTTCCCTCCCAGATGGTCTTTAAGGGTTACAAACAAATGATAATCACTGGGGCTAAATATGAACTGTAGAGGGTATGGGGCAGAACTTCCCAGTGCATTTCGGCCAGAGTTTTTGTTGTCACTTAGCCGTGTGAGAGCGGAGATTGTCATGGAGAAAAATGACATTTGCAGACAACATCCCAGGTCTTTTCTTGCGAATGGACTTTCGTACAGCACCACTCAACAATGTGGAGTAATACCGGGTATTAATTGTACTTCCTTTGTACAGAAAATCCACATGGATAACACCCTGCATGCGAATGTGTCCATGGGCTTCATTTGTCACCAGCTCCTGTCCTTCGCGAAACTGTTCACACCATTCGTATACTCTTGTCTGTGCCATCGTTTGTTCACCATATTGTGCTTACAAACTTCTGAAAATCTGAGCTGGTTTAGCTTTCTCCTTCATAAGAAATTTGATTACACACCGCTGCTCCACAGTCAAAGACACACCGCTTGCCGCCATGTTCGCCGCAACTGCTGCGCATGCGCCAAATACGTCATGCCAGACGCTAGTTATTCAAGAAGGAATACATTACGTCACCCGCAAGTTTCATCATGATCCGGTTATTCATCGACGAAAATCCCGGTCAACCTTGATCGACCCTTGTAAAACACGTTATTGTACCAATAAATGATAACCCTATCTTTATAGATTCCTTAAAAGCAGCAAAAATGATCTTTAAAATAGTGACTATTGTTGTTTCAACAAATTACGATTTATTTAGGGGGTGAAACATAAACTTAAGCTATGCTCTTTAAAGAAAAAAAAATAAAAAATAAAAATAATAATAATAATAATAATAATAATAATAATAATAATAATAATAATAATAAGCAATGGAAATTGCAAGTCCATACGGGTATCACACCACCCAAATCAGTATTTATCAAGAAATCTACAAAATTTTCTTGCATTAGTACTTGTATTTTTGTACAACCAACAAATATTTAAGTGGATTTGATTGACTGGGATAAAAATTTGCTTTTAGGATCGTAGTTGGAGGAAGAGCCGTTCATACATAGAATTTTCCGATTGCGTTGGAGTAGACATCAACAGGAACTTCAGATTTAAACTAGATGGTAAGGCTCAATACATATCTGAATTATTGCTGGTGTTTAGAATCCTCATAACTAGTAGTAATGAGAAGGCAATTTATCTTTAAGTAGGAGTGTATTTTCCGAACCTCTTTTCAGAAGTTGATCACGGACAGGAACGTACAGGAACGTACGCAGGGTGTGGGTCCTAGGGGTCCGGACCCCCCGAAATTTCGATTTTTGGGTAAATTTAGCCTAATTTTAGTGGCAATTTTAAGAATTTTAATATAAAATACTCTCATATTGAGTTTGGACCCCCTCCGAAATAAATTCCTACGTACGCTACTGATCAGGGACACCATTCAGATGAACCAAGGTCACTGTTTTAAGAATTGTCGACGAATTCTCAGCAAGGAAATCAGGGACATCTTTTCGTGAATCGTTTTCTAACTTTCGATAGCATTTATTCAGATTTTTATAGACTTTCTTTAGACAATGAACGGAGATTGACATTTCTCCAAAGGTAGAAGATATAGTACTACCATGATTTTTTTTTTATTATTTATTTATTTTTTGCATTTCCTGAAGAAATCTGAATACCTTTCTCTACCTTTGAGGGTAATGGATGATCATAATTTCATTGGTATTACCAAGGCTTAAATTGTGTTAGACATGGAAATCAATCCAGGCTCTCTCTGTTAATAACTTACTAATGTTCCTGAATGTTTTTTTACATTAACTTGGATACTTACGCTTTTGTCGTATTTGTTGAGACCTAATTTTGTTTTATAAAAGAATATGTGTTTTTTATATTGCTCTGAAATAGGGACGCTTTTTCAAAACTTCTTATACGCCGAACGTTGTTAAAGACCAATAATCCTGACGGAATGTTCTCTGCTGAGTACTGAATGAACTTGACAAGGATGATCGAAGGTAGTCCGTTTTCTAGTGGTCACTTTTTTCATCCCGTGTGCAATTTAATGCTAGAGTATTCTAGATGGTATCATTTTGTTTCTTATAAGATACGGAATGACAAAAGTGATGGTGGACATATCAGACCCGCGACTGGGAGGGGGAGGTGGTTGGGGAAAATGATGAGTCATCGATCAATTAACAACCCCTTATAACTTCGCTCCTAATCATTCGATTTTATATATGTATATATATATTTTTAAAAAAGGTCTAAGTACGTTCTACACATTATGTTATTAGCACGTTTTACGTAAATGTAACCGTTTTGGTTAAAATTTGAAAAAAAAATTTCCGAAAAAATATTTCATTTGACAAAACATTCATTTTTTGTATTATGTCAAATAGCTAAATTTATAAAAGGAGCATGAAATAAGATTAAATTTTTATTTTCAAAACCCTTGTCATATAAAACGTAAGGAAAAGGACAGTATACAAAATCTAATATTTCACTCAAGAGAAGCAATTAATATTATTTAGTTATCATTACATCTACTTCTACAATTTATTATATTATGTGATCTATAATGTTCATAAGTATTTTAGAAATATGTTTTAATTATTATGGAATAAGTACTCCAGTCATGAGTCATCTTATTATATTCAATTACTGATAAGTATTATATTATATTCTTATAGAATATAGCATTATTTTCTTCTTCTAGTGTGAATCGACATGTTAGTGATAGGGCCCTTCCAGAATCCGAAGTTGTCCTTCTTATTTCAATCTTCATAACATTTTAACTACACTACGCTATGACACCACATTCAAAATGCACTAAGAAAAAACAAGAAATGGTTAAAAGGGGGACAAAGAAAACACACAAACACTTCCTGATTTCCGTTCTTTCACGTCACAGGGATCGGCAGTAGGCCGAAAGACGGACGAATGGTTCATGAAGGAATAGAATAAGAAGTCACATAATAAAGGCTTTTCCTTAATAGAATTATGACAGTGCTCAGTTTCTTCTTTCGGTTTCAGTTTCGAGAGTTTATCCTTCGCATTATCCTAGTAACAGATTCCCTATCTGCATTGTCCGCTTCGAGGTACCCATCTCATAAACCCTGATTCAGTTTATCACCATCATCATTATCATCAGCACCATCACAAAAGTCTAGTCCATTTGAGATTTCATAATCATCTTCTTCCTCACTCACATTACTGCATTTTTGTAGATCAGCAGAACAGGAACACATGTCTGTGCAAGAAAGTTTATTTAGAGCACATTTGTACGGGAGAGCACATTTTGATGGACTACATGAACATTTGACGACTGAGAAAAACTCTTCAGGTCCACAAGGAATATCACGCATTATTGGCTCGTATTTTCCTTTCCCATTAACAATCCAACCCGAGTCATCACTGTAAGTAGTTCAGGATTCGCAATATGTGCTTTACACCATATTAGGACTTGAAAACGTGCTCTTTTTATGGGCGGGCGCAGAGTATCTTGTGTTGGAGGCATGCATGATCGACTTGCTTTTTAATGAAAAACCACCACCGAAATTTTTCAGGGATACCACTAGAAAACTCACTAAGAGTGAAGATCCACTCTTAGCTGCCTTGTGTTTGTGGTAAACAAGAGCAATTCTAAAAATAGCTGGATTCTTTTCAGTTGCAGATCGTTGTTTTGTAATACTGATTTAAATAGTAATGGTGTATGAATTAAAATATCCATAGTACATCCGACAAAACGCACCTCCGTACAATGAAGTATTGCTGGAGTCATCGCTCTCGATAATACTCTTCAGCGTAGCTCAAGGTCAAAGTTGAGACTTGCTATTGCTTCGTGTTTACAATGGCGTGGCCGAAGGTTTAAACCTTGGTTTAAATCCTGCTAAAGAGAAAATTCTTCAGAAATAAGAGGAATGGTTTGGATTCAACTTTCATTCTTCAGAAAGAAGAGGAGAAAATAGTAGACTCCTCTTTCATGACCTCGCTGTTCCAGAGAAGGTAAAGTAAAAAATTTCTATCAACCCATAAAAGTCAAAAGATTTTTTTTTAGTGGCGGATGGCATTGCCACTAGAAGATAATCTAAACTAGTCAAGAACTAGCGATGTTTTGTCTGCCTAATTCGATCTTCGTTATTAACCTTAATAAACATGGATATTAAAACTCAATTTAAGACTTTGAAGACTTTGTTTGGTACTTACTTTAAAGTGAGACTTAGAATCATAAAATATCACATTTTAATCATATTTCTTTTTCACCCTGCATTACGTATATAAAATAGTTAATAATTTCAGACAAATTCGTTTCTGCCTTCTATGGAGATAATGCCTAGGCACATGAGATAACCCTTAGTTTTATTTCTGAGTGGATTAAGAACTGAAACCACTGAAAGAGGCAGTATGTGTCAAATGCGTATCTACGAAATATGGAAAGAACTTAATAGAGAGTAAAAGGAACACAGCGTGAGCCCAGGGCGCTCTACAGAAAGTGGAACTTCATGTTTGAGTTGAGTTGAGTTCGATTTTAACGTCCCGTTCAGCAGCGAGACTATATGAGGCGTGGACCTACTGATTAACGTGGAATCCTAACCAAATGAGCTCCCGCCGGGAATCGAACCCGGGTCTCTCACGCCAGAGGCGCGTACGCTAACCGCTTAGCCACCAAGGAGCTCTGCACTTCATGTTTGAATAGCCTGGAACTGTCATTATTCATAAAACCTAGGATGTTGTACTTAGCAAATTTTCTTTTTTCGACTGTCAAGCTGTTTTACTCATTAGCTTGAAAATAAATGGCTTACATGGGTTTCTTTATAACCTTTGCTCTAGTTGGTTTAAAACTGCTTGATTGTATTGGAATATAGAGTCCGTTTCAGCAACAAGGCTATATGAGACGTGGACCTCCATCCTTGGAATCAGTGTTCCATAAGCTTTCCAACGAGATATCAATCATTTCCCTGTGATAATTAGGGAGGACACCAATAGTGTTTCTTTCAGAAACAATGTTCCTGGGGGGCACACTCAGTATTCCGGGAGGCACTGCTGGTACTATTCTATTTATTATTATATTATAGTATAGTTTGTATTAGTTTGGTCCCAAAAAAAAGTCTGGAAGAAACACTGGTCACCAAGGCCCCAACGTGAGAGTCTATGATTTCGTTCAAATCCCTGCCCTGTGTATAAAACTTAGGGAGCGTTGAACCATTCATTTAGAACTAAAGCAGTGTAAGAATCAGTGGTGCCAATGGTTAAGATTTTAACATAAGAATGGTTGATTTTATGTAATACGTATTGTATTATATAAAGGATGGTTGAAGGTGGACAGAAAAGATTGAAATTCATAACATTTGACGATCAAAAACTAATTTTTTAAAGAAATTGTGGTCCCTTGGTAAGACAATCGCGTCAATATAACACCGCCATTGTCAAGTGTCAACAATATAAATCTGAACACAACAACCTTCCTTTGTGACCAGCGGCGCAAGTCTGTCGTCAACATTGAGGGGGACAAGTATAAGCTTTTTTTTTTTTTTAAGCGATGTTCAAAATATTTGTGAAGTAGAAAAACAATTCTGTGGAGGATCAGGGAGCAGATTTGTCTTCAACATTGGGAGGTGGGCAGATTTGAGGCTTATTCTGGGGAGACATAAATTTCATTTCACTTTCTTTGTGACAATCGTACACAAATCATATTTTTTTCACAAAAAACACATTTCAAATCGGATTATTGGGGGAACAGTACCCCCAGTTCCAAGATTGGAGGGGACATGTCCCCCTCATCCCCCCGGGATTTGCGCCAATGTTTGTGACACACACAGAGAGACAAAAAAATATCCGTACTATCTACCTGCTCAATTTGAACGATGTGTTGCGAATCAATGTGAACTGGAGAAACGCTGTGAATATAGCCTGTCATTCATTAGCAAGCACGAGCCTCTTTTGATGAGGTGAGTTCATCCGTTCAAACGAAAAATAAAATCGTTTATATTGTTGTTAGTTGCATAGTAAAATTATTAGACCACCGTAGGAACATAGTCTTACAAAATTATTATTATCTTCCTGATGCTTTGTTCCAGAGACCAAAGAGATGGAAGACTACCCTTGTTCTGAAATTTACAGTGGAGAGAAACCATTCTCAGAGCTAGAGGCTACGTATCTACGAGATTACCTGATGTCGCACAAGGAACACATTCGCTTGTATCTCTCCATTCATAGCTCTGCACAGGTAAAGTGAAAACGTTTGTCATTATCATTTTTCTATTGAATCTTTCAAGGAGGACGGATAGAACATGTATGTACTCACAGAAAGATGTCATACGCAGGGCCGTGCCGTGGAAAATCAGCGCCCGGGGCGAGAATATACGACGGCGCCCCCATACATATATTCCAAGCAATATTTCCTATCTTTTTTTCCTTTATTCTCCCGAATTTTTCGCCCCCGTTACTTCGGCACCCGGGGCCGTCGCCCCGCTCCCTCCACGGCACGGCCCTGATCATACGCACTGATTCTATGGAATTCATTTATTTGGTTAATATTACTTTAAATTGGCATTGTAACCAGGCCTGTATTTAGGTAAGTGCTATTCTGTGCTCGAGCACAGGGCGGCAAGGTTTTGGATTTTTTAAAAGATTCACAATAAAGTAATATTTGAAACTAGTAACCCACAGAGTCTGGTGTTGACCCACAGAATCAATCGCAAACGCGAGAAAATATATTCATGTGTTTAATTCACTCTAATTGCAGTAGTTACTAATTAGCTAGCTTATCTGACTATTCTTAAAAAAGTCATCCTCCTCCTCCCCCTCCCAACGAGTGAGGATGAACTTGAAAGTCATGAAAACTGATAACGTTAAACTCAACGACCTCGAAAACTATGGATTAAACACTAATATCTGTCGTTTTCGATTACTTTTAAAATCTCGCCCCCTCCCTGGGGAGTGGAGTATGACCTTGAAGTTCAATTGGATTAAAACTATCACTATTCATCTTAGCGGTCCCAAAAACTACGAATTCAACTCAAATATTGGTCGTTTCCAATTATTTTTAAAATGTCTCCATGTTGTTTTTATGGGAACTTCTCACCCCCAAAACTCAGTTCTGGTGTGACCTACTAGTAGGGAGCTGTAACAGCTCCAGCTCCTCCCTGACAGCTTTGAAACATTAAAATTTCATGTTTCTATTACATATTTCATGTTTCTCGAGTTGAAAAGCGCTAGATAGAGAGATAGACAGCTTATTATATTATTAATATAGATGGAATTTAACCATTACTGACGGTGAATAATGTAAACAATTCTTTTCTTATCAGTTATCACAAATAATTATTGGTGTCTCGGAGTGACGTCCACCAATCGAAGAGGTCAAGTCAACGGCAATTCTTTTTTTATTCAAACAACCTAAAACATACGAGAAAAGAAAACGCATACACAGGAGAAAAACGGTTTCTTTGGGAAGAGTTTATATATATATATATATATATATATATATATATATATATATATATATATATATATATATATATATATATATATATATATATATATGTGGGGGGGGGTATCCTAACAACATGAGGAAAGAAAATGCATATAGGAGAAAAAGTGTATTTGCAAATACCTTGGAAAGAGTTTCTCTTATTCGTTCGAGTAGCTTAAAAACATACAAAAGAATCCACATTCATGTACTCTAATATGCTATTTTTTTACATATGAAGTTTTATGAAATGCTTTTTATTAAACTCACTATAATCTTTAATTATGTGATAAGTTGAAAATAAATTACGTGAAAAACACCGCCTACTTTTTTTTTTTTTTAATTCCAAATTTTACTGTTACAATGATAAGAGAAGAGTAAATATTTAAGAACTTCAATCATAATTCAAGTGAAATTATGAAATATAAAAATGACAATGGTTTATTAAGAATTAATAGAATGCATTTCCTCCCGACAGTAAATTAAAACCTACATGAATAAATTACATTAAGAGAAGAAGAGAATGTGTCTCCAATGGATGAGTGGTTAAGCTCGTTCCATTGTAATTAAGGGTCCTGGGTTCGATTCTTCATGGGGACACAACTGGTTCAGACCGCAAGTTAAGCTGTAGGTTATGTCCTTACTACGTCATCATTATCCCATGGAAGGCAATGGTAAACTACCGTAGGTTCACCTTAAGAGGGAGAAGGAGTGCGCCACAGCGGCCAGAAGATTGGTGTTCAATTTAACATGGGATCTCAACCATTTTTTAGGCAAATCATGGTTTCATTTCGTTCTTTCGCAAAAATGTCTCAATAGCTCACTCAATATGATGCATCTCATTTTAAAGGTGCAATTTGAACGCTGTGCGTGATATTTTCTTCTTATAAATACAGATAATTATAATCCAAATTCTCATAAGAAAATGATCAAAATTAGAGGGAAAAGTCTTCTGTTTTTTTACAGTAAGGAAAAGAGCTAAAAACTTCGGACTTTTTTGAGAATGGAGTACTACCTTTGTATTTGTGCGCTACTGTACTATTTTTTCGCTGTTTCCAATAACATTCATTACACAATCGATGAGAAATTATATCCTTCATTATTGAATCTACAGAAATCAGAAATCAGATTTTTTCGTGTTCACGTACTTGGCCGTCTAACTGCTAGATGGCACTATAGTCATTCCTCATCCCACTTTCCTTCTCAGCGGGAGCCAGTCCTTTTGAAAACCTACTTTGAACTTCTTAGCAGGGGCGGGAGAAAGGAAGTCGTTGTGAAGAACGGGAACTTCAAACACGAGGAATAGCAAAATTTATGACCTCTTTAGTTGATGGTTTCTGTTTCAGCAGTACAGTGTATTTGTAGATGGTTTCTATGAGAAGTAATAATTTGTGTTGGTAGCGATAAAGTCAACCTTTCGACAGAGATTTGTGAAGGAGAAGCCGATCCAAAGTCTTCATTTATCTATTCCAAGAAAGAAATGAAAACTTCCTGCAGGACTGAGAATATACATACAAGAGAAAAAATAAAATACATTATTATAATCTTATTATAATAATCGAGTAGATTAATCCCCGAAATATTCTTTGTTTACCTGTCAAAAAATCAAGAATAATATAAAGCTCTTTCATCAGCTTCCATCGTACAACATACTAAACACAAACATTATATATATATATATATATATATATATATATATATATATATATATATATATATATATATATATAGTGGCGGATCCAGGATATGATCAAGGGAGGAGCTAAACCATAGTTTGTCTCTTTATCCAGAGTAAACAGGATTGAAGCCCATTTTATCCAGTGTATACCTGAACGTCAAGGGGGGGGGGGCTATAGCCTCTATAGCCACCTTTGGATCCGCGCCTGTATGTGTATACTGTTTACAGTGCCGGATTTACGTATAAGCTAAACAAGCTATAGCTTAGGGCCCTGCTCTCTTGGGGCCGAAAAATCTAAAGAAAAACTGGATATACATTTCTAAAATATAAGAAAATTAAAAAATAAAATAAAATGTATTAGTTGAGGTGCTACATCGCAGAAATCAACGAAAAACTGCAAATTGTGATAAGAACATCCCCGTTGGTATAAATAATGTTTAAGGTTATACAATGAAATTAAGTCGGGGAGGCATCGTCTAAAGTCAAAGAAATCCAAGATGGCGACCATATTTCAAAATGGCTACGCGGTTACAGTTTTTCTGTTATACGTCGTAGGAATTGAGTGTTTGGTATCGATTTATAGGTTTTTGAGGTCAAGGATTACAATTTTTATGTTAAAAACAAGTTATGAATTACTGTAGGTGTTTATCTGTTCCATATACTTTTTAAATTGAAACATAGGCGAAATCATTATACATTATTTTTATCTAAAAGTATATGATATAATGCTTCGTTTAAACTGAATATTTCTGAAGTTGAACAATGTTTCTGGACCATAACCAAACACATCGACAAGCACCACAGCCATTGATTCTTACATTCATTCATTCTTCACATTCATTCTTACAGTTGCATAATAGTGTACAAGACAGTCCAATATGTCTGCATCCACACTTGTTTCTACAGTTTGCACGTACATTTTATTAGTTCTCTACATGAATCCGAAATTTCTGACAAATCCGACTATTTCACGTGCCATGATGCATCATCCAACCACCGTCCCCAGTCGGTTGGAGAGGGTACACATATTGTGCGTTTGCTTGCTTGTCCCCAAACGTGTCCAGTTTGGAAAGCACTACGTAACACTTGTAATGCGTTCTTTGTCGGTGGCAGACTTTCAAGGGGACGTTTTTTGGTCATGAACAACTCCTGTCGTGCATTATTGACACTTCTACTGTTACTGGTTGAGGAGTATAGTAGTACCACGTATCTTTCATGAATGTCAAAAATTGCCGTTGGTATGGAATGGGTAAAATATGGAATACTGTCATAACCCGTAAAAGCATAGAAACCTGGTAAAGCTATATATCCTTTTCGCTTCCCATTGCTTCAGCTATAGCATGAACTGGAATAAATTCATAATTCTTTCCTGTTTCAAATGCAATACAAAGTTTATCCAGGCCCTTTGTTAACAAGGGAAAGAAGTAAGCAATTGCTAAGACTATGACATCGGGATCTACAGTGCGTATAACAATATTTTTGAAGCCGTTTCCTACTTTGTCTTGGAGGTGGAGTATTATCCTTGTGTCCGCTTCTTCATGGCCAGGGCAATGGGCACCAATTAGAGAACTTCGTGCAGTAATATTGCCTTTAATTTCTTCTCCTGCAGTAGTTAGAACCTGAATATTTGTAATATTATTTACAGCTAATGCTCCAAGTAGAGTAAAAAGCTCTTCTTTGTTGCTAGAATTCCTCAAGAAATCTTGCCAATGTTTAGGTAAAGTCACATGTGAAAGCACTTGTCTCCTGGTTTCAGCTCCTCTCTTCTGTTCAGCTGCACCTTTAATACCTGGTGTAATATATCTATCTCAAATCAAATCAATTCTTTGACAAGCAAAATTTTCAATGTCATTACCAATGTGAGGATAAAATGTGTTCATATAGTAGTCACCAAATGTTCTTGAAGAATGTGGTTTTGAAACGTTAATAAGAACTGCACCATCATAAACTATAGCATCACAGGTTCCAGGAAAGGGATTATCATTCTCGTCTGCAGTATTTTCTAGAATGTGTACTAAGTCAGATTTATTGCCTAATCTAAATTCGCCATTATTTGAAACTGCAGGCGGAAATGGTTGGTTTTCGTGCTTTAAAAAACTCTCCATATCCAACTGACGATTCTGTGTAACTATAAAGAGTCAAGAAAACAGCTTAACATTGTTTTTAAAGTCTTAAGTATACTATTGTGTTTGCTAGCGTCCTTCGCAGGAGTGTTAAACAGGGGTATTTTGTTCTTCTTCAAAGGTTGAAATATTGTTGTAGACTGTTTTACTAATATTTCCTCGATGAAACTACGAAATAGCTTAATACCAGTTGACTGTGCCGAATAAATTGATGCATTAACTTGCTTGTCTACGATAATCCTGTAGTCGATGACAATAAGATCTTCCAAAAATGGATTTCCAAACTGTCAATTTGTTGTAAAATGCTTGAACCTTTGCGACATATTTTACTTGATATGACTGGTACTGCTCATGATGGCGTCGATTGTTTACTTCAGGTTTTAGCTGAATGCCACTCTCAAATTCCTGTATTAACTCAGATTTCTGGCCTGGCAACCATTTAACGTCTTAGTGCCGATGGATACTGCTTCAGCCCTACGGCACCACCATCACCTTTCACTACTGCGTTATTTTGTTCATGTGCTTGGTCTATGCTAATTGCTGAGAAGATTCTGTTTGATTTTCTTCTCATAAACTGTCTAGAAGAAAATGAGCGATGTATGCCTGGTAGTTCAGACTCTGCATCAAATAGGTCTTTCAGATGGACTGGTAGCCAACAGGCATAGTTATGATGATCCAGGACAAAAAACAAGGAATCATGTCTTTTAATCAGTCACAATACAAAAAGTAGTTGTCTTCTCTAATTGAGCGAACAAAGAGAAGCAATAGGATTTCCACATCAAGACAAGTCAGCCAATATTTGAACACGACACTGTTTTGCAGCTCGCTCTTCACTCTATATGTCAAATTCAAGCTCGGAACCAGACTGGTGGTAAGCATCTTCCGACAAATGGTATAGTGCTGCTGTAGTCACTTGGTGAATCCCTCTGCCTTTCTTTACGTGGGGTTATTTTGAGATAGCTTTCAGCAATGTAATATCAGCTCCATCCACTTCCTGACATCCACTGACTCAAAACTCAGAAAGCTTGTTCGATGTGGAAGGCACCAAACATCACAATGAAATTTTCTCACCATACATGTCTGGATAGTTCCACTGAATCACTTTTAATAGTTCCACTGAATCGCTTTGCCATTTTCGATTGCCATCTTCACATACTCAAATCTGAAAAAAAAAAATTAAAAAACTAAAAACAGGGATTAGTTGGGTGTGCTTTTGTTACAACGAGTTTATTATTATATAAAAGAACTACAAATGTGAAACACTACACTTGTGATCAGGACGTTTATATATAATTAATAACACGTTTTTAACACACAAATTGCTATCCTTGACCTCATAAACTTATAAATCGATACCAAACACCCAATTCCTGCGACGTATAACAAAAAAACTGTATCCGCATATCCATTTTGAAATATGGCCGCCATCTTGAATTTCTTTGTGTTTAGACGATGCCTCTCCGACTAAATTTCATTGTAGAACCTTAAACATTATTTATACCAACGGGGATGTTCTTATCACAATTTGCAGTTTTTATACACGTAGCACCTCAACTATATATATACGTAGCAACAATGCTTCCTGCTGTGTAGCCTACGTTCATGTAATTAATGGGGCTCCTTCTGCTAGTCTGCTTCCTAAATTATCTCTAGTTTGTTCATTTCTGTATGTAGGGTGCCTATGTTCATCTGGACACATAAAGGACCCCATTACCTTAAACAGCTTGGGGCCCCACGAAACCTAAATCCGACTCTGACTATCTATTTATGCATGTTTGCTCCCTCTCTTTTCGAAGCAGTGTTTCTTTGATATTGCTTCAGATTCCGGCAGGTTTTACCAAGGAGGGAAGAGTCCTTATTCATTCCAGGCATTCAAACTAGGGACTGGACTACTTGCTTCCAACATTCTGTCCCCCATGTATCCCGGTCTGAATCAATTGCCTAAAGCCCATAAAACATTCAAATTCAAATGTAAATGTTGTTCATCAGTGTCGACACCGAAATATTTCTCAATCAATGGTAGGGGTGTTTGGTATCCTCAATCTGTCTCCCTCTTATTAGCGGAGAAATACTCTATATTCGGTAGTAATTTTTTTTTTTTTTTTTTTTAAAGTGCTGTTTAATGTATCGCATAGGAAACTAAATTTTTATATACCCTAGTAGTATAGAAACGCACCACACGGTACCTTACAAAATAAACATCCTATGTCAAGGATGCAAACATTAACAATAATAATAGAAAAACATACTAATAAACATTTTAAAGACATTCTTTCATTAATCAAGTCGCACTTAAAAGTAGAAAACAATTTTGGTTATGCATGACTAAAAAAAAAAAAAAAAAAAAAAAAAAAGGGGATGCGCTCTAATATAGGCTTACATACAGTTACTTTATAAATTCTTAAAATGACGCGCCCCATTCTTTTTATTTAGGCTTGCATAAATAAGATTATTTTTAACTTTTTAGTGCGAATTGATTAACAAAAGAATGTCTTTAAAAGGTGTTTTATCTTTTTTTTTTTATTCGTTGGACACATTTTCCAAATCCTAAAGTGATATGCAACCAGGGAAATAAGGGCTGGTTAAAGGCTAGTATTTATTTTAGGATAAAATAGTTGAAAATAAAAACATATTAAAATTTGCTTTTAAAATAAATAGATATATTGCAAAGTATGAAAGTAAAAATGAAATATTGTATTGTCGCCGGACTTACGTCGCTCTGTGACAGTTCTTAGTTCTATGACGTCAGGAAATAAGTTCAATGTATACGAACACTTATTCAATGTTTGAAACAAACACCTGTTACGTCCTTGTACACTCATCTCCAAAATGATTGTCGCATATCTATAACTGTCTTCATGTAAGAATATAATGTAATACTGAATTTGCTGGGTACTTTTAATACTGATACTATGTGTATAATCGGGAAATGTATATATGGTAAATTTCATAGGAAAATATTTATAAATACGAAAATTAGAATGAGTAAATCATAATGTTGCTAAATGGACACGAAAGTTTTATTTTCGTTTTATTGTTCTTATTTACTCCTCTTTTGACATGAAACTTGCATACATGTCTCTGCCGATTGTACACATACTAACATTATAAGAAATACCGGGTGAATTCGTTATCAAATTATATTCCTACAACAACATATTTATAGACATGCGACAATAATTTTGGAAATGAGTGTACCTTCCTGAAGAAGGTGACACATCTTTTAATTCTATTGTTAATGAAATGGTCTATTTCCCCAAATAAAAACCAATACCAAGCAGAGCATATGCTCCCTCCTGTCCTTCTAAGCCGGTACCCAAGGCTAAATGTAACATTGCGTCCCTTTCCTGTTGTAATAGGAAAAATTCAGGATGGTCAGCTACTGGTATCGATCCCAGGACCATTCGAATGTGAAGGCGAGACAGAGGGTAAATCTGGTGATCATATTTTGAAAAGAAAATAAAGAAATGGATTCCACTAAAAAAGAGTCACATTGCCAATACATTTCAGATCTTTGTCTGGGTTTTCTGCCTTTCAATTCCAAGTTTTTTTTTTTTTTTAACCACGAAGGCCCAAAATAAATTAGAATATCGACTCTCCCGTTTTTTTTTTTTTTTTTAAATATTTGCATGGTTCATTTTATATCAGACTCTTCCTGCACTATTCCCGCGTTATTTACCATAGGTAGAATCCTTTGAGAAAGAGACAGGCGACAAGTGCTTTAGTTCTCTATGGTATGTTTGTGACCGTTGTAGATATTTGAGTGGCTGACGGCTGATATCATGTTGGTCCCTCTTACAATATCTCTGTATTTATTTTCTCTTCAGTTCTGTTTCTCTTTTAGCCAAAAGAAAGGAATTTCACTCCTCTGTCCCATTTAAATCCTTAACCATCCCCCTCCTGCGCTGTCCAACTTTGACCAGATGCAGGGGCTAACGAAGGAAAAGGAGTGGTGCCATTTGCTTTGATGGCATTTCAGCAACAACCCCATCTGTTGCCAAAATAAGGAAACACTTTGCACTGCGATATCTTCGATTCGTCAAGGTCACTTGACTCCTTCCGACTCTTAACCAGAGACCTTCGAGACAAACACCTACCTTGGGACAAAATACCACATCATAATCATCATTGAGAGAATTAGGCCATTTAAAATTACGTTATTACTTTTGTAACTTGTAATACCTAAACTGCTACTCAATAAGAGCTGATATGTTTGCAAAATCAAGGCTTGTTTGCTTGTTTGAGACATAAGCTTGTGCGGTGGGGGCGGGGCGGCAAATTATTTAGAGCACAAGGGCGCACAGGCCTGATTGTGACTACGTGTAATGTTTTTGAATTTTGTCCTTAACGGGATTCAGAAGTTTTTTTCTTTTTTTTTTTTAAACGAAAATTGGTTTCATTCCTTGTTCGTATGCTTAGAAATTGCGCGAGATTATTCTGAGAAATTGCAACAATAATGATATTAATACTCTGAAGAGTGAGCATAGTGGCAGGTATCAACCAAAGTGGTTGCATGCGCATGTGACCTGAAATGCCGTCGTGGCTGTGACGTCAACTGAGTGGCAAGGAACAACGGGAAAAGGCGCGGCAAGAACTGACAAGTGGAAATTCTTTTGTGTACAGTTACGTGATATCGAGAATGACGATGTTCCAGGGGGCAATTATCTCCCTCAAGTTACGCATATGGAGAGCATTGAACGCGTTAAAGTACTTCAGACCCCATTTTATTCTGAAGGTCCGCTTCCCCTGTAGCCTCGGTACGAAACGGGATGTTGCACTTCAAATTAACTAACTAACGAATGGAATGTTCGTAATAATGATTAACGGTTACAAAGATATATAACAATGTATTGTCCCAAGAGAATACAATATCCATCTCGTATGTTATGGGCGACATTGTTGGGGCATTTTTACACTCACGAGAGAAGGACGCGATGTCACTCAGAGATAATTGGACCAAATTTGGTGTAGGAGTAGGTAATGGGAATAATAAAAAAAAAAGCGTGTAGAAGTATTTGTTTCGCAGGCGTTCGGAATCAGAAATAATGGGCACTACACTTCTGAAGAAGTATGGCCTGTTAATCAGATATTGATGGGACGGAGCCTTTGCTCGATGTTGCGTCCAATGCAGATGAAGTTAAATAAAGTAGAGTTAAAACAGAAAAGATGAGCTGAACAGAAAATGCGCCAATGTCCGCCCTCAGTTCCACAGGCTCTAGAAAGGTGTCGTTTTCACTGATCGATTGCAAATTTTGTATAGATTGTTCACTTCTAATTGAATATTTAAAGAAACATGGCCATTATTTCTTTATTATATTTTTTTAAGGTTACACTGGAAGTGTTGAAATTTTTTAAAAGGTAAAGCATCATATCCTACGAGTTATACATCCCAACATCACATATTTGTATGCAAGGGTTGTATGTCTCTCAGGCGTTTGTTTCATGACCAAATGATAATAAAAAACGAAGGATAACCATTTCTCAGTCTAAGATGACTATTTATTGTTTGAATGTTTTGCCTCATGAATACCATATATCAGTGACATTATAATTAACTGTGTATATATAAGTTATTTGCTTATTACATACTGCATGCAAGAAGAAAGAAAACACTGATGCACCCTATAACCAACCTAAACGAGGTTTACGTTCATTGTGACCTGCGTAATCACTGGGCCAACTTTTGGAGGATTCTATTCTATTAGTCAGGGGACGGCGGAAATGCACTTACTCTTGCCTTAATAACGGCCGAAGGAAGGACTGTTTGCGAAATAAAATGAAATAAAACACAGTTTATTTAGTTGTCTCAGAAGTTTGCTATGAAAAAGTAATACGCTGTGTAGACTGTGCAGGTTCAGCTAGAAGTATATTAAACCACGACAGTTATTCCTCAGGGAATTCGAATTACAATTTGGTCTTCTTCATTAATTATTTCTATAACTACGTAATAGCATTCTATTTCTTTGTTGTGTAAAATAGCTACCTTCAATTCCTCATGAGCAGTAATATCTATAAGATTTTATCAGTTGAAATGATTTATTTTAGTTATACAGAAATACTTATTTAAACAACAAAAGAAGAAATGTTTTTGTCGTCTTAATTAATATATGTGATTTATGTAAAGTTAAATGCTTGGATAATTTAGTCGATAGCTGAAATAGAGTTTGATTCAAAGAAAGAATTGATTTTTTTCTGGCGACGCGATTTTACCGACGTTTCGAATGCAGACATTGCATTCGTCTTCAGGGATTGTAATGGATTATCAGGGATTATTAGATCCCTGAAGATGAATGCGATGTCTGCATTCGAAACATCAGATGTCAATAACCTTCACCTGGCTGATAGCCCGAGAAGAGTTTGATTCAAAGAAAGAATTGATTTTTTTCTGGCGACGCGATTTTAGTAATTCTTCTTGGGCTAGTGAATGTATTGACATCCGACGTTTCGAATGGAGACATTGCATTCGTCTTCAGGGATTGTAATGGATTATCAGGGATTATTAGATCCCTGAAGATGAATGCGATGTCTGCATTCGAAACATTGGATGTCAATAACCTTCACCTGGCTGATAGCCCGAGAAGAGTTTGATTCAAAGAAAGAATTGATTTTTTTCTGGCGACGCGATTTTAGTAATTCTTCTTGGGCTAGCGAATGTATTGGCATCCGACGTTTCGAATGGAGACATTGCATTCGTCTTCAGGGATTGTAATGGATTATCAGGGATTATTAGATCCCTGAAGATGAATGCGATGTCTGCATTCGAAACATCAGATGTCAATAACCTTCACCTGGCTGATAGCCCGAGAAGAGTTTGATTCAAAGAAAGAATTGATTTTTTTCTGGCGACGCGATTTTAGTAATTCTTCTTGGGCTAGTGAATGTATTGACATCCGACGTTTCGAATGGAGATATTGCATTCGTCTTCAGGGATTGTAATGGATTATCAGGGATTAGTAGATCCCTGAAGATGAATGCGATGTCTGCATTCGAAACATTGGATGTCAATAACCTTCACCTGGCTGATAGCCCGAGAAGAGTTTGATTCAAAGAAAGAATTGATTTTTTTCTGGCGACGCGATTTTAGTAATTCTTCTTGGGCTAGTGAATATATTGACATCCGACGTTTCGAATGGAGACATTGCATTCGTCTTCAGGGATTGTAATGGATTATCAGGGATTAGTAGATCCCTGAAGATGAATGCGATGTCTGCATTCGAAACATTGGATGTCAATAACCTTCACCTGGCTGATAGCCCGAGAAGAGTTTGATTCAAAGAAAGAATTGATTTTTTTCTGGCGACGCGATTTTAGTAATTCTTCTTGGGCTAGTGAATGTATTGACATCCGACGTTTCGAATGGAGACATTGCATTCGTCTTCAGGGATTGTAATGGATTATCAGAGATTAGTAGATCCCTGAAGATGAATGCGATGTCTGCATTCGAAACATTGGATGTCAATAACCTTCACCTGGCTGATGGCCCGAGAAGAGTTTGATTCAAAGAAAGAATTGATTTTTTTCTGGCGACGCGATTTTAGTAATTCTTCTTGGGCTAGTGAATGTATTGACATCCGACGTTTCGAATGGAGATATTGCATTCGTCTTCAGGGATTGTAATGGATTATCAGGGATTAGTAGATCCCTGAAGATGAATGCGATGTCTGCATTCGAAACATTGGATGTCAATAACCTTCACCTGGCTGATAGCCCGAGAAGAGTTTGATTCAAAGAAAGAATTGATTTTTTTCTGGCGACGCGATTTTAGTAATTCTTCTTGGGCTAGTGAATGTATTGACATCCGACGTTTCGAATGGAGACATTGCATTCGTCTTCAGGGATTGTAATGGATTATCAGAGATTAGTAGATCCCTGAAGATGAATGCGATGTCTGCATTCGAAACATTGGATGTCAATAACCTTCACCTGGCTGATGGCCCGAGAAGAGTTTGATTCAAAGAAAGAATTGATTTTTTTCTGGCGACGCGATTTTATCGACGTTTCGAATGCAGACATTGCATTCGTCTTCAGGGATTGTAATGGATTATCAGGGATTATTAGATCCATGAAGATGTCTGTATTCGAAACGTCGGATGTCAATAACCTTCACCTGGCTGATGGCCCGAGAAGAGTTTGATTCAGTATGTCAGAATGTATTCACCAAAATATGTCAAAAAATTTACATTCAAAATGTTTGCCACTGAAAAGTAGATTCGTAACGCTATTTTGTAAGTAATCTTATAAATGAGAAATCTTTATTTATTGCACATCTAACTACTAAATGTGTTCCACACATTTTTATATACATACAAAGAAAAATAACTATGCTGTACTGTTTTGGAGTTATTCTGAAATAATTTCAATGTTTTGAAACAGGAATCACCTATATTTACTAATTTTAAATTTTCCTAATTCTGATAATTACTAAATTGTCATTTTTCGACATTTGTTTTAGAATATACTAACCCAAACCTGTTGATTTTAACTACAAATAACTGTCATAATAAACTACTACCATTAGATCAGCTGGTTTAATTTCTTTCAGAAAGACCACCAATCACTAGTACTTCCATTAAATATTGAAATTATTGAAATTAAGTTTAGTTCCACGAGCTACATTCTAGGCTGGATGCATACTAATCATAATATTTCAGTATTATTTTCCGAATTCCATATTTCAAACTTTCATATGTCTCAGGGCAATTTAATAAAATTGAGCCCCGATGAAACTGCCATAAATAAAAATATATTAACATTTTACAATATGCTTATGTGATATAATGCAGTAATATTAAATGGCATGCCCTATATACAGAGGAGAAAAACATTAGCCAATATTGTGACTAGCATTGTTTTCGAAACGTAAAAAATAACTTTCCTCTCGTTTGAATGTTTCTTCCCAAACTGCAACAACGTGTCTCTTGTAAAAGCGTAAACAGATCCTGTGGCTGAAGAGTTATAGGAATTTCAATTTGATTCCCTATTCTCCTACCTATTCACACTAAATAAAATTCAATTATGAAACGTAATATGCATTTAAAATGTGTGCTGTGTCGATGTCTATACATCCTTAAGATGCCGTACATTAATAATTATAGTATCCACTTTAAGTTCTAGTTAACTAACTCTATGGCCTATGGAACCCGGGAGGTCAACGCCGCGTTCACAGAAGCTATCCATTCACTTTCATTCTTAGCCAACTGGATCCAGTTTATACTTTGTATTCCTATTTCTGTCCTTGTAACGTGGGTTCCTGTCACCACGGCATGGCGCGTCCTCAGGTTGCGGATCGAAGAGAAGGCCTCTAGATATAGAGGTTAGCTGCGAATATACTGAATAAGCAGTCGCGGACAGCCGACTAGGAGTGGTCCTCCAGCTTGGGGGTTTGGGTAGGGCTAACAACCTCACCCTGTAAAAGAAAGAAGAAAAAAGCACTTGTTCAGAAATATTCACAAAAGCCTCGGACAAGGACTGATAACTTGGCACGACCTCAGCAAAAGAAAATGGACATGAGATTTGGAACATGGGATATTAGGAGTCTTTATAGGGCAGGCGCGTTAAAATTCGTAACGAGTGAGTTAGAGAAATACAGGATGGACGTAGTAGGAGTTCAGGAAGTTAGGTGGGAAGGAAATGGATCTGTGAATTCCGGAAATTTTACGTTCTTTTACGGGGAAGGAAAAAAATCACCAGTTAGGAACAGGGTTTTTCGTTCACAAACGAATATTACCAGCAATTAAACGGGTTGAATTTGTTACTGACAGACTTTCTTTTATTACTCTTAAGGGACGATGGTGTGATATTATTGTTTTAAATGTACTTGCTCCAACTGAAGATAAGGATGACGATATACAAGACAGTTTTTACGAAGAAGTGGAACGGATATTTGACCAACTCCCGCGATACCATATGAAAATTCTATTAGGGGATTTCAATGCGAAGGTAGGACGAGAGGATATTTTCAAACCGATTATAGGGAACGAAAGTTTGCATAAGGAAAGTAATGACAACGGTGTTAGACTCGTGAACTATGCAACATCCAAAAACCTAATCGTGAAGAGTATAAAATTCCCACATCGCGACGTTCATAAATACACTTGGACATCACCAGACGGGAAAACACATAATCAAATTGATCACGTTTTAGTAGATAGAAGAAGGCAATCTAGCATAATTGATGTCCGATCGTTTAGAGGGGCTGATTGTGACACTGACCACTACCTGGTAGCAGCGATAATACGAGAGAGGTTATCGTTGAATAAAGGTAATATTCATTATCCGAAAACGGAGAAATCCAATTTAAAGAAATTAGAAGAGAGCCAGGTAAGAGAGAAATACCAGATTGAAGTTTCGAATAGATTTTCGGCTTTAGAAGATTCGGAATGCACTAGTGTTGAGGATACCTGGATTGAAATTAGAGATAGCATTAAAATTTCAACAAAAGAAAAATTGGGACACGCGGAAATACGGAGGAACAAACCATGGTTCGACCAGGAATGCATAAAACTAGCAGAGAAGAGAAAACAGGCAAAATTACGGTGGCTACAAAACCCGAATAAAATAACTACACAAAATTTCGCAGATATCAGGCGGGAAACTTCCAAAACTTTTAGAACAAAGAAACGCGATTTTATGAAAGCTAAAATTAAGGAACTTGAAGATAATAGTAAAAATAAAAACATCCGGGACATGTATAAGGGAATCAACGAATTTAAGAAAGGCTATCAACCTCGTGCTTATATATTAAAGAAATCGGACGGTACAGTTCTCACTGACACGGATAGCATCTTAAATAGATGGAAAGATTTCTTTGACGATTTGCTTAACACGCAACCAAAAACTAGTGTTCGTGAAGAAAAAGAGATACATACCGCAGAACCGTATATTCCAGAACCCAACCGAATAGAAGTAGGAACCGCTATAAAGAAATTAAAGAAACACAAATCTCCGGATGTAGATGAAATTCCGGCTGAGTTACTTTTAGCGGGAGGCGAAAAATTGTGGAACAAGATACGCAAACTCATTCTCCTTATCTGGAACAAGGAAGAATTGCCACAAGAGTGGAAAGAATCAATCATTGTTCCAATTCACAAGAAAGGCGACAAAACCGATTGTAATAATTATCGAGGCATTTCTCTTCTGTCAACATCCTATAAAATCCTTTCAAATATTTTATTAGCAAGACTGACCCCACACGCAGATGAAATTATTGGAGATTACCAGTGCGGATTCAGACGAAATCGATCAACTATCGACCAAATATTTACCATTCGCCAAATACTCGAAAAAAAGTGGGATACCCCGAAACATCAACTATTTATTGATTTTAGAAAGGCGTACGACTCGGTTAGGAGAGAAGCATTGTACAACGTTCTTACAGAACTTGGAATACCGAGAAAGCTAATTAGATTAATTAAGATATGTTTAAATGAATCCCAAAGTAAAGTCCGGGTAGGAACATTTCTGTCCACGAGCTTTCACGTCGAAAATGGCCTGAAGCAATGAGATGCGTTGTCGCCATTATTATTTAACTTCGTTCTGGAATACGCTATAAGGAAAATCAAAGATAGGAACCAGGGCCTAGAGTTGAATGGTATTCACCAGGTTATGGCCTATGCTGATGATGTAAATGTAATAGGAGACGATAGGAGAACAATAGAAAGAAATGCAGAGATCTTATTAAACACTTGCAGGGACATGGGTTTAGAAGTAAATGCAGAGAAAACTAAATACATGGAAGTGCGTCGGGACCGTAATACAGCGAACTATGGATGCCTTAAAATATTAAATAATACTTTTGATAAAGTGGATAGTTTCAAATATCTGGGATCAATATTAACAGACGAAAATCAGGTTCACGGAGAAATTAAATGTCGACTAAAAGCAGGAAATTCGTGTTACTATTCGGTTCAAAATCTCTTGTCGTCGCGGATTCTATCGAGGAATTTGAAGCTTAAAATATATAAAACGATAATCATGCCTGTTGTTCTGTATGGCTGCGAAACATGATCACTTACTCTGAGGGAAGAGCATAGACTGGAAGTATTTGAGAACAAGATCCTGAGACGAATATTCGGACCCAAGAGGAATGGGAATGGGGAATGGCGGAAACTTCATAACGAGGAACTACATAATTTATATGGTTCACCCAACATTGTTAGGGTCGTCAAGTCTAGGAGGCTTAGGTGGGCGGGTCATGTAGCTAGAATGGAAGGAGGTAGAAACGCTTTCAAAGTCTTGACTGGAAGACCAATCGGAAAACAACCATTGGGAAGACCTAGGCGCAGATGGGAGGATAATATTAAGATGGATATCGCAGAGATTGGAATACAAAGTAGAAACTGGATGCAGTTAGCTAAGGATAGAAGTCAGCGGAGAGCTTTTGTGAACGGGTTCCATAGGCCATAGAGTTAGTTAGTTAGTTAGTTAATTCCTATTTCTGAGAGATCCATCTTAATATTGTCCTCCCATCTGGCCTAGATCTTCCCAATGAATGTTTTCCGATTGTATTTCCAGTAAAAACTTCGAAAGCGTTTCTACTTTCTTCCATTCTGACTGCATGATCTGCCCACTTAAGCCTCCTAGATTTCATGACCCTAATAATGTTTCGTAAACAGTATAAATTATGCAGTTCCTTTATTATAAATTTTTCGTTGTTCCCCATTCCTGTTCCTCTGGGTCCGAATTTTTGCCTCAGGATGTTATTCTCAAATACTTTCAGTCTGCCTTCTTCCCTCAGAGTAAGCAACCATACAGCGCAACCAGCATAATTGTCGTTTTATATATTTTTAAGTTTCAAACTCGTCGACAGAAATCGCGACGACAAAAGATTTTGAACTAAATAATAACATGGATTCCCTGCTTTCAGTAGACATGTAATTTCTTTGTAGATATGATTTGGGTCAGTTAATATTCATCCTAAACACTAAGTTCTACATTTTCAAAGCCACGCAGATCTGAGGCAAGCAAACGTACTTACTTTTATTTTTTTTAGAAAGAAAAACAAAAACAGAATATAAAATGTACAATCTCTTCTTTCAAGATGATTCGATTATGTCATTCTCGCTTTATTATCCAATTATGTATAATTTAAGAGACTTCTTTAGAACCGTAAAGATTGATAGTGAATCTTCCTCGCTCTAATTTAATTGTTTCAGATGCTGTTACATCCATGGGCGTCGTCGTCGTCCGAATACCCTCCTGATGTCCAAGACTTGGTAAGTACACGATTTTTTTTAAGTCTAGTAGTTATTCGTATGGTATAAAAATCAATTCTAACAACCAGCGGCGCAAATCTGTCTTCAAATTTGGGGGGCGGGGGGGGGATAAGACCGTTTCCATAATCTTTTTTTTATTATTTTTTTCTTAAACCGATGATCAAAATATTTATGAAGTTGAAAAACAATGCTGTGGAGGATCAGGGGAGTAGAGTTGTCTTCAACATTGGGAGGCGGGCAGATTTGAGGCTTATTCTAAAGGGGGGGGGCATCAATTTCATCTCAGTCTCCTTTGTGGCAATCATCGATTTCTCTCCAATAAACACATTTCAAATTGGATCCTTGGGGGGACAGTCCTCCCAGTTCCAAGATTTAAGGGGACATTTCCCCCTCGTCTCCCCGGGATTTGGGCCAGTGCTAACACTTATATGATCTCAAGGAAATATCACTATCAGTACCATGGAAGAGGTAAGAAGGTCCGTAAGTGGTTGTTATGCACTGCGTCTGCATATAGCATACTAATGACATCTAACCAGGGGCGGATCCAGAGGGGGGTAAACTTTCTTATTTTATATATAAGTGAAAAAAACTAATCCCAGAGTTTGGAACTCTTAAAAGTAGCTCTAAGTAGCAGCATTACAACTCACTGCCCCCCCCCCCACAGAAACCCATCCTGGATCCGCCCCTGCATCTAACGAGCGTTGTACGAATGACAAACGCAATACATAAATTTTCGATCAATATATGGCAGCAAAGTAAACAGATCCGGTTCTTATTTCAGTTACAGCTGATTCTTTAAAATAAAAAAAAAAAAAAAAAAAAAAAACGACATTTACAAGGAAAGCTCTTGCTACGTATAACAAACACTTTCGTCTGCATAACGGCAGAAATGTAAGTTTTGTGGTTCTGCATTAAATAAGGAGAAATGATATAGTTAACAGTATGGACTTTTTCTTTCATTGAGCACTACCTCTTTGCTTGATGTTTTTAGTAGATGAAGTCACTGGCGTCTCTGGCATGTAAATTTTTTTTTTGGGGGGGGGCAAAAAAAAAAGCTATTTAAATGGTACTACCTAACCCAAGCTATGTATTATCTTTGATTCCATTTGTTACTTTCACGGACCTCCTGAGAACTCAGAACTCTGTTATAATCGTTTCACAGCCTGAATATTATATTCCAAATATGGTCGTTAGTAAATAAATTAAATTAGAATAAAATATGGAATATTTTGTACTTCAAAATATTGGGGGGGCGTCCCCCTCGTCCCCCCGGCCAAAGACGCCCATGGATGAAGTAAACGTTTCTAGCGCTATTGAACTAACTTTAAAGTGATCGTTTATCTTCTATTTGCCAATGTTATTGCAATTGATGAGAAATCTTAAAAATGTTTTAACTTAGGATTGATATTCTTTTGTTTTCAGGTTAATTTAGCCTACGGCGTGATGAATTCAATATATAACATTAATGGAACGTACTATAGAGTTGGAACTCCACCAGATATTTTATGTAAGTATGTCACACAAAAAATCTCTGGGGTTAGGACAATGGCCAGCCAAATAATACATGTTAAAATGAATAATGCTTTCCCAGTGCAATAGTTTTCGGCTTTCTTACTTGTTAATATAAGACTCCCCAATCGTCTCAATACGAGAATCACCAACTGGAATCGAAACTTATTTGTTTCAATATGAGCTTGTGAACAGCACATTAAATAGAACAAGTTTTCAAGAATAGGAAGAAACGTGAAAAAGCAGAGAAATTGTTCACAAGGGTATAAAAACGTTTGCAAAAAAACTCACAAATAGCTTCTAAGGGCCACTTTGTACAAAACACATTAATTATATCTAAGAAAAAGTTATTTACAGTAATCTTTAAAGTGTGATCCTCTAACTATGTTCCTGAGGCAGGACTGTAACTAGGAGATCGTCAGAGGTTCTTAGCCCTCTATAACCACCCTCACTCCCACCTGAAACTTCCAGTTGTTCCTGTAAATAAATATATGTTCTAAAATTAAGCAGTTGAACATGAATATGCAAGGTTAGCTGAATGTAGCCAGCAAATATTATTTCGGCTTCCCTAATAGAGATGGTGTGGGTCAATGAAAATGTGATACACGACTCACCGTTCTGACCCATGATCCAACCAAATGTTACCAACTCTGACGGTTATACTAAAAATTTAAGATGAAACAGTAAATTATAGCAATACCTGATTGTTACATATTAAAAATTAAAAGTTATAAAATGAAAGAATTAAAATTATTCCATAATAATTTAATCTTACGAAGATATTTCTGCCAGTTAAAGTCTAATGAAGATACCTTAAGTTATTGAAACTCTTATTTAAATTTTAATAAATAAGAATATACTCTGGTCAGTGTTTGAGTAATAGTTCCAGAGTTAGGATGGATGAAGTTATATTCCTTTTCATTTATGTATTGTATATGTAATACAAGATACTGTACAATTAATTGAAATCCTGATATCATCATTTCCTGTATTCATTTAGGACTACCCTGTATAATGGAAATGTGTGTCTGCTCCTAATAAATGAAACTGCGAAGCTAAGCCAGACGAACAAACAATATTTTTCATTCTCATTTGCTCATAGTGATTAAATTCCTAGTTACATTCCTGTGAGAGTCAGGGTTTCAAGTCTCGGCCTCTCTAATAAGACCTGGTAAAGTAAGCAAACGAAATGAATAACTGAATACCGTTTAATCCTCACATACTTCGCCAGATGTCACAACCAACCCCTCACCTACAATGTAGCTTCAGAAAAAAATGATCACATCTGCCATCTAGTGGACAAAAGAGAAACTACTTGAAACTTAGAAGGGAAGAACGTCCATACAGAAAAGCAAAGCAAGTTTAGAAAATACAAGAATCAATAGGAAAAATAAATGAAACTAAATCAGTGGAAATTTCTAGAAACAACCGAATATAATGATGACAGAACAATGAGAGAAGATGCTGAAGGAATGAAGTTTTGAGATAATAGAAAGTGTAAGCCTACAACAAACTGTCATTTTAAGGGGAGTTTGGGATTAAGGAGTAGGGTGGCTCAATGGTAATGAGCTCCTTCTCCTATGAGGGTCCCTGGTTGGATTCCAGGACATATGAGTCTGGTGAAATAACCTCGTGTCCATAGTAGGGGTGTTCGGAATTCGATTTCCTATTCCGGAATTCGGAATTCATCTAATTCCGGAATGTTCCGGAATTCCGGAACGTTTCGAAATTCCGGAATGTTTCGAAATTCCGGAATGTTCCGAAATTCCGGAACGTTTCGAAATTCCGGAATGTTTCGAAATTCCGGAATGTTCCGAAATTCCGGAACGTTTCGAAATTCCGGAATGTTCCTCAAATTTCGTAACATTCCAAAAGTTTGGAATTTTGGAATGCTCAAAAGTATGAATTTCGGAACTGTTATCAAGACTGAAATTTTGAAGCTCACTGTTGATTCTAGAATCGTAATATTAATATTAGTTCGAAGTTTGAATATAAAAGTTCGAAACAGTCCTGAGGCAATGGTTCTCAAACATTGTTACAATGCTTTAATCCCACAAATTTACTCGCAAATACTTTCTCGTTTTCACTTTGGTATCTATGGAATATAGTAGCAACATGTCTTAAACAATTACGCATTCTCGCATTTACAATTATTGGAATAAAGTACAGCATTTTATCTTTATCTCTTACATTTTTTTCAATCATTGTCACTTTGTATTTTGAAGTACCAATAAGGAAACAATTTACATGTTTGGCATTTTAATTCCAAAATATTTGTTTTACTATTAAGCAAACAATACAAGAGCACACGAAACATTTGTAGTCTGTCATTTGGAATTATATTTATGAACTTTTAATCTAAAGTACTGGGAGTTCACATGAGTAATACATAATTGTGAAAATTTTGACAACTGAAACCCTGAAATGGTATAACTGATGCTACCTGTGACGTCATCAAATAATGCAACAAAAATGTAAATGTAAATTACTATTGAAAGAAAAAGCAAAATTTCTGTGCTACAAAATAATACTGTTAGAGAACAATGATGTGGATAAAATATTATAAGAGCATGTATTAAATGTCAATTTTCATATAAATGCCCAGATGATTTTTTTTTAAAAATTAGGGGAAAGTAGACTTTAGACGATATTAGACAAGGCAATTATGTATGCAAAATTATGAGACATGCATTCAAATTATTTCCTGTAATAAAAATTAGAATTCAACTTTCCATGGTAGGTTGCACATGTTCTATCTCCGAACAAGGTGAAATACGGCAATTTACTATGGAAAGTTGAATGTTAATTATTATTACACGAAATAATTTGAACGCATGACTCTTAGCATGCAAGATTGCATAGAAAATTGCATCGCATAAAATGGGCTTTAGGGACTTTTAGCTTAACAAACTTCTTTTATCTCATTGATCTTTTTTATCTGATTTATTTGAGAAATCTGGAGAAATAAAGTTTTCGCCAACTTTTCTACTCAAGGAAAGTAAGACATCAATTTTTGTAAAGATCAATTTACGCGAAGTACGAATAGTTTTTGATACAAATTAATTATTTCGTAAGAGCGAAATATGAACATTAGGCTAATACTTTTAATGTGAATATTAACATTTACGAAATGATTTCTTTCATTTTTAACTTTTACCATCGCTACTCACAATTTCGGGTATACTAATTGAACATTTACCTTTCTTGTTGTTAGTTAGTCATTGGTGCAGACCCTTTCATCTGAATGCATAACTACCCTTCATATTGCAGCTTTGTATGAAAATGTACATATTCTGTTGGCTTGTATCAATGTAATTGTTTAAAGAAAGTAACATGCTTTTACATCAGAATTTCACAACATTGATAATATATTGGTGATTAATACAATTTCTCAACAAACCAATTTTAAATGTTTTTCACTCACACAATTCATTTATCACCTTGCATAAAATTTTGATTAGTAGAGTTAGAACTAATCTTCATACGTAGGTTCCAATGCTTAGTATTTAACTGATAGACACCTTTATTTAGTTAGTTATTCAAATAAGTGTCGCAGGACAAGAAAAGAATAGCGCGTACATGTGTATAATTATAAGATATTATGTAAAGTTTGCACCTCTATTCGATTTACTCTCGTTGTACATTTTAACAAGTTATGCAAATAATGCTTGATAAAGCTTTCATTTAGAAAAAGAGCAGTAGCATCATGATTATAAAAGTTACAAAAAAACATTAAACAGTAATCCCTTGTTCTAAGAAATTTTTTGCTGTTTACAGCATGCAGTATACTAAATACAATACAAGCGATGCATTATTAATTTTAGCTTTGCGTGATTTAAACCTGAAATATGAAACACTGATTCTAGTTTCCAAAAAGTTCATGTAACATCAATAATGCATATTTTTACATAACACGGGCAGCAGCATAATAATTGTACATTTATATATCTGAAGATAAAAGAATATTAAACACTATTTTGTAACAAATTATGTAAGATACTAAACGGTACCACAATAATATCTGCCTACCAGCTATAACACCAATCCAATGACGGTCTGCCAATTCCATACTCATGTGGTGAACACATACGCTTGTAAGCGTCTACAATTCGGGAAAGTACCGATTCACATAGACCTACCAAACATTAAAAACAAGCTCACAAGCCAAGCTTTGATTTTGGCGCGATAAATTCGGTGCTTTGGGTACGTCATGTAAATTCGCTTTTATCCCTTGTAGGGTATTATTTCAGATTGTTTAATACAAAAGCGTCTCATTTCCAAAAGGACACTGCTTCATAGCGTATGCTATGCTATGGCATACTGAAATGCCACCAAAACTATACTCTAGTGTTCACGTCATGTTACATATGCACATCAAGCTTTAGTCAACGAAATGATCTATTTGTTCACAAAATGGAAACACCTAACTTAGCAAAATAATATTCTGTGCACTATTGCAGATTATCACAAATTAAAATGCCAAGCCATCAACCAACTATCAAGAAAAAAAATCTAGCAACAAAGCACGGACGTCGGTGGGTTGGGAATCACGTTCCCCTTTAGATTATTGACAAATAATTTCTACTTCCCTCCCAGTAAGCAGGGGTGCGGAGCCACCGGAAATACTGGTCAAAATTTTTTCAAATATTTCAGACTATCCTATCCCTTTAATTACTGAAAATCGTATTTTCTTTTAAATGATTCTCTGCCCCTCCTTCAGGTACTTATACTTAACAATGGCCATACGTCAAAAGATATGCAGTTCAATTTGTTGTTAGGGTTGCCTCGTATAAATGGAAAAGGTACAGTCGGTATTCATTTAAAAAAGAATATACAAAGTGGTTTATAAAAAAGGTGTTTCTTGGAAGATAAACCAAACTAAAGGGAAGAACTAGCTCGAATTTCTGTTCCGATTTCTGCAACAAAATCACTGAATTTACACTGAATCACTTATGATTGAGACTTTATAGATAACCAGACAAAGTTCCAAATCTTATGCGCAATCGTTCACAGTGAACGGATTTAGAGAATGAAACAAACCAGTTGCCGTGGACCAAAACTCCTTCCTTCAGCACAGCGGAATCAATATCCAGTTTCAAAGCTAAGCTTTGCGCACACCTTTCAGTTCGGGGTAACAGCAAAAATTATTTTTTCAATAAGAAGTTCCGGAATGTTTCGAAATTCCGGAATGTTCCGAAATTCCGGAATATTTCGAAATTCCGGAATGTTCCGAAATTCCGGAACGTTTCGAAGTTCCGGAATGTCCCGAAATTCCGGAACGTTTCGAAATTCCGGAATGTTCCGAAATTCCGGAACGTTCCGAAATTCCGGAATTCCGGAACGTCTTGAAACTGTGTTCCGATTCCGGAATTGGAATTTCCGTTCCGAAAAATTCCGGAATTCCGGAATTAGGAACAGCCCTAGTCCATAGGTTGTTTTTTTACGGTTCTCTTGTTTCCTCACATTCTCATTCCACCAATACTTTCATAATCATTCAGTTAGGCCTACATTAATTACCCATGTAAACGTAGGGCGTAAAGAGAGATTTTTTCCTATTTGGTTTGCGGTTATTCACGCAGTCTATTTATTATTATCCCTGGATGAAATGACTCTTCTTCGTATGAGGAGAATAGATTTATGAAATATATTCCCTCCATGGATATGTAATTAGAAATCCCCATAAGATACTCCCTTTCGGATAATTGTTTAATTCCGCAATCTGACATCATAAAACGAAAACCATTCAGATAAGTACTAGCTATATTTTAAATTTCATTTCAAACGGGTAAATCGTTTTCCGCGATACGATCACAAACAAAAAGCAACGTCGATTTCAATATGGTGAAAAATTTATACGATGGTAAGACGATAAGTATCTGCAATCAAGTTTTATTATTTATTACCACAAGAGTAAAATGTTTTTATACATATAATTTTTCAAGATAGTCACCCTGCTTTCCAATGCACCTGCTGCACCGTTGCACAAGCTTTCCGATATTCTTTGCAATATATATATATATATATATATATATATATATATATATATATATATATATATATATATATATATATATATATATATATATATATACATATATTGATTGCGCAGGAAGCCATGAATGCATCGCTTCCTTCACCTGTTGGTCGGAGCTGAATTGACGGCCTCTGAGAGCAACTTTAAGTGGACCGAACAGAGGCTAATCCCATGGAGCGAGATCGGGACTGTATGCACGATGGTCCAACACCTCGAAACGCGGCGTCTGAAGAATTTGGGCGGTGTGGGTAGCAGTATGTGGATGCGCATTGTCATGCAACACAAGAGCGCATTCTGGCAATCGACCTCTGCTCTACCTTTTACTGTTAACTGTTGAACCCTTTTCCAGGTAATGTTCCAGGATTGGCCCTTGAGTCCCAAAATACTGTGAGGGTCATTTTCCTGCAGAACGTAGACTCTTGAATTTCTTCTTGACAGGAGATCCGGGGTGCTTCCATTCTATGCTCTGGCGTTTGCTCTGGTTTAAAATTATGAATCCACGTTTCATCTCCAGTGATTATTCCCCTTCGAAACGCTTCACCTTCGTTAGCACAACGGTCCAATAGGTGCTGACAGATTCTCACACGGTTTCACTTGTGCTCTTCATCGATTTATTTTCGGAATTCATCTCACACGGATTTTGTGAAAATTAAGCCTGTTATTCATGAGGTCATACGCAGAACCATGACTAATTTAAATATGGGTTGCCACTTCATTAACGGTTATTCAAAATCAAGGTACGGACTTGTTCAATAATATCATCAGTTGTTGCTGTAGCTGGACGCCCTCTCTTTCCTCGTCCTTCACGCTCATGTGACCACTTTTGATCTATACAATTCACTGGTAAACACTTTGCTGTTACAAGACATTGTTCCCCTATTGTGGTGAAAGTCTTCTATGAATTTCTACTCCAGGTACACCTTCAGACCACAAAAACAGATTATAGAACCCTGTTCTTCTTTAGTGCACACAGAGACTTGCGCGGCCGTCCTTACTTTGCAACAGTCCAAAGCGGATTGATGTGATAACGCTGCAGCAACCTACCAAAGGCGAAGCCAACAGTGACATCTAGTGTCTAGTGAGCACACAATCCCGTAGAGCCAACCTGAAATGAAATGGAAAAGTATTGCAGTTACTTATTGACTTATCCCCGTAGAAATTGCCCTTACCTCCTTAAAACTTGAATTTAAAGAAAAAAAATGTTGGATCACGTATCCGCTTATTTGCAATTAACAGTTTCATCTCCTTAACTTGAGCGGTTCGTGGAATATTCTATTTTTCTCATTTTTCCCTTAGGATACGCCCTTTAATCAAAGTGATGATTGAAATCTAGCTCTAGGCTCCAAAATCGATTTCAAAGCTTTCAGTCGTTTTTACCGTGATGTCATCATAAACAATCGAAAACGTCGCATTCAACATGGAAGAAGGAAGAAAACAAACAGAAAATGACTCTTTTTCCCCATAAAATAGATATTTTAAGAACATTTGGACACGGGTCCGGTTAGTTTCTCAATGACGAGTTTATATGCCGAATTTCATGTCAATAAGTTGAGGAATTTATGAAGTGCTCTATCCTGTGCAAAACATTTGAATCCACTTTGCATCCATTAGCCTAGGTATTGATAAGAAAAAAAGTGAAACCTTTATTTATTACTCTGATAACTTAAACGAATCCTTACATCGGAAAAAATAGTACCAGATTTTAATCTTAATGAAATTGCCCCTTTTTCCATCTTCAGAGGTAGTATTTCACAGACATTTGCAAGAAAGCCTAATTTTATTTCTCACTAAAAATGTACTCTGTTAACTTCATGTGTCTGAGGTTTATGTAGTTAGATATCGATGAAAGAAAGTTAGAGAATTTCATTATTTTTGTTCTTGCAGATAGTGTTACAGGCACCACAATGGATTGGGCGAAAGGCTACGCAGGGATCAAGTACTCCTACACTTTGGAAGTGACTGGTCACGAGTACAGCTTCTACGTTCCAGAGTCCATGATTGAATCTATTGTTAGTGAAATATTCCACGGATTAAAAGTGTTCGCTAATTTCTTGGTGCAAAATAGAAACGAAATTATGAATTCTAAAAATGAATCCACCAGTTGATGATTCTTCCTTTATATACAGGGTGTCTCAATTAAATATCCCTATTTTCATTTCTGTATTTCTCCCACATTATTTGAGATATCCAAATGGACTGAAATGCACTAAGAAGGTACACTCATTAACTTTGCATACAAATATCAAGAATGTCAGAACACTTCAACATATGCCCCATCAGTCACACGAAGGATATCTCTTCCCCCCAGTACATTATTTTCTGATACACTTACGCGACCACCACCGTGCTTTTTAGCCACTGAACCAGTCCCCGGGAAATTCTGTTTCCACACTCGAATTCTTTTCGCATTAGGGCGTTCTCTTTGGTATTCCTGGCGGAATCGTCGTTGCACTGAGACAATGGAAGAAAGTTCTGCATACCAGCACACTACCTGCGCTTTTTCTGCGTTGGTCGCCATTTCACTGTTCCTGCTGCCACCACCACGCCTGGATTTTTGGAATCGACAAATTTCTAACATAACTGGTGTTTTTCTACTGTATTACATCTGGAAAAGAAAGAAATACACATACATTACTTTACCACCACGAAATTAAAATAGGGCGATTCAATTGGCACACCCTATATATATATATATATATATATATATATATATATATATATATATATATATATATATAGAGAGAGAGAGAGAGAGAGAGAGAGTGGCGGATCCAAGGAGGGCTATAGGGGCTATATAGCCCCCCTTGACGCTCAGGTATACACTGGATAAAATGGGCTTCAATCCTGCTTTACACTGGATAAAACGGGAAACTATGATTTAGCCCCTCCCTTGATCATATCTTGGATCCGAAACGATATATATATGTAATTGTATGTCGTAAATATTCTTTGTTGTGTGTATTACTAATTGTATTAAACGAGTAGAAGAAAATTACTCCTTCCTCTTTGTGTAACCTGATTTTTTATTATAATTTATTAATTTCAAATGTTTTCTTCATTCAATTGTGATTGTTCAGATCTGAAATTCCCAATATCGACAAAATAATCACAACTTTTCTAAAGACTAAATTAAACACAACTCGGTGGAAAAAAAGAGCGTCATTTGAAGAGATCAGCGAGCAATTGTCCACTCGCTGAGTTTGAGAAATACGTATATTTTAATCAATTCTATATTAATGAAAAAAAAAAAAAAACAACTTGAAACTCTTGTATGGGTGGGGCATCTTGTCCCCTCCCTTCTCCAAGAAAATCTGAAACGACGCTGCTGGTGAAAAATATATGCATTTAACGACTTTATGAACATTCCCTGATGATAACAATAAACCTCAGATCATAGATTAAATACAAGAATATACTGACTATTGAGAATTGCTACTTGGCTATTTTCAGTTCAAAAATCAGAGTTGGAAACAGTGGGGGCCCATGGAACTATGGGCGGTCCTGACAGCGAATAACTTTTCTTTAGAAATAGGGTTGCCAGACAGGGCCGGCCTTAGGTGGTGCGGGCCCCCAGGTTCACAACTAACTTGCACCAAGGTCTGTAGAACATCTTTTATATATATATATATATATATATATATATATATATATATATATATATATATATATATATAGATAGATAGATAGATAGATAGATAGATAGATAGATAGATACATACATACATAGATAGATAGAGATATAGATATAGATATAGATATAGATATAGATATAGATATAGATATAGATATAGATATAGATATAGATATAAATATAGATATAGCAGGGACACCTACATTGCTGTCCCTGCTGGTCTAGTGGTTATACCCATTTTCCTTTATAACGTTTTTACATCTTCAAAATGTTCTGGGGAAAACGCTCACCCTGTTCATTGCTTATAGCAGCTAATTTTTTTTAGAGAAATAACTCAAATGGAAATGCAGACAGTGAATGATTTTAAAATATATATATTTCATCCTTGTGCCTCGCAACTTTTCAAGAAGGTTCCGTATCAGTATTTCATAGTTTTCTTCTCTTACAAGTAAACTTATCGATGTCGAAATCTAGTTTCTTGTCCAAACTTGGCAGAGAAGTATGGAATATCAAGAAACGAGTGTAAGCAAAATTTAAAGCGCTTCCGTCGATAAAACGGCCGCAGTGGCCAAAAACCTGAGTGTTTAGAATGAGTCATAATAATGTGTTTCAAGTTTGAAAATTTAATTTTATTTGTAAAACGGGTAAAGGAATGAAAAACAAAAACACATTAGCCGACACCGGGAGGATGTAGACATCTATTTGAGGGTATGCGTATTATGGCCGCCATCTTGAATTCAGCCATCTTGTATCTCGCTCAACATTTTTAAGTAGGAAGGGGTTCATGTACTATATCAAATTAGGTTAGAATTTTACGAGAAATAGAATGCTGAAGTCTATTTCCATAAGTTTATAATTGTAAGACATAATGAAATGCACATTGATATGAATTCGTTGGTTCAAAGATTTCTTAACAGCTCTTTGAAAAGAATTCAAGTCAGAGAACATCGTAGGTAGCTACTTATGAAAGGTATAATCAGCTTGAAATCCTTATCGACTGCAAACGAAATGAAATGGCGACGACACAAACCTTAAGGAACTGATGGAAGATGGATGACATGTTCTATTGGATTAGTTGAGTTAGAAGACAAACCTTCATAAGCAGCCAACTACTCAGTACGCACTAGTATATATTCCGTTTAAGAAGTCACACTGACAAGGAAAGGTTACGAACTGGTTCGCTGAGATCCGAACGAGACAATTGTGTTTTAATTTGATATTTTATAACTAGACGAATCCCAAAGTTACACGTTCTACCGATCGGGATATCGTGTAAAAGCTATCAGCTGGCATCTGGAAGAATAATTTGAACCGGGTCATATGTTCGGAAACGGTTGAGTAGATGAAAAACTGGGTAAACACGTATCCCACCCTTTTCCAAGGGCATACTTTTTGGGGTAAAAGAAAGTTTGCCCAGGGTCCCAAACGGGGTACAACTCAAAAATTTTAAATGGCAAGAGGACTTAAGTACCAAATCATTTGAAATCTGTTGCGAAATGAAAAATGGAGTAAGTTTCGACTCCCTACGACAATCCTATGCAAAATGGCATCGGGTCAAAATGTAAACAGATACTTAATTGAAAAGTCCATGACCATTCCTATAAATTGGAAACGATGAGACAAATTTGAAACCAGGAAACCACGTGTGGCATTATTTTCAAAGTACACGATTTAAAGTAAAAACGTTTCGTCCCAGGGTCCCAGCCGGGGCCCAACTCAAAGTTTTCACATGGCAAGGCGGTATAGTAGCACATCGTGTGAAATTTGTTGTCAAATGAAAGAGGATGAAACAAGTCTCGACTCTCTACGGTAACTCTGTGCAAAATGACAAAGGGTCAAAATGTAAACACAAACTTAATTGAAAAGTCTATAACCACCTTGAATTCAAAATAGCCACTTAAAATCTATGTCGAAAGTATAGGCACTATAAACTGCTGAAGCTAGGAAAACCAAATTTGGCATGAATGTTGATTAGTATAAAAGTTGATCGCTCGCTAAACTACTGTGACCCATAATCAAACTTGATTGTTAGCTTCCTAAAATTGTGCTTCTAAGTTCACTGGAGCAAATCCTGGGGGAATGTGAGGGACATGTCCCCTCCAATCTTGGAACTGAGGAGGATTGTCCCCCCAGTAATCCAATTTGAAGTGTGTTTTTTGGGCAGAAAAGTGATGATTTGTGTCCGATTTTCACAAAGGAAAGTGAGATGAAATTGATGTCCTCCAGAATAAGCCTTAAATCTGCCTACTTCCCAATGTTGAAGACAATTCTACTCCCTTGATTCTCCAGAGCATTATTTTTCAACTTCATAAATATTTTGAACATCGCTTTAAATAAATATGTGAACGGTCTTTACCCGTCCCCCCAATGTTGAAGACAGATTTGCGCCGCTGTCTAGGTTCCTAATACGTGTTCAAAAGAACCTGTAAATATATTTTTTATAAATCACAAATAGAATTCACAATTCGTTTAAAAATAAAGGCTGGAGCAATCTTTAAAGGTCAGGCACGAACCCCGGTGAGTTGAAATGCTCATTCTTCGAACGAGAAGAATATGTTTATGGAAGTATTATTTGCGAAATATTCAAACCTCTTCCCCAATAGAATAGCATATCAATTGACCTGAAATGAAAAAGATCCAAGTGAATCCAACTGCTAAATATTTTCTAGATTTATTTTAAACAGCTAATATGCTTACTCACTTTAATCAGTTTATGAACACAAAACGGAAAATTAAGATATTGTAGCAGTTGCTTTGCTTTCTTTGCTAGAGTTGGAATTTCCGAATACGATGCGCCACGTGGTCACAGATTTGTAAGGAGGAGTTTAAATGCCGAGTTTCATCTTCCTATGATAAGAGATTCGTCAGAAACTTCCTTTTTTATATTTTTAATACTCGGTTAGAACATGTATTGTATGAAAGTAACGTGAGATAAGCCCGGCGAGAGTTAACTAACAAGGGGAAAGCAGACTTTGGTAAATAAGCTTCGGGGGCATCCTTCGCGAGGTAGTAGTGCAAATTTAAAGTGTTAATATTACAAACTGGAGGAGCGTAATAGCCAGAAATAGTAGGGGAAAAGCGTATTAAAGATTCCAACTCGCCGCGTGTATGAAACAAAGCGTAAAGTTATCAAGTGACTGCGTGGCAGAATTAGAAATATCCACGACTCACGTGCAAAGGGTCCTGAGTTCGATTCCTGCATAAGTCCATTTTGTCTTTTTTTTTTCCTTTCATCAATAAAGTAGCCATTTTTAACTACGGGGTAAATATTAATTCATAATATTGTTTGTGAAATTTTGTCAAGTTTCCAGTAGACGTCAGCTAATCATTTTCTTCCCAGTATTAAATGTGTAACGGACCGAAATTTATGGTTTCGCTCCGTTACAGACATTTTAATACTTTAAGAAATAATGTCATTTCTTTTCCCAAAATAGCCATTTAGTTAAGAAGAAAAGAAAAGAAATAAGTATACTGTTGTTGATTACTTAAAGAAGAAGTAATATATAGATCTAGAGTTAAGTATCGATGACAGAATATAAATAATAAAATGTCGTTAAAATTGAAATAGTTCGATGAACAAGCATTCTGTACATTTCTACTAATAGTTAATGCTTTAAGTGTTTAAAATGTGTATGTATTGTGATATGAATAAGATGGAAGCTTAATCTGAGTAAATAAGTTTCGGTTCCCCTCAACTACTTCATCTCACCCTACGATGTGCTAAGTGATCATCTAATACTCATTTATATATGCATGCGTTCGTCTGTAAATTAAACAAATGCAATTAAGTTAATAAAATGCATATAATATCGTCTATTTGTGATGACATCAAAACTGTATTTTTACAAAAAAAAATGTAAAATAAAAATGTTGAATAAATGATAAAGATGATACTGTTGTTGATGTGTTTCTGTATGATGTTCCCTTTCCTCAAGACTATGGTTGCGTGAATGTGTCACTGATTGCTGAACGCGAACCCACCGGGCCCAGACGGGTAAGCTATCAACACTCACTGACCCATCCACTACACCAATCATCTCCGGAAAATAGAACTCAAGTTGACCCAAGATATGAAGATTTCTAAGCCTCTCTCATTCTCACTCGCAGTCCAGCATCCCGATCCGCAGTTCATAGCCTGCATCCCATCGCGAGATAAGGTTACAAACCACAATCCGACAGAACAAGACACTGACCCAAGAGTGAAACTGACGGTGAGTGCTTCGAAAATCTAAATGTTTGTAGTTACTAACCCAGATAAAAAAATCTCAAATCGAATCTAAAATCGCGCAACGGGATGGAATTTCGAAAAGAAAACTGAATGCCAAAAATGAATTTTGTTGATCTTATTAACAAAGTGAAATTTCCTGGCAGGTCTGTGATTCTAACCCCGGTCGCACTAAGTGAAATCAATTCTGTACGCTTTCAAGATACTATAATATACTTTCGTTACATTATTCACGTACTGTTTTTAAAACTCTACTTTCTGAGTACTAACAATACTATTGAAGTTACTTTACTACATAGATTTAAGTAATTAGCTCTGCACTGGATAATGAAAGATTTTGTTTCGACTCGCATACTTACACTAACTTCCTGTAAGATATAAAACAAGCCAAACGAATCAGAAAAACAAAAGTCGCAAAGGTTATTCCATACGAATTGAATGCTTTACAAAGCTGAATGGAGAAATTTATCATTTGCTTACATATTCTCTTCACATCTCATGAATAAGCTCTACAAGCATTTAGTTTAGTTGTTAAAAAAAACAATTTGAAAATAAGGACATTTACTACAAAATCACATAAGCCTTGTACTACACATGTACTACTTATTACGGCTGTGTGCTACATACTTTACTTTCTTTCCTTAGTATTTTCTCTCTTTAGATACCGTTGTGCAAGTGGGGTCAGCGCGGAGGATTTATACCAACAGGGTGACCTCCCTTGTATGAGCTCAGACCTGTCCACTTCGATTCCCACAACAAAACATTTTCTATCGAGACAATACATACACTTAATGAATCCACATGAAAAGAAAGTATACTCAACCTAAGTCCCTAGCCTAACTATCTAACTAACTTAACCTAAGACATGTAAAAATCACTTTTATTCAACAGGTTCATAATATAGCATACACACCGCCTCTTACCGAGGACGTATTGGACGTTGACCATTCAGCTTTAATTTTGTATATTGTTAGATAAAAAAAAGTCCTAAAATATGTTCTTAAAATTCGAGTTTCTGTTTCTGGTGAAAGGAATTCAAAATACATAACGAACGCGTTACTGCTGACGAGCATTTCCCATTACCAATAGTTGTACTAGCACCCTTGTTATCAATGTGAGCCGAAACTTTGTATACACTTTGTCTCATCGTATTCAAACTAAAGTAAAGGTGAGCACAAAACCAGAGAATGGATTTAATTCTGTGATATAGCAGTACGGAAAAATAATAAATAAAAAAAATATACGAAGATTACATATTCAAAATATAATTTTGGGGTGAAATGTATGTACTCGAAAGTACACACACTTCATGGACTGTTGGTAACAAACATCCACACTGAAACTCCAAAAGAACAATTCCCCCCCCCCCCCATTGAACGAGTAGTTTATGTCACATCTCTAAGTTTGCATATTGTATAACTTAGGGAAAACTACGCAGCGTTTAGCACATTAGTTCAAACATCACTACGCCAATAACATAACACATTTTTTTTCAATCCGAAAGAGGTTAGAATTTTTCAGGTTTCAACTTGGCCAAAACAACAATAATTTGGAATGTTACTTTCTACCACTTACTTGCTGCAATAATCCATATACAAGGAACGATGTTTGTTCAGTTCATACTTTACCAAATTCCTTTATCCCACTTGCCCCGGGCAAGTATTTCGGATATTTCAAAATATTTGAGACTGGAACTCCATGTCTTCGGGTTTCTGCAACAACGTGCAAACCTGACGCCAGCAGCTTGCTCTCCTTCACCCTTACACAATGAGCAAGTCAAAACTAATTTGAATTGCGCCGCAGTCCTCAGGAGTTCGTACTCCAAAATGGTCCACTAGCAGCTAACCACACTGAATTAAATTGTAGATTTTCTGTAGATCAGACGCACTACCCATCTGATCATGGCGGCTTCATCAACCAAAAGAACAAAGGCAACAGGAAGAAGATTCCCAATTGGAAGATCATTGTGACGTAACTATACGATGATAGGTGTATATCTCAAGATCAAAGAAGCCGAAAAATCTCAACCAAACCTGTGATTGCAGAAGATCCAATCACAGATAATTTAGATTAAACAAAGAGATGCTTCAAGAAGCTACTATGGCTGACTTTACAAATGTAAAATTTTAATGGAGATTTTTTGAAATAAAAATTTTGAATTCTTTTGAAGATCCCCTAAGCCAAAAATATGAATGAAAATTGACTAGAAAGGATTAAAACGACCAGATATATCCTTATTTTCCTAAAATAATATTATATTTTAGCTAAATATGCAAATAATTGTTCAATGTAAATATATTACCATATATTTACCTCTAAATATACTAAAATCATTAGTTCAAGGAACTTAACGCAAATTTTGCGGTCTACTTCAAATCGAGTCATTGATTAATTATATATTAAGAATAAAATTTTAATAAATATTAAATTCATATATATACTGGTTGCCCAAAACTTCCGGGCCATGTTACATTATACGATGTATAAGGTAACAGTATTTTATTTTGTTAGTTGAGACTTGAAGTAGTGTACCGTATATTTGTATATTGTCTGATATGTATGAGAAGGCTGATATGAATATAGAGTCGACGAGTGGTTCTATATATGGATTCCACCTATAAAGAGTATTTTGAGTTCGAACCAAATGTATGCAGAACTGAATCAAATGGAAGTTGGTGTTAGAATCGAGAATAATAATAATCACAGTGTTGACCCAATCTTAAGAATCGCCACTATGTATATACAGATAGTTTTTAAAGGTGAATGTACCCTTCTTTGCAAGTCCACTTCTATATAGTTTACGTCATTGATAATCTATTCTCTAAGAAATGCTGTATAGTATAACATATGTTAAACCGCCATAATTGCCCTCAGGGGTTAAAATCCAGAGCGAACCAGGAAACGTGATATTCATAAACCACAAGAAAACTTCTGATCTTTTTAAGAATGTTATAAATGTATTCAAATATTCATTAGAAACGGTTCATTCGATTTCCCGTGATGATCGGACAATCACGATGTCACTTTCACATATTGACCGCGTATTTAGAGCTTGTGGACAACGGAAGATGGGCTCACATATTTGAAACTAAGGTGTTTATATGTTCATCTCTTCCTCTTATGATATATGAGGAGTGTATTTCCAAAACATGCTAAATCCAAAAATGTCCGATTTTGAATTGAATATGGAAGAGTATACTATGGAATCTCTTCCGTTAAATTTTGTAATTATTTTTTTCAAAACACATTATTTTCTGGGTTAAATTCTGTTTGAAATACCACTTGCCATAGTGTTTCAATGCAAAAAGATATAGTTTTTTGCCCTTTCTGAAGAATTCTACCAAATGGATTTAGCATGTTTTGGAAATACACTCCTCATATGCGTTAATGTATTATAGAAACCCGACTGGACCAAATGCTAAATACAGTATATTAAAAAGATAATTTCAAGTGCTTCATCCGTTTTACTATAATGACAAGACATAACCTCGATGTCATCATTCTTAAATATTGAGTAAAAATGATACAAATTACTCCTATTCTTTACTTAATACCGAGAGTTTTAAACTTGGTCGGACACGTGCACACTCGTTTTAAATAAGTTTTTTATATATCAAGTTTCATCTCACAAACGTTAGATATTCTATTTTTGGCATACATTTTTAACCCCCTCTCCTCTCTTATGATAAACAATTTAATAAAAATGGCATGACAACAACCAAGTTCGAAGTAGATGTTAACTATGTTAATAACATTCATTTCAAACGCTTCAGCCATTTTTCGTTATGATAGACAACGTATTTTTCATTTATATACTATGTAGATATAGATTAATAGTATTGTTACTGTTTTGTTACTAATTTATTTAAGTTATTAATTGATATAAAGTGAGGTGTTATGTTTAATGTTTAACAATACCTATCATTTTGCATGTTATCAACAGTCAAGTAGCAAGTTTTGTGTAATATTTATATTATATTGAATTTAATGTCACGCTAATAGCAAATTAAGCATGAATGCTAAAACATTGTTCAATTTCAGTTCTTAACGGATTTTCTTTCCTGTCCTATTATTTTGTCAATAGCTTACAAAACACTACAGCAGACTTTTCTCGCATGTAGTCTTTAACATTTTTTCCCCATATACTTTTCTCAACGTTTAATTCCTTTAGGCTAAAGGAAATGGATAATTAATGAAAGTAAATTCTATTTGGTCTAGGAATTAATTCGTGCGGTTGGTACGCACATATTGAAGCTGTAGTACAAACACAAAGTACATAAATACCTTAAGAAAAATATTGTCCATCGCTAGCCACCACTTTCGCCCATCTGCCAGGCAATGTACGGATTCCGTGGCGAAAGAAGTCCTCTTCCTTGGAAACGATCCAGTCAGAGACCCATGTTTCGATACCTTCTGAAGAAGTAAACCGCTGTCCAATCAAATCGTTGTTCATGCAATCGGACAAGTAGTAGTCCGAAGGAGCAACGTCTGGTGAATACGGCGGGTGGGGTAAAACTTCCCATCCGACATTTTCTAAATAGGTTTTGACCGGTTTTGCGACATGTGGGCGAGCGTTATCATGTTGAACAATAAGTTTATCATGTCTGTTCTCCCATTCTGGTCGTGTTCTGGCCAGAGCTTGCTTCAAACGCATTAATTGTCGTCGATAACGTTCTCCATTCATAGTTTCACCCGGTTGCAGCAGCTCATAGTACACCACACCTTTCATATTCCTCCATATGCACAGCATAACCTTTGCACAATGAATATCTCGTTTTGGTTGTGATGGACCTGGTTCACCTGGTTTCACCCAGGCCTTTTTTCGTTTAGGGTTCTCGTAATGGATCCACTTCTCATCACCCGTAATAATTCGATGCAGAAACCCCTTTCTGCTCTGTCGTTGAAGCAGCAATTCGCAAATGGTTTTTCGTCTTTCAACGTCTCTGTCTTTCAATTCATGTGGAACCCAATGTGACATCTTTTGAATCATTCCCATGGCTTTCAAGCGTTTGGAGACTGTTGTTTGATCAACGCCTAATGCTGCTGCAAGTTGTTCCTGCGTTTGACACGAATCCTGCTCGAGCAATGCTGTCAATTCTTCGTCTTGAAATTTTTTTGGCTGTCCAGCTCGCTCTTGGTCTGCCAAGCCGAAATCACCACTTCTAAACCGTGCAAACCACTTCTGACACGTTCGCTCAGCTAGAGCATGGTCACCATACACTTCCACCAAAATACGATGACTTTCAGTCGCACTTTTCTGCATGTTAAAGTAATGCAGCAGGACACCCCGCAAAAACACTTTATCAGGCACAAATTGCGCCATGTTCACTTAACTACAAACTGGTGTTGTTGACGCTTTCATCCACTGCCCTATACTACGAACGATACGCGTTGACAGGGGTTTGCAACACATGTGTGGATACACGGAACTGTGGGACGCTCCGTTCGTTGCGCCATCTCTTGTCCACCCGCACGAATTAATTCCTAGACCAAATAGTTAAAGTAAAATTTTAATTGACCCTTAACGGGAATCAAACACTTGACTACAAGAACCAAAAACACGCGCGCTATCCACTAGAGCAGCAAAAAGCAGGGATAGTATCATATCAATTATTTGTGTGTATGATGACGTTTCTTCGTCTCCAGGTCTGTTCCGGTCATACCGGGACATGAGTGTGACTGCTTCCAGGTCACGAAATTCTTAACCAGTTTCAACACTACTTCCCAAAACTAGTATAATAATAGGGTCTGTTCCAACTCCAACGGGTAAGGACTGACTGTGGTAAGATACTTTTTTTTTTCTAAAAACGGAGTTCGATTCTTGGCGGGGGCTCATGTATTTCAAATCCCAGATTAAGCTGTAAGTCCATGTCTCACAAAGTCTTTCTTCTGAATGGGACGCTAAAATCAAATCAACAACTACAACTAATAACAGACATTCTAGAAAGAACTCTACAGACCATTTTCTTCATAATAAACTTGTTTTCGTACCAAACAAAACAAACATATATGTATAATAACAAGCATTCTGTAAAACCTTCCAAAGTATTCAAAAACTTAAAAAAATATATGTAGGAACTTCCAGCAAAAATAGGTTCTAGCAAGCAACGTAGGCTATTTTTGGCATTATTCAATTTGATCAGTTACTACATTTGCTAATAAAATATTGACGTTACCTGTTCTCCCTGAAATATATGTAAAGGAAACAATATCTTTTGACCAAAAATCCGGCGTTAGATACGTTAATTTATATACTTAAAAAAAACGGAAAACAGGAGTTGATTTAGTGAGCTGCTCCCTGTATTTATCGCTAGTTTAGTCAGTTTGTAACGACAGTCAAGGGCGCCCATGTTGTGGTTTCCAAGGGGGACAAATATAAGCGAGGTTTCAAATATAGTTTCAAATTTTCTATAACTAATGTAAAAATTGCCTTGGGCGTTCGACATTCCCAAGTACGATTTTCTCTTAGGGGGGCAAGCGCCCCACCTTGCCCCCCTGATGGGCGCCCTTGACGACAGTATTATAACCATATGACGTCAAACTTGTGTTGCGTTCTTCAAAGTTTAAAGTTCTTAAACATACTTCAGATTCTAACGAGAGTCAATAGTGTTGCCACGAGACGAGACGAGACGAGACTTCAGGATGTCTCGTCTCGTCTCGTGCAAAGGATGTCTCGTCTCGTGTCTCGTCTCGAAAAAATGTGCTCGTCCCGTCTCGTGTCTCGTCTCGAGAGGTTCTGTCTCGTCTCGTCTCGTCTCGTTTGTCTCGTATTGTCTCGTAAAAAATATAGCAGCATACCATGGGAACGAAAGTAAAATGTAGCAGACTGCAACATGCTAATCAAGATACAGCTAAGTTACAAGTATTACCCATAACACACAAGACAAGAAATGTCACGGTAGCTACACCGTGAAGCCTTCACCTCTAGTGTATGTGGTAGTCGGTTCGATCTCAGTTAGTTCCATGTGAGCTTTGTGATGGACAAACATTGAATGTGTGTGGGGACCGCGGTGACTCAGTGGTAGAGCGTTCACCTCTGGTGCTTGGGGTCTCGGGGTCGATCCAAGCCCCGCCAAGTGAACTTTGTGGTGGACAAACACCGTGTGCGTGGGTTTTCTGGGGTTCTCCCGTTTCCTCCCACTTTCTTCATTCCACCATTTCATTCATTACTCATCATCACTGTCTCCTTTAGCCTAACCGGCATAAACGTGCGACGTAAAACTCAAAGATTTCATTACATTTCATTTCATTTTTCGAATGTGTGTGTTTTCTCGAAGTTGTCTAGTATCCTACTACTTTCTTCATTCCACTAATTTTCCCATCATCATCTATTCGGCCAAAGTTGCCTAAAGGTCTTAAAAATAAATTCAAATAAGCTCGCAAAGCAAGGACAAATAGTTTACAAGATAATATATCGCTGCTGTTAGTTGTCTGAGGCTTCTCGACCCTATCTTTTTTTTTTTTATACATTCTGAAACAACACGAATATACAGCAAATTGCTCATAGGTACGTCGAAGATGAAGACACTAATCTCAAATAATGTTTACACGATAAGGAAAGTTCGATGTAAAGTTGTCACCATCCCCGACACTATCGTATACTATCAGCCCACTTGCTTTATAGTGTCTGTATATATATATATATATATATATATATATATATATATATATATATATATATATATATATATATATATATATAGAGAGAGAGAGAGAGAGAGAGAGAGAGAGAGAGAGAGAGAGAGAAAGAGAGAGATGGAAAGATATATAGATAAATAGAGATATAAATATGTGTGTACACTTTGATTTCATATATTCCAGCCTTTAGGTTTCACAGTGTTAACCCATAACAATTCAAAAACTACTTTCCAATTTAGCATGTTTAGATTTGTTGCAATTATTTTTTTTTAGAAAAAAGCTCGGAATCAAATAATTTTATTGAATAATGGAAAGTATTTGATTGAAATTTTATATGTTACTGCACAGTAAGCTCTATTTAAAGTGCCATAGTAATGGGAGCTGAACGACACATCGGACGAAAGAATGCTTGCGGCCAGTCTTCACCTCCATGGTTCAAATCTGTTCCCATAACCGCGGGGTGTGTGCTAATATGTGGTGGTTGCCCCGTTTGTGTAACAAACTCATGACAGTACACCCAGATTAGCTAGTGGTCTAAAAAAAGTTGATTTTTGGTTGGCCATTTTGGATTAACGTGTCTTATATTGTCGTGATCTATTCGCAATCATACAACATATATCTTCATACCAAGCCGAGCGGTCTGCGGCGACAGACCATGGCTTGAAGGCCCCGGGTTGAGTCCTGGAAGGGTCATGTGTATGGATTTTAACAGCATTTGGTTTTTCGTATTGTGTCAGGGAGCGAAATCGTACGGGATAAAAGGATTTCAGTCTGAAAAAATTGGAGAGGATATCCTCCCCAGGATACTTTCATGGGAGTAAGGAATTAGTAAAAATATAGGATATACATTTTATAGCAGGTTTAAAAATATGGTTTGGGTATCCTATTTCTTTTCTGTTAATTATGTTCTCCAATGTTCGAATTTTGATCATTTTCATGATATTTTCTGCTTTCAACGGAGTTCCATGAATATTATACCAAATGTTCTTTAAACTTATCAACTTCGAGAGGTTTTATATGCCTGTAAGAAACAATTTCTGAAGATAATTCAGGTCCTAATGAATATTATTCACTAGGAAAGGGAAGTATTCCCTCCTCTCAACATGGAAGCAGAGGGCAATTTCGCACTCTGGTCAGATCAAACATTTCCGCGTAACAAAACGAGGGTCCCCCTGTAAAACCTCTTCACCTAAAGTGTTATTATTAGTATCATAAATTTGCTGAAAGCAAACAATTTGAAGGGTTCGTCGATAATATCTTTGCTTTCTTTGTCCTCGCCCGCCTTCCAAACGGAGAGGTGAAATTTACAACATGACTGCTGTATAATAAGCGAGCGATTGGTAAAATGGTAAAAGTATGTTTTATGTGTATGTGTGTGAGAGAGAGAGAGAGAGAAAAGACAAAATTTTAGTTGCAAGATGACATACTTCAATTGCCGTTTTCGGTTCATATAGCAAAAAGAATGCCGCCACCAGAGAATAAAGACAAGTGTAGTCTGTTCTGTTCTCTTCCGCCATCTCAGCCAGAACTTTCAACTACAGCCTTTAATGAGTGTAGACCTTACCCAGTTTTCAAATTGAATAGATGGTGGTGGTAGTTCGGTTTCTTGACCTTGTAAAAATCTTCCCTGTCTTTGATTTTGTTTTTCATCATTCCAGCCAGAAATACAAAAATGAAAATTCCTCAGTTTACAGCAAGGGGAATTGGGGACAAGACATTAAGGATGATATTCCTGGAAGCTCATGTATCACGATTGTTTCATTCAATAGACAGGGGACACTTTTCTATGAAGGCTTTTCAACATGTTTTCTCACAAAGGGGATTTTCCTTTTGCAATCTATATGACCACTGTCAATTTCAATCTTGGAAATTCCCACCAGCGTTTTCATTTTCGAGACACGAGACGAGACGAGACATTTCACGAGACGTCCCGTCTCGTCTCGTTTTCGAGACGGGACAAGTATCCTGTCTCGTCTCGTGTCTCGTCTAAAAGGGTTCTGTCCCGTCTCGTGTCTCGTCTCGTTTACGAGACAAGACGAGACGAAACACGAGAAATGTCTCGTCTCGTGGCAACACTAAGAGTCAAATTCATAGTGTATATTTCAAGGTAAAGTTTCCCTATCTATTCAAGAAACTTGTATTTCAGCATATAAGGGCAAACATTTTAGCTAACTTCAAATATCCTGCATTTCATTGCAGTTTATTTTATTATGATCCATTGCTTAGTTCTATTATAGAAATGTTCATAATATTTGTCACATTACCTTCGACATTTTCAAGTATAAATGTATCATTTTTCATTTCTTTATATAACGAAGTGCAATGCCATAGTGATATTTTGCTCTATGCTCTCTGTTTCGTTAAGAACTAAAGGTGAATATTTTATATGTAAACGAAAAACAAAATTAGTTATATTTAGTTCCAGAAACAAAGATGATGGAAGCCAATGTTCTGACCACACACAAAACAACTGAAATCCATCTCCTTGACCATAGCTAATTATGGACTATAATTGAAGAGAATTCAATTTATTTTTAAGCTGTAAACTTATTCACAGTGTTTATTAATAGTCAAATCTAGAACGGTTTTACGGTTGCAAAATTCTACTTCATCTTGTTGTCTTGACAATAAAAAAATACATAAATACTTGCAGAATATCAAATCGCACCTTAAAAAATAACCATACGTTTCTTTTTACTAGAGTTCTACCTGATCAATGAAAAAATAAAAATGAACGAGTTGTAGGACGAAGATTCGAACGCAGATCGCGGATATGGAAATTCTGCACGGATCCAATGAGCTACGGAACAAAATACACAAGACTTTTACTCTATAAATATATGGTGATAACCGTAAGTTTTACGCTGTGAAAGAATGTCTTTTTCTTTCTTTTTCTTTTTTTGTTAAGTTTTACGATATTTCTATAGTGTCTTGGGTGAACTGCAAATAGAGATATCGTGCAGTTATCGATTTGGTTAGGGATTGAGCTTTTAAATTCTTTAAAATATATAATCAAATCGCGAGGTTGTAGCAAGGAATGTGTACCGACTTTATTCTCATAGTAAGGGGCAAAAGATACTATCCCGCGGAAAACATGCATTTACTTATGAGACAGACAATACACCCATTTCCTAACCCCTATAATACTTTTCGAGATACATTTGGATTGTATACTTTTACCCGGGGCCACTGCAGAGGGGAGCCAAAGTTGATGGGAGGGATTTTTAGAGGGAAGTTTCCCGACATTCTCCCAAGTTTCCCTGTTCAGGTACGTTATGGGCGCTAGTACATGGTACCTCTGCAAAGCTTGTTTCATGCTGAAGAAAATGGACTATAAACCATGACTTCCCAATGAACAGTGTTGATGCAATAACTATTTTACTGCGAGTCTATGATTTTCTTTATAATGACTTTCTTTATATTTAATGGGCCCCAAGGGCTTACTCGATTATCCATGGCACCTAATTTTTGTGCATGAACATATCTTTGTTATGTTTATCGAATGGACTAGGTTTGATTCGAATGTCCAGATGACACTTTCATGCCCTTTCCTTGTAAGAAACAAAAGACTCTTATGAAGATAGTCGTTTGGCAACAATACGCGAAACAACACCAATGATGTGTCACTTTGTATTCCAAGTAAACATGTCAAGTAGTTTATTTAACCACTACAATTTGAACATTATACTCCAGAATCAGAGAGGTTGAAGTGGCATCATGCGTATGTCAGAATTTAACAACACTGGAGTAAGACAGATCCATTAGGTTGAATTGACACAGCCATTCTGTGCTGTGATTGGTCTATTACTATAGCCTTTTAAATGCATATAAGGTACTCTTCCATCCTTCAAATCGGATTTGGGACCACGGTGGCTCAGTGCTAGAGTGCTTACCTCTCGTGCATGGAGTCACTGGTTCGAGTCTCAGCAAAGTAAGTTTGTGGTGAAGAAGATTGTGTCTGTGGGTTTTGTCGGAATACTTCCGTTTCCTCCTACATTCTCATTTTACCCATTCTTCTATCGTCATTCACTTGCGTTAAGTTAAACTGAAAGATTTCATTTAATTTCATTTTTAAATCGGATTTAACTTCAAAGTCATTTCATAAATATAAACAGAGCCGGATTTAGCATTTTGGCGCCTCTAGGCCCAATAATTTTTCTGCCCCCTAGTCTGGTTAAAGTTACTTTCCTAAAATCCTTTATTAAAAAAATATATCAGGCCTATATGTTAATTGCTTAAACACCACTCCACGATACAATTTTATCATTGCAAGATTTTTGAGGAATTTACTTGGTTCTGGGCTTAACAAAATACCGTTAATGTATTAACAAAAGATTGGTGAACTTTACCAACAATTATTTATTCCAATGAACTTTAAAATCAGAATGCTTTATTAGCCTGATTTTTTTAATCAGTTCAAAAAATATGTTAAGTTATGGCTATTTATTTTTATTTCTAGATATTTTTTATTTTTTTTCTCTCGGCCGTGCGCCCCCTGGGAGCTTGCGCCCATAGGCCCGGGCCTACCGGGCCTATTGGGAAATCCGGCCCTGAATATAAAAATTTAAAAAAAAAAATGAGAAGTCCCATTTAGAACTTGAGAGAAAAATGCTGGTACTACATACAACTGTGGATCGTCAGAAGAGCACTGGGTATAAATATACCAGAAGTGGAAGGAAACACAGCATGTATTTCATCAGAGAAATTTACGCTTAGAAGCAAATCTATTGCGGGTGATTATCAAAGCATTCACAACTGCGAACAATCCTTCCGGTTAGCCTTCTGACGTCATCAAGGAGTGTCTTCATTTGTCAGGTCGATGGTCATATTACGTAATCTAATTATGTCTCCTTCTCTCTCTTTAGGTTTCTGTTTACCACCATCGGTCAGCTGTTATTTGTAGACAAGAACACGTCATCTCCACAGTAACAGAGCGCCATCTATGTTACACATCGCTTGGTTGTAGTAGTGTCATTAGCAATTCACCTTCGGGATTCGAATATTATATAGGCCTATGTATATATTTGTTCTTCTCAGGTTACCAATCTTTTGATTGCTGTGAGACAGCCTTCCGCCATTTCTTTGTATTTTTTCTTCTCTACATCTCGTAAACCTATCATTTAGTCCATAGATTTCAATCGTGTGGGTATTCTTCTTTTGACATTTCCTCCGTACCAGGCTTGCCAACTATACGATAATTTATGATGATATACAATAATTTAAGCCTTAATGCCCTTGCGATAATAGGTGAATACACGATAATTTTAGAATGCACAGTTTCTTTTTCAGTTTTTGAATGTGCAAATAAATTGTAGATGTGTATTAAATAATTATAAAACAGATCCACACACTAAGTAGTCTAACAGTCATTCCCGCCGCTAAAATAAGTTAATAAGGATTTGAAAATTGGCTAACGGCAACGCTGCATCCATTCTTGAAATTGAATTACGTTTACGAGGGGGTGGAAATACTGGTGTTGTTCAGACTCTGAGTAGTGTTAATAAGGATAAAAAAATGATGAGGACAGTGACGTATTACTAGAAAATTTATTATATTATTGCTATTTATTAGTAGTAGTTTTATACTTGTTTGTACAATTATAACGCACATAACGAATACATGATATTTTTATAGAAATATATGATAATTTTAAAGACGAAAATCGATAATCTTGTTCTCTGAGGTTGGCAACTCTGTTCTGTATTCACCATCATGATTGTTCCATGTCCTATCCAGAGGCGTAATTTAGGGGGGTAGGAGGAGACAATTACCCCCCCCCAAGAGTTTGAGAAATACATATACTTTAATCGATTGTCTATTAACATACTAGTACAAAATGTGGAAGTTTTTATGTCGGTGGTGCTCTTTCCCCCCCCCCCCCCTCAAGCGAAGTTTGAAATGACGCCCCTGGTCCTATCATATATCCCGTCATCCTATCTCTTAGTTTGAAATATTGTTGAGTACACTCCTTTTCCTCTCATACCATTTCCATCTTTAATTTTCAACATTCTTACATTCAGATAGCACCTTACCATATATAATTTTGAGATTCTAGACGAGACGAGAAACAAGCCAATTCGCGTTTCGTTTCCGAGACGAGACAACAACATTTTACATGTCTCGTGGGCTACATTAATTCATAAGAGTCTTAGATCTCGAACAGTGTTTGATTGTTACATAAAAACTATAAATTGATAAAGGGATTATACGAATACAATGAAGAGTACTTACCAACGTTTAAAGATCCGCAACTCATTACTCAATATATTCCGGTAATAAATATGGTTTTAAGTGTTGTTCCCTCGTGGGCGTGTTATGACGCGCGATTTTGATAATTTCTAGATGAATTTAACAAAGATTAAGGCATAAAATTTTGTATATAAATGTATAAAAGGAGACAAGAAATTTTCAAAATGAGACAAGAAAATCTTTTCTACAATTGAGACGAGATTTGTATAAAATTTACGATACGATACCAAAAACCCTTATTTCTCTTCTCGCGAGCAAGACTATTGGCAATCATCGTAAATGTGCTTCAGTTCAAAATCACTGGAGAATAACAAAAGGTAATTTTGACATGGAGCGACGGATTAACGTGACATCAGGCCCGTATCCACGAGGGGGCTAGGGTGGGCCACCCCCCTAAATTTTCACTGACTCCCTAAAATTTTCACGGTAGGCTTGCAAATGAAGTATAATATGGTTATGAGCTATAATATGGTTGGCCCGGGCTCCTCCTAACCTCTACATTTTTGGGCTGGCTACCAGTCTGCGTGAGATCCGAACCGCTTGCCCTCCTGTCAGGAATCAGAGCCGGTCTCCCATGCCAAAGTCGCGTACGTTACCCACATAGCCATGAGTGATCTGTCTTCATTAGCCTAGAAGGCATAACATTTAAATGTTATGGACTTCATATAATTTCAGTTCTTTCTCGATAGCCAATTCTGTACTGAGACAAACTACATCAATCAAATATATCTTTCCTTTTTCGAATTCTAACGTTGTTCTTGTAACTTGGACCACGTTCTAAGGCTTTTGTTACTTGAGATATCGTATTTAATTGTAGTTAATTTGTCTCAGTCAACGTGTGATAAAATATCCCAGTAATTTTCAATTTCTTTTGTTTTACCATTGCCGCGCCCCTGTACCACACCGAGTTGTGCATTAATGGGAGCTAGGCTAAAAATAAGACATTCTCTTTCTCCGACTTTGATTCGACATTTTGTTCTTGAGTTATGGCTGTTTTTATTATTATTTTTTTTTAATTTTTCCGACAGATTTTCGATTGGTCATAGCGTTGAAAGGAAGTATTTGTGCACCCAGTTTAGTCTACACGTTTTTCTTATCTTGGTGTCAAGGAATCAGTTTCCAAACATTGCCGGTGTTATTTTGAAACACCCTGTATATTTCTATCCTCTTTCTTGTAGTGTGCCACACGCGCCATCTCAATTGGCGCCAAAATTTTTGCCACACTCCACAATTACTCAAACAATTAACGACAATTATTTTTCTAATTGCGTAGACAAGTTTATTTTTTTCCTTAAATCTTAAAACAAGGAAGAACGAGAGAGCAGGGAAATGTTAGTCATTCTCTTCGCGCATTCAAGTTCCTTCCAGCTGTCTTTATTTTTTTTTTGTTGGATGAAATACTATGTCTGCTTCATCCCTCCCAGCCAGCTGACTGTCTGCTCAGGAATCAGTTAAACTATAACCTTTCTCGTCTAGAGAAGATAATATTTTTCTTATACAGGAAAGTAATAGATTCCTACTTTTTGGTTATCAAAATCTTAAATAAATAGAAACGACAGAATTAATATGAAATTCGTTTAGTTAACTTAAAGGTTAAAAAGGTTATTTTGTTAGTCAACCATATATTCAATAACTATGACACAGAGTCTCATCTTCCCGTAATACGACCACAAGTGTTCGATTATAAATTTGATTATTCACTCTGTTTTGGACGTTTTAGTAATATAAATTGTCACAGACATAAGTCGTTAATTTTTAAAGCACACTTGCAAAGTTTGAACTTTTGAACTCTTGAAATTTTATTGAAAATATAATGTGTCTGGAGAGTCACGGTGTAATTAAAATTGTCTCAGTAAATTGTACTATCTGTAACCAAAATTGACTCTTTGTACACATGAGGTCAAATGTTAACCTTCTCAGGTTATCAAGGTTTTTGTATCAATAAATTTTTCCATGTACAGGAAGCTTTTAGGATACGCCCTCCGCCTGCTTACGCAGTCGCAGAAACTTAAATTCGTTTAATAAATAATTCGAAATCCAATCAGGTAAAACCCTGACTTACCCCTGCCTTCACACGTCCCTACCCTAGTGCCGTGTGAAAATGATAAGGTCAAACAAAAAGTAAGAAGTAGAATTAGTCAATTCGTCAATTCGGGGGATCATCATCGAGTTTTCGAAGAGGCGCGGGCCTCCGCCCGTTGCCCCCTTCGGGGGAATTCCGATCACCTTTAGAAGTGGCACAAGTTCCCGCTTGTTGCTTCCTTCGGGTAAAGTTCCATCAAACTCCACGACATGGACTTATCGTCCACAGTCTAACTTGGAACTACGCCGGAACGTTGACACTCTTGTTATAGCCCGTTCTTCGGTCGGGAGAAACTTTGTTACATCCCTCACCGACTTGTGCTATTGTGTCAGCAGTGACTGTTAACTTCCATCATACGGCGTAAGGACGGTATTCCTTCCACCACGGACATTTCATAAAGATCCATCATTGGAGACGAGCAGTGTGTGTTATCACTAATTCCATCTTAAGTGCTCAACTGGACAGTACTTCAGTTCTCACTGTGAGTATACAGTCAACCTACAAACTTAGTTATTACTATTCAGATTCTGCTTACCTAATCTGAACATTGGCTCTACAAGGATCTCTTTAAGATCTCTCAGTAATTCCACTTTTGTGTACCTAAATGCTTCCTAACACCATATTCGTTAACCTGTGCTAACGCTGAGTTACGTAGAAGACCTCATGTAGGAAAGTCACCCTGTAATGTATTCAGTCTACGGACTTATTCGAGCCAGCCAATAAAATTCTTCCTAACTCGAACTTGCATTGTTTACGTCATTCCAAAAACATTCTCAATACTTCCCTTTTGGTGAACGTTTCATAATTCTTTCTCAATATCTATATTAACGCCTCGTATCGACGTGCCCATGTTGTAGTCTACTGGAGAAGGCAGATGACCTGTGGAATGAAATCCTGTTGGACGTAGTTCGAATCTGGGAACTGCATTCACCATTCGTCTCACCTCTATTCCATCATCCATCCAGGAGAAGACCAGCCTGTGCGAAGTCCCAAACATTCCGAAGACTTCTAATCCCGTACGAAGCTCAGTGACGACATCGTCTTACATGAAGTCCTGATCATCGTCCGTCTATCCTGTTCTTGTATTTCAGCCGCTCGAAGTACAAGTAAGTTTCTCGTAATAGTGTTTTCAGTGCTTTTAAGTGATTGTGCTACCTGGTGCGTACGAAACGGCTACAGCTGCGTCGAAGATAGCCCCGGAGTCTTCCCCTCTCGACTTAGAGTGCCTGGAGGTAGGACCACGGACCTCAGGTGGGTTATCACTGTTTATTTAATGTTTTCATGTAACTGTCATTTGCATTATCTTTTCATAAAGTCGCTTAACTGTAAAGGGGATCACCTCCCAAGTAGTTTCAAAATTACTTTGAAACCTTTTGTTGCTTAAATATCGTTTGTGTGAATTGCTAATTACTTTTGATTTCCTAGATCTCTTTCAATTCGAGCAGCAATCTCGTGTCTAGTTATAATGATATAATATGTCTTTGATATGCTAATTTACTAAGTATTCTGAACTGGCTGATAGCAGTGGTATTCCAACTCGCTGACGCCTTCTCGCTAATATCGTAATACTCGTAATTATTGTTCTTTTGCGTACTGACCTCACTCGTCCTCATTCTGACCAAAAACCGCCTTGCTTTTGTTATCTGTATTGTTCCGGGACCCTAAAGCCGTCCCCTTGACGAGTGGTCATCCGATAGCCTGTTTGCTTGAGATGGACATCTGCGCCTTTGCGCCTTCACTCGGTTGTTATTGAAATTGTATGTTATTTAACCATCTATCACCCGAGCCGCATAGCTCTTCTTGACACGGACTAATTTAAAGTCCCTATATAAACAGCCTTTTTCAAGGCTACCTCTCGCTATTGTTCATTATTATTGTACTAATAACAACCTCCTCCACCAAGACATACTTTGGTGACAGATTGGTGGAATGTGCACGCGCGACATAATTGTTGTCGGCCTGTGACATGCGATACCTCGCGTCACGCACATAATTTGATAACTGAATCGTTGGGATATGTACCCGCCGACATAAATTGGCGGCTACATTGAGATTCGAACCCTGGCCCACATAAATAGTGGCCCTTACATGAATTATTCTTGTTGTGATATAACTATCCTCTGGCGGTATATAAATACTTGTTTGTCTTGGCTATCGTTCTCTATATCGGTGTCTTCACACCCTGTCAGTACGCCCATAAATTAGTTAAGCGCTCGTGTATATAAAACCTATATTTTGACTTATACCAGAGCTTACTTGGGAGCGTGAACAAACTATTCATTGTTCTTTAAATGCAAATGATAGAATCGGTGTTTACAACTTTCTAACACTGAGAATCCTACCAGTCCACCACGAAGGTCTAAGATATCCCCTTGAGACCGTTCGTGGCCGCGACAAAATTGGTGGCAGCGGTGGGATCTGTAACCAAAATTGGTGGCAAGCGAAGGAATATGTCACCGCTGCGACATAATTGATGGCAGCGCGTGACATGCGAACCTGCATCACAAGTGTAAATTCTGTTAATTTTGGTAAATTTTGGTAACAGCTTGTGATAGCGAAAAATTTAATCTATCTTGTAAATTGTTACACTGTATTGATTTAATCTTGTAATTTTAGTTAAAATTTAAGGAAAGTGTGTTTCAAAGTAAATCAAGTTAATTTGTGTGTTTTGAATAGTTTGCACACCTCATTCAAAAGATTTTGTTCATTTTTAAATCACAAGATAGTTGTTGTTAGAGACACAACAAATTTCTCATTTTGCTTTGTTGACGTAAACGTAATCTTACATTCTTTTACAAATTTAAAAAGAGAGTTAGGTATAGTTTCATTGCAGAACTTATTGTTCCAATCTTTTTAAGCTAAGATAACACTCACAGAAACATCTTGTTCGTTTATTCTCCAACCCCCCCCCCCCCCCCGTGGTAGTTGTAAATAAAGAAAAAAAAACAAGATCAAAGAAGGTTCACACCTAGAAAGAAAATAGGATAGAAAATTGACCGCGACAGGAAGTTTTCAATCTTTTGGACAGAAAGCCTCTCCTTTTGCGCTCGCCGTCAACCCACGGCTGTAAAAAAAAAAAAGAAGCGAAAATAGCGGAACGAAATACTTGTTTCCCTCCGCAACCTTTCGAAGAACGATCTGTTTTCTTTCAACTGGTGAAGTTTCTTTCTTCTTCCTAGTAACATTAATAAGAAGGTATAATAGTAGTAGTAAAGAAAAACGGAGGCGTGAGAATTCTTAACTCATCAAGTTAATTGCAGTTATTTGATTCATGTAAAACTTAATTACTTAAGTCATTGATCATAGAGAGAAAGTCCATTTGTTTTATGTATGTGACGATATCCACTCGTTCGTTCATTTATTCGTCACTCGTTCGTATTTCAGTAGTTTAGTAGAGAGAGACAGAAAGGAAAAATTAGTTGTCAAAATGTTTGGACATCATAAATTGTATTACCCTGTCTACAAAGAAGACAAAGTTCTCATGCAAGATTCTTCATTTAAGTACCTACTTGCGCAACGTTCAGTTTTGCCTAAATTTGAATTGTTTAATCCCACTTACGGATTAACAGAACAAGAGGAAATTGTTCAAAATCTAAGCGGCTTAAGATTCCGAAAATGGTATGAATTACATTTCCAGACTAGCCTAGCGAATAGTTCAAAAATTATATTTCACGGCATCAAAACCATGTCTTTACATTATCTCTCCAATTTAATTGAGTATCATGAAGAGTTACGACCTTCAGTTCTTTTCGCATTCTCTGGTCCGAATCCGAGAATACAAATTGTTGCTTTATTACCGCTAGTCGACAAAAATCTTGTTGTCAAACACCTAGAATCAACTCTTATTGATTTGCGTTTAGTTAAATGTGTCAAAACGGATGACCCTTTGAAATCTTTGAAGTTGTACAACGATTTAGCGTTTTTAATCGTTTCCAAAAACAGAAGTTATCTAAACCTCACGGCAAACGTAGAACTTTTCAAGGAAAATGTATCCATTTATGAGTATTATTAGACATGAAATGAGAAATTGCGTGCATTCATGTATGTTTGTTCAGGAATATTGAAACCTATTAATTAATGAAAATGTAGTACACCGTTCTAGTTAAATCTCTTTGTATTGCAATGGCCGTATAGTATTAAAGTAATGTGGAAAGTATCAATTTGAAAATCTAATTGCAACTGTGTCGGACGTAAAAATGTCGTCAGCCCAGGTGACGTAATCATCAAACTCAGGTGTTTCCGCTCAATTTATAATCTCGCTAATTTTCAATTGTAGTGTTTTGGGTTAAGTAGTAATCCCCTCGCATCTTGAAGAAATTCATATAAATTGCGTTTGATGTGTAGAATACATATCTCCTTTTTGTGCTAGATTGCTATTGACAGTACCTTCGAACTGTCCTCGAAATAGCGATTGCAAATTGCTGCCTACTTGCGTCAAACAGCTGTCGTCATCTTTTCGGAGTGACCACACCGCTTTGCGTCAGTCTAGGTCCAGCCATGCTTATGTTGATTCAATAGGTCCGTAAATTTACCGACCTGGGCGCATTTTCTTGCAGCCCCTCTGTCTTCTCCCAGAAGGCAAAATGCGATAAAAAGGCGAATAAAACGCAAGGAAAAGGAGGCCAAGTGTCTTGTTTCCTTTGCAGAAATATGTAAATGTGGTAAAAGTGCTAATAAGCGGCCCCTTCTGAACAGGCCTGCTATACTGAGTAAGTTTTCTGTTGAATGAAAGTAATTCCGAGCGCCATCCGCTCCAAGGTTAGTGTCAAGCGAGAAAATCTTTCAGGTATATTGAAGTTAGTTTTATGTGTTATTTCATTACGTATTAGTTATCTAAGGAGCACCAATGACCAGTTCCATTAATTCTTCCTTGAGTAAAAGGTTGTCCGCACCAGAAAGCCTAGTAAAGTTGCCCACGGCCGAGTTAATTGTGTATTTGTCTAAATGTTCTACTAAATTAAGCCATTATTATCTTTTTCTGCGTTAAAATCAGACGCCTAAAAATTGCTAATGGAATTCATGCAATTATTACTAAACGTAACAAGTCATCCAATCTCATTCAAAAAAGCCAAGCCGCCCCTCTCAAAAAGGAAAATCTTAATGTAAAAACTCTCTCATCCGAAGTTTAATTATCGTTAATTTGTTATTTGAAGATCAATTGTTTGATCTACAGCAGTGACTTAAGGATTCTCGAGCTCTCGCCATATGTAAATGAAAATCATTTAATCTAGAGGTTAATTGTAATGCGAATTTAGTAAGAAATTCAAGTGTAGCGATAATTGTGTATAATTTGTGCCCTTAAACAAGGATGAAAAATGTATGAATTTAGTATGATTAAGTACCCATATCTGATGCCGATTAATTGAAAACCTCATATTGATTCAAATAATCGTCTATGCTTGTTAACAATGTAGTTATAATGTGTTGAAAAAGCTTTTAAGGTAATCTGTATACTTATTTATAGGCAATACATATAGAAATATTATGATAGTTTAAAGGTCTTCTAACCGCTCATCTAGTCCAGTAGCGTGGACGAGCTCACATTAATTAGCTATTAGCGAATTAAAAACATTAGTATTTTATCGTTAATTGTAAATGTTCAATTATAACTCGAATATTCCTATTTCAAGCGAGAATTGTCTATGAATTGCCTAATCATTAAATTTTAGTAGATTTATTTATGTTGAGTCATTAGTACGAAAGGCATCATCATCCCTTTCTAGAATACTCTATTTAAACAAAAATTGTGCAACTTGCGTCCCACGCGCAAAGAATATAATTATTTCAACCATACTAGAAGTCAGTATGTTAATTAATCTTAGAACTATCTATTGTTTGTTGTTCAGAAATCTCCTTAATTACACGTAAGTTAACATCATTGAAGTAACAATTAACTTACTTAACTTACTTATGCATCATTTAACGGATTCATAAGATCATAACGCATAAATAGCTTATATTTTTCATATCTGTAATTTCTTGCTCTGTATCATAATATCATTGTGGCATAGTGATTTTATATTTCCCATATAAAATGTACAAAAGGTCTTTTACCTGTACTCTAAAACTCTTTCTGTGAGAGAATTAATTTTCATGTTATTTCGTAAGCTTTGCCATTCTGTAAATCCATTATGAAGGATTCATTATCAATTTCTATAACAATTGATACAAACTGATCAAACTAATGCTTGTAGCTATAAATTCGAAATAATTAAAGTAACAAAATGCATAAGAAATAGCCACCATAACATTGTTGCTAGTAATAATAGTATTAATATTGATGTTGCCAACAACATCCATGCTAATAATAATCGTATTGAAAACGATAATGTTTCAAATCAGGAGGTCTATAATACCTCGTACGTTATATTAATTATATAAGAATAAAAGTGTGACAATAGTATTCTGTTTAATCCAAGGCAATGATAATTTGCATCATTAATTTGTTAAACGTACATCTAAAAGGTAGCTATAATTTACGATTACAGTATATTAGTCATATGTGTAAAAGGTACAATCTTGAAACATCTGTTTCCAAATAGAATGGTTCCGTTAACGTAGGGACAAGAAACAGTTTAAAAAAAAAAAAAAAAAAAATCTCAAAGGTTAGTTGTGTAGCTGAAGAATATATATATATATACGTCTATATACAGATTCTTGAATTCTTTCATCTTCTGTGGTTTACCCCTCTGTAGAAAATATCATATATCAGCTCGAGGCCAAGCTGAATGTGTTAATGGTTTAGGGTAGTTCTTTTTTTTTAAAAAAAAATAGAAAAAGAAAAAGTTAAAAAGAAAAATGTACCGTTAGAGTCTAAAAAGTAGGTCAAGTTCATCTCTTATCCCTTAATGGTTTGTTTGGGTTCAGTAAGGTCAACTATGTGTCTACTTCCTTATTATGTTTCCGTAGATAAACAAGAATTTGGTAATTCTGTTTCCTTTTGTTTTTGTATCTTAGCAAATACAATTCGATATTGCTATCGCATACAAATTATTTGGTCTCAAGTTATTTTTATTCTATAAGCACATTTGTCAGAAAATCTTAATAATTTTGGAAATTATTCTTAAAAGGAATATCATTTAAATTTACATGTAAAATTTTAAGGTACATATGTAGAAATACTATAAAGGTTTAAGGAATTAATGCCTTTAGTATAAGCTCATATACATACTTTGTAAATGTCTATAGGTATAGCTTATTGATTAATATCATTGAGTTTATGATCCAATCAGGTAGTTTAAAGTTCACTAATCGTGTCATTTCTTAGTTTTATGTACTTATTATGAAATTGTCACTATATACTATATGAGTTCTCTTATATTGAGTTAGGGTTTGTTCTATTTCAATTTTAATTAACCTTAGTATGTAGTATTGCTCGAACATACAACAGTGTTGCAACCTACCATAGGTTAAGTCAATGTTGCCAACCCAAAGTAAAAACTCATTTAACATGAAAGTGTTGCCAACTCTGAAATTTAATTTGCCATTAGCCCTAAGTAAAAAAAAAATGTTTAGATTTGTCGGAGCAAACTAAATTTTTTTTTCCTTAAGGGGCGTCGACTGTAGTGTGCCACACGCGCCATCTCAATTGGCGCCAAAATTTTTGCCACACTCCACAATTACTCAAACAATTAACGACAATTATTTTTCTAATTGCGTAGACAAGTTTATTTTTTTCCTTAAATCTTAAAACAAGGAAGAACGAGAGAGCAGGGAAATGTTAGTCATTCTCTTCGCGCATTCAAGTTCCTTCCAGCTGTCTTTATTTTTTTTTTGTTGGATGAAATACTATGTCTGCTTCATCCCTCCCAGCCAGCTGACTGTCTGCTCAGGAATCAGTTAAACTATAACCTTTCTCGTCTAGAGAAGATAATATTTTTCTTATACAGGAAAGTAATAGATTCCTACTTTTTGGTTATCAAAATCTTAAATAAATAGAAACGACAGAATTAATATGAAATTCGTTTAGTTAACTTAAAGGTTAAAAAGGTTATTTTGTTAGTCAACCATATATTCAATAACTATGACACAGAGTCTCATCTTCCCGTAATACGACCACAAGTGTTCGATTATAAATTTGATTATTCACTCTGTTTTGGACGTTTTAGTAATATAAATTGTCACAGACATAAGTCGTTAATTTTTAAAGCACACTTGCAAAGTTTGAACTTTTGAACTCTTGAAATTTTATTGAAAATATAATGTGTCTGGAGAGTCACGGTGTAATTAAAATTGTCTCAGTAAATTGTACTATCTGTAACCAAAATTGACTCTTTGTACACATGAGGTCAAATGTTAACCTTCTCAGGTTATCAAGGTTTTTGTATCAATAAATTTTTCCATGTACAGGAAGCTTTTAGGATACGCCCTCCGCCTGCTTACGCAGTCGCAGAAACTTAAATTCGTTTAATAAATAATTCGAAATCCAATCAGGTAAAACCCTGACTTACCCCTGCCTTCACACGTCCCTACCCTAGTGCCGTGTGAAAATGATAAGGTCAAACAAAAAGTAAGAAGTAGAATTAGTCAATTCGTCAATTCGGGGGATCATCATCGAGTTTTCGAAGAGGCGCGGGCCTCCGCCCGTTGCCCCCTTCGGGGGAATTCCGATCACCTTTAGAAGTGGCACAAGTTCCCGCTTGTTGCTTCCTTCGGGTAAAGTTCCATCAAACTCCACGACATGGACTTATCGTCCACAGTCTAACTTGGAACTACGCCGGAACGTTGACACTCTTGTTATAGCCCGTTCTTCGGTCGGGAGAAACTTTGTTACATCCCTCACCGACTTGTGCTATTGTGTCAGCAGTGACTGTTAACTTCCATCATACGGCGTAAGGACGGTATTCCTTCCACCACGGACATTTCATAAAGATCCATCATTGGAGACGAGCAGTGTGTGTTATCACTAATTCCATCTTAAGTGCTCAACTGGACAGTACTTCAGTTCTCACTGTGAGTATACAGTCAACCTACAAACTTAGTTATTACTATTCAGATTCTGCTTACCTAATCTGAACATTGGCTCTACAAGGATCTCTTTAAGATCTCTCAGTAATTCCACTTTTGTGTACCTAAATGCTTCCTAACACCATATTCGTTAACCTGTGCTAACGCTGAGTTACGTAGAAGACCTCATGTAGGAAAGTCACCCTGTAATGTATTCAGTCTACGGACTTATTCGAGCCAGCCAATAAAATTCTTCCTAACTCGAACTTGCATTGTTTACGTCATTCCAAAAACATTCTCAATACTTCCCTTTTGGTGAACGTTTCATAATTCTTTCTCAATATCTATATTAACGCCTCGTATCGACGTGCCCATGTTGTAGTCTACTGGAGAAGGCAGATGACCTGTGGAATGAAATCCTGTTGGACGTAGTTCGAATCTGGGAACTGCATTCACCATTCGTCTCACCTCTATTCCATCATCCATCCAGGAGAAGACCAGCCTGTGCGAAGTCCCAAACATTCCGAAGACTTCTAATCCCGTACGAAGCTCAGTGACGACATCGTCTTACATGAAGTCCTGATCATCGTCCGTCTATCCTGTTCTTGTATTTCAGCCGCTCGAAGTACAAGTAAGTTTCTCGTAATAGTGTTTTCAGTGCTTTTAAGTGATTGTGCTACCTGGTGCGTACGAAACGGCTACAGCTGCGTCGAAGATAGCCCCGGAGTCTTCCCCTCTCGACTTAGAGTGCCTGGAGGTAGGACCACGGACCTCAGGTGGGTTATCACTGTTTATTTAATGTTTTCATGTAACTGTCATTTGCATTATCTTTTCATAAAGTCGCTTAACTGTAAAGGGGATCACCTCCCAAGTAGTTTCAAAATTACTTTGAAACCTTTTGTTGCTTAAATATCGTTTGTGTGAATTGCTAATTACTTTTGATTTCCTAGATCTCTTTCAATTCGAGCAGCAATCTCGTGTCTAGTTATAATGATATAATATGTCTTTGATATGCTAATTTACTAAGTATTCTGAACTGGCTGATAGCAGTGGTATTCCAACTCGCTGACGCCTTCTCGCTAATATCGTAATACTCGTAATTATTGTTCTTTTGCGTACTGACCTCACTCGTCCTCATTCTGACCAAAAACCGCCTTGCTTTTGTTATCTGTATTGTTCCGGGACCCTAAAGCCGTCCCCTTGACGAGTGGTCATCCGATAGCCTGTTTGCTTGAGATGGACATCTGCGCCTTTGCGCCTTCACTCGGTTGTTATTGAAATTGTATGTTATTTAACCATCTATCACCCGAGCCGCATAGCTCTTCTTGACACGGACTAATTTAAAGTCCCTATATAAACAGCCTTTTTCAAGGCTACCTCTCGCTATTGTTCATTATTATTGTACTAATAACAACCTCCTCCACCAAGACATACTTTGGTGACAGATTGGTGGAATGTGCACGCGCGACATAATTGTTGTCGGCCTGTGACATGCGATACCTCGCGTCACGCACATAATTTGATAACTGAATCGTTGGGATATGTACCCGCCGACATAAATTGGCGGCTACATTGAGATTCGAACCCTGGCCCACATAAATAGTGGCCCTTACATGAATTATTCTTGTTGTGATATAACTATCCTCTGGCGGTATATAAATACTTGTTTGTCTTGGCTATCGTTCTCTATATCGGTGTCTTCACACCCTGTCAGTACGCCCATAAATTAGTTAAGCGCTCGTGTATATAAAACCTATATTTTGACTTATACCAGAGCTTACTTGGGAGCGTGAACAAACTATTCATTGTTCTTTAAATGCAAATGATAGAATCGGTGTTTACAACTTTCTAACACTGAGAATCCTACCAGTCCACCACGAAGGTCTAAGATATCCCCTTGAGACCGTTCGTGGCCGCGACATTCTGATTAGCTCCTGTTTGCCAATCACCTTCCAGTATTCCCAAAACAAACCAAAAGTGAACTAAGTCACTAAATCGTCTTCTCCTTTACGCTTTCTTGTTGTATAATATTTATTATACAGGGTGGCCCATTTTAATCTTTCCACGGAAATATCTCGAAAACGGTTGAACATAAATGAACTGAACAAAAACTCAAATATCAAATGCCATGGGGGGCCCTTTGATGTTGGTATTGCGTTGTCGCGGTGCCCTACAGGGCCGCTATTCATGGAGGCCCAGGAACAAAACGAGGGAATCTATCCCACAGTTTGTTCAATGACATCTCTATTTGCTTGTATGCATACATTAATCCCTCGGCGAAAATGTAGGACAGTTTATAATAAAACGTTGCGTGGGATTTGAGCACAAGCTACTCGAATTCGCTCCATCATATCTTCCCTAGTTGTTGGTTCGCGTTTATATACAACATTTTTCTGCCAATATTCCCACGGATAAAACTCTGGGAATCGTGCGGACCATAGTATTGGTCCATTTCTCTAAATCCATTTTCCATTATATCGCGTGTGCAAATACTCTACCACTCTTTGCGCATATTGAGGTGCCGCTCCATCTAATTGCACCCACATACTCTGCCTTGTCTCTAGGTTCACCTCCTCAAGTAGCAATGGCAAGTGATGTCTAATAAATTCCAGAGAACTTTCACCAGTCACATTTGTATCGAAAAAATATGAACTAATTAGGTAATCATTGACAATACCACATACATGAACACTCCAACGATGTTGAGCATCTACTAGCATATGCCAACGAGGATTGATACCTGACCAGTAGTGACAATTAAAAACTTATGCCTATTGAGCTTACCAGTATTTCGAAATGTTGCTTCGTCAGAAAACATGACATATCTAAAAATAAACTTTAAAAAAATCGAACATTTCTATACATATACCGTACCCCTGGCAAAACTCCGAACCGCGTTTCAAACAAATGATAGGCCTACTTATTGCAAGTAAGAGTGGGGTTCTCATTTAAGATTTTACCATTCATTCCCGCTTCACCCTCTTAAGGAGGGAGATCGAAATGAAAATTTTCTAAGAATTAGATTTTCTTCTTTGCATTGTGGCACTTTTACTTTAATAATCTTTTTCTCAGTTGCACCATTCTCGAGACTTGGAATGATAAATATAATCTGTACTTTTCTATACAAGTTTTATTCTGTTATTTATCTCCAACCGTTTTCATATTACTGGTACTAGACGTTTTATCTGTGAGAGGCACTATGTCTTGGCGGCCATTTTGAATACAGTGACCGATACATCTTTTACCACAACGCTTTGTAGTTTTTAAAGATCTATCGAATGAGGTGTCACTCGCCCTATGTTTCTATTTAAAATTTTAAAGGTGGGCCCTGGGGGACACCACGACAACACCATTCGATGTCCCCCATGGCATTTTTTATTAGAGTTTTTGTTCGGTTCATTTATGTTCAACCGTTTTCGAGATATTTCCGTGGAAAGATTAAAATGGGCCACCCTGTATATATTGTAGTTGTCAGAGACTGTCAATATTGATTGAAATATCTGGTTAAAATGCTAGTACAAAAATTCCCTTTTTGGTGCAGAAATTCCCACCTTGCATCTTGCTACCATTTTAGGCGAGATGGGATTAGGCAAGATGGGAGTTCCCATCTTGACTAAAATGGCGGACCTTCTTATCTTGGAGATATCAGTGGCTGATAAATAATTATGCGAGGTGGGATGGAATCTATATCTCAAACCTACTAGCCTTGTAGGCAGTGGCGTATTTACGATTTTGTTTCGGGAGGGGCTTTGCTAACATTCGGGGGGGGGGGCTTTGCCTGGAAATCTGAAAATTCTGCAAGATATTTCATTTACTTTACTATACTAAGTAAGATTTCGGGGGGTTTAAGCCCGGAAGCCACCCCCCTAAATACGCCACTGCTTGTAGGTAATGATATGGATACAAGTGGCACTTGCTCCCCATGTCCCCCTAATCACCGCCGCATTAGTATTTAGAAACAACTTTTACTATTATTCTAGAATTTCTACTTCATGATTTTTTAAGAGTTGTAGAAAACATATTACAAGACTTGCTTTGAGAAATAAGACCCAAGAAGTTTGTTCTGGAGCTCATACCTGAAATAAACACTAATAATTTTGGTCCCAGTGGCAGTATTTCTGTTGTTATTTATCACTTATAATTTGGCCGATTGTATGGCGTAATAATTGACAGGTCGAATTATCCAGTGATAAATTATACCGGAATTGGAGAAGTTTTTTGTAGACACTAATCGAATTTTGATATTGTTCTCTGATTTCCCTTGCTGTGATTTTTTTTAAGACGCCTACTCTCCCACGAAGACACTATTCCTCTTAAACGAAAAATAATGTTTATAAAAGTATGCACATATTTAGTTCATGTGTATGTCTAATTTAACTTTCATTAGTGGATGAAAACTTGTTGTTTAAACATAGGTAGAAATAGTCATTTAATTTGACTTTTGTTGGTAATAAATCTGAGCCTATTTAAAAATAAAAATACTAAACATGGGGAGCCTAGGTTAGCATTCGCGCACTAGGAGGCGCTGACCATATGTGACGAGAGGAGAGCGCTGATTGGATGATCCTCGATTCGTTCGGCAGTCGCCAGACGTTCCTTAGACATTACAGCGAAACCCGAGTTCAGTCGATTGCGTTAGGTGCAAGCAAGATGGCAGAAAGTAAGGGTGCGTTAATTGCTAAAACAGTGCAAAAACATGCTGGAAGAGCGAAAGAAAAGGTAGGTAACCATATTTTTCAATACCCAGTTTTGTGTTTTAAAGTGGTGAGTGTGGTAAAACCATAAGTTTTCCGTGATACATAAAAGAAGACTGAAACGTGAACTACAAACTGTTGTTTACCTTTTCCGGCTGACTGTGTGAGCGGTCGTGTGAACCTCAGAGGATTTTAAATTGTACACTGTTTGCATAAATCTCGCGTCTGTTTCAAGTGTGATGCTATTTTATGTATGAATTGATTTATATGTGATTATTATTATTTTTTTATGAGTGTGATTGTGCGGATACATGTGAGTGTTTATAGTGAAGTTATTTAATTATAATTAAAAATAGTTTGAGACTAACACGAATTGTCGGAATTTGTCAGTAATCACCCAGTTTCATGACAGTTAAGAGAATATCCAATCCACTTATTTCGGCGACAAATAAAGAGCTAAAAAGAAATTATATAAAATAAACTCAATGTAGTACAAGTTTGTATTCTGTTAGCACCTTCAATTTTTTCTTACTCTTAAATATGGTTGGCATAAATGTTGTGGTCGTAAATATAGTGCTCAGGTAATACCTCGGCTTAAGTTAACTATTCTAGCTTCAATTGTAAGCAGGGGCGGATCCAGAATCGACTTCTGGGGGGGGGGCGGTGGGTTGTCATACTGCTACCTTAAAGGGCTCCAAACTTTGGGGTGGGTTTTATTTATATATAAAATAAGAAAGTTTCCTCTTCTGAGGGGGGGAAATCGCTCCCCCCTGGATCCGCCCCTCATTGTAAGATTAGGTTCAGGTTTACTTTACGGAGGCATACACAAATGCATTGCATGTATACTACTTGTTCAGTAAATCGACTTTCTGTATCAACCATTTTTGGAGTGTGGACTTTTATTCCTCTGTACGGATTTACTTTAGGTGAGCTTCAGTGTACGTACACGATAAGAACTATTATGCAAAAGACAAAGGAACCTGTGCTAGATGGCCGCTAAAAAGCAGGCCATCTGAGTGAGATAAAGAGCGCAATCGGTGGGGGGAGGAATCAGCAAAGTGGTGCATCCGTAGGAAACAGGCACGTCAGCGAAGGTGGGTATGCGCATAAAAGAGTATAACGCAGAAATCTGTGTATGGCCTAATATTACGTACCTTACGTGTTAAATTGTGTATTTCTACGTTACTAAAGAGATTATGGCTTAAGTTTAGAGTTGCCCTTGGACTTTGCAACAGTGCTTAAAGTATTAAAACTTGTTACATTTCACTTAACTTCATTACTCCGTGGGCTTCACAAAAGTTTATAAGGTTTTCTTCATTATTTTTGAACATCTGTTATACCTGTTCGCCATATTTGCCATATTTTACAACTACCATGCTGCTGAAACCTGCCACGAATGCTTCCGTATCCGGCAAATATTACTAACTTCCATATATCTTTTCTCGTATTAAACATAACTCTCCTGCCGAATTTACATTCCTAAACATCAAATAAAAACTTCAAATTATCATTTCTTACCTCATTTCTCCTGTAAATTTTCCTGATTTTTATAAAAAGCGGAGGGGTAACACTAAACTTAACCCGAGATTATAGATAATCCTCCGATATGTTTTAATTGCTTACATATTTGTGTTCCAAAGTAACGTGACACGTTGCTGATGATGCTTTTACAATTATATGGGTCCCTTAAATTTCGGTCATTTCTATGGTTGCGCGTCATGAGTTAGCACATTGACTTTAGATACTTCACTGTGTATACTGTGGTTCCTAGCTACCTTATGGGCAAATCCGTGCATAACAAGTTAGATTGTCATTACGACTTTTCTACATGGTATGCATCTCACAGGTAAGAGCACAACATATTTAGGTTATTTACACACCAGTCTATTAAAATATTATTACAAATTTGTTCAATAAATTTTACGAATCTGTGGATCCGCACAGTAAATCTGCGCACGATATTATTAGTAAGGCTCGGTGTTAAATTCTTTCACACATCGTATTTTCCCGCCTTGACATATTCCTCTCGTATTATCAATAGGTTTGAATGATTATTATAGCTTTGAATATATATATCGTGTTAACTTACAATGGCCGCGCTGGTTGATATCCTTGGGCAGCCACGAGAAATTACGCTCGGTTAATTTTAAGAAAATAGGTAGGCCTTCAAACTTCCCTAAATCTAAGCATAGAATAGAATGCTTTATATTAGTCATTAGGCTTCTTAATAGCAACATATGTCATCAAGAATGGTATAGAATAAAACGAGATTTGAAAAATCATATATTTGTTGTAGTATTCTATCTTAAATGATACAAATAACAGAGTATGTGCCATTTTTAGTCATTATTGTAATTTACTAATGTTACCATTTACAATAGTGTTTATTGATTACTTCTATATACATTACATTACGTTCATTATAGTTAGACCCAATCCTACTTCTCCCTACTCTACTCTACCCTCTTCAAACCGTCTTTTTTATTGATGTGCAGCTGGGTTGTGTATTATAAAGTTTACCCGGCATAACTCGAGCAGACGGTACTACCAAATTTTGGCAGATTTCTTACCATTTCAGGTTAAGTTAATTACATATATACTAGCAGACACAGTTAAAGATACTTTTTTCCCTGGAATCTGGAAAGTCCTCAAAACTCTCCCTCCTGTTCTTGGAGACATTTGTTAGAGATTTGTGACCTCCGTTACCTGAAAATCAACATTGCCACATCTCTCTGTTGACCCTTTCTTTTATCTACCATTCACTCCTTTTTTTAAAAAATGCTGAATTTTGTTCAGTTTATGAAAGGTTGCGGAAGTACGGCAACATTGAAGAGAATGACACGTGCTGCCCAAGATCAGCCCTGGGTTGTGTGTGGGGGGGAAAACGGGTAGTGGCTGGGGCAACTGATCTCTAATTCGAAACATAGCTACTTACGCACCACACGGAAGTTATCGCAAACATAACATACCTTCATTAAGCATGACATACAGCTGCTCCATTGAATGTAACACCTTAAAGATCTGTGATACTTGCTTGCCTTTGCTCTCTGCAACTTCTATACTTACTTCCGGTTCGAAAGCAGATCTTGTACAAGTATCCTGCTAAAAGTAAATAATTACAAGTGGAGCAAAATTTTGAAGCCTTAAGGGCAATAAGATGCTGTGGAAAAGACACTTTTAGTTGTTATGTGGTGCACTATGTTCTCAGACTGAAATTATATAAGTTGGCGAAGAGTATGACGTTCGTATAGTCATGAATAGGAGATTACTTAACCCTAGAAATTGTCCTGCATCAAATTTGCCTCGTAGGTCATTTCAGATTAGCGTGGCATGGCTTACTAGACTCTGTTTGGTATTTATTTCTGTAAGCCATGTTCATAATCTATTAAATGGGGTGGTGATGTAATCGAGAAGTCCATCTTAATATTTCCATCGTTATGTGTGATTATGGGCAAAAGCCAATAGATTTGTAGTGGATGAGCGACAGCCTCTTGTTACTTCTTCATTCTATGATTGAATCTCTATAATTGTTGTTTGCTTCGGACGGTGAAGTCCAGTAGAGCATTTCAGGTTTGAAAGTCTGAGTTATGGTGTAAGTGTAACAGACTTCTGACGTCTGTTGGTTTATTTTATTGGGATTCTGTAAGAAGTGCATTTCCATGTAAGCGTGTATTTGACACATGGCCGATTTACTTGGTCAGGATTTGTGAATATTGGATAATGTTTGAATACCGCGAGATGTCTCATCGTCCGAATATGGCCGTCTGCAACTTGCGACGTGTGTGTCTTCGTGATGTATACGTATTATGCTGTAATTTAATTGCTCCAAAGGAAACGTATAGTTACATTTCGTAGAACTGATATTCTTTTTATTTATTGAAATTTATGTTTGTGTTTTGTGAAGGATCTGTGGCCTAACACGTTGGATTCAGTTTTCGTATTTTGATTTTTCATGAAATTTATTTGTTGACCATCTTTAGCTCCATTTTCAACGAGGGTTCCTGGTTAGTAGGTAGGTTTCTGTATCAGTCTCAGAAAGAGTATTAGGACCCTAACTAATTAGCAATAGGCATTGATTGGTTACTCTGGTCACCTTGCTCGATATACAAGTCAGGTTTTTTTTTATGTTTCTATTCTTTTAGTTTTTTGTTTGATTGTGCTTGATGCACTAACAACAAATGGTAAGTTCCAAGTTTCTGGTTTACTTTGAATTTCAGATATTTTTTATTCTAGTAATAATGTAAAAAGTTTATACTCCTAACTATAATTTAAGGGCGAATCGTTTAGGCCTTTGTATCAAATTGGGTTTATATTATTTGCATCATAGATCAGATTAAATAAAAATACTTTTTTAAGCATTACACAGTACCTACGTGACGTTGTTGAGATCACTTGGAATGGACCGACAGCGCAATATTTTACCCTTTGGTTTTGCATTCCTTGGTTGGTGCGAGCATGTGTCAATCAACTCAACCGGCATTTGTTTCAGTTATTCATTTGTTCATTTCTCCTATTTTAATGAAGTTTCGCGTGTGTGTTTCTCTAATCTTTGGTGGCGACGCTGTTGTTTGTGCTTAATATTTCTTAAAATTAAGGAAAGAACCAACTAATCCCTGTTATTTGTGTTTACGTGTATTCACAGGGAAACTATTCTCCACGATGAATTTTGTAAGAAAGAAAAAAAAAGAAGTTCTCAAACTAGATGCTACATGAGATATCTTTGTTGAGGTTTCAGTCCTTCCCATTGCTTGGGTTTGATTACTGTCAAGAACGAATGGATGGAAAAAGTTGTATAATAAATTCCTTAAAGAAACACTAGAGTTTGCCGCAATAAGACTTTTGAAATTTCCCAATCATCTCCACAACTTGAGGTTTAAATAGGTGTTGAACTCTGTCCCTGATTTAGAATATGTTCCGGCATTAATTTCGTAATTCTCCGATTTGTATGACGCAAGTATATTGTTTCTGTTAGTTGGGAGTTGAAGTTAGAAGAGAGAGAGGTTAAATTCAGTTTCAGTTTCAAATGCGGCCTTTGCTTTTAGATTACGTTTTCCTAGGACGGATTTCGTGTTTTTGAAAAGAAAGTTCTGTTGGAAGCTTATGAATTACTCGGAGGTGGAATTGAAATTCAATGGTAAGGTTCTGTAAATCTCCAAACTAGGAATAAGGGTGAAAGACTTTCCGTTGCCTTAGGTGCTGTGTTGTTATTCCATTACAGCCATGGTTTTTTGGCGAAGTAAATGTTGATGAGGGCAACTAAGCGGCAAGTCGTATGGAAGTTTATATTTTTCATTTGGAAGGTTTTCGTTTCTTTCTGTTAATTTATCATCGGTGTTAAATATGAAGTGAAATTAAGCTTTCGGGTGGTATTTTCATTGATTCCGAGTCATTACAGCGCGATTAAAAGTTCATGTTTCTGATAAGTATTTTCTTTAACTTGAATGTTTCATCAGTTAACGTATGAAGGGAAATTGTTGTTGCTTTAATTATCTCTCTTAATCTTTACCAGCTCATAATTATGCGTTGCAAGTTAAGGGAGGAAGGTGGTATTTACGTGTAATTGATCAGAAAAGTTGCCGTTATGAAAAAGTAGGAAAAAATGGGAACATGAGATTGTCTGTTTTGGGGGTCGAACTATGAATCTTTCGCACAAGATTCGCTCTGCCTTTTACTCATTCAGGTTTTATTGAGAAATTGTTTTATTTCTGCAGTATTTTATGTATAATATTGGGGTGCTTTTGCCGTTTCTCTTCTGAGCTTGTAATTTTAAATTTTGATTATAGCTGTCCACCTGTTCTCGTTAGCCTCCAGTTTCCTTTCCTTAGAGTTGTGTTGCTATCCGCGTGGTAAGCATTATTTTGTTTGTTCTAACAAACCATAAATCTGTTAGCAATGGATGTTTTTACATGTCGTGGCCTTCTTAGTATGTGCATGTGATTATTTTGCCTGAAGATGTTTTCCACCTGATCGTATGTCGGGGACGATCTGTAGGTGTTGCGTTATCGTTATGAAGCTCAGAAGTAGGTGATAATTAGTACGTACTCTGTTGGCTTCCTTCAAAACAGTGCATCAAGTCCATTCAGTTCTATTTCCGTTGCTGAAGCCTAACCTTGAGGGCTAGGCTGCATAAGGAAACTACCTTGAAATGCCTTTGATATACATGTAAGTGCCTTGGCTGTTGATAATTCTGTTCAGGGGGAAAGAATATTTTAGTTGTACTCATCCCTGGGTTTCGGAGTCTTCTTTCTAAGGAATATCGGAAGCAACTGACAAAATCAGGAGTGAATGATTTAGTCTGAAAGTCCAGATTTTGAATTAAAAATGTTTACTGTATTCTAGTGTCTGTTTATACTACTAGATTAGATAGTGTACTTGATGTGGCAGAACTTAATAGACAATAGCAACTTAGGACCGCTATTACCTCCGTCTTGACCGTTAAAACAAGGGATGAATGTCCTTCCAAAAAGAGTGTTCTTTCTTTCTTTCTTTCTTTTTTTTTTTTTCATATTCCTTTGGCTGATGAAGTATAGAGATCTTCCGCAAACTTTTTTGATTTTGTAACTTTTTTCCGCAAAGAAAGACATAATAAACTCGTGGAGGTAGAGGGCGAGGAAATATTGAGTTGTAAAGTGTGCTACCTGGACATTTATTAACCTATTTTGTAATATCTTGGCTGTTTGAAACTCTGCGATATGTATGGTCCATGTTGATTGGGATTATTTCTTTCCAATGGCTGCAGTGGCACCGAGCGTACGTTATTTGATTGGAACGTAAGACCGGCTGTAGTACAGAAGTGTACGTTGTCAGTGCGCTTGAAAAAAGTTTAAGTTTTTTTTAACTACTTGAATTAAAAAGTATTAATGACTAATATGATAAAATTAATTTTAAGTTTTACGTCCCACGGATATGCCGAACTATGCTAAAGGAGACGTTGATGATGAAAAATGAATGAAATGGTGGTATGGGTGAAGTGAGGGGAAACGGGAGAAGACCGAGAAAACCCACGCAAACTGTGTTTGTCCGCCACAACCCAGGACCCCATGCACCAGAGGTGAACATTCTACCACTGAACCACCGTGGCCCCTCAGTGCAGCGAATATAATTGATGTTCAAAGGAATGATTTTCGAACATTGGGTAACTATGCTTTCAAGCTATGGGCGTTTTATCACTCGAGTATAATATCGCGGACACGTCTCTAAGCTTTTGAGGATTCTCAGTTGATGTTTGGGCGGAATAGAAGAATATTTCAGGATGATGATGATGCAATTCATTTTTTATATCTTCAAGGAAGTTGGATCTCTTTTTTTTTTCTTTCTTTCTTTCTTTGAAACTGTTAATACGTTTAAGAATTGGTTGGTCCCTTCGTTCTGTGGATATCCCTACTGCGTGAATTTGATAATCAAATTACCTTTTGATTTGAAGTATGGAGTTCTATTATTAATACACAAGCTGGCAGAATGTTAAGCTGATGCTTTGGGATGGGTTATTTCACTTGAATATTTGGGTGAATGTGTATGACCATTTTCCCTCCTGTCCTTTCGATGTGTTTTTAACGGAGTGTAGTTATTTGAAATGAATAAAGATAATTGATATTGAACAAGCAGATTAGATGGTCATAAACTCCCTGGCACAAATTCCAGAAGTATCGCGTGGTGACTTTTAGTGGCAGAATGTGTGGTTTGTTCTCACGAAACTTGGACGGTCACTCTCTTGACACAACGCATTATGCTTTCAGCAATGGATGTATCATGATGTCAAAACTGTGAGTGTCGATTTGGTTAAAGTTTCAAATGGATTTGGTTGTGAATGATGTCATTCTGTGAGAGTAAGGGAATCGCGTGCTGTCCATTAACAATTGATGCTCACCTGAAAGTCCAACCAAGTAGACTGATATTAAAGCAACTTACACGACTAATATAATTCATTATAAAATCAAAACAATAATATCCAGCTGTAGAAATGACAATATTTGAAAAAAGTAAATGTGATCCCTATTCTTCGTTTCTCTGGCTGTGGTCTTCCTCTTCACAGCACTTTATTTTGTTCCGACCTCCGTGATCGTACAAGTAGTTGTGGGTAGAAGACTCGGCTTTGCCTATCTTTCGGGCGGGCGTGTGGATGTACTTTCCGCATGTGAGTTTGTAACTCATTATGTATTCAAAGGATCGTTGTCTGATAGGTAATTCTTGTTGTTTTCTTTTACTTTTTCTTCCCGTTTGTCTTTGTCAGCAACCTTCTACCTGTTCATCGTGTATTCATGTATTCAAAATGAAATAATTTCAGGATGGAGCGTCGAAAGCAAATCTGGCGTCACAGAACTGTGAATGCGTGTGTGTGTGATGGCATGGCCTTGGAGGTTTTAAAGTCAAAATGAACGTTTAATCTGAGTGTTGCGTGTAAGAGAATGTTAGTAATAAAGAAACAGCTCGTGCTTTCGTTCATTTGATTCCTTCAGCAGTTTCTATCTTCCGCGTTCCATTTCCCTTTTCTATTACTGTATTATCAGTAGGCTTTGGATAACTTAGTTTGCTGTAGTGCTTCTGCCAATAGAGATAAGCGGACACTGAATAAAAGGATTATATTACTTTTTAACATATTTACTAGCTGAACCTGGGCTATTTACACAGCGCACAGTTGTAATGTGACAGTGAAGCCCCTTCCCACTTCTCACTATAGCTGTGTAAATGTTTCCTTTACGGATACAAGTGCAGGACAAGAACACTCTCAAAAGCTGCAAGTTGCTATAGACAATCATATACATGTATAAATTAGTATATAGAATGTTGGGGTGAATTTTTGGCAAACTTGGATGAGTGATAGATGATACCAAATGCTTTATATATATATATATATATATATATATATATATATATATATATATATATATATATATATATATATATATATATATATATATATTAATAATATATCCGAGTGCGCCTCATCAAGCCTTTGAAGTTGCCAGCTTGCAATAGGCTTTGTCATTCAAATTAAAGCAAAGCGCCTTGAATGTCCATCAACCCGCTATACGTAACTCCTCTGCTGGTTGCCTTTCACAAGGGTATCAACCTTAACGTCCTAGTGGCATTATTAAATAAGGCCAGGACAATGCCTAAAATGTGGAATAGAAAAATAAAGTTTTTTTTTTTTTTTTTTAAATTTCTCTACACGAATTTTGGAATTGATCAGCAAAAACGGTACGTTTCTAGCATTTGTGGTTTTCGAGATCTTATTTTCGAAAGGATTGGCCACAAACATATGCACTTTTCTTGACCACAAACATAAACCTGGCATTTTAGTATATAGGCTAGCTGAACGTGCGCTCTCTACACAGCGCATCATTCGCATATGAGCATAAATCTCCTTCTCATTCCTCACAATATATGTACATGTCCCTTTACAGACACAAGTGAGACCTCTTGAAAAAAAAAAATCGGCAAGGGGTATCGTAAAGGGGAGATTTTTTCGATTATTTTTTCTCAATATCTCACACCGTTTGCGAGATTTGAGCATACTTCCGGTTGGAGTTTCAATTTCATGTATGACCAGTGTTTTCTTTCTTCTTGCATGCAGTATGTAATAAGCAAATACATTACATATACAATTAATTATAATGTCAGTTATATATGGTGTTCATTGGGCAAAACACTCAAGAAATAAAATATTTATCTTAGACTCGAGAAATTGTTATCCTTCCTTTTTCACTATTATTTGGCCATGGAGCAAACGCCTGAGACATATACAACCCCAACATACAACATTGTGGTGTTGGAATGTATAGTGCATAGGGTATGATGCTTTGGGTTTTTTTTTTTTTTTTTTTTTTTATAATTACAACGCTTCCAGTGTACCCTAAAAAAAATGTAATAAAGAAATAATGGCAATTTTTTTTTTTTAATATTGAATTAGAACTGGACAATCTACGCAAAATTTCCAATCGATCAGTGAAAACGTCATCTTTCTAGAGTCTGTAGTTTCCGAGATCTCATTGTCGAAAGGATTGACCACAAACATATAAACATATTTTAAAAGAACTCGGAAGATGGAAGCACAATTCACATGCATTGATTTTAGAGAAGGCTTATTAAAATACAAAGGCTTTGATTAATATTTTTTTTTATCATAAACTGTATGAAAAAGATATAGTTAACTAATTTAGACTATTTAAAGTACAAATACTCAAAATGTTTGTCTCTGTTAAACGTGAAATCACACATAACCGTAAATGAGAGATTTGAAAGCCAAAGTTATAGGTTGGAGCTCAATCGCTTTTAATTGCTATTGTAACATTTTAATAGATAGATTGTTGAAAGATGTTTGGAAATCAACTGATAGATATCTTTTAAGATTTAGCCTGTTTTAATAAGTCGTGTAATACACTGAAAATTAGGCTTTATGTTCTGTGTTGCTCATGCTAGCGTCTCTTATTACGCTATCTTAACGCATTACGTCTATCTTTTGTGACGAATACAACTAGATGTAATACTGTGGACATTATTGGCCATTTTTCTTACATCAGTGAATTCTGATATCTATTTCGTTGTCTAGCGAGGAACTGTTTTGCTTATATTTCTGTACTGTCTTGTTAGAATAGTACTTAACAATGTACGTATTGCTGACATTTTGCCAAAGCGAGAGCGCATATATCCAAGCTATCAGGAGAGAAAGTGAGGACAACTTTCAGTAAAAGGAAGTCGGTTGAGTGTCCAGTTCAGAGGGAGTGCTCATCCTGCCTACACACTCCCTGCTTTTGGTCACATTCACTTTCCGTGAATAATTTTAACCATTGTGCAGGGCTTCTGTGGGGACACTACACGGATTCAGATGTACTACTGATCTTGTACAGTATCACTATTGTTATATGCTATACATATGTATTACAACAATCGTGTTAACTGACTATTCATGCGCTTTTGCACCGAAAGTTTTGAGGATCGAAATTGTAATATATGATTTATTACGGATTAATGTGTTTTTAATAATTTCTTGTAATGTAAAATTTACAGTATTACTATCTAAAGTTCTGTTATTGTCTTGATTGAGGCAGGGGAGAACTTTGTGCGTGAGGCCCTCTTGATGCCACCCAAATATCTTGCACGCACTTTATTTTCCCTACCGAGCAATCTCTCTCTCAAGAATGATATTTGAGGAATTAGGATCAAGGTACCCTGCATTAGCATTTATTTTTATTCAATGATGATATGATTTTCTAAAGACGTGTATTTATACGTATTAAAAAGTAAGTATCAAAAGATTGAAATATCTGACGATTATAAGGTCATAGATTGTGGTCCATCAGCTTTTAGTTGATTTGATAGCATTTGGTCTGATTTACTTTCGACATTCTCAATATTTATATTGCCTTTAAGTTTGATTTACTCCTCGCCCTCTTTTGGACGTATTGGTACAGTGTAATTATCAAAAGTAAAAGTGTTTAATGCATTGTAATGTGAACTGCTGAAAGAGTGATTCACTTTTCTTCTCCAAATTCTTATAATAGTCGATTTTTCGCTGATACATGTCAGTATTTTCAACATTTAGATAAGAAACTGTAGTTTGGTAGGGAAAGGAAATGTTTTTATTTGAGTTTAACGTTTCGTTTCCATTATTCCTGTCCCTACTAAACTGCTGTTTTCCTACTTTTTTGAAAATGCTTTCAGCGAAAATTCGACGTTGAATATACTGTAATTTTTTGAACGATGTATAAGGATTTGGAGAAGCAGAAGGGACCTTTGACTTTATTGATAACTTTTTATCTTTTGTTGTTTATTTCACTATTTTGCTGAGGGTAAGCATCACCTGGTTCTAAAGGGTCAGATACCAGAATGGGCAAAGCAGTTATTCATGAGATGCTACCAACGCATGGGTGTTATTAACTCAAGTGCATTGCCCTGGCCTTCGCCCTCGCCTCTGCATCACAAGATCAGGTGATGCAGAGGAGATTATCTTATGATACCTGAAATCTAGCCCACTTGAATTGCGTCTGAATCGTTTCGGTCCATTCCTGTTTTTAGCTAGGTTATAAATAATATATTTATTTGCTGCTGACGTTTCCTTCTTCATTCAGACCTTCTTCACATCTAACTTCTGTTCAGTGTTCTTTCCCTCTGGCCTAGGCAACCGAAACGCTCCTGTGCTGTCCTCTCGGTCCGGAAAGGGAACTTACGGTCGTTTAAAAACTGAATTTTGTTTCTCGCTACTCTCACGAATGGTATCATTGAAGAGATAGCCACTGTTCGTTGTAGCCACTCTCTCAGCCTTCCCTACTGCACCGTCAATACTATTCAAGACTATTTTAATTTTCCCTTTAAGAAAGTGTAGGTCATTATTTATGTATGGTAGTTTTTAGTCTGTACATTCGTTAAGTTTAATTGCTTAAAATACCTGTTCGTTATGAAGTCAATTTATGCTGATAGTTCGTTTGAGTGTCGAAGCTCTTCTGAGAACACAGGGGAAAAAATCCTGCCAGTGTTTTAGCTGTGTTTATAAAGTACTGTCTTCTGCACGATCGAGTAATTGAATACTTAGAATGTTGGCGTTTTGTACACAAAATCTCGTGTGCGTGACTTCTTTGTTTCTTTGCTTCCTTCAACATTCTTTTAATGTAGGCCTAATCCAATATTCTTCTCTTGTATTCTTCCTTCAGTTCTGTCTACCGGTAGTACCGTGATGTTGATAGTTTTGTATTAGTATTTCAAACTGATTTACTACAGATAATTAGTGTTATGACGTGTGTTTCCAGGGCTCTCGGATTTTGCTCACCTCCACTCCCACTCCCGGAGGACACTTTCTGGAATAGAGCCTAAATTGTGACAGCCAGGCGACCGAGCATTACAATTAAAATCAACAGTGCTGAGACTCTGTATTTATCTCACTACTTATATGATTCAATGAAATGAAGTGTGTACGTTATGCCAATGTAGTCGTCTTAGATTTTGAAGTTGAGTCCTCTCTGGATATTGAAATGTACTCTGGACATTTCGTGCGCAGGGTTTAACCCTTTTAAAACAGTTGTCAGCTGATAATACTGGTGGCTTTGTGTTAATCTTTATAATAAAGACAGTGGCGTACGACCCATGAATCTAAGATAATAAAGAATAGAAGCTGTGACTTTCTAGATGAAGTTACTGTGTTAGTTTTAAAAAAAGTTAATGGTGGTAGGTGCAACAGCAATGCGTGAGTAGAATATAGTCTTTGGTCTCCTTTCAGGTTCAATGGAATAAAGGAGTTGTAAAATTCGGAAGTCTGATGTTGGGGATGAGAAGGATAGAAATATTTTAGAAGTCCTAAAGGTTCAGAAATGGCTTTTGTCGCAATTTACTATTCAAATATTAAGGGAAAGACGAGCAGTATTATTGTTATTGTAGCTTAAGAACGAGTTAATACCTTTGCTGATCCGTTCATCTCAAGAATTAACAACAGTTGTTACGTCAGTCCTTCGAATTCTATTGTTAACTGCATCATCGCTATGTTCTCACCTTACTGAAGTATTTCATAATTGCCATTGTGTACGAGTAAGTTCTAACAGATCCTGGCAGTTTTCATTCAGAACGCACTGAATGATGCTACACTTATTTATCAACGTACTTTTGGGTGTTTCTTGTCGTTGCAGGATTCCTAAATTGTGAGATATAAAGATAGTTGTCTTGATCTAGTTGTGTCGTCCTGTATTTGAGGTTGCTCTTTGATGCTAAACCAGCTGACAGCGTACGTGCTGTGAAATTTTTGCACGTCAAGTTCCAGAGTGAAGAGATGCAGACAAAACTAGTTGGAGTTCACATTTGCATCTTGTGAACTCTTCGATATGCATTGCATTTACTGTAAGGGAAGTTCGAGAATAAGAGATAAACAATGATGTATTGGAAGTTGTTGCAAAAGTTATTAGAATAGAGACAAAGAGATCAGGCTTGGTAAATATACTTGTGTGTGTGCATACTGCAAAATTCATTCAAGATAAGGATAATGTTTTTAGGAATTTATTCTCTAAATTTGGCCATTAGATTCAAATCTCCTTTTTCATTCTTGTTTATTCTATAAGTACATTAAGCTTTCCTCCGATATGTAAACGCTTCATATTCTTCATCCTTGGAAGATATTATTCACGCACTGAATTCTCTTACTGTGAATAGAATTAACAATGGACAGTGATGCATGTATTGCTTTCAGTGCTGTGGAGTGACAAGTTAATTTTTTCTGTGTACCTCTATTTTGTTACTCAACAATAGGTTATATATTCTCTTGTTCCTTTCTTAGATTTCCAGATACAATGAAAGTTATTACATTAATGCAATGAAATGCGTATGAATTGGTTTTCTGCTGCCACAATCTATTGATACCACTTTGGTGCATTACGGGGGCGTGAGAGCAGTTGTTGTGTTATCTTTTAAAGTATTGCGAAGGAGAAAAGTTAGTAGCGTTAGTTTCTAACCTCTTTACTTACCAACTTGTTTCAAGTTCCCGTAGACTAGAGGACTGACCATGTTGAACATGGAAATTGGATGTTTCATTTCTACTTGATGTTTCAGATGAAATTTGTCAAAATCTCCTTTGTAATTACTTTCCTTACCCTGTCCCCAGTTGTGCTCGTAAATAATCATGTAGTGTTTGTTGGTTATCTCGTAAATTAATGACATTTATTGGCAGGGCTTGTCTGCTCGTCAGTGGCGAGTACTATTTTGACATCTGGCTGGTAAAGTCCGATCAATCAAAAACGTGTTTTATTCCACACAACGAACAAAAAATGTAGGAGCATGATCTGGTTAAGGATAGTTTAAGCGAGTGGAACAGATTCAAATAACTTTCGTCTTCCCGAACTTCTGCAGGATACAGTGCGACATAAAGATAGGTTTCCTTTGCTTTCAAAGCTGTTAGGTATAATCTTTCTTCTGCCAGTTTCCACCAGTTGTTGTGAAAGAGGTGTCAGCAACATGAATTTAATCAAAACAAAACTACATTCACTTTGAATTATTTGATCCAAAGCAGTCTATCTATCACCGGTATTTCAATAGCAGTGCCCACCATATAGGTGGACATATCGACAGGAAGTTAAAGAATAAATAGTACGTATCACTCTGTTTCTTATTTGTAAGAGATATGCCAATATATATATATATATATATATATATATATATATATATATATATATATATATATATATATATATATATATATATATATATATATATATATATATACAAATGTATTGATATTTTTTTCTGTGTCGCAAAGTGATTTTTGTTTATTTGTTACATTGTGACTTCAAAATGGTCTGGCTAGTACATTTTTGGGCTGGTTAGTACTTGGAAGCAAGATTTTTCAAACCTTGCTTATTGGAGATCTGAGTTTCTTCTCTCGTCTTCTTTTTAAATATCTAAGGTCGCGATGGTTAAATTATTTTTAGAATCATGAAGTTGATGTTCGAGTACGGTACAGTGTGAATGTATTTCTCTGCTGCTCATTTCCATTGCTTGTCGTTTCCGTATGTTGATTTATTTATTATTTATTTATCAACACAACAGGCATATGCCCAGTTAAAGGGTCGAAATATTATAATTCATATTTTCAACAGTTTTTTTTTTCAGTGCTTTGCTGGACATTGTACATATATCAATAATTTCATCATGTTTTTGATACAATTTGTTATAGAAAGAACATGTTCTCCTGATTGGTGACTTCAGCATTATGTTAGTCCTAGACTTTTTTGCAACAGAAGAGACCCGTATTATTAGTTCTAGTTCTAACTGAAGGAACATGGAAATATAATGAAGATATAAAGTTTTAGCAATTGAATTCATTTTGAACTATCCCCCCCCCCCCGAGGAATACCAGATCGGCAATATTACTTCTTTGTTCTGATGAGTAAATATTAAAATTGTCTATCAGTGTACTATGACTTTCAAAATTTCTAAGATAATTCTCGGAAACTGCAGTATTGAAGTGTTAAAATGTAGATTGCTATTAGGACAAATACTTCGGAAGTGGCAAATATTTTACTCTTCTTCCTGGTAATTTTCGGATTCATCTAATATCAAATATCCAGGCAAAAAGAAAAATGTTTGTAATAGTTTGTCATTTCTTTTCATACTGGGATGATATCTGTTTTCCCGGAATCGAAACCTCGTCTTCACGGGAAAATTACTCGGCTCTTTGGTGCTTTACAGATTAGCTGACGTGTGTCTGCTCTTTGCAGCGGCAGGATTAAAATATGCACAATTTTGTTGTGGTATTTCGATTTTGTGTTTGCTATGTTATTGTTGATGTTTTATTACAATTACGACAAAAGGTAGTGGTTGGACTGTGTATTTATTATTAAACTGTTACCTAAGCATACGCGTACTACTGATTTGCTTGTAATTCAAAATTTTCTTTCGTATTCCTTTAACGGATCGCTGTTTGTTCCTTCTTCAAGTGTAGCCAGACAGATTTGAAATGTTTAGATGATTACTATGTTCCCAACAGTGGAAGTGATTGCCTTTTGCTAAGGGTCATCACGACTACATTAATAATGAAAACGAATCTTTGGCTGTTTGAGGCCTTACGGGAACTTCCCATCTTGTTGGAATGCATTGAAGAATTTATAGTTTAAGGAGGGAGAAAAAAAAATACCTGTTATATTTGTGCTTTTCCGTAGGATCGATTGATGTTTTCGTGTCTTGCAAACAGCTGCTTAGTCACACTTTTATTTGATATACTTCCAACAAATAGAGACCAGATAAAAGATACGCCGCATGAAGCTTTTACAACAGAAGTACTGAACATTTAGCAACAGTTCTATTAATAAAAATCACGATGTTTTTACAGGATACCTTCGCAACGATCTCTCATCGGTTCTCTCTACCTCACTTTTTTTTTTTTTTTCATTTCATTTCTAAAGCATTCTTCGTGACTCACATTGTTTTTCAGTTTAAGATACTTTTCGTACTTCACCGCATATGGTTGGGCATTTGCTGCTTTTCAAATTGTTTTTCATTATTTTATCGCCTAACCCTCTGACTTCTGTCTCAGCGGAGAGCAGTGTTATTACCATACACGACCTATGAAAATGAAATGAAATCTTTAAATTTGACGTCCAATGGGTTGCCGGCTAGGGTAAAGGGGGCGGTGATGATGAGATATGAATGAATTAGTGGAATGAAGAAAGTGGGAGGAAACGGGAGGACCCCCGAGAACCCCCCCCACACTGTGTTTGTCCACTACAAAGCTCAGTTGGCGCGAGCTGGGATCGAACCAAGGACTCCCCATGCACCAGAGATGAACGCACTACCACTGAGCCACCGCAACCCCTACACAACCTATGTGATTATAATTTTTAGCATTATTAATTAGATTTAATTCAGCATTATAATTTTTTTAACCGTATAATAATTTTTTGAAGAAAGTGTTTTGTGTGTGTTTCTGTATTAATTTTAATTTGTGCAATGACCCTGATGTAAATACGTGCTCGGGACTGAAAAACCTTCCACTTCTAATTGGCTGGCTTCAGGTACAAATTACTCAATTATAATAGTGTATAGTAAAATAATGCTTTTATTTTAGAGTTCCGTTTGCGGGGAGGAAAGTATTTTGCCGGCCTGGCAATTAAGAAAGTGAAATGTAATTCACTCTCAGGTAGAAATGCAAGGGCTCGGATAGAACCAGCTTTTTAAAAAAATCTTGTGGCTTTTTTGCGTCGGGAATTTTGAAACTTTTAATTGTAATGGAGAGAATACCACGTTCCACCAGGATTTAGGCAACCGAAACGACATTTGGGGTATTGTAATTGCATAACATTTGCTGGCAACAATTGCAGTGCCAGTATGAATACCAATCAAGACAGCCAGTTTGGATTAAACATATTGCTTAGAAGGGATAGACTCATTTTGTTACTTTTTAATGCACTATAGGGTAACGAAAGTGGTACTTGAACAAAAAAGTCAAGAGTTTAAAAAGCAACATTTTTAATTTTCACCCCTCGAAAAGCCGGGTTTTTATAAAAAATGAACTCTATCCCGAAAGTACTTTTTTTTTTTCACCTCTACTCTCAGGTGAATGTTGTCAAGCCCTTTGTTTATTATTCCAAACTGTATGCAGAGTGACACGTGCCTTTGGCGTAGGAGACCCGGGTTCAATTTCTTGCAGGAGCTATGATTTGGATCCCACGTTGAGCTGTAAATGCGTGTCTCATGTATCCTTGTAGTGAAACGGACGCTAGAGTGAAAATCAATTTATACAAAGTGTTCGCGGTAGATTAAACGACTTTGTAAGCCGTAATCTGAAAATGTTAGGAGATTAGAGGACAGTATTGAGGAAGATGTTTGTAATAATATGAAACCTGAAAATTAGATTTTAACATCCTAACAGCGTAAAGTTAATCTTGGAAATTGAAATGGCCTCTTCTGCTGAGGGTCCCCCGCATTAGAGTTCCTGCGGGCTCTTTAGTTAACGCCATTGTTTGGTACATGTGGTCCGGGTTTGATTCCCGGTGCTAGAGCACGAAAACAATTTCACAACCATTCCCTTTCATTAATCATCTGTCCTGTAGCCTAGAAGGCATAACCATGGAACGATAAACTAAAAAAAAAAAAAAAAGTTTCATTTCATTTCTAATCGTAAGTGGAAGACGGGTAATGAAGAAGTGTCTCTGTAGTGTCGAAAAGTTCTGTTGGCCAACTCAATGAGGTACACAAGGGAAGTACATGCTTAAAGTAAAATATAAACATTTACCATTTATGTATAAAGCACCTGTAATGATATGAACGTGAAAACTTTCCATCCACCCCCTTGATGAAATTCCGCGTACGCCACTGGGTCATGTGTTCTTTCTATGGTTCGCTGTTATTGGATTGTATCTTTTAGGAAAAGGGACTTTTTTCGACCGGCTATTATACACATTCCTGACACAGCTTTGGCAGTCTGATTGCCGGTATATTCATTTTAAACTGTTAGGAAGTAACTGTAATCCTCTAGGAATTCAGTGTTTATTATACTTTGCTAGTAATACGTAAGTGTGAAAGTGATTAGTTAGGGTAAGGATCTGTTGTCTAAGTATTTGGAAGGAATCGGCGTCGCTGTCGAACGAGAATAAATTCGAAGCCGGAAACTTGTCTCCTGAAAGCTGAAGGTCGTCTCGGTTGGTTGGGCGTTGGATCGAGACGCCCAGCAGCAATCGTTGCCTCTATTTTAGATGAGAAAACAGGTGAACGAAGAGCCTCGCAAGATTTATCAACGGCTGCGAAGCAATCAACTCATTTCAGTTCAAAAATGATGAGAATCAGCCCTTTTTAACAATTTCTTTAAAAATAAAAAATAAAAAAAAGGTGCTTGGTAGTTATTCCTCTCGAAAGAACAGTCGCTCTCTGCAAAGAACAGAATTACTAAAATGTTATTTTCGGTACGACTTTTTTTTTTAAACTCTTCTTTTCCACGAGTGTCGTTTGGCTCCCACATTGGCTGGAATCGTTCCACTGTGACAGGGACTGCCATTTTACTGTGGGAATGGGCTCATAATTTCCGTCGGATATTCACTGCCACTACTTGCAAGTCATGTTTGGCTACTGCTCATCACTGGCTTAGATCATTCGAATGCGCAGCGGATAAGATGTGGTTGCATTGTTTGAGAGGATCCTTTATATTTTCCTGTTTCGCTTATTTTTAAGGGGTGGGGTGGGGGGTGAAGATTCAATGCGATTACATTTCTATTTCCGGTCCTTAATTTCCATACTTTTATGATACTTCTCCCAGACTGAAAAGGGAAAGTCTTCAATCAATAAAACCGATTCTCAAGATAGATACTTTGAGAGTACTCTTTTAGTTCGAGAAGCGTGATTTTGAATTTAATACCCATAAACTTGGGCCTTTGTCAATATCGTAAGATTGCTCACTAAAGACGCCGTTATTTATTTATTTCATTGACTAGATGGCAAATTATTTTATTTATTTAACAATCACCAGATACAGCTCAGAGCCCATTTTAAACTGGATATCTAACAACAACAATAACAATGGAAAGGATTTGGGAAGTTATCGGCCAGGGCCTGTTTAGTAGGTACGTATCATCTCGGCATTTGCCTGGTAGTACTGAGGAAAACCCCAGTCAGGATTGTCTGCAGCGGGAATTGAACCCACGATCTCCCGAATGCAAAGCCAACGCTCTACCACTTGGGCTACTTTTCGTTTTTTCCGTGAAGAAGCCCTGCCTTGATTTCGTTGTTTTCTTCAGAGAAACCTAAAAGCATCGTGTGTTGTAATCAGCTATTGCTTATCTAGTCAATTTAACTGCTAGTGTCAAGTGCTCCTCGCAATTTAATTCACAAAATAAATAAGTAGAGATACTTAAAATCAGAACACGTAAAACGTAATTCATTTCGACAAGAAAAGGAATACATTCTCATATACAGAGTGTTTCAAAACTAACATCAACAATGTTTGGGAGGTAATTCCCGACACCAAGATAAGACGAGAAGTATAATGCGACCTGGGTGCAAAATGCTTTCTTTCGGAGTTATAGGCTTCCGAAAACATGAAAAACAACTTTAAAGGTCCATAGCTCCAATACTATGGGACCTACCGTATTCGGATCAAGACTTCACTTAGGAGCTAGTGTGTGGAATATCCATGTTTCAGAATACTGCGGTGCTTCCGCAACAATTTTATAGAGGTAGTTGGTGAGTACTTCATATTATATGCCCGTAGCCAAATTCCGTCTATAAAAATTATTGCGTGAGTATCTTAGGATTCAAACACCCTGTATATATTACGACTAGCATATGCAATATTGCGTTCGCTGCTGTTCAGAAAATTAAATTTAAAACCCGAGAGCTTGAAGGAGCAGGTTATTAGCTTCTTCAGGTCATTTAAAGGCTAGATTGGGATTGTATAGTCTGATCATTTACGTTTAATAGTAACTAACTGAAGTGAGATGAAGTCTTGTTAACTCCTGAATAAAGTGTCCAGATTACGTAATTTTCTGATGTTGGCACCGAAATTTTCCTATTTATTCGGAAATGTGGGAATGGAATGTCAGGGATCAACATTTGAATAAGACTACAAATTGTCTTGATCGTTGTGATTTGTGATTATTACACGTTGTGGAAATTATACAGAAAAGCAAGAAGTTTATGTAAGTCCGATTAATCATAATTCATTTGTGCTTTTATTGCGAAATTGTCGTTGTCTTTGAAACACAATGAAAACTGAATAATTGAGTCAAGGCTAATTTATAGAAGCAGTTGTTTAAAAACATTTTTAAGACAGAAGAAATGCATTGTTCTTCAGGAAGTGATTATTGAACGGATGCTAAATATTTCTATTTGCCAGCTGGTAATTATGAGCCGCTAGAAGTGTTCCGTTCGCTACAAAGATTTTGGTCTCTTGAATGCGGAAGTAACGGATTAATTCTCATGGTTTTCCTCTTTCTGTAACTGTAGTACTCTGATCGATTTTTGAATAATGCCGATATCAATACTTTGAAATCCAACTAATTAACTAATAGATTTGATTGAAAAAGAAAACTCTGCTCGTTTTAGGAATTAAAGAGATATATGTTTATTTTGAGCGCTCTGTGCTATTATTTATTTCGATTGTATTGAGTGTTGTACTACCTGGAAAGAGTTGGGCCGTAATAAGTTTCAACTGGCACATAGGCACTTTAGCAGAGGAATATGCTTCAATGTAGTTGCTAAGTTATTTGTTATTCGCACATCTCGCGAATTATTTACACATAAGCTAAGTATACCGTTTTTGTAACGTTTAACACCTAGAAATTTTGACCTATAACAGAAAAAAGGGTATTTGTTAAAGATTAGCTTCTTATAAAAACCTAAAATTGGTGAACATGTGCATTCTGTTTATCAAGTGCGCTCTTCCTCTCCATCTTGGTTCAAAAGTTGCTGCTAAACCATGATAATAAACAACAATACAATGCAGATGCCGTGGTCCGATAATTTAGCTCTGTTGTAGGCAAAATAATGTGACGGGGAGCGGCTTGTAGTATGGGGGTTCTTGCACGATGGTCTGTTGGGCTTTCAAGACCTATTAGATCTAGTCGTTCATAACCTAATTATTGAGCATCTATATCTGCGAAATTGTATATAGAGAAGTATATATAGAAATAATGCCTCTCTTTTATCACTGCCATTGAAAGGAATCGCCTAAAACCATCAAATTTTGTACATAGATACATCTAGTCGCGTACAAAGCCATTTTTTGATTTTTAAGTCCAAGGAAGGATTGGGGAAGTCAAAATTTATGAACGTTCTGGTTGTTTCTAAGAATGCCTTTCCTTATGCTACCAACAATACATATTTGTTATGCGGGCTTGTATAAAACGAGAGGATAAATATCCAGGTTCTAAATTAAAACCCGGCAACGACAGGCACTTATAGCTAGTAAGGACGTAATGCCCAAGCAATGCAAGTAATTATTGACTAACAAAGAGAAGATGACCGTTTGTTGTCGCCTGATCAGGTTTTGACTGTGTGGTACATTTTCGTAATGTTCCAGTATGATTTATCTATCTTCGTCTTTCTAATCCCTTTGCCATTTAATGATTCGTTTGCCTTTTCTGTATTGTAATCTTAGTGCCGAGACCGGTTCTTTGCTGCGGAAGACCAGGCTTCAATTCCCACCGACCAATTGCTTTATCATATGATTTGTGTAGGTTTGCTCTATTCCTAAGTGTTGGTTGCTAAATTTTATGATTGATTTGAAAGATGTATGAAGATCTTTTCGTTCCTAAACATACTCGAGTTGGGGTTTTTGTCAAAAAAAAAAAAAAGACGCAGTGGTTCAATGGTAGATCGTTCACCTCTGGTGCAAAGTGCCCTAGTTCGATCCCAGCTCGCGCCAAGGGAACTTTGTGGTGGACAAACACCGTGTGCGTGGGTTTTCTCGGGGTTCTCCCGTTTTCTCCCTCTTTATTCATTCCATTCATTTCTTATCATAGTCTCCTTTAGCCTAGCCCTTATAACTGTGGGATGTAAAACTCAAAAGATTTCATTTCATTATTGTTTGGAATGAAATATGAAAGAATTGGAGATGAGCCTGTTATACGTAAGAAAGGTGGTTTCTACTGTTGACAGGCAAAAGTAAAACTTCAGTTTCGGTGAAGACTTATACTCACACACACAGTATATATCAGAAATTGTTTCGTAAAATAGTCGCCATTTATTTTACTGTTATATTATTGTGTACTGTGCAGCATTTGGAAAACATTTACATAGCGAAAAATGTGTTGAAGATTGTGAATAGGCCATATTTCCCACAGCCATTGCTTCTAGTTCCGCTCGAATGAGGATTGCTGAGACGGAAGCAAGGACTTGAGGACGAGATTCCATTTGCTGTCTCTTTGAAGGTTGTTCATTCCCCGTTGCATCATGAGTTGTTAATGTGCCACGTTTCTAGGTCAGCAAACAAATAACTACATATCAGGTGCTGTAACTAGCATTGAACGTACATTTTCTAATGCTTCTTATTTTATTCTTACATCTTGTTAATCGATTTATAAAAAGTCAGCTGTATGAAGGAAATTCAAAGATCTTCATATGAGTAAGTGAGCTGGTGATACGTTGCGTAAGTCGTGTGACTTTTAATAGGTTTGATGGGTAAACAACAGTGATAATATACCTGACTACATGCGTTGTAAAGACTTATTGTTAAAAAAGTGAAATGTCTACGTCCCACGCATATGCTCCTTTGTGCTAAGGAGATGAATGTTTATGAAATAATTGGTGGAATGATGATGCAGAAGGAAACTGGACAGTCTCGAAAAAAAACCCACTCATCTCCACTGGACTTGTGGCTAGCACGCCATCCTGGGTTCTGTTCCCGATAGTAGAGCCTTGAAAAATTAGAACTCATTACAGCCTTCTGCCATAAACTAGGTCCATTCCTCATAGCCTAAGGAACGCTGAAGTCCAATGCAGCCAATTAGCCCGAAAATATCCACAGATATGTTTCCCCGTAAATTTACACAGACTGGGATCGAACAAAAGAACCTCTGCACCAGAGATCAACGCTGTACCGCTGAGCCAGAGTGCCCCATTGTCTTATTCTCTCAAGCTGTATTTACTTATGGACAGCTCAAGATATATTTCAGAACTTCCTGGCAAAAAGGAGATAAGAATCAGGCGGATAGGGAATTGATGATGGGAAATATATATATTGAGACGTAACATTAGTAAAGTCCAGACTCAAAAGGTTGCCTTAATATCGCAACCTTTCCCTCACATTGCTCGAGTAGCGTTATCAATGACCTAATTGAAAGAGTGATGAAGATCCTCAGAGTGGAGGAGGAATGCATCGTAAAATAGAACTAAGTTTATAGTTCGCGTATATTTCGGAGTTTTTAACTAACGTTGATCGCATAATGCTAGTTTTTCAATTTGTAATTTCATATTAATTCTCGTTTAGATTTAATGTTAATAAAGTTACTTGTTTCTTCAGAAGTTATATTTCTTTCGGAAGTCGTATCGACAAGCACGTTATACATGAATAGCTTATAACTGTAGGAGAAAGTATTGAGACCGCCTGGATGTTAGTTCTGTCGCCAACGCACAGGACTTGGAACTATTAGCCAATTGCCTTCAGCTGATTCTTCCCTTCTCTTTTTCTATGCAGTGAAATAAGATATAAATTAAAGGTATGAGAAACTAATTCTTAATATTGTCATAGCGTAACGTGTTTATTAAAATGTGGGACGATATTCTTTCGATTGTAGGATTTGTATTACATCGAGTGTGAGAAGTTTTCACACCGAGGAAAGGATGATTAGGAATGGTGGAGGGTGGAAGAAAAGACCTCTGACTTTTTCAAAAGAATAGAAAGAAGCAACGGATGATTATGGAGGATGCCGTTAGCTAAATGCCAGGCCTGGAATAGCAGATTTCTTTGGAATCCCGTTCACTCTGTCGCAATGACCTTCCGTTGCCATTTTATCAGGAGCTGCTTCATGACTTCAGGAGGTGGTCAAATGGTTGACTCCAACGCTATAAGAGGAAGCGATGTTCACACGCGGCAGAGATTTTTTTTTTTTTTTTTTTAGTCCATTAAAGAAAATGTAACGTAGAACATTCATTTGTGTAGAATATTTGAAACTTCGAGCTAGTAAATGGTGTAGCATGATCAAATCTGCAAAGCGTACACTCTTTATGTGTTCATCTGTTTATTTAACAATCTTCCAGATACAGCCCAAAAATTCAGTTTACACTGCAATATTTATAAGTAGCAACAGGAAAAGAATTCTCTTGGATTTTAATTTATGGGTACCATCTGGTGGAACTGAGGATGGACCCTGGAAAATTTCGGTCAGTGTTCTCAGACACTAGATTCGAACACAGGACCTGTTTTGCAAAGTAAGAACCTACGTACGATCTCTTCGTTCGATTCTCTTTTATTAACATTCCGAGCTCTTTGCGTCATAGCCGTCCAGAAAATTTGAACTGTAATAAAGTAATGTTAGAGTTGATTTAATATTTTATTATCCTCCGTTAGTTGTATTTTTAGTCATATGAGGATGGGAAAATGTGACGAACAATAGATATATTGTTGGTGTTAATTTCCTATACTTATTTGTAAACGTGGTTTAGTTTCACACTAGTATCCATCATATTTGTATTATATTGGTATTTTGTATTGTACAAATTGGTTGCTACTTCTCATCTATGACAGTGTGCGTTTTTCGGGATATAATTTTGTGTAGATAGGAATTAAGCAAGTTTAATATTTGTAACACTTTGCCTGTGCTGGTTTCACGTATTTTGAAGATTACGGCTATATTTTGAACTTCTGGTCCAGATGACTTAAGTCATTCTATAACTAGAGTTGCTACGTATATCAGGGATATATTCAATAAACCCATTAAGGTTTGTCAGGCCAGTTGTCCCTCTCTCGAACATCCAAGCAGTGGATGCTAGGATCGAGCCCTCTGCTTTTCTAAAGCTTGGAGTGTCATAGTTGAGTCATGTAACGGTGATCTACCGTTTTCCAATGTTACTAATATAATCCATTTGTAGTTATGTAGCTTTTGGAAATTCGTGTATGTTCATGTGATTGATTGTATGTTGGTTCTTTGCTCCAAATGTAAAGAGTAAAGCTGAATACTTTTCGTAAACTGAGATCTTTTGTTGCAAGACTGATTCAAAACTTATCTTTTGATAAAGGATATATTGTATATGCTTCGGTTACTCTTAATTGAAACGTTTCGAGCATAATAATATGACAAATAAGATTTTATGATATTTTAAAATTAATGTAGATTCGCTGTCGCGTTTTCCACTCGAAATGTCCCATTCCAGAGAAAGATCTGTTTTTTCTGGTTTGCTTGGTAGAAAGTAAATTGTGTTTCTTCCAATATTTAATAAATTTCCCTTAGTGTTTTCTCTTGATATCTTTCTGTATCAAAACGTGTGCTCTTGTCGGATTATTATAACTTGACTGTATGAAAGCTGAAATTTGCTCCTGACAATAGAAGATAATTCAAGTGTGAACATATGAATGATATAACCTAATTTTGTGGGATCACGGACTGTGGATGTAGGACTAGAGATGAACTGAATGTATTTATGTCTAATCCTGTGCATTATTTTCTTAACACGTTCTGTTCCATGTGTGATGTGTATGAGAACAAAAAGTGTGTCGTCGGCTGCTTGTATTTTTACATGGAGTTGTTTTTTGGAGATGAGCCAGTCGTTCGCCAATGCTGTGTGCGGTTCGTATGCGACTAAAATTGCCGAACCCGGCAGGTCTCCGGAGTAAGAATAGCGAGCTCTTGTGGCATACCGTCTCAACTTTGCTCAGGGCCCCAGCAGTTCATCCACTTCCTCTTCAGTGTTGCCAAATTAGTTCAAATAGTAGAAGTCTTTACACATTCAGGAAATGCCATGTGCACACAGTTTGAAGGTTCATTCGCATCTTTGCGTCATTTTGTACGTAGAGTACATTCCCTCATCACATTAGGTATTACTGTAATTATAAATGACTGCTCCTTTGTGACTAAGAGAATGTGTGTGGACCCGGGGTCAATTCCCGATGGTGATACATACTCTGCATACAAACGCAAGTAGTGAGTGATTTCGGATTCCATCTTAACAGTAGGCCCCACCTCAAATGAACTTGAGACAGAAAGTGATGCTAAAGTCCAGTCAGTTAACTAGAAACTAGTCTTTTTGTGTTCGAATGATATACAATTAAGACAAGCCTCTATCTAATATCTAAGTATATTTAAAATGACACCGATATGTTCAATTTCTCAATCTTTTATTTTCACATTTTTGGAAGTGTTTGACATAATATTAAAGGATTAATGTATTTGTTTCATATTCATGAAATGAAATGAAATTTTGAGTTTTACGTCCCACGGTTATGCCGGTTAGGCTAAAGGAGACGGTGATGATGAGAGATGAGTGAAACGGTGGAATGAAGAAAGTGGGAGGAAACGGGAGAACCACGAGAAAACCCACGCACACGGTGTTTGTCCACCACAAAGTTCACTTGGCGGGAGCAGGGTTTGAACCCGGGACCCTAAGCACCAGAGGTGAACGCTCTACCACTGAGCCACCTGCTTCATATTCATAATATTCATTCTACTCTTATTTTGTCTAGTGATATCAAGTCTTTGTGAATGACCGGATAGATCCCTTGATATACAATAAAGAGATTCCAAGCTAAAATCATCTGCGTAAATTTTCCTCTATGATGGTGAACAGTATCGTTAGATATAGACCTCACTTCCGGAAGAAGCCTATTTGGTTCGTATTGTACTCTAAACTATAGGGCTGGGTCCACGCCTCATATAGCGTCGCTGCTGAAAGGGACCCTATACTGAAGTATAACTAATTCCGAAGTGTCCTTCCCATTGTAGAGGTTTTCAGTGTCAAGTAGTCTTGTGGGTATGTTTGGAGCTTCATTGCAAAATCAATAAAATTAATTTAAAAAAATAATTGTCTATAGTAGGAGGAGCGGTGTTTGTGATGCAGTTTACTGTTCTTTTTCTATAAAAGTAAAACCTTACCCCTGTGGAAATAAAACCCGGGTCGCCCAGTTGGTGGATAATGCCATTACGACTTAACATAATTTGATACGTCTCTTTTGGAATACCAAGTCTGTAGTACGGTTTGGTTGGAGTCCTTTTCATCACCGACCCTATATGAGACGTGGACCTATAGTTTGAAATAGAATCCGAACCAGATAATACCTTCAATTTTCAAGGCTCTCCCACCAAGAATTGAACCCGGGACCCCGTGCACCACGTGGCAAGCGTGCAGTTGATCTGTGTTGAAAATTAGGCCTTTTGTGCTGGAATACTCTCCATAGATATTGCTTTCCCGAAGATGTAATTTTTGGGAAGACAGCACTATGCGAAGTGTTTTCCATTAAGGGTCGTCACTACAGCGAAATTAAACTACCGCTAATTTTATAGTTTTTCTGTAATATCTTAAAAACAAATAAAAAATATTCGAAAAACACAAACGTAGTGAACTAGACAATACGATTTTGCATGTGATACCTTTACCACAATCCACCTATCTGCTTTTGGTATGCCGCTGTGTACAGAATCCGCATAAAATGCTAAATCTACCTACAGCTGCAAATCGAAAGCAGATAGATGAGTTGTGATAACGGTATGATATGCAAAATCGCATTGTCTAGTTCACTACGTTTCTACTTTTCGAATATTTTGATATATTTTGAAGATATTACAGAAAAACTCTAAAATTAGCGGTAGTTTAATTTCGCTGTAGTGAAGACCCTTTTAAGCCTGCAAATCGTTGTGTCGCACAGCTACCAAACTCAGACAGTGAAGGCTTACGGCCGGCTAGATGCGGCGAACCCAGTGCCATTATTCCGTGCAAATTATTTACGTAGTTTTTAATTAAAGTAATTCCCAACGTTTCTCATCGTACTCGTCAGAAATACCATATGCTTCTATCGGCCATGATGGTGTAAGTTTGACATAATTTTTGTATTTTTAAGTGTTACAAGGATCCATGTTTCAGTCTTGGATGTAGTTAACTCGCGGTATTAGGAGATCGCCAAGTCTTCGTTGTGTTGGCAAATAGGAATTGTTTAAATAAAGTAAGTTTATAATTGGGACAGTCATATGACGTCTGTTGGTGTATTAACAGCGACTGCATTAATTGTTTCATCTTCGTTAGCTTCTAGTAAGATTCTTCAACGTTAAGATTTCGCTAATGCGTTATTTACAGAGTAGATATTTGTGTACCAATAGAGTTGAGCGTCGTGTATTTTATACTATTTTGTATGTGATTTCACATCCTTTGTGATAGTAGAGTAGAAGGATATTTTCGTGTATTGTAAGGTTGACAGCCTGTACCCCTCTCCTCTTTGCGTGTGTGGGATTTTCTTTAAATGCTTTCCACTGTCCTTTTCGTCGTCTGTACTTCCCAATGTGAGAGAGCAAAAACTCTCGTCGTGAATGCTATGCTGTTTGCCTGATTTAGCATCAAAGTTAATGTCCGCCCAAGTTTGTGAGGTCATTGCATTGCATTCGGCTACGTTGCCAACATCATTTGTCTCTACTTTTCCACCTCTTTCTCAACATGTACGCTTTGAAGGCATAAAATAACAGTACAATTATTATTATTATTATTATTATTATTATTATTAAGTAGCACACGGATATATCATATTTCCAGTTGTAATGTAGATTTGTTAGTTTTCAGAAGCTGTAGTGATTTACAAATTATGAGATAGGTAAAAATTAAGAACGATGTGATGCAATCAAATCAAATTGTGGATACAGGCAGTGGAGGAGGGAGCGGGTTCAAGCGCACAAAGCAAAAGCGGCGTAATCGAAAGTAAGAAATAATTAGACGAAGAAAATAGTAGCTTAAAAATTAAGAACGAACGAAAGAAATTAAATGAACATGTTTTTGAAGAGATGAACTACAGAATGGAACAGTGGGACATTCCTCCCAAAAAGGGCGGAGGAATACGATGTGATAGGTAAACAGTCAACGGGAAGAACACAATTAAGGTATTGTGATAACAGGGAATATATGAAAGAAAAGATAAATGGAATTGAAATTTCGCAAAGGTGAAATGAAATCAAAGTGCTGATAATGAGGAGTTGGGAGTTTTAAGAGTGTCATTTGAGTTACCAAAAATTGTGATCGCATTGCTATACAAGGTGACCAAAAAAGTTCTTGCCGTTGTAGAGCAGTGATAAACAAAGAGCAATACAGTGAACGGTGTGTGCCTTTAGATTTCGAAGTAATCTCCAACAGCATCCGACACCTTTTGCCAATGTTCCTGCAGCTGCACAGTGCCCTGGTGATAGAACTTGGCGGTCATGGGTGCAAAATAATCTGAGAGTGCGTTCCGCAGGTCTCCTTCATTTACGAAGGATCTCCCACGGAGGTAGTTGTCGAGGGAATAAAACAAGTGGTAATCTGTTGGCGCAAGATCCGGTTAATATGGTGCATAGCAGTCTCTCCCAAACAAGTTACTGAAGGGTCTCCCTGGTCATCTTTGCAACATGTGGTTTGGCATTGTCGTGCAGGACTTCCCAATTCCATGCAGATGCAGTGTGATTGTTTCAGCGGAACATGGAACCTTCTTCAAATTCATCATACGTTAGACCACTGTCCTTCTCGTTGACTGCTTTCAGGGCCTCGTTATCCAAAACCTGTAGCATCATTTGCGAGATTTATCCAAAAGGTTCACATCTCCCGAACTGAATTTGTGGAACCAATGCCTGGCGATGTGTTCGTTCACCTCATTCTCCCCAATTGCCTGGCATATGCGGCGACTTGATGCGGCAGTTGACAGATCCAATTTAAAGTCATACAACAAACACAAGGGGACAAGCTAGTTCGATACCTCCATTTCTCTTCGACACTGGACAAGCTATGACTGCTGTGTGTACGCAACATGTCTGTATTCTGAAGGTCGATGGTCGCCTGGCAGGCAGTACACCATTTCTTTTCCTCTCTGTGAGTGTACGATGAATGGAACGAACAAGAACTTTTTTGGTTACCTTGTATTATGAATCAAAAAAGAAATATCATTGAGGTATTATTAGACCTTGAAAAGCACCGAATTCGTCTGATTTCAATACATTATGATTATTGTAATGTCTTGAGTTGAAAGTACGTAGCTGCCTAACTGGCGCAAACAACTGGAACTAAATGTTTCTGGGGTTGGAGGTTTTACAAATTTTAAGGATAGATTTCGTAGATAAGGAGTGTTGGCCAGAAGGGACGTTGAAATCTGTCGTCGCGCCTATTAGAATTACTTCAACAACTTGCCAAAGAGAAGACCTTGCGACTAAACACTTCTCATGGAATACCTTGGTGCGATTTATGAAATCAAAACAAATTTTACACTTTTAAATAATGTTAATAGTATTAGCATAGTCAGTATTCAATGCAGAATTCACGTAAAAAAAAAAAAAAAAAAAAAAAAAAAAAAAGTGAAACGAATGTCCCAATTCATCTCGAAACAGACTTGTATGTCCGGAGAAGAGCCTATTAGCTCTTTCATGAACAGTTCATTGTCTGAATATCAAGAATGAGACATTTCTTAAAGAATGGACTCCGGTGACCTCCGCCTTTCCATAAACTTAACCAAGGAGATTAGCTGATACATGATTATTAACTCAATAATAAAACTGACCTTATGCCGTAAGTGATGGCTGAAGTGTACTAAGGAGTTCTTGAAACATTTCACCGGATAAATATACGGGCATAATAAGGCCAAATTTATTATTAAGTTAACACTTGTTAATTAGAATTTGAGTATTGCGCGTATCGCTCAGCTAATTTCGCATTTCGCAGCCAAAATGCATCAGAAGGTCATAATTCATGTAATGTTCTTGAAATAAAGCGTTGTAGAAAAACGAAGTGATTGTATGATTTCTGTATTACTAACAATGACTGGTTTTCCTCTTATCTTTCTACGTCATTATCCTCCATCAGTATGAATAAAGACTGAAGCAATCTATCAAAATTTCCACCCTTTTGCAGTTAACATTTAGTTTACTAATCTCCTTGTCATCTTAATGTCTCTTTATTCTGTCACCTCAGAAATAGAATTAGAGAAATATTTTAAATTATCCAGTTCTTGAAATTAAACTCTTTCTGCATTAGCATTCTTGATTTTGTTTGTGTTAAATGCAACGTGGTTCTCAGTCAAAAGGAAGGAACCTGGAGGAGGTGCTGTTGTGAGCACTACACTCAAGTGTTTTATCCACAAGTTTCCTCACTTAGCCATTTGATAGAGGCTTAGTTGAGCCCCTGAACCGGGGTAATATGTGATAAGAAATGCCGTTCGATTCGGTTTGTAATTAGATGCCTTACCGACTACACCACCACGTTGCTTTCAGCCATTGGTACAAAGCCCAATGTACTCCATTACGATTGTTAGTGGCTTTCAATCGAAAGGATACCTCATAATACTTGTCGCTTGAGAAGATAGTATTTTGCAATTAAGAACGTCTGCCAAGTGTTCAGCACATAAACTGGCTGAGGTTTTTGGACCAACTCCAATCTGACACATTTCAAATGCCGGTTGATCAGTTAGTCTGTTTTATACCTATTTGTTAATGTTCTCGGAGAATTCAATTGTGGATGTTTGCTGCATTTAAAACATCTTAATAATTTCATATAAATTAATAAGCATTGAAGATGAATCTGTATATATTGTAATAGAATAGAGCATCCACGAATTCAAGAAGTTGCTTCGAATACACTCGTTCCATTAAGGAATAAATAAAAGCACCGTTTTCGCTTATAGATGGAGTGGAATTTCTTGTGCAGTCCTGCTGGTGAATGTAGTTTTTTTTTTTTTTTTTTTAAGCTATGAAACCAGGAGTTAATTTGAATAAAAAGAGAATTACCTTTATATGTACGTGTAGACATTTTTACTTCTACATAATAGTTCAGCGTACTCCTTTGTGACTACTCTTTCCTTGAGCTTTGGAAATTGTCTCTTATCTTGAGTATCCTCTAATTCGCATAACTCATTTTGTTTACATTTCAAATAAATACAACAAAACTATGTTGCTAAGAAAATCTCAGTAAGTTGTAAAAATGCATTACTTTTCCTTAAGTGCCGCCAGTGCAGTGTTGGTGTTGTATATACGTACAGTAGAAATTCAGTTATTTTTCTGCCAGAGGGTAAATTAAATGTTCAAGGAGTGTTCATAAATATTTGTTGTGTTGATCAGGTGAAGATCCTAACGATTGATGGAACGTCTTTTACTTGTGTTGGCAGGTTACGTTACGATGCCTCAGCTTTATCAGTCGTTGCATCACAGAATTTTATGTTTCTACCGTGGGTGCATTATTATGCGCTTGAGTATTCTTATGGCAAACATTCCGTAACACACGTAACTGTTCTCCTCACTTTCACATGGTTACGGTTGTTTGCTGGCTGAGAATTTCAGTTATGTGTACATAACCAACTTTTGATTAGATGGCGATGAGATGGATTGTTCCATTTAGATTTTACCCTTTTTTTCTTTGTTCATTTTTCGTGAAAACTCAGTTTAATCGTTTTGTTCAAACCTGATTCATGAATGTGTTATTGGGTAGATGTTTGATCTTGTTAACTTTGAAAAAGTTGTAGACGATGGATGGGATCCGTGTAAATGTAATACACTATTATTAGTATTATTATTATATTTTGAACTTTGGAAACGGTAGTTAAATATGTTTTTGTATTCATTTTGTTGTGCAGTCATGTATACGTCAGTATTTTCTGAATATTGTAGTGTACAGTATTGCGTGAGAACTTATTCAGTCACGAAAGAATGCATTGTCTTAATGAGGAATAAGAAATTAAAATAGCGACTATTATCATGAATAAGGTATTGGAGCTAGTAATTCCTTTAAAAATGTGTTATTTCTCATTTCTACCTTTATTGGTATCTACTACATATCACAGTTGTCATGTTGGTAATATAACGTATCTCAGATTTGACTTATAAAACTTAAAAATAAGCTGTTTCTAATACACTATCAAATGTTAAGAATAAGATCACGAGCGTCTTTAATATTCACGATAAAATCCTTTCCCCTGCGTTGAAATATTTTTCATATTTCATCCTATATAATGAATGATTTCTTGACACCAAGCTACCTGCTTTTCCTAGGACTAGATAAGTGACCTTTCTCAGTAATCTAATTTTCTCTCTCTCTCTCTCCGCATTTCTATTTCCAATTAAGGCCATATTCCGAGGAAGGGGATTGTTCAGAGTGAGAAATACTCCTGCTGTCAGACTTCTAATGATTTGCCTCTTCTTTGCGGAAAGTACCTCTGCGAACGTCTTACTTTCCCTGCTACAGTTGTTTAATGGAATCATGAGTCAAGGCAGCATTAGGTGTATCGTCACATGAATATCTTAGTTTGTTTTCAGTGACATAATTCTTTTTAAATATTACTACAATCAAGGCCAGCTTACCCCGAAATGTTTCATCTGGCTGATTACCTAATTAGATGATGTCATGGAAGTACTACGTATTCCATGTTCTTGAGCGCATAGTACCCTTTGACATAACCATCTAATTTATAGACTGTTTCATGGTGATAGCGTTCCTCAGTTTTTTTATTCGTTCTCTTCGAAGAAAGAACTTGATTAGTTTCCATTCATATTGACAAAATGAGGTTGTATCATTGTTTTTCTTACTTTAAATGTTGTAAATCAGTCCAGGACAAGACGTTTTTTCAGATAACTATGCTGCCAAGTATGTTCGTCTTTGTGTCGGCTACTACTGAACAATATTTGTATAAATTCTGTCAGTTGACAACCGTAGTTTTCCATAATTCTTAAAAATGTGGCGAGAAACATTATATGTAACAAATGCAATTCCTTAACTCCATTTAAGATTCGAACAGAGTCATGGCTACTGTATAGATACAGGCTCTACATAGAGGCATTCTTGTTATTTATTTATTTATATATATTTTTCTAGAGAAATCTGAATTGCGTAATGTACCTGTTTGAATGCACTATATTTGTGTTAATTATCCAATGCTGCCATGTTGCCTATTACTACTTTCAGTGGAATTAACGACGTGGAGGAAAGTTAGTCACAATGGAAAAGAGTAATAACATTGGCTTTACAAAGGAAAATTACTTGTCTTTGAACGTGGAGTGTTCAGTTTACTCACGAAAGGTTCAGACAATATGACGCAGCAACTTGTTGGCTCTGGAAGCGTAACGGTATTCACAAAATACCACCACAAGGAAGATTTTTTTCTTCTTTTTTGGCATGTGTCTTTTTATTTTTTTTATTTTTCGTAACGTTTTCCTCCAATTGAGAACAGGTTGGCGAAACTTTATTAATACATGAAAAAAAAAAAAAAACTAACCGCTGTACGCTTACTTTACTAATAACAGATTGTGTGGAGCAACTGTGCGATCACGAGGAAGTTTCCTTCAATTATGATGTTACCTGATGTCCAGAGGTTTCAGAAATTGAATACGTAGTTTACTCTCGATTCTAATTGTCATAGATAGATTTTCGTTAGTAAACAGTGTGTTTGAAAACACACACACACACACAGTGTGCTGAAGAATGACTGCTGTGCAAGTAGTAAGTGTAAAACTCACTTGGTTTAATTACGTGTATAAGAGTTTCCCAAGATTATTTCAGCAGGCCGTTCTGTGGCCTTTTCCAATAGGTAGATCCCATTTGTGGTGCAAGGGTGACCTAATTCGTGAAAAAGGCCAAAATAGGTGGTGGCTCAAACACTTCAAAAAAGCGACATATACCGTGTTCGTGGGTTTCTTTGGAGGTCTCCCGTTTCCTCCCACTTTATTCATTCCACCATTTCTCATTATTCCCGTCTCCTTTAGCCTAGCCGGCATAATCGTGGGACGTAAGATTTTATTTCATTTTTCATTTTACTCCAGGAAAAGTCTTATAGAAGCAATTAAACTTAGTAAAAGCTACAATTATTGCTTTTAAGATATATTTAAACATGCATAAATTTATGTAAATGCGTTAAACATTACTGACTACCGAAAGAGTATTATTATATATGATATGTGATAAAAGGTACGGGTCAGCCCCACTGAACTTTCTCGCTTCTTAAATTGACTCATATCATGCTGTAGTTATTACGGAAGCATTTATTGACGAAATGTAAAGAAAATAGGAAGACATTTCCAACAAACTTTGTTTCGAAGGAAAACTCACTTCAAGAGCAGATTACTCCTTGTGGACTTTTTCATGCCATATTTTATTTATGATATACGAACAAAATTGCTTGAGTCGTTTTTGAGAAAATCATTCGAAACAGTAAAACTGAGCCCCGAGAGTAAGGTACCCTCTATGAATTCTTTTTACTAAAGAATGTTTTATATTATATTGTAGGTTTGTTAATGAAATACTTATGATGGAATGTGATCAAAATTGCCTGTGTCATTTTTGTGAAAATAGTCCCAAAAGGACGCTACGCTTTTTGGATTTTCTCAGAGAAACAACTTACACAGTATTATAGTTTTTTTATGAAAAATAAAATCGTTAGAGCCGTTTTCGAGAAACTCACCATTTTCACCTCTCAGTAAACTACCTTTATTTTGGGGGATGGGATGAGAATTCGAAAAAGAAAAGGAATAAAGAAAGACTTAAAATGTGCTTTCGATACGTTAAACGGTACAGCCTCTAGGCGAATGGACTGACATCGAGAAATCAGTTTTTCGGCCTGTAGAGGTCAGAAACGTAAGTCTGTTAAAATCTGGAATTCGATTTTCCTTTCATGCTTTCTTCTCTCCCACCGTAGCTCAAAAGTAAAAAAGATTAATTATGGAGTTGCAAAAAGTTGATGTCGGTAATATGCTAATTTGAAAATATTAAAGGAAGATGTAATTATGGTGAAGTTGAACGTTTTACCCAAATTGATCAGGTGTTTCTGAATTTAGTAAGCAGAAATTTGTACCATCGCGAAGCATGCATATTCCTGTTGATATAAACTTATAAACTTTATCAAAACCTTTTTTTCCTTTCGAGGAAGAACCACGGATGAGAGCGAAATCTTGTTCAAGCCTTGTACACTTACATTTCAGTTAATTTTGAAAACATAAATGAAGTATTAATCTTAGAAAGTGAAATTATCAAGTGCGAATAAGAGATAAACACATTAGTTTCCCTTCACAGTCTCCACTATGCACATGAATGTGCATATTATTAATAACTTCAAGAATTATTTACGATTGTTCAGCAAAGCTTGTTAATTACGCAGTATTAATAATTTCTGCATCCATCAGCCATGAATGACCTGTTTTTCTGTAATACCGTGTACAATTGCAATTTATTTTAAGAATTCAAAGTAAAAGAAAAAGCAGATATCTAGTTAAAGATATTTCAAGGTAAACGTGGACATTTTTAGTGTTTCCTTGTGACGTTGCTAGATGTTTCCTGTTAAAACTAATAAAGACTGGTTACCTTGTATATGTAGATGGTCAGTAATTTGTTTTATGGCATAATGACGTTGAACAAAAAGTACAAGACACACCTACAGCCTCATCTGAATGTAGAGCGTTCTGTGGTCGGAGGGTGACGAATAGGCTTTGTGTTTGCTACATCAGCTGTAAGAAACATTCACGAACATTGCAGGGCGAGCCTTTCTTCTGTTAAGCAATTAACACTCATTAATGTTCATTTTTGTTTTCAGGCTTCCAAAGGTTATTGCTGTATTCTGTATTGACACATCCTATGATGTACTGAATAGTGGGGATGATTCTTACAGTCTAGACATCTAATGTTTATTTAACTAAAATAAAAATACATTACTCTAATAAGTTGCAATATTATTAACTAGTAATATTCAATATTTGGCGAGGAAATCGTAATGAGATTGTTATATTCCTAGTATGATATTGGGAATTAATTATGTTACTACACCCACTAACTCATAGCGGGGCTGTAGTAGGGCGTTCACCTCTGGTGCATGGGGTCCTTGGTTCGATCCCAGCTCGCGCCAAGTGGACTTTGTGCTGGACAAACACCGTATGCGTGGGTTTTCTCGGGGTCTCCCGTTTCCTCCCACTTTCTACATTCCACCGCTTCATTTCTCATCACCGTCTCTTTTAGCCTAGCCAGTATAACCATGGGACATAAAACTTAAAGATTTAATTCTTCATAGGTTAGCGGTACTAATATAAAAACAATCAGGATGTACATAAACCTGACTCTAAAATTTATTCAAGTATTTTTCATTTATTGTATTAGTCAGCAATCATATTTTGAATATGTTAATTATCTTCGTTGACCTAGCTAACGTAATCAAGGAATTTAGGATTTTTCTTCAAATCTTCAAGAATTCGATACGTAATTTGATAAGTTCTTCAGATACGATTCCCAAGGCACATAATAAGATAATTAGGTGTGTGCTTTTTAAAATTTAAAAAGATTTGCCAAATTGTATTTGTGTTAAAATGTTACAATAATACTTTACATACTTTATAACTTGAAAAAAAAAAATCATTCGCAAACTTGTTCCCATAAATTCCGTAATAATTAAGAAAATGTGTTTCCCTTGGAAGGTTATGAAGTCTCCCTCATATGTTTACAAAACCTATAATTACTTTGTAATTCTAACATTATAACTAGAGACCGGACGTTTAGACATTTAAACTTGGAAAATAGGCAGGCAGATAGGTGCTTAAAATTTAAAAAAAAAAAATAGGCTGAAATAACTCGAAATAATTAAGATAAATACTCAATACAATTTAAAAATTAATTCAAGTCATAATAATGTTCAAAGTATATAGAAGCACGCCTGTTTCTTCACGTAGAAAAACGAAGCTTGACGTGTATTTCATGTATAATTGGTAAATACATTATATACAGCACTTTATCACTACATATAACAGTCCAAATTTTATGGACTCTATCAGTACACACAGCAGTCGAAAATTTTACAGCACATTATCAGTACACACGGCAGTCCAAAGTTCTACAGCACTTTATCAGTATACATAGCAGTTTAAAGTTTTACGGTATCTTACTACAAATAGCACTTTTCTCGGAAGAGGCAGAATCCTTTCTTGAAATACTAAATTATATATTTTTCCAATAAAGTTTTATTTTGAAGAAAATGCATAGAATACGCAACATTAGTCACTAAAACAATTTTTAGGCAAGATCGGGCGAAATAGGCAAAATAAAATTGGCTTAAATTGAAACTATAACCCCCCATATTAACTTTAAAACTTCATTTTTGATCATAACTTTAATATTAAAGAATAGACATTTTGCCTAGCATTCAGTCTCTAGTTATAACACATTACTCTAGGAAGTCCCTCCTATGCGACATTCTCCCTGGTAAAAGCATTGGCCTGGTCGGACTTCCCAGGATTGAAATAAATTGATCTTCTGTTGTCAAAGCAAGCAGTGTTCATGTTGAACTGTGCATGCATTAGTGTTGTCCACGAGGCTATAGTTGAAACTGTGTTGTCTCGAAAAGTTGCAGTGAAAGCAGTTTCTTTCCTCGAAAAGTATATTTGTCTCTATCGAAAGAGATTTATGTCTAGTTTTAGGGATGCTCACGAGACAAGATTTGTGACTGCCTCGACTCGAAAATGTACCATAAAAGTGATGTCTCGACTCGAAAAATGTACATTTCTCTATTGGAAGACCCGTCTCTCGACTCGAATTTTGTCAGGAAAATCCTGTCTCGACTCGTCTCGTTCGCATTCCTATCTTTTTTCGTGACCAACGCTGCATGCATTCAAATACATTCTTACGTTTAGAAGTAAACAGTGAATTGAACCCGTTCTAATAGTATCAAGGTTCGTGTATAACATAGGTTTGTAAAACTCTAACATTTGAGCGGTTCATAGGTCATAGCAGGGAATGCATTGGAAAAAATGTCTCATTTGAAGAGTCGTACCTACCATTATGTCATCACATATTCATTTGTTCACCTTCCTTTTAGAGGTTTAGAATTAGTAAGAAAATACTTGGAATACAGTTCGCACGAATGATAAAGCATACGTAGAAATGATAATATTTCAACTTTTAAAGAAACATTTTTGTCCTTTTGCAACTAGAATTGAGTGTAAGAATGAAATCAACAGGACAGACAGTCCATTCCACCACATGCCTTAAAGGTCTCTTGAAGATTTAGGGTCGTAGGGTTTTTACACGTTTCCGATACAGGAATAAAATCCGTTTTCCGTTGATTGTTGAGGCATATGTGACATAATTTGCAGCATGGTAAGACATAAATAATGCTTTGTAAACATTTTCTATCAAAACAATGTAATCAGTAGTTTTTGAAGCAACATATCTGACGTTTTGAAGCTCCAACTTCTTACTATGAGTGTTCCCCTATTAACCAGCAGAAAATTATAGATAATTACTGAAACTCGTATCTTACTCATGCAAAGAAACATACTTAGATATATTATGATTTAGCCTACCTATATTTTGTTCTGTGTCGCTGTTTTGTTCCTTATAATTTCGGTAACTTTATTTCAGGTGTACTCTCGATATTTGTATTCCTTTGTGTTGTTTTCTTAATAGAACTCGATATTTCAGTTACTTTTTTGTAACCTTCGTAAGGAGCTAAGGTAGGGCGTTTTTTTTATTAACGTATCTTCTTAAATGCTTGATATGCATTATCACTGTCCTGTCGTTGGATACAAATGTTACACACAATGCCATTTGTACATATTAGTTATTCGATTGTAGTCGTTTGAACACCAGTCATTCAGCTTTCATTTTTTTACCTTAAAATGTTCTGATATTTCTCATAGCATGCATGAGTACTGGTCTATTTCATTGTGAGTACTCATACATACTAAAATAATACATGAACATTTTTATGTAAAAGGTTAATTGTTTTTGCAGACCAATAAATAAATTAGTTATGCACAAGTGACTATAATTGTATAATTAATTTGCACAAGTAGCATTGTAATATTTTTTGCTAATCAAGTAAAATATAGTGATTTAATGAGTGTCTTCTTCTTTCTCACCTTAACCATAGGTTGGTGGGAAACCTGGAAATTTTTAAAACTTTTCTCTCGCTTGGGAGAGCTGTTTTATACTTTGACAAGCTCTCTTTTTCGTAACTGCATCTAGATATTCTATCCTTGGTCTTCCTCTTCCTGGTTTTCCATATGCTTTTCTCTCTGTCAACACGTGATCCAATCGGAGTGCCTAATAAGATGACCAAGCATGCTGTGTCTTATTATCTTCATGATCTGTCGTCCTTTATTAGCTTCTTTAAGTACGTCTTTGTTCAACATCGCTTTAAAAAATATGGGAACGGTCTTACCCGTCTCCCCCAATGTTTAAGACAGATTTGCGGCACTGAGTACAATATAGATGAGTTGATAAAGATATATACCGGGGAGTATTTGTGGCTCAGTAATAGAGCGTTCACCTCTAGTGCAAGGGATTGGTGGTTCGATCCCAAGCTATGTGAATTTCTGGCGGCTATGATGTCAGGGTTTCCTCTAAAATTCTTATCCCACCAATTATTTTATAACCACCCACTTTAATTCCTTTAGCTTCAAGGGAGAACGGTGAGACTTAAGCTAATAGTAGACGTTAGAAAAAAAACTGTAAAAAATGCTTTTATAAAATGCACTATAAATATTAGAGACATCAGTTAAACATTAAATCGCGCTCAATGCTTTCAGTGTTACAGCAGTTTTTTTCATTTCACTTTATCAAAGAAATTTTCTCGTTTCTGGTGCGCTTTATAAAAGCATTCTTTTATTTTGCCATTTATTTGTGTTATAAGATGTTTTCACATTCAATCAGTTCTTGAAGTCGATCGTAACCTCACAATGGGGAATAAAATTCAATCACGAAGATATCCTACGTCTTATACTATACATACAAGCTTCAGAGCACTTTTGGTTGCATAACTGAATAGGATATATAGGTTAGTGGCAAACAGATGATACAGTAAAACGTTAAGTTACGGCGAGATTTATGTGAAAATATTTTATCGCCATTAAGTTTACGTAAAAAAAATAACTACTTATTCTATTAATATGTTTATTTATCATTGCATTGTTATCAGTTGGTGGACCTAAGGAATTGCTTTAAAAAGAATCTTCTCACAGTGACCATTCTTTATTAAATTGAAAAGCCAGTGCGTAAAATATACATCTTTTCGTTTGCGGAAGAGCGTAGCGTAGAAAGTGTGCCTATCTTGTGTCTAATGTCAATAGTGGAAGTGAAGCAGCTACTGTCTCCGCAGTGGATATTCCATTCATTAGAAAGTTGGTTTGCATTGCTTATTTGCAAGTACACGTACAATGTGTACTTGAAGTGAGTTTGTAGGACGTCAAAGCGAATATCTGTTTGGGTTTCTAATTCTACTGAAATTTGTTATCGCAGCAGCGAAGACCTTTTAAATACATCACATGCTATCTTCTTTAAATGCATGCTTTCAAAGGCCAAATGAACACTTGCTTTTCTACTAGTGATATACGAGGTAGGGAAACTAAATAATCGTGGACGATCACATTGTAAATGTTTTCAACAAGATTTACTTTGCTATGTCAACCGTTTTCCTTTGACTGGTAGTTAAAAGTGTTCATCAGTTTAAGGAAAATAGTAGTATGTTTTTTCTATTAGATTATTATTATTATTATTATTATTATTATTATTTATTTATTTATTTATTTATTATTGTCAAATGCTGCTTTCACTCCCTTCTATATTAACTAACGCTCTGAAATGTTGTAAACCCTGTACAATACAATTTCCACGTAATATTCGTTCGAGCTTATTTTATTGTAAAACTAACTGAAATGTCCGTTCTTCCCACGGACAGAATAAGTTTAGGGGAAATATTTGACACCCTTTTCTCCTTTGTTTTGTGATACGCAATTAATGAAAGTGCAATTATGAAAACCCACAAGATACTCCTTTTTTGGCATAAATTTTGAACATCTGTACCCTCTTAGGATAAAGAATGTAATCAATGTAATACGATAAAAAATCTTTAGGCAGGAACTAGGCTTCTAGATTCATTTCAAACAGAAAAAAAAACCGTTTTCCGTGATGTGATCACAAACAACAAACGTCTGTTCCAATTTGGCGAAAAATGTAAAATCGCTCCTTTCTCAACATTCCCATTCGATTTAATGCAATGATACGTACCAAACAAGCCTCCCATGTCATTTGCAGGTACATTTGTGAAATTGCCTACTATTCGTTCCTACTATTACCTGCAAACTACCTACATACTATTCTGTGGTTCAATCCCAATCCATTCCACCTAATAATTCAGTTTCAACGGAAGTGTTGCGTACTCCCGAGCCCCGCTATCTCAAGATAATGCATTCTAGTGAGATTTTTTTAAAGTTAAACTTTTTTGTGACTGCTGTCGATATCCTAGTATTACAAAGCTTCCTGGGCCTATTTTTCAAAACTATTAGTCTTGAAATACTTGTGTAAAACATTCTTACAACTAAATATTGTACATTTTTATATACAATAAAATCATGCTAATTTATTAGCATGTAGAAAGACTTTTACTATTATTCTAGTATTTCTCCTTCATGATTTTTACGATGTATTGCTTTGACAAGTAGGCGGCCCTGGTTGTGAACTGCTTAAAAATGAAATGAAGCGAAATGTTTAAGTTTTACAGCTAAGGGAGACAGTGATCATGATAAATGAATGAAATAGTGGAATGAAGAAAGTGGGAGGAAACCGGAGAACCGCGAAGAAACCCATACACTACAAAGTTCACTTGGCGCGAGTTGGGATCGAACCAGGGATCCCATGCTCCAGAAGTGAGCGCCCTACCACTGACCCACTGCGGCCCCGTGAACTCTTTAAATAGTAGTGATCAGTGAGATTTCAAACTCCGTTTACTGTTTAAGAAAGAAAGAAAGAAAAAAAGATATTCTTGCTTTATTATACTGTCTTCCAACTTCGTTGGAAATAATTTTGGCGCTTGCTTTCGACCAAATGAAAAACACTTTCCAATTGAAACAATTGTAGTGATCTTTTGTACAAGATAGGCTGTTGCTTGTTGAAGTTAGAATCTCTTTTAATCGCCAAGGCAATTTGAGCCATGGATCTACGGTTTAAGGTGGATCAGGGGTAAAAGTGGATCTGAAAAGATAGGGCAACAGTAGGTAGCGACATGATGTCACATCGTCTCCGCTGCCTATCTTTGCCCATTTTTTTTCTTTTTTTTTTTAGACACAGGGAACGCATTATTATTATTATTATTATTATTATTATTATTATTATTATTATTATTATTATTATTATTATTATTATTTGTGGAAGTGGGGGACTGCGTTCCACCGCACTTTTACCCCCTGAGGTGGATCTGAATCACCGTAGTGTGTTCAAATTTCAAAGCTTTCTTACCAGAAATGGAATACATGATGCCATGCACCAAAGGCGCATACCCTAGCCACTACGCCAGCGGGGAGAGCTTGTACAGCCTAGGACTAAATATTAAATAGATAACTGAAACGTTCTTTGTTAAAATTGTAGAAAAAACCAATATGTCCTGAATATATCTGTGTGTTCTAACCGAAAGCGGTTCTAGCCCATTTACCCTAATCTGTGTGGAGCAATTAAGCCAGTTAGGGAGTAATAGAACAGCACGATTATAAATCACTTGTATACCTCAATTAGTATTCCTTCTCATTGAAGAAGAATCTTTACAGAAGGTTGTTCTGACTCATTCCTTTAGTTGTTGATGCAGTCGTAATAAAGAAGCGAGTACAAATGCCTGTATCACATAAGGCTTGTAATTCTTGATTGATCAGCAGAAAATAGGTTTTGTTAGAGGAAGTGTTAATTTATCTGATGAAACCAAGAAGTAGGTTCCGTCCGATGAAGTGAATTTAGCAATGAAAACAAATCTTGAGTGAAGGCGTAAGAGCTCGAAAGTAAATATTTCTCTTTGGAGATTATTCCAAGCACATCCGGAGAAGTGTGTGTAGCAGAAGTTCAGCTTCGCTGGGTGAACATCCTTAACTTTTTCAAGAGGTAGCTGTTATAGTTGTTTGTCATCCCAGATAACAGAGACTTGTTTATAACGGCATCCGAACGCACTCTTTCGTGTTTTTCATCTGCTGTAGGTCACTGGGACATGTTATGTATCAGCCACCTGAATTAGTCCGAGCAGTAGCTCATTTGCGTTTCATTACATTTTTAGCAGATATATTCTGGGAAAACTTTTTTCCCTTCAGTTTGCTTTGAAGGCAGCAATAACATTATACCGCTGACTGTAGGTCAACATAGTAATTTGGAAGTTCAGTGAAAAAATCGGACATTCATAAACCGTAGGCATTGCCACTAGAATTTCGACTGTAGGGAAGCACGCAAAATATTTCGTTAGTTAGGAGTAGATTAGTACTCCTGGAATTCGATGCGTAGCATGTTTTATGATACTCACTTTTCATTTACTATTACCCAGATTAAGCTATTTCGCAGTGATTAATGTATTATTAAAATAGCCTATAAACAAACAAACCATTATAGACTATTATTATTATTATTATTATTATTATTATTATTATTATTATTATTATTATTATTATTATTATTATTATTATTATTCCAACATCTTGCAAGCCTCTAATCAAGATTTTTGAGAATTTGTGTGTTGAGTCTCTGAAACATTCACGTTCGAACTTGATTTTCACTTATTTGAATTAAGCTTTTTAAAACTGAAGTGATAGGACTGGACTTTAATCAGAGCCAAAGGATTAAATGAGGCATTAGTAAGACATTTTGTCAGCGGGAAATAGCTTAAACAATGTATCTACCACTCCTGTTTTGAGAAGCCCGATACATACGTTTGTCTGTAAATGGAATTAAATCCGAATCTTGTTTGGCTGTTTGAGTAAAATACTGTACACGCTCTTCCGAGATTATGCGTTAGGTTGCAGGTTTATTTGAACGTAACTGTATACTTTCAAAATAATTCAGTGTTTCTCTGCTTTTCGAAGGTCCTTATGTCCTAACTCAGTGTGAGCCAACTAATGGCCTGTGGTATAACCACGTTCCTCTTTCACTGGTCGTCATATGCATATTTTATCCTTAATATGTCGGACATTTAAAAGGGTTCCCAACCATAGGTTGTGATCCATTCCGGGACAAATATTTTTTTTAACGAAGGCCTGTGTATTCTTATATATCAGGAGGTGACTTAAGAAACGAAAAAAAAATGAAATGAAATCTTTAAGTTTTACGTCCCACGGTTATGCCGGTTAGGCTAAAGGAGACGGTGATGATGAGAGAGATGAGTGAAATGATGGAATGAAGAAAGTGGGAGGAAACGGGAGAACCCCGAGAAAACCCACGAGCACGGTGTTTGTCCACCACAAAGTTCACTTGGCGGGGGCTGGGATCGAACCCGGGACCCCAAGCACCAGAGGTGAACGCTCTACCACTGAGCCACCGCGCCCCCCGACTTAAGAAACGAGAAACATACCTGTTGTTAGACAGATTTGTGAGAAAAAAAAGTTACATTAAAACTTAAATCATGACGCTAGATTTCTTAACGTTACATAATTGGTTTTATTGGTTTTGATGTTTTTGTAACTCCCAAATCTTTTATTCCCATTCTTACAGCGTAACTGCATGATACATACACTTCTATGAAAAATTAAATTTCGCAAAAGTATCATTTTCATAATCATAACCGAAAAAATACTTTGTTATGTCACATTTATTCATAAAAGAAGTTCAAGGTCGTATTTACTGGAAGTGAATAACTTAACTAAATTTTGATCATAGTAAGAATATAAATTATTATTATTATTATTATTACTGGCTGAACCTGCGCTCGCTACACAGCGCATCATTCACATATGACCATGAATCTCCTTGTCATTCCTCACAAGATCTGTACATGTTCCTTTACAGACACAAGTGAAAAACGTCTTGATAAAAATCGGCAAGGGGTTCTATAAAAGGGAGATTTTTTTTTTCCATTATTTTGTCAATATCTCGTACCGTTTGCAAGATTGATTCTACTTCTGGTTGGAGTCTCTAATTCATGTATGATCAGTGTTTTCTTCTTGCATCCAATATGTAATAAGCAAATACATTACACACACAATTAATTATAATGTCAGTGATATACGGTGTTCATTGGGCAAATACTCCAAACAATCAAGATTCATCTTAGACTGAAGAAATGGTTATCCTTCGTTTTTCATTATCATTTGGCCGTGAAACAAACGCCTAAGAGAGATACAACCCTGTATACAAATATATCGTGTTGGAATGTATAACTCGTTGCATATGATGTTTTACTTTTGTAAAGTGACAACACTTCTAGTGTACGCCTGAAAAATGTAATAAAGAAATAATGGTTCATTAAAAAAAAAATCATTTAGAACTGAACAATCTACACAAAATTTGCAATCTACCAAAGAAAACAGCATCTTTCTAGAGCCTATGGTTCCCGATAACTCACTGTCGAAAGATTTGGCCACAAACATACAAATTTTTCCACTATTTTAATATGTAGATTATTATTATTATTATTATTATTATTATTATTATTATTATTATTATTATTATTATTATTATTATTATTATTAAATTATTATTATTATTATTATTATTAAATTATTATTATTATTATTATTATTATTATTATTATTATTAATGTCTTGTTTGTAAAAGACTTTCAGTACAAAAAAAAAAAATCATGAAAATACGGAAAAGAGAGGAACACCATAGTTTTCTTATTTACAACCAGAGACGTACACAGGGGGTGGGTCCTAAGAGTCCTCGAAATCCCGACTTTTCCATAAATTTAGTCTAATTTTAGGGGTGATGTTACAAATTTTAATGTAATTTATCCTCATATTGAATTTTCCCCTCCCGCGAAATAAATTACTGCGTACGTATTTGCTTACACTCCTGTTGGAAGATCAATCATTCTCATCTGAAGTGATTTTTTTATATATCGGTTATTTAAAAATGAAAAGAAAGAAAATGTAATTCCTGTTTCCTATATTTTTTAAATGACATATTGAATTCGGTGTGTTATTGTATTTGTTTCTGTGGATTATGTGATATATAATTTGTTTCTATAGAGTGTAAACTACTATTACAATCGCTACGCTCCGTTTCCTTGTGAAGTAATTAGAAAGCTGAAGATAAGATCTTTCTTCTATATTAAGTAAAGCACAACGAACTTTCGATTTTTAAATAATACTAATTGACTAAGGGTAATTAGACCTAAGCGATCAAAGACTACGGATTTCCTCCATCAATTTTCTAAGAATTAAGAATAGCAGTGAATGCTACTAATAGGAAGATGAGCGGCTGAGGAAATATATAACAGTCCACGTGGGCTTTATTGCTTTCTTATATTGTTAGGTTCTTTTGTTAATGGCATTAGTTGTTTACATCATTTCAAATATTCTTCTGTCTTTCAAAATTAATTATTTCTTAATCCGCAATGAGAATTTCCATTTTAATTGTTTACACTGTGAAGTTTGTAAATAGCAGGAAAAAGGATTCGAGTAATGAACTTCGAAATGAAGTCTTAGCGTACAGAGCGCAAGTTCACTTTCAGTCTTTTTCCTGTGCAGTGGACAAACGTTCCCTTTTCAGTTAATATGGGCTGCTGTACCAATATGGAGCCTAAACGGCTGGTGCAATTGGAAAAATCCCAGCATTTTAGATTGGAAACTACTTATGCCCCGGACTTTTGATACATCCGATCAGGGGCGCACCCACGGGGATGTCCGCCGGATCTGGATCTCCCCCCAAACTTCCTAACTCAATATACACTTGTACACTCTCAACAAAAATAAAACTCTACTTGTTTAACAGGGAAATGATTGATGTAGCATGAACATTTGATCTTACAATTCATCTGTACTTTCTCTATTATAAAAACAATCTAATCTAGTCCTATTATTTTTTCCCCTGGAAATGTAGGTGAAAGTGTTTTACAAGTACGTATTGTATTTTCGGGCGCAGAATAATACCTGTTCAATACTACATACACGTAATGGCTTGTATTATTGGATCTCTCCCTCAAAGCGTGGGCCCCTTTCAACAAAAATTTCTGGGTGCGTGCCTGTATTCGGGCTATGTATGTTTCTTTGATGTATTATTATTATTATTATTATTATTGTGAAAGCTTTTTTTTTAATCAGATTGTCAATAGTAGTAAAGATAGCGTCATATACTTTTGGTTATTTCCTCTGTATTAACTTATTTTTCTACATAGTTACCATGTTTGTTGAAACACTCAAATTTTTTGTATGCCTACTACGCGTCGTAGAAATCACCCTCCTTTAATCCATTCTTATCTTCTATATAGAAAAATAGCTTAATGTATACAGAGGAAATAACCAAAAATCTTTATTAGTTTTGTTTCTGTTAACAATCGGACTTTACTTTAAAAAAAATAGGCCTCGTATTATTTCCTAATTCTTTGGGTTCATTCATTTTACGCCTGCGAATTTTGAGGCCAGATTGTAGACTAATTTTTGCAGTAGGTAATCTTACTGTTTTGACGATACGTGTAAAATAATATCGTCGAATGATTCATTGTGCAAAATGCAACTGTAAAGAAGTGTTGCCAGGTAAGTAATTCGAAAAGAATAGCAAGACATTACTCAATGAGATTCGAAATAGTTATCTCGTTAGAAAAAAAATCTCGACACTGAACCAGAAGAATCAGCTTGTTTCATTCGTATTAACTTAGTGAGTACGATTTGCAAATAATGAAATAATGCCGTTCGGTATTCATTGTTTCCTAACATTCGTTAGTCATACATGAAACTATTATTACTGTCAGAGTATTTGTGATCAAGGTTGAACGAGAATATTTTGATTGACAGAAGATAACAGACGTTTTGTGTAGGCTTCGTGCGAAAAGTCTCTGTGAAATGTGATCCAAGAATGAAGTCGGAAGAAAAGGACAACGTTGGGCAGAAGTCAAGGAATGCGATGAATCTTGGAAGGCTTTAAAAAACCAAGCTGCGTGCGTGGCCAGTTTATTTCCCCCGAGGGCTTTATTCGGCTTCGTATAGGAATGGCTTGTACTCGCTGCAGATGCCGATTATACCGTTTTAGCTTCTTTACCAGTCAATTAAATCTACTTACATACACGGTGTCGTATGTGGCAATGTGGGTTTGATTCGTGCAATGGTATTGGCGATTTCTTTTCTGCTCCCAGCATGTGGCGAGGACCCATACACACGTATCTACCTTGTACCTCGTTTTTTTATTATTATTATTATTTTCTGCTTAAGTATAAGACGAATGGTCCTTCTAAGGTATAGATAACTATGAGACATTCGTTTTGTAGCAGTTTAAAAGCAAGACGTCTCAGTGTCAGACACGCTCCTAATAATTGAGTTAATAGTTGTCGCTAGTGTACAAGCAATTTGCAGACTAGCCGAAGCTTGGTGGAACAACCAGTGTTTTTAATTAAAGATGCAGTGGCGTACGGAAAGGGAGTTCGGGTTTTAATCTTCCTTGAATAAGTTATTATGAGAAGTAAACATTTCTCCTCTTGATATTCTGCACACGCTGCTGCAATGAAGCACGAACCGCGGTGTCTGTGTACGAAACGAACCGGCCTCATTTGGATCCTCGGTGGAGCAGGGTTTTACTCAACCTCTGTAAGACGTGAACATAAAGATAGCCAAAGTCGACTAATTGTGGAGGCTTCCCTTTGCATCGCCTCGAGGTCTTTTGGCCTATCTTCTAAAATAGAAATATCTCCGGCATATTTTAAATGACAATGTTTGTTTTTTTTAGTTTAACATCCCACGATTATTACCTTTAGGCTAAGGGACATGAATGATTAAGGTAAGTGAAAAATATTGGAGGAAATGGGATTAACGGACACAGTGTTATTCACTACAAACTTCTTTGGCGGAGAATCGAACCGGGGATCCCACACACCAGAGGTAAGCACACTACTAGTGAGCTTCCATGTCCCTCTGTAGAATACTCAGAATCAGAAATAAACCATTAGTAAGCGTATCAAAAAGAAACCTTTCAGTAAGCGTTCGTTATGGTCATTTGAAAATTAATAGTTGTGAATAAATAGCGCCAATTGTTGACGCAGAATTTTGCATTGTGTTAAATATTGCACTTTCTCATTTTTCTTCAAAAAGGAAAATTGTACGCCCTTTTGTCAGGATTATTTGTATTGATTTGTGTACGCTCCGCACAGAAACAAACAAGGTAGGAATGTAATACACCGAGGATCCAATTATCTTCATTATATCGTATAAACGTTAAGTTAGGAAATAGAGTAATGGGAGGGGAGAAAAATTGGTTGTTCCTCTTCAACAGGAGAAAAAAAAAAAACAAGATAGTGTTATACCTTCCTTACTGCTTTATGCTCATGAAATTCCGAATGGTTCGTATTTTCATACTCTTAAGTTAGTGAATGAATAATAATGAAAATACATTTATTTTTCTTCTGCTATTATATTGGCAGCGGTATCCTCTTCTGTTTTGCCGAGTTTACGGCTCATTACTTATACATAATTTAGAGCCCCCCTTATTTTTACGTGGCTTATTGATTTCATGTTTACAACGCATATGTGTCCGTCTTAATGGATTATCAAAGTAGAGAAGACTTTGTGTTATACAGGTCCTACTAATAACGAGTCCTTTGCTCTGCAATTCTTATATCAAAGAGAACCTCCAATGTGTTCTTTCATGTAACAGAATATTTGAGAAACATAATATTGATTTCTACATGATAGGCAACTGTGAGTACCATAATCTCTGTGAATATTTGTATTTATTTATTTTTGTGGTGACACTGTAACATTTCATATATTATAGTTTTCCTGACTTTATCGCTGTGTGATGTACAATTAAATTTCATGGTCTGAGAATTTCAAGCGTCTGTGGAACCCAAACCATGCGACCTTGACCTACTCTAACTATAATGCATAGAACATGACACGGTAATGTTACGGCATGCATAAAAATAGTTGCCGTGTATTATTGTTTATATAGAACTTCTATTCAGATTTATGCTGTTGAACAAAGCTGACCAGTAACTATCTAATATACTTACAAAAACTTTCTTCTATTAGCAGCCAATTGGTTTGTTGTAAACTCTGCTTAAATTCAGTGCCCCTTGTTGGTCACTTGGTGTATAAGTTTTGGTGCGTTCCGAGTTCAAATTTAGATAGCGGTGATTTCAGATGATTGTTTGCTTATTATTTGCTTCCGACTATATAACACATTTTTTCAATGCGTACCCCTTTTTCACCTTTTGCATATGCAGATTAGAACAACTACAGTTATCCGAACTCAAGTCATCCGGATCGCAAATATCCAGATTACTATGAGGATTACTATCAGGGTGCTTAAAAAGCCCCGGGACGGTCCAATATCTCGCGAAATATACATATCAGCGAAACAAACAAAAACACATGTTAAATAGTTTTGGAAAAGCTATCCAATGATACCAAACGCAACTCGCTATCCGCACCTACTTCGGGGATACTTTAAAATTTTAAATGGGAACTGACATTTATTTCACATTTGGATTCTCCAGAAAAAGGGACAGTGATTTGACCCAAAATTGAAAACAATGCCTTCACGGATGGCGCTTGAATCGACCCACACAAAAAGGAGGATACAAAAACATGAGAATATGAATTATCAGTCCCGTACTCTATGACATATAGTTAGCTTACTGGACTGCGGAGTCAGAGGTCAGGGATTCGATACCCGCTCATGGTAACCTTTTTTTTCTTTTATTTCATCAAGTAATAAATCCATACGTTTTAACTTCAATTAGTATTTTATTCAAATTACATACAATACAAATTTCAATAATTGTTTTGCTAACTAGCTTTATGAAGTTGGTTCTTAGTAATAGGTTTATTAGAGTTGGAGTTCATAGGGTTATTTACAACAAAAATAAACCATCTTTGTCGCAATTTTGCATTTTCATAACGTTTAGGAACCCTCTCTTTTGTGTGTCGATTCCATCGCCGTCCGCGAAGGCGCGGTTTTCAATTCTGGATCTAATCTCTGTCCCTTTTTCTGGAGAATCCAAATATACAATTAATGTGGGTTCTCATTTAAAATTTTAAAGTGGGTATAGGGAGTTGCGTTGGGTATCATTGGATAGCTTTTTCAAATCTATTTAGCATGTGTTTCTTTTTGTTTTGCTGACCTGTATATTTCGCGCGATATTAGACCGTCTCGGGACTTTTTCCGCACCCTGTATATTGTACGTGTGTATTAAAAATTATTTTATCTTCAACACACATTAGATTTTAGATATTTTTTTTATTTCTCAACAGCATTTTTTTTTATGCTTTCTCCAACTACTCCGACTACGTTAATTCGTTGCACTGAACCATTTTTCTTCCGTAGCTCTAAAGCTGTTTTGTTTTGTTTACTTGAGAATCACCCATCATAGCTCTGCTCCTTTATTTGTAGGACAAGCGGAGTTGTATACAACTGAACCCGTGTTTGACAGACCATGGTTCCCCCATTTGAAATGCTGACAAACGGCAGAAATAATTAAGGATAGCATATTTGCGTTCTACAAAATGGGAATTAAAACTGTTCAGATATAATTAGCTTATTTCCATTTCCATTTCACGAAATGTATTATTGTTCAAGGGCATAACCTTCCGCACGACATAAAAGACCTTAGAATATAAAGACACATTCTGTTGTGAAGATCAAATATTCTTCATCTGGCTTAAGAAATAATTCATTTTTTGACACGCTATTTTTCTTTCGCTCTCAGTGTTTTGAAAGGTTATCCTACCAAACTCTCCTTTAACGAATTTAATTTTCTTGTAGAATTGTAAAGAAAGGAAATAATTCTTGAACGTAAAGATATTAGACTTCTTTCAGAGCTGCGTTGTATGAAGAGAATGATACGTTTTATGTAGAAGCTTATCAATGTCGTTGGGGAAAGAGCAAGCAGTCCCAATAGCTGTCTGCGAGAGATAGTTTATCATAGCAGAGTGCTTATCGAGTGAGTGAAGACCAGGAAATGTGCAGTACATTAGAAGGGGGAATTAACATCGGCCGCCTTTGTGTCTGGTCATGCGATGCTATGTAACACTTGCAGTTACGATTTCGCCAAGAAAGAAAAAAAGCTTAGAAGGAAACATTATTCTGCCTCTAATGAAGTTCTCCCACCATCATATACTTTCTGATCAGCATTAATTATTTATATGACCATACGAAGAATGTTCGTAACTTTCAGAATTTGAATTATCTGTAACAATATGAGGTCTAAATTATTCTTCCATATATTGCATTGTTTTAATTCCGTGTAGCTACTTTATTTCCAGTTCATGCAGTGAAATATTGATTCTATATTTATATAGGGCAGTCATAATATAAATAGGGCATTGCATTATTATTCAGTATGTACTGAGTTATAGCTACTATAGTCACCATGTAGCTGTTGAGCATTCCCTTGTTATAGCATTGTCTTCTAAAATTGCCCTTAAATCTCCATATTCACTGTTAGCACATGTGAGAAAGGAGGAGGGAGTAATGTAAATAAGATATATTGCTTATTTGTGTAATGTTCGTCCTCAGTAAGGGTTTCACTATCAAAACGTAGATTATTGCCTTTCGCTGGATTTTTCTTTTCTTTTTTTTTTTTTTTCTCTCTTGAGGAATTGAGTAATTTCCTCAACTCTCAAACTACTCTAACAGTAAGAATAAAGAAATCTCATATAGTGTTATAAATAACAGGAAAACCAGTAGGCACTGGCGCAAATCCGGGGAATGAGGGGGACGTCCTCCAATTTTGGAACTGGAGACTCCCCCCCCCAATAATTTTTTTTTTTTTTTGGAGAGAATGGTGATGATTTGTGTCCCACTGCTACAAAAGAAAGTAAGATGAAATTGATGTCCCGTGCTGTATAATATACAACAGGTTCATCTCAGATATCAAATTCATCTACCGTAATATGAGTCTTATCCCCCACCCCACCCCGAGAATAAGCCCCAAATCTCCTCGCCTTCCAATGTTGAAGACAACTCTGCTTCCCTGATCCCCCACAACATTGTCTTTCAACTTCATAAACATTTTGAACATCGGTTAAAAAAAAATAAAATAAAAAAAAAAAAAATGCGAACGGTCTTAACAACGTGTACTCCCCTTCCCCTTTGTGTTGAATGAATTTGTTTATCCTGCTTCCAGACAACATGTTCCCTGTATTGTTTCCACACACCACGTCAGTTTAAATGTTTTCCAATCCTGGAGAACCAATGTTAGACAATTTGAAGTGGAGGGAAATGCTTTTCTCTCATCGACGACTGTGCCATAGTTTTCTTTCAAAGTTGGCGTTTAATCAGTAAGATTGCCATAATCTCTTTTACCGTGATATAAGGACTTTTTACCTGATTTTTTTTGGTCTAAACCATGTTGTGAAATGGCCGACAAACAATTCATTATAAAGAATGCAAGAAATGGCAATAAGGAATGGGTTGCCTCCCATCCACTGGAATGCGGTATGTTCATGTTGAGACCTTCTTGTATAGGTCATTCGAACTTGACGCATGCGCCGTTCTTTTTCCTTCAGGCAAAAAATTGTTTCGCTGCTTATGTAATATTGTTATACTAAAAAATAAATAAAGAAAACTTGAAATTAACTTTTAACTTGTACCTCTTATGCAAAGCATTTACAGTTTTCTTGGTGTGTTGGTGCTTTGTATTCAATGATAAAGAGCTTTCATTTATCAGAGATGACTTAGGAAAAACTGTCGAGTGCTGTGTCACTAAATCGTGATTAAGCAGCTAAATTCGTGCATTACCTGGGCATAATCCCGTGTGGGTGCTTGCCTCACATATAAACCCAAGTAGTAGTAGGTCCCGTCTCATATAGTCTCTGTGCTGAAAAGTGACATTCAATTCCATTTAATCAGTTGGACAAATGGGAAATAGTCAAAACTGTAAGACATCATTTATTGCCAACTCTAAATCAAATTTTAAATTTAGTTTGCTAGAAGACATTTAGATAGGCCTACAATTCCCAAAGAGGTTTAATGCAATTAGCAGGTAAAATATAATGATTAAGATTTAAAAGATTTAAAAGTATTGTCTCATCTGAGGGTTCTAAACCATTTACTAAGCCTAGTTAGCGAGGTGGGTGATTTTTTTTTTTTTTTTACCCAGACTCTACATGTGCTCCCTCCTAGTGCACCAAGTTCCATCCTTGGAAATCCTTTATATTGTATAGGAATTAACGCAAAATCGTTTAATGAAACTCATAATTCCTCCTCCTTCAGGGATATTTTAGTTTATAGATCGTATTTAGGTCCCAGAATGTTATTCTGCTGCTATCACTAAAGCAACATTTCAAATTGCACTTTTTTCAATACAGTTTGAAGTGAATTTTTTGTCCTTGCCAGTTGGCGTTCGCAGCAATGTGTACGAAGTTCTCAGTTAAGCATATTTCAAATTTCACTGTATTTTTAACCTACCCTGCTCCGGATAGAGTACGATTGCTCAGTGGTAGCTCCCTCATCTCTGTTGCGACGGTTTCTGAATCGATCCCAGGCCCTTTTGAGTTCGTTGTGGAGAGCATAGTGTTCGTTAGTTTTCTCGAAGTTCTCTCATTTCCTCCCACATTCTGATTCCACCAACCGCCTCTAGCGTAAAGGGGATAATCATGACACGTTTCTTTTTTTTCCATCCCCAGTGTTCGGTAAAGTATTTGAACTTTTCATTGCTATCGTTTTATTCCTTCAAATTTGTATGAAAACTTTCTCTCTACCGTTGCTTCTCTACGTGTCTTTTACTGTAGGAAAGCCTTAGAAAGTGTGCAGAAGAAGAAAGGATTCTCCATGTTTGTCTTGGCCAAGTGTGGGAAAGACCGGTCTAATGTATGAACTACAGAGCAGCATCACGTCCTGATAAGAAATTAGCTTTTTTTTTTTTAAAAAAAAAAAAGAAAGAAAAAGAAAGAAAGATTGAAACTGGGACCAAAACGAACTCTGTTTCACCTAAATTGTAAACAAACTTTCTTCCAGAAAAATTTGTCCGAAGGGGGAGGGGGTACACTGGGACACTATTTACTGAAGAGTACCACGTAATCGCAGTCTTGCTTCCCCGAAAGTGTACCTGAAAGAAACGCTGATTGTCCAGTTATTAGCTGATAACGTTTCCTTCAGCAGAGGACTTCTGTCTTGTGATGAAGAGTTTACTTATGTATTCATATGGCATCAAGTTGTACAGTTTTAGCATTTATTCAGTGAACGTAATGAAGTTTTAAATTATTCACCAAGAAAGTCATTTTGCGTCCATCTCAGGTGTGAGAGGAAAGAATGCATGTTTTATGTCGAGATTTTTATAGCTTGTACGTTGCAAGAAAATAAGTCAATATGTTTGACAGTTCGTAATAAAATCATTAAAGAAAGCACTCTCCAGTGTCTTATACTCGTAGTAAGCCGTATACAGTCTACTTGATTCAATTGTGTTTTTATTAAGCGAAGAATTCCCGTAGCTTGTGACTGTGAAGCAAAAAATGGTAACTATTCTGTTGTGTCGTGTATTCCATAGCAGCCGTTTCCCAACTTGACATAGTCTCCTCTTCTTACAATCCAATACGGAGATGAAAAATGCGTGAAAATGAAAATTTTATTCCGAGAATTTACTCCTGTCCAGTTGCTGCAACAAAAAATAATGTAACGTACTCGTTTCAGAGTAGTTGATATTGTTGCTGTCTAAGAGCTCTTTATGGCTCACCCTGTTCGATTCCAAGTTATCTCTAATCTTGTGGTTTTCATCATTTCTTCCAAAACTAAATATACGTCAGTGGAACACGCAGAGTTTCATCAAACGGGTGTCAAGTATTCAATCTAATTTCCTTTCAGGACACGCATGATTTATAAATATCTTAATATAGAAAGTGTTTCTTTTCCTATAATATCTTGCTTAAGAGGATTAAAATCCCGAAACCCTCCTTGTAGTGTACGCCACTAATAATAGTGTAAAACTATAAGTTTCTATAAAGTAGTCACTCTATATAGTAGTGATCAGTGTTACAGCCGTTGGAGGCTTATATAAATTATACGTCAATAAAACACGCAGAGTTTCATCAAGCGGGTGTCAAATATTCAATCTCATTTCCTTTCAGGACATGCATGATTTATGGATATCTTAATATAGTAAATGTTTCTTTTCCTATAATATCTTACTCAAGAGGATCAAAATCCCGAAACCCTCCTTATAGTGTACGCCACTAATAATAGTGTAAAACTATAAGTTTCTAAAAAGTAGTCACTCTTTATAGTACTGATCATTCTTACTGTCGTTGGAGGCACTGACTGTTAGGGTAAATACATGTCGAAGATACCTCGCGATCGAGGTTGAGGTTTAAGTCGCGGTCGCTACCTTGATGTCTAGGTCGCGATGGATGAAGAGTGCACATAGCAAGGAGTTCGCACCCTCGCTGTTAAGTTCTCAGTTTAAGGAGAAACATTGCTGTGGCGCATGGAAATTATTCCATCAGTGCTAGTGATGAGCAAATGCAAGACCAAGACCAAGACCCGGGTGGTCTTGGTCTTGGTCTTGGTCTTGCACATGCGGTCTTGGTCTTGGTCTTGCAGTGGAACCCTCGGTCTTGGTCTTGGTCTTGGTCTTGCACACCTAGTCTTGGTCTTGGTCTTGTTCTTGCACACCCAGTCTTGGTCTTGCTTGCAAGAATCTTGCAAGTTTTGCTTTTAAGAAATCTATGATTTTCATAAGTAAATTTTACTCTGGATATAAGGGATAATAAATCCTACATTGCGTCAATAGTGAGGGAAATACAATGTATGTTTCTAAATGTAATATAGGACCTATTTTACCTTCGTGTAAGTGTGATGATACTGTACAACATAGGCGATGACCTTTACTTTTTTTTTTTCTATGGGTGATCACGCTTCACTACTTATAAGATAAATCACAACATTTCGTAATATTTTTATATGTTTTAACAGATCCAATACTCCACTGGTTCCCAAACTGGGGAGGCTATCCCTGACAGTGAGATGCATGAAAGAAAACCAAGACGGCACAGATTACTGAAATACCATAAATTGCAAAATTATTTTTACACTCTAAAGGCGTCAGATTTTTTTCTTCCCTACCACGATTAGCTCATCTTTGTATTGAACAATCTCCCAATTAAATATTGAAATTTTGTTACTGATTCTAATATGTACTGTATGGGGCAGAAATAAGAACATACTCAAAAACGATGAAACAGTTAGACTTTCGAAATGTGGGCATGGAGAAAAAAGGAGAGAATCAGCTGGGTTGAACAGAAAACGAATGCGAAGGTTTTAGAAATAGTAGCAGTAGGGGAGAAAAGAAGAATTTTAGATGTAATGAAGAGGAGGACATTGGTTGAGGAGGAACTGTATTATGAGGGACGTGCTAGAGGGAGGGGGCGAAGGAGATCGTAGTTGAAGAAAGATATTAAGACAGAAAATTGCTACGTTAAGACGAAGAGACTAGCTGAGGACCACAGTCATCGAAGCTTCTCAGCTGCAGCAAGTAGGGATGGTACCGAGACCGAGACTAGTCTCGGTCTCGTCTCGGTATCGTCTCGAATTATCGAGACGAGACCGAGACCGAGACGGCCTTTTATATACCGAGACGAGACCGAGACGGCCTTTTATTTACCGAGACGAGACCGAGATCGAGACGGAGCTCTATAAATCGAGACGAGACCGAGACGAGACTTAGGTCAGTCTCGAAAGTCTCGGTCTCGTCTCGAATATTGATATAGACAACTATTAAGATTGGCCTTTACTCAAAATTTCTTTCGTTGCTGTATTAGGTAATATGGGAACAGTTGACTAATGTTCAGTGGCGCATTTAGCGAATGGCTATCGGACTGAAGCCCCTCCCGAAATAAATTTGTGATCATTTTTTCGCATTGCACGTACAACACAAATATTTCTTACTCGTTCTCAAGCCTCTCCCGAAACAAAATCCATTGCTGATGTGTATAGTCATATCTGTCTCTCTCTCCCTCTATCAATATATATATATATATATATATATATATATATATATATATATATATATATATATATATATATATATATATATATATATATAAGTGGATCCAGGATATGATCGAGGGAGGGGCTAAACCATAGTTTGACATTTTATCCAGTGTAAAGAAAGAAGTAGGATTGAAGCCCATTTTATACAGTGTATAGCTGAGCGTCAAGGGGAGGTATAACCCCTTTAACATTCCCCTTGGATCCTCGCCTGTATATCATATCTAATATAAGTAGAAGAAAACTTTTCTTCAATTCTGAAAAAAGCGACCCTAAAATTGTATCTGAATTTTCAAACATATTACCCGGAATACGAATAGTGAAAAATAATGAGATCTCATTGCTGGGTTCACCACTACACGAAGAAGGAATCGAATACCATTTCGAGAAACACCTGAATGACCTCAAAAGAATATCATTCCGATTAGAAAGTTTACCAGCCCACATTGCTTTCTTTTTGCTCAAAAATTGCTTCGGCATTCCTAAACAAACCTACTTTCTCCGAACAGTTCCAACATGGGTCAATCCCTCCAGACTTTTACAAATGGATCACATACAGAAGAAAGCGTTACAATCAACAATAAACTTCAATATCAACGAAACGCAATGGACTCAAGCAAGCCTTCCCATCAGAGTTGGTGGTTTAGGCATAAGAAAGGCTTCAGACCTATGTCTTCCTGCCTTCATTTCCTCTTGCCACGGAGCGTTGCCACTCGTTTCCAAAATTTTAAATTATCCAGTTGACGAAGTGGGAATAAGCCATTTGGCAGAGGCTTTGGAAATTTGGAAAGGCATTTACGATGGAAAAACCCCGGTTTTAAAAGAGTCACAGAAACAATGGGATCAAATTATTCTAAACGAGGTAATCGAACACGAAATAGTCGCTGAAAACGACATTGAAAGTGCACGCATCAAAGCTTTAAGAGAGAAGGAATCAGGAGCATGGCTACAGTCAACACCATCTATAAACATAGGGACATTCTTGAATGACAACTTTTTCAAAATCTGCATAGGATTGCGCTTAGGCCTGAATATTTGTCATGAATTTATTTGAACCTGCAACAACAAGATGGACAAGAAAGGTCTTCATGCTTTGAGCTGCAACAAAAGTGGAGGAAGATTTGCACGTCATAGCGAATTAAACAACATACTCAAAAGAACTCTTGCAAGCATCGACTTTCCGAGTATATTAGAACCTCCAGGAATGTTCAGGAACGATGGTAAACGGCCAGACGGAATAACATTAATTCCGTGGAAAAAGGGTCTAAGATTAGTCTGGGATGTCACATGTGCGGATACGTTTGCTAAATCTTATCTACAATCCACAAGTATAAAAGCAGGGAGCGCAGCGGAAGCGGCTTGTTCACGCAAACACTCAAAGTACTCTAAACTTAAAGAAGACCATCATTTTATAGCCTTTGCTACCGAAACAACAGGTGTCTTCAGCAAAGAAGCAATGGATTTTTTGAAAGAACTAGGAGCAAGTCTGACAGCAAAAACAGGAGACCCTAGAAGCTATCAATTTTTACTGCAACGCGTAAGCATAGCCATACAAAAAGGCAATGCTGTCAGTATTTTGAGTTCCTTCCCTTCTTCCCATAAGCTTGAAGAAATCTTTTACCTTAGATAGAACACTTTAAACTGGCATAAGGAGAACTTGAAGACAACCTGAAGAAAGTAGAATCTTTTCATTTTTATTTATAGGCTATAGATTTCATTAACAAATATTTAATAAGATGGAAGCAGAAGATTTGAATATAAATAAGTTTTGAACTTATGTTTAATAATAATTTTTATTTTTGGAAGTGAAATTTCATTGTCATAATTATTGTCAGTCTATTTTCAACTATTTGTTTAATTCCTATAATTCTTTTGTGACTTTATTTTGTTAATTAATATTCAAACAATGCTGTTTAAATATTAGATAATATCTTGTGTATGTTTAATCTAATTATCCAGTTCTACGATAATAACTTGTCGAAATTTTGCAGACTAAAGAAAGAGTTTGTTTGTCTGTGTGTCTGCGTGCCTGTATTTCTGATTGCCTGTGTGCGGCCTGGGGACCAGACGAGAGTCCAAGAGTTACGAAATTTGGGTGACAAGTATCATGTCCCAGGCCTCAGACCAAGAAGAAGGTTTTTTTTTTTTATTATTTTGAATCAGGAGGGGCGTTTACCGGGACATGTAAAAGTAGTAGAAAATGACCGATATTAGTGTCGAATACATAGTTTTCACAGTCGCTGAGATCAATGATGATACTGCCATTAGCGATGACTTTCAAAGTCAGTTACCAGTGCATGCGGGCCGTGGTTTACTTGCGGGGGAGGGGAGTACCGAGACGTAAAAATAATACAAAATGACCGATATTAGTGTCAAATAGTTTTCGCGTTTTCTGAGATCAATGGTGAAACTCCGATCGCATTAACCTCCAAATTCACCCCCATTCAACTGCGGGCCGGAGTTCACAGGAAAGATACCGAAACATGTAAAAGTAATCAAAATGGCCGATATTAGTGTCAAATGTATACTTTTTGCGGTCGCTGAGATCAATGGTGTCACTTCCATTAGCGATGACTTTCAAATTCAGTTACCAGTGCATGCGGGCTGGGGTTCACCTGCTGGGGAGGGGGTACCGATTTATGTAAAAATAATACAAAATGACCGATATTAGTGTCAAATACATAGTTTTCGCGGTTGCTGAGATAGTGATACTCCCACAGGCCTTGATTTCCAAATACTGGTCCCATGAGGAAAATGGGTATTTCATCAAGTTATATATAATAGTCATATATATTAAAAATGCTGAATTTTTTTTTAACATGCTGTGTGAAATATGGAAGGGGAAATTTTTCTAGATACTCTGCAATACCACTAGATAAACAAGCAATGTTGCCAACGCAACATAAAGTTGTAATTTCTCAAATTGCACTATGTTTGATATTACATATTTCTGTTCAGTTAATTTAGTTTAGTGCATGGGTTTTCTCGGGGTTCTCCCGTTTCCTCCCACTTTCTTCATTCCACCATCTCATTCATCACTCATCATCACAGTCTCCTTTAGCCTAACCGGCGTAAAACTCAAAATTTTCATTTAATTTTTTAATTGAGTTTAACGCCTCTTTCAGCAGTAAGATTATATGAGACTGAACCTACTGATTAACGCTGAATCTAAACCACGTGATCTCCCGCCGGGAATCTAACGCATAGGCTAACTGCTTAACCACGAAAGAGCTCTACATATTTCTAATTTAGATATTAAATAAAACCATAATACCACATACATTATTCAGTGTAACAAAGAACAATACAGTATCACTAACATCAACATTTTGGAGATCTCTAATAACTCAAATGGCAGGAACATTATAACATTAGTGTTCAGTAGTTTTAATTACAACAAGTCTCAGTTACATTATTTTAAGCAATGTTGCGAACTTAAATAAATTGCTAAATATTATTATAAATATAGTGCAAATAACGTAGCTAAAGTGCAAAATGTTTTAAAATTACTCGTAATTTGTTTTATGGTGCAAGAATGTTTTCAAAACACGATGTTTTTCATAGTCTTTGGGTTACTTATAATGTTAATGTCAAATTTTTCGTTCCAGCAATACATGTAAAAGCAAATTGTATTTGAAATTAAATGCAATTGATAACTTTTCAGTAGCACTAGTTGTTCTCCCTAAGCCTTAGGGCTGGTGTATTTTTTAGATTAAAACACTCCTTTATTAAAATTTTAATTACACCCTAACTGCATTTCATTTGTTATAGTTTGACCACCGACCACCTCAAACTCGATCCATATCATATAGCTATATGCAATTATTCAAAGACTTACAGTTAGTAATACACATTGTGTTGATTTTTGGTTTGTTTTGTTTTAGTTTAACGTCTCACGATTATACTAAACCAAAATCAAGCGTACTAGCCATTACAGCAAATGGGGGTTCTTACATTGTGTTGATTTAAATAATTGAGTCAGTGTTGCCAGATCCGAAGATCAAAAAGTAGCGTGTCTGTTCTCCAAAAGTAGAGGATATGAACTATTTGTAGCCCAAATATATTGAAATGAATTATTTGGCAACTAATGACTGGTACTAATGAAATAATGTTTAAAATAGACCGAAAAATGTGATGGACATATTGCAAGACGAAATTATGATCGATAGACGAAAACAATTTTAGATTGGATACCACGTGACAAAAACAGCCTAGGAAGTGTCCGCATACAAGAAATTGTGACAAAATCAGGAACCGCTGGGGAGTAACCTGGAAAAGAAATGCCCAAGATAGATAGTTGTAGAGAAAACTTGGGAAGACTTCATCCAGCAGTGGATTGATAATGCTTGATTATGATGATTGTGATGATTTTATATTGAGATCTCAGAGGTAAATTAAACCAAGTCATAATTTCGTAATTTTACAGGAGAAGCGAAAAACCGGTTCCTTAACTAAGATCTATAATACTGTTTTTCAAACTATACTAAGTAGTTACAAAGTAGTAAGATGGCTTTAGACTTACATTATTACACCACTAGAAAGAACATAGTCTATTTAAAAAAAGTATTCTAACTCAGTTTGACCAAAAAGTGACTTAACATAGTCTATCACTAATGTTCATATATATATATATATCCTGTATAAATTTACTAGGTAAGTTAGGGTAAAATTGGATCCAAAATTTAACGAAAGTCATACAGCGAAAAAAAAATATTTTTGACTATTTAATACTTCATGCTGCTGCAAAACTACGAAAATACATACAAAAGAAAACTAGAATGTTAAGAATCACTTGTTTTGGCGGCGAGAGAGAGAAAATAGATACAGCTAGCTCGAATTACCTATATACTTATATAATATGTATGTTCATGTTTCGCAAGTAATTTTCAATCAATATAAAATTTCAACGAATGAACGCACGATTGGTTTTCTCGAATAAAGGTCACATGCACCGCTAAGAGCTCAGGAATAAGCTTAATCTATGTTACGGCAGTGGATATACGTATGTGTATGTAATGCATTACAACTTTAGAAACTTGTATAAGAAACAGAATGTACTTAAATTTAGACGCGAACTATGTGAAACATCTGACTTTGAATCTAACTTGTTTTGTGATGCAACCCGAGGCCACACATAGCAAATATGAGTGCCGTAGCTCCCACCACAAAGTTCAGGAATTTCGTGTTATAAGGTGTCAATTAAACACGTAGATGTGAAACGGTAATAAAGCATTTGATCAATTTTAAACAAAATATATTGTAGTAATAACTTACCCTATTTGTTCAGATAATGAACGTTATATTATGTTTTTAAAATGACAGTGAAAACAGAATGTATTGGATAATAAATGAGAAATTGTAAAATTTCAATTTCTTTACGATTAAATACATTTATGCTGCTATGTGTTGCGTTATCCGTTAGAATGTATTGAACAATTCTTATTCTAAGGAAGGAAATAAACTACTGTATAGTACTGAAGTTAATTTAATAGAGTTTAATTGTATAGGCAGTACTGAGGCCATATAAGAAAGTCTTTTGCTGAAAGTGAAATATGGGTTACTATTAGAATTTTATCCCAGATATGATATACCCACTGATGATTGAAACTGGAACACAAGCATGGAAGGCATAGCACTAACAAATTAGCTCTGAAGAAGTACAACATACTATAATTCTAAGTCAAAAATAAGGCCAAAAATAAGAAGCAGAAACGACAGACTTTACAATAATAATGCTTTTACAATTTTAATTTCACCTATTTATTTCGAGACTTTCGAGATGAGACCGAGACGAGACCGAGATTTGGCCCTCGAGACCGAGACCGAGATCGAGACAAGCATTTGTTGACCGAGACGAGACCGAGACCGAGACCGATACGGCGATTTTTGACTCGAGACGAGACCGAGACCGAGACAGCTATTTTTAAAACGAGACGAGACCGAGACTGTACAAAGTCTCGTCTCGTCTCGATACCATCCCTAGCAGCAAGTGACCTGCCAATAATAGCAGAAAAGCTATTATTATGACGATGATGATATGTTTTGCAATATTGACCAAAAAAGAGAGAACAAATTAAAATAATAATTAAACCTCTTAATATTTTAGAATATGAAATGAAATTAAATTTGTGAGTTTTACGTCCTACGATTATGCCGGCTAGGCTAAAGGAGACAGTGATGATGAAAAATGAATGAAAATGGTGGAAAGAAGAAAGTGGGAGGAAACGGGAGAACTACGAGGAAACCCACGCACGAGGAGCTTTGTAGTCCACCACAAAGTTCACTTGGCGGGGGCTGGGATCGAACGCGGGACACCAAACACCAGAGCTGAACGCTCTACCACTGAGCCACCGCGGCCCCAATATTTTAGAATAATTTGAGTGAAAACTGAAAACGACTCAACTGTCTGTCTTTTTTATATATATATATATACTCAATTTATATAAATACTTTTGACCTACATTAGAAATACATAACAACGGCATTAAACTTCAAGTTATTTGAAATAAGTACGAAATCACTCTCAGTTTTGAATATAGATTATTTATTGTTGTATAATGTTATATCGTTGAATCCTAGATATGCCATATACCTAAGGGGGTTATAAGTTATATTGATAAACAATTATTCAACGTATAAGCATCCACCTATGAAATCAAATTTGCGGTCACATGCGCTAAGTTTTTGTCAATGTCATGAAAATGTTATTTCAATATTAATTTTATAAGTACACATTAAAAATTTCCAACGGATGCTTGAACCTCAGAGCCAAGGCCATACCCATGTAGACGGCACCTATGGTGTACGGAATTGCCGATGTTCAATGCTACATTTCCCGTTAGTTTTGGAAGAAGAACACCATTCATATGTTTTTGAAAAGAAATTAAATATCTACTTTAACGTCCTACGATTATAACACTGAAGCTAAGGGAAACAGTGATGATAAGTAATGGTGGAATGAAGAAAGTACGAGGAAACGGGAAAACCCACGCACAGGGTGTTTGTTCACCAAAAAAGCTCACATAGCGCAAGCTGCGATCGAACCAGGGCCCCATGTACCAGAGGTGAACGCTCTGCCACTGAGCTACCGTGTCTATAACATGCTCTAGTTTATTTTTGCTTACCGTCAAATGGGGTGAATAGAAACATGGGGGTGAATAGAAACAAAACTCCAAAATTAGTTTTGGATTTATCTGGACGATAAATTAATCAAGAAAACTGAAATTTCTTAACATAGTCTTATACGGCTAAAGTGTCCAGGGCAGAGACAAAATGTTTTACTGAGTTGGGAACACTGAGGTAGACGGCAGTAGCATTAATGTGTTACTGAAATCTTACACGGTATTTTAGCGCTCCTTAAACTTTCTTGGTAAGTATGACATTTTCATATTTGTTGCATTTGAGCATATGCCTATTTTGTAGTTTGTTGTTTCATTTACTGACGTTCATAGTAAAAGTTTTCCTTTTGTAAATTATTTTTAATCAAAATTTAACTTTACTGGGTTATTGTTATGATTTTTAATTAGTGGGGTGAATAGAAACACTTCTTGGGAAATTCTTGAAATTCCTCAAGGAGTGGAAAATTCTTGAGGAGCAGAAAAAAGGACCTGATAGGAATGTATCAACCATCTCTAAGAACAAATTTCCATGTCTTCTGAAAAAAAAAAGTGTGAAACTGAAGGAGGAAAATATCAGGGCTGGATTTGAAAAGTGTGGAATTTTTCCCCTTTGTCGAGACCAAAAACTGAGGATGTTGCCAAAAAAAGACAATGAACGAGAAGAAACAGAACAGCAAAAGTCATCTCAGACTGTAAACCGTTCCCTTATGGATCTTCTCAGGAGCATGAGAGAAGATGAAAAGAATTAAATAAGGGAAGAAGAGAGTACGAATAGATGTTTCTGGTAAGAGTTTTGGTTTGTTTTCTGAAAATGATACATTTTCATCAAATCACAACGAAACTCAACCTGCCTTTGTATTGTCGGAAGAGGAGAAAGACAACACTCCAGAAGACAACATTCCAGACGATCACGAACTAGATGATGGTTTTCTAAAGCTGGTGATTTTGCTGTGGTAAAATGAGAAGCTAAAACTCGATGAGACTATTCAGCACCCAAGTGCAAAAATGGGAACATGATGCATATGTGGGAGTGTTTTATAAGAGAGCACATAAACAATGAAATTTTCAGAACGAAACTGTTGGGTTTTATTAAGAGTTCGTCAGCACACTTTAAGTATATGATAACTTTCGGGCCCCTTCGTGGCTAAGCGGTTAGCGTACGCGCCTTTGGCGTGGGAGACCCGGGTTCGATTCCCGGCGGGAGCTCATGTAGTTCTGATTCTACGTTAATCAGTAGGTCCACGTCTCATATAGCCTCGCTGCTGAACGGGACGTAAACCTCAAAATCAACTCAACTCATGATAAGTTTCCCTGATGATTTCAGTGGTTTAAATCTTATTCAAATATCATCAAAACTATATAGTCGTTATACCTATATTGTGCATTGTATTGTTTTATAAGTTTGTAACTTATGTAATACTGGTCTTATTGAACTAATATCTTGCAGGTATCAAATAAATCGTTCGTTTCAACAAATACGCTGTTTCTTTTTTACCTTTCCAATAGTATAAAAGAAACAACAATGAAAATAAAGTAATTGTTTCTATTCACCCCATGGGTAGGGGTGAATAGAAACATTAAGAAAAATCAAGGTGAAGAAAAGTGGAGTTGATAAATTAATATGACGTTTACTGAAATTTATTAGCATATTAAGACCTTTCTTTTGGAATAATCTGATACGCGAAATCTTTAACATTACCAGACTTATATTCGCATATAGCCAAAAATGTGTTTCTATTCACCCCATTTGACGGTATCCACTTCTTATGGACACAACTATTCTTCATATGATTTCCCAAAATCCAATCATGGGCCGTCGTGAATCATCAAATGATGACCAAAGTAAATCAGACTCTCAAGTTATTATAGCTTGTAACAATTCATAGAATTATGCTGTCGGACGTCTCGTGAACAACCGATTCAAAAAACGACATACTGTAGCTATATGTTACAGGAGCAGATCGACTCACATGGATTGCATACACTACTGGGAACACATTCACTCCGGCGGTATTTTTACTGGAGCCAAGAAGTTTACGTGAAAGATGTAATGATTTTTCCCCTTCCTTTTTACATTCTATAAAAAATTCAAGTAGTGTTGGTACTTGTGCAAGACTCTTGCGCAAGAGTCTTGGTCTTGGTCTTGGTCTTGCAGGTATGGTCTTGGTCTTGGTCTTGCACCCCTTGGTCTTGGTCTTGGTCTTGCATCGGGATTCCTAGTCTTGATCTTGGTCTTGGTCTTGGTCTTGCATGCAAGACTCTTGCAAAAACTGCAAGACCAAGACTCTTGCGCTCATCACTGATCAGTGCATAAGAATCACTGCAAAACAATGTTTTGTAATTGAAAGGACCAAACAGTTTATAAATAGAGGTGGATACAAGACGAGATATGAGAAATGCCAAAGTGTCGTCTCTTGTTTCGCAAAAATATTTGAGTCTCATCTCTTGTTCATCTCTCTCTCAATAGTCTAAATCAAAGACTTTTACCGTTTATTCAATTTTCTGTGGAGAAATGCTCTCTCAGCACTCAGGCGAGAAATCGTTTCCCACTAAAATTTAATAAATAAATAAATCAGGTATGTCTTCAGGTTTCGAGGTGGACGGGGTATTAACTGCAGCAAATGAAGTTTCGCTACTGCAATTCCATTATTCGGCGTTTCCTCCCTATGGATACGTGCCTGTCTTTACAGGTATTTATTTACCTTATATCAATAACGAATTTAGAAGAAACCCTTTTTATTAATCTCGGAATTGTGTGTGTGTGTGGGGGGGGTGCAGTTTTTAAGCATAGATATGAATAACAGTAGCTTCTTTTTTTTCTTTAAAAATTCTACAATTTACGGATTTCAGCCCGAAAGCGTCTTTCCTGCCTTATATAATAATAAGCTATAGTATAATCTATATTATAAAAGAGAACGCACAAATCCTTTGTTAGCTCATCACGCTAATACGGCTGAACCAATTTCTTTTATTTTTGGGGGGTTATTAGGATTTGGACCCTAGATGGTTTTTATCATATCACTTTAATTTTTAATTACCAGTGTCTTGAGATAATTGACCATTCAAGTGTCCATACGTACAAATCCTTTGTTATTAGTTCATCATAGGTAAAAATAAACGTATTTATATGCAACCCGCATGACCGTGTCACTCGGCGGGTTAACATAAATGACAGGCGCTATAATGTTAACATTTACTGCAATTTGAAAGCGAAAAAGTAAAAATTATCTAAGTAACAAAGTTTATTGCGTTCCGGGGTGACCGCAGCGAAGCGGGGTGAACGCTGCTAGTTCTCAAATAAATAACTTATCTGACATTTCCATTTCAATTGCTATTTTCTTCCATTCTCTTTGAAACGTGCCTATTATGATATTGTTTGTTTTCTTATTCCATATTTCTGGAACACTCCTCATTAGTTCTATTAAGATGTCTCTCATAATCAAATTTAAAGTGCAGCAAAACCTCTCGAGCATAGACACACACAATCTTCTGCAGACGAAATTCTAAACAAATGAAGACTTTATTCCGTGCAGCGCTTTAGGAAGATCCCATGAGAACACGAGCCACAGCGATGCTTCCGCTGAACATCGATGTAAAAACAAACTTAGTTGTTCATCATCGCGACAACTGATTCACCCTCGCGGTCGACATCTTCGGCATGCGTTTACCCATTTAAATCCATGTGTTTGTGCCAGTATCGAGGGTGCGACCGCAACTTACACCTCGACCTCGATCGCGAGGTATCTTCGGCATATCTTTACCCTGACAGTTTGTCTCAAAACTGACTCTGACTAATTATTATCTCATTAAATTCCCAAATTTCACAACACACTTCGGGACTGCGCAACACATCATTGTGTCGCAACACAACGGTTGAGAACCACTGCTCTATAATACCAGAAGACTAACAGTGTTGCCAACCCAACATAAAGTTGTATTTTTTTTTTAATGTCACTGTATCAGGTTATTGTCACCAATTAACTTAGGGAATCGGAAAGCTATGGATTCCATGTCAGTTTCAATTATTTTTACGTGTCCCCCCGTGTTCCAAATCAGGGTTGAACTTAAACTTATATAGCATTTGAAGTGTTACTTTTTATATAACAAAACCTGTAAACTTTGAATATGAGACTATCAGAGTTTTTTTTTTTTAATCATTACGTCTGCCCCTCCCATTCCCTCTTAGGAATGCTATGGGGTGTTGGCTCCACTGAGGGCTGAAGTTGGCTTAAACAGCATTAGAACTGCCAACAATTAACTTAGCGATGCTTTGACACTAATATCAGTCTTTTTGTGTGTCTTTCCCTCCCCTCGCAGTGCTAGGGAGGTTTTACTCGAATTGGGAGCGGAGCTTTCCTTGAACTTCACCAAAACTGTTATCAATCGACTTAAGAACCCCGAAAATCAATGATTCGACTTTATAATTGGCCGTTTTTGATCATTTTTATATGTCATCTCTCCTACTCTTCCTAGATATGCTGGGGATCTTACCCCGACACTCTTTTCGCAACTGTGAATTATGTGTACCAAGTTCGGTTAAAATTGCTTTAGCCGTTCCAGAGTTATGCTGAAATACAAACACACACACACACACACACACACACACATATATATATATATATATATATATATATATATATATATATATATATATTACAGGGTGTCCAATATACAATGCAACCCGGAGTTTGGGATATAACTTTGGAACCTGAAGCGATACACAAATAATGATTATACCAAAATGAAGCCTTGTTCATGCATATATTTTTAAACTAGGAAGCAACGATTGAAGTACACTAGGAACCGCACGGTGTTGCCAGATGTAACCGAAGGTGTAAAACAAATTTTTTTTACAAGTCACGTAAATTGACTCATAACTCATATGTATAGATGTTCTGTCGTCAATTTTGAGTATATATAGTTGGAGTAGCTTAGAAACTATAGAATGTAAAAACAAATTTTTCATTTCCACCAATAACTAATCGGATAAGGCCTCTGTAAGGGGGAACTAGGAAAATCATAGTTTTCATGAATTAACACTCTGAATTGGCAACTGTGTTGATGTTTCAGTGCATCAAAAGATGTGTTAAGGATCTGTCTATATTATACAATTCCTGAAAACAATGAAAAAGAAACTTTGAAATTACCATGAAAAAACTTTTACTTACATGCACCCGGCAACACTGCTATTCATTTCTATGGGGATACTTAAGGTAGATCACTAGGTGTTACCAGTGCTATGCTAAATGGTGCTTGAATAGTGCGGCGTTGCCAGATAGTGTCGAGTGTTTACTGATACCAGATAACAAAGGAAGTAAACATGGAATTCTGCTTGGATACTTACTAGAGAAATTAGTTTTCGACCCTTACCGCAATTCCGCTTCTCGAACTGCAACGCTAGAATCCAGGAATTTTCTTATTGTGACTACTACAGTAATCGTACAAATTTGGCAAGAACGCATTATGGCGTTCTGCGCAATTTTCGTCTCAAAATCTATTTCCTTAAATGTAAATTAATATTTAAATAAAACACGAAACATAAACATGAAAAACGGTCAAACAATATATCTATTTCGTAATAAGATTGTTACTTTAAAATATTTTACACATACAAATGAACATTTCGTAAAACTGAGTACTTCTAATAAGATCTAACAGCAAGTGCCATCTTGTGTGCTCATTGTAAAATGAATCAAATATTTTCTTTTATTTGTTACATATTTCGATATTAGGAGAGACAACCAAATGAATCAGTGTCTTGTGCTCTAGTTGAAACATTACTCTATCTTATAGCACAATATTTAAAACATGTAACGTTTCATTGCGCATTAGTTAAGGCAATGACCTAAAATATGTACTGACTTCCGGGTGGTGATCCACCTTAAAGCAACAGATATATAAGAACAATCCTCGAACTATACAAGACCTGGAAACGAACATTCGCAGTACCATTCAGAACATTAACACTTCTGCTCTTCGTAAAGTTGCTGCCAACATGGTGAAACGTGTGAACCTGTGTTTGAATCAAAACAGAGCGTACTTTCAGCATCTCTTGTCGAGCAGATAACTCATTGCGTGGTAATAGCAGTGTTGCCGGGTGCATGTAAGTAAAAGTTTTATCATGATAATTTCTAAGTTTCTTTTTCGTTGTTTTCAGGAATTGCATAATGTAGACAGACCCTTAATGCACCTTTTATGCATTGAAACATCAGCATAGTTACCAATTCAGAGTGTTAATTCATGAAAACTATGATTTTCCTAGTTCCCCCTTACAGAGGCCTTATCCGATTAGTTATCGTTGGAAGTTAAAAATTCTTTTTTTCTGTTCCATAGTTTCCAAGCTACTCCAACTAAACAAACTGAAAATTAATGACAGAATATCTATACGGATGAGTTGTCAATTTAAGTTTTGCAAAAAAAAAAAAAAAAAAAAAACCTTCGGTTACATCTGGCAACACTGTGTTGTTCCTAGTGTACTTCAATCGTTGCTTCCTAGTTTAAAAATATATGCATGAACAAGGCTTCATTTTTGTATAACCATTATTTGTGTATCGCTTCAGATTCAAAAGTTCTGCTATCCTAAACTCCGGGTTGCATTGTATATTGGACACCCTATATATATACTGAGGATCAAATTGTAAAATATCAATTCGTTTCTGACCGCTTTTAGTTTGCTTTGTGTACCAAACAATGGCATATTCTTCGCGACATTGTTCAGTAGTTGGTAGAAATGCCTTAGTTTGGAAGAGAGACAGAAAACAAGGCAAAGCACAAGATTCGAGATAACTTTGGAATTGAATTGAGAGTAGTTTTGAGTAGGCCATAAAGAGTTCTACCGAATGATATTAGAACATTTCATTCCGTTACCCTTCTTGATAAGGCTGGGATTCTATCACCTTGTATTGTGACAAAAGCTCGTCGTTTCTCTCGTGCTTGTCGGTGTTAGGTAAGCTGGGCAAAAGTGTCAATCACCTGCAAATCCTATTAGCTAAAACTGGTTGGATAACTAAGTCGCATAACTAACTGCTCACAAACAATTCGAGCTGCATTTTTCTCATCTTTCTTTTTCGCAAACGAAGTTGAGTGACTTCAAAACACTCAAATCGTATAATCCTGAAAAACACCCTTTTAAAGTTTCAAGTCCGCTGAACTAAACTGTTTGACGGAGGAAAGTAAGCGCAACGAAGTAATAGTGTGCCTGTTCATCGCGATGTTTGTCTGCAGGAACTTAGGAAAATTCGAAGAAATTGAATATCATTTAGAGAAATACGGAAGATCACAGGATCACCAGCAGCAGAATCTCAACTGTTTCTAGTCCACTATTTTTGCTTTCCATAGGCCTGTGAATGAAGGAAAAAGCATATGATCTCAATCCAGGTACAGTCCCTTGGTTTATTCGATGTAGAGGAAGAACAATACTCAATATCGTACTGGGCTCAAGTTCGGATTTAAAGCTCTTTTATATACAGTAGAGCGTCGATTATCCGAAGTAATTGGGGGACATGGGTGTTCGGAAAACTGGTTTGTTCGGATAATCGAACTGTACTGTACTGTACTGTACTTCTACAGCCAGTGCCAAACCGACAGAAGTGTGCTGATTGTTGAAACACAGCGACTGGCGGCTTGGCCAGTCAGTAGCGCCTTATGAAGGCCCCATTCGAAGCAATGTTCCGCCAGCGGTGGTCAGTGCGGCGACTACTGTGGGAAACTTGGTTTGGGAGTGAGGGGGATGATGGACGGTAGGGTGGGAGAGTAACAGGTGCGAGCGAGTACACAGTTCGGTTAAGCGGTCGTTCGGTTGACCGACGTTCGGATAATCGATGCTCTACTGTATATATATATATATATATATATATATATATATATATATATATATATATAATATAAAGAATTTATTATTTCAATTGAAAGATAGTTGGAGAAATAGATCCGTTTTGGGATAATTTTTTAGTGGTTTAATATTTTCTCTTCAGTGGTAATTTTCCTGTGATTAATGCTAGAAAGAAAATTGGCGCCATTCCTATGTATAAAATGGCAAATTGAGGATTCAGTATCTTAGTTGTGGCTGCAATCAGAGATGTTGAAGTACTATTCTTACAGTGACGTCGATTAGTGTGTGAGATCCTTTTTCGATTGAATACGGTTGTTGAACTGGGCAGTGGCTATTCGGGAACATTCTCCTTCGCTACGCAGACATGCAACTACTCTCACCTATTGGAGCCCATCCAGGTTGTTTGGAAGGTGCTTTTGTCTGGGAGTTGGGGTTGTACTCCATCCCAAGGTTGGCGAGCCACAGAGATTCATGAAGTCCATCATAGTCAAGGTCCCTGTGTTGCTCTTGCCACGCAAGTTTTCTTCTATCGTTGCTTGTATTATGACGACTCCATTGGCCAGATTTTTCTCCTTCATGTGGGATGCTCTACTTTTCTTTTCACAACATTCATCTGTTTTTCATTTAGAATGAATCACTGCAGCTGAACGAGTTACTTCTAATGTAAGAGAGTTAATCTAATCTATAACTTTGGCATACATTTATTTATCCTGGTTTCGGTTCTCAAAAGCAGCCTGGTTATGGGGAAAAGAAAATAGACCTCATACTTTCAGTACACTGCCAAGGTCACGACAGGAAAGTATTTGGAAAATCATAATAATAATAATAATAATAATAATCCATGTAATCTGGTACGGCATATCAAGTTTCATTTACTCATTCTGTCAAAAAATCTTCATTGAAACCACTGGTGTCTCTGGCATGTAAAATTGAGGGGGGGGGGAGCATCAAAGAAAGTGATTTAAATGGTACTGCCTAACCCAACCTGTTTATTATCTTCGATTCCATTTGGTACCTTTCTGCTTACTTTCACGGACCTCCTAAGGTAAATAAAGAACTTTTATAATCGTTTCACAGCCTCAATATTATATTCGAAATAAATATTATTATTATTTATGTTATTCTGTCGTTAGAAAATAGATTAGAATAAAATATTGAATATTTTGTACTTCAAAATATTGGGGGGACGCATCCCTCTCGTCCCCCCGCCAGAGGCGCCCATGGTTGAAGTAATCCGTCGTTATCAGGGCCGGGTGTAGGAGGGGTGCACCGGTAGGTATACGTGCACCCTCCTTCGTCATAAATATACACATTCTAAAACGAGAAGCTAGTAGTGAAAATAGGAACACTTACCGGGACTTCCTGTCATTGTTTCCGTTTAGGGCTTAAAAGAAAGCAGAGCTTTGCAAAGGCAATAGTTTAAGTGGACTTTCTGAAGGTTGAAGGAAAAGTATTTGCCAATCAAAACTCAAGCATTTCTCAAATAGGAAAGACGACAGAAGCCAGGAGGAGTTAAGAGTTTTGCGTACTAGCAACCGTCTTTAAAACACTACCTTCCGTTGTATGCATCAGCGTTGTCAAGGGTAAAGAATATTGCCACATACCATTTTGAAGAGTTTCAGTGTGATTGATAATTTTGGTAGTTATTGCTGCAGTCCCCGTCAAAAAATTCTGGATCCTGCCCTGGCTTTGCAGAGCTTCTTCCACTGTGGATTTAAAAAAAAAATCTTGAAACATTATTTAAGATCTCGTTTGAAAGCTGAAGGAAGATCATCGAAATCTGTCATTTCTTTTTCTATACATAGTCTTGTTCAAAGACAAAACAAATAAATCATGACCATCCGTTTTTACAAAGTTGCAATCTGGAAACCGTACTGCAAGTTGTCTCATTAAACAACTGATGGATATTATTGTGTAGTCTTCAAATGTCGCTAGCAGATTAATTTAACGTACTTCATAACCTACTACTCAAATTAAGAGTAACATTATAGAACAAAGTTGCGCGTGTATTGTACAGGTTAGTGGGAAACCCTGTCTCAGTTATTCACTAACAAACAAATTAAAACAGGAGAAAGAATTTAGTGGAAACGCATAACAATAGAAAACGTGACACAACACAATTTAGAAGTGTTTAAGAATTTACTTCATAATCCAACATTAAACATATATACAACTGCTAAAACTTGTACAAAACTGAAGAGTTATGAAATATCCGAAAAGGAAACTCCTTACAGGAGAGAAAATTTGACAGGATATTTCAAAACAACACCGACAACGTTTGGGAGATGATTCCTGACACCAAAATAAGACAAAAAATATAGACCAACCTCGGTGCACAAATGCTTCCTTTCGGAGTTACAGGCTGCCGAAAACATGAAAAAATGAACTTTAAAGGTCCATAGCTCCAAAACTATGGGTCCTACCGTAGTCGGGTCAAGACTTCACTTAGGAACTAGTATGTGCTCTATGCAAATATCCAAGTATCAGAATTCTGTGGTACTTCCGCAACAATTTTTATAGAGGTAGTTGATCAGTACTTCAAATTATACTCCCTCTATAATCAGTCAAACTTGCATTATAAAAATTGAGAGACTACCTTAGGGTTCTGAAACACGTATTTTTGGATAGTTCACGTATTAGTTCCTAAGAAGTCTTGACTCGTAGTTTTGGACGTTTAAAGTTCTTTTTTTATTTTTTATTTATTTATTTATTTATTTTTACGTTTTTGGCAATCTATAACTCTGAAAGGAAGGATTTGTGCACGCAGGTTCGTCTATACTTTTTGTCTTATCCTGATGTCAGGAATCACCTCCCAAACGTTGTCGGTGTTGTTTTGAAACACTTTGTATATAGTTTAACATTGATTGTTAGTGATATTAAAAACTGTTACAATATGCGAAAATAATGTATTAAATTCTTACTTTAAAACTTGAATATGTACAGTCGTAATGAGGAGTTCTTAACAAGTTTCCTTTTGTAAACTCGTAACTCATGTAAATTGTAATAAGTTACATAAATGTAGTATTAAACATTTTAACGTCAGTTCCCAAACAAGTAATGTTTTTAATTTATTTATTGCAATTTGTATGGTAGACGCTTCAAGCTTTAAAAGTCAATGCGATGACTTTTCAATGTGCAAACGATAACAGAGAAGATATGAAACCAGTTGTTCCCAGAAAACAAGAAAGGTTCATTAATGTCTACCCAGCAAGCCATAATTCGTTTCACTCTTTCTGTGTTAATTTAAAATACATATAAAAACTACTATCATAGAGAGAGAATATACTGTATGTCACATTTGTATTCTTACATATGGTGATCGTAAAATAAAATAAAATTAAATTAAATTTTAAAAAAGCGGTACGCGTTAAACAAATGAAGGAAATGTATTTCTGCTTCTGAAACACTTATTTGTTGTTACAGATACAAAGAAACAATCTAAAAATTGATATCATATAAATGCGTGGGCAATTAAATTAATACTATCAGTTCAACTGAAGCTGCGCGAACTGAAGGAATGCATTCAGTTCAGTCAGTTCTTGGACTGAACAAACGAGAACCGTCTTTTGCTATGATAACTGTGCTATTAACTGAAAGAAACACAGTTGTCTCCGTTCAGGTCCTGTCATCATGGCAGTTAGTAAAAGTGAAGTATTATGAAGCCTACCGTGCTCATCCCGAATTTTAGGACATGCAACATGTGCATTATGCAAATAGGTAGAAAAGAGGGGAGACATGATAATGTTACTTAAAAAAATTGAGTTGGAACCTCAGGCGACGCGCGATACTGTTATTAAAAAAAAAAAAAATAAACAACCTCATAATAATGTCTACTTGCAGCGAAGACGTACACAAGACGGCAATGCTTATAGAAGAAATGCACTCCACAGAACATCTGATGAAACTGAAGGACTGAGCTCGATTAACTGACTATCAGTTCAGTTCTCGTACATTCGGTTAAGTCAGTTGGGATGACCAGTCAAAACTGATAGTGTATGGGCCCCGTAAGATGTGCAATATTTCGTCACATTGTTATTCGTACAATTAGATATAAACATTCCATGTAAGAAAGAATTATATGAAAGAACATAGTAGCCGTGTTGCTTGATTTTGGTATCGCTAAGCATTTTGGAAGTATTTAGAGCTTCTAGGAGTATTGAAGGACAAACAATACTATGCGAGGACTAATTTAAAATTTCAGGAAATTATTTATATTGCATAGTCACAGCTTCTAACTCTGTTAATTCGTAATCCTGATGAAAGTAACGACTGAGGGAGCGCCACCGTAGTTTACAATATGGTTATTTCTATCCCTGTTTATACTGTTGTTGTGAGTTTTGTAATCACACAGAAGTAGTTGTAGGTTGATGGATGGGTATAGTATTAAGATGTCGAGGGTGGGTCCAAGGTCATGTCAAGCATGGAGTGAATAAAAATGGACACTTTTGTCCTTGGGAAGAAACTAGTAATGACGAAAGTGGTTGCGGAATCAAGTATACTGAAATGTTTAAAGCTTAATGTTGATTATCGTAAAATAAGTTTTTCTCCAAATATATTGAGCAGTAGTTGGAGAGTTAGAGTAATGAGAAATTTAAGTTGCTGTTGAATAACACAAAAGGTAATAGAGTAAAAGAATCGATTCGAAAGGGAAGTCCCGCAGACAAGTCATTGAAGAAATAAGTTTCCGAGCAAATAATTTACCTTCAATCGAAGCAGCGATGGGAAAGAATGCAGAAAGCTAATCCACGCTCTGGTCGCTTAACTTATCATCTTCCAGGTCAGTGTTGGGCAAATTTCAATTGAATTAACAATTAACAATTAATCTGTAAATTTAATTGTTAATTGCAATTAACAATTGAAATAAGTAATGGTTAATTGTTAATTGCAGTTGGCCATTGAAAAAGGAGAATCAATTGCAATTGATCAATTGATTGAAAGTAATTGCAGTGGAAAGTAATTGCAATTGAATTCTGTAATTCAATTGCAATTGAAATTAATTGGCAATTGATTCAATTGCAATTGATTTCCACAGCAATTACTTTCAATTGATTGATCAATTGCAATTGATTTTCACTGATTAATTTTCAACACTGTAGTTCAGAGAGGGCGTGGGGCAATGAAAACCAATTGACTCACCACTCATCGTGATCCACGACCCACCGTGACCCACTCTGACCCACCACCCACCATAAACCACTCTTACCCACTGTGATCCACAGACCCACCAAAACCCACTGTCATCAACTCTGACCCATGATTCACGCCCTCTTCTCTACTGACTAAAGAGTTTAAACTTGTAATAAAACAAGCCTATGAAATTATCACTCATCGGAGTTTGAATTTCTACGATCAATCGCTCAAGCACCGCACTAATACAATAACGGCGGATCTGACCTTTCTAATATAAATAAAATAGTTTGTTAGTGTGTCTATCTGTCTATCTTTGTGCGGCCTGGGGACGAGACGAGTGGACCGAAACTTTTCAAAATTTGGTCACGGGTAGCTTGGTCTAGGCTCCAGACCAAGACGAAGACTTTTTTTTAAATTCCTTACTAGGGGGTCTCCAGGGGACGTTTACCGGGACCGGCCTGGGGACCAGAAAAGTCGACCGAGAGTTACAAAATTTTAGTCAAAGATACCTTGGTCTAGGTCCCACACCAAGGCAAAGCGTCTTCAACAAAATTCGAACCAGGGGGTCTCAGGGGGGCGTTTAACGGGACATGTAAAAGTAGAACGATATCAGTGTCGATTTCATAGTTTTCGCGGTCGCTGAGATCAATGGTGGAACTCCGATCGCATTAACTTCCAAATTCACCGTATTCGGCTGCGGGTCGTGGGTCAACGGGGGTGGGGGAGAGGGATACCGAAACGTAAAAGTAATCCAAAATGACCGATATTAGTGTCAAATCCATAGTTTTCGCTGTCGCTGAGATGAATGGTGATACTTCCACAGGCGTTGACTTCCAAATACAGCCCCCATCGGTTGTGGGCCAGAGGCATTGTTTTTTTTTGTTTTTTTTAATTGGAACCAGAGGATTATAGGGACTTTTACTGGCAAATGTAAAAAGTAGAAAATGGCAGATGTTAGTGTCACATTGATAGTTTTCGCGGTATTGGTTGGGGGTTAGTGGGGGCCAGAGGAATTTTTTTCACAATACGCACCTAGGGGGTCTGAGGGGTTTTTCACCGGGACATGTAAAAGTAGTAGAATTTGTGTCGAATCCATATTTATTGGGGTTGCTCAGACCTATAGTGACACCCCCGATAGTGTATACGTTCAAATTCAGCCCCCATCGGCCTTCCCAATGAAAACACATGCACGTTGTTGGATATATATTCACACAAAATATATCCAATTTTAGAAATGTTTCTTAATTGTTCTCCCGTTGTTCAGTTCGTTTACATTGATATTTTATCTGATCCATGCGAAGAACGGGCATAACAGCTAGTACGAAATGGTAAAGTGCTTGTTATGGAACAAATTACAATGAATTCAATTATATAGATAATAATTATAATTAATAATTATTTCCTTGTTGAATTATAGATACTTTTCAGTGGAAAACTGAATAAAATTTAAAAGTCCCAAATCAACGTAAAGTAGACCAACGTAAAGGAAAAATGTATAAAATTTTCCATATAATTAAGCTTACAAACTTAAATGGAAATTTAGCTTAATTACATGGAAATTTTTTGTGTCGTTTTGTGCGCCTATTTCCTCGTTTTCTGCGTCACCGGAAATGGGTCAATGTTATCCTACAAATACGGCGGAACAAGTTAATGCTGTTTCGTCAGGAACGATTTCGAGGTCGTTTCCTTCACATCATCTTGCCGTTTTGTAAGCCTATTTCCACGTTTTGTGAATCAATGGTAGTGGGTCGAAATGGGCATTCAATGTGGGAAGAAAAGTGATCCACTCTCCCACCAGTATCGAATTTCAAGGTCGCTTTTTCGCATTGTTTAGTGCATGTTTTTACCGTTTCTGCGCATATTTTCACGTTTTGTAGGCCAAAGAAAGTAGGTCAAAGACGAGCTACGAATATGGCAGAAAAAGACATATCCATTCCACTTTCAAGGTCCATTTTGACCCTCTCCCACTGATGCACAAAGCGACACAAATCATGCATAAAAATTTGAAGAAAACGACCTCGACATTCGATGGTGACGGAACAGCATTAAGTTATTCCGCTATACTTGTAGGCCATTTTGACCAATTTTCGTTGTCGCACTAAAGTGGAAATAGGAGCACAAAACAGTACAAAGCAGGCATTATACGATGCGAAAGAAACGGTCTCCAAATTCGGCAGTGGCGGAACAATGGCTCTATTTCCTCACACATTGATGGACCATTTTGACGCATTTCTGGTGATGCTCAAAACGTGGAAGTAGGCGAACAGAACGGTACAAAACACACACTAAACGATGCGAAAGAACCAACCCCGAAATTCGATAGTGGGGGAACAGTGAGCCATTTAACTCCCACTTTAAAGCCCCGTTTAACTCATCTCGGGTGATGCACAAGACAAGAAATAGGCGCAGAAAACTTTTTTTTTTTAAAAGGGCACTAAACGATGCGAAAGTAACGATCTAGAAATTCGATAGTGTCGGAGCAGTGGGTCATTTTCGTCACACCTTGGAGGCTCATCTTGACACACTTCTGGTGACGAACAAAACGTGGAAATAGGGGCACAAAACGTAACAAAACAGGCACTAGTCAATGCGAAAGGAAGGACCTCGAAATTCGGTAGTGGCGGAGGAGTGAGTCATTTTCGTCACACTTTGGAGGCCCATTTTGACACACTTCTGGTGACGCGCAAAACGTGGAAATAAGGGCACGAAACTGCACGAAACATTCACTAGTCGATGCGAAAGGAAGGACCACAAAATTTGGTAGTGGCGGAGCAGTGGGTCATTTTCGTCCCACATTCGAGGCCCATTTTGACCGTCTTTCAGTGACGCACAAAACGTCGGAATACGCGCACAAAAGGGTACGTGATGTGAAATTAACGACCTCGAAATTCGATAGTGGCGGAACAGTGGGTCATTTTCGTCCCATCTTGGAAGCCTATTTTGACCCACTTCTGGTGACGCACGAAACGTGGAAATGGGGGCACGAAACAGCACGAAAATAAAGTAGTCGATGCAAAATGAAGGACCTCGAAATTCTTTAGTGGCGGAGAAGTGGGTCATTTTCGTCCCACCTTCGAGGCCCATTTTGACCATCTTCCAGTGACGCACAAAACGTCGAAATAGGCGCACAAAAGGGTACGCGGTGTGAAATTAACGACCTCGAAATTCGATAGTAGCGGAACTCTTGTTCATTTTCGTCCCATCTTGGAAGCCCATTTTGACCCACTTCCCATGACGCACAAAACGGAAGTAGACGCACAAAACGGCACAAAACGATGTGAAGGAAACGACCTCGAAATTCATTGGTGACGGAAGAGCAATAATTTGTTCCGCCATATATGTAGGCCCATTTTGACCCACTTCCGGTGATGCACAAAATGTGGGAATAGGCGCACAAAGCGACACAAAACACGCACAAAAGATGCAAAACAAAGTACCTCGAAATTCGTTGGTGGTGGAACAAGTTAATGACGCCGTGAGCACCAATATAAGTATATACTGTAGTTCTTACCAGAGGGCGCGGTGGGTCAGTGGTCCCGGTTCTTGAGGTCCCTGGTTCGATCCCAGCTCGCGCAGTTTGGACTTTGTGGTGGACAAACACCGTGCTCGTGGATTTTTTCGGGGTTCTCCCGTTTCCTCCCACTTTCTTCATGTCATTCATTTCCCATCATCACCGTCTCCTTTAGCCTAACCGGCATAAGCGGGGGACGTAAAACTAAAGATTTCATATCATTTTTTGTAGTTCTTACCATCAAGGCTGAGAACTGCACGGTCAATTTTTTTTAGCCAAAGTAGAAGCCCAACCGGAATAGTGATGTCAACCGGCTCGGCTCGATTCAACTGAGCGTACAGCTTGAACTGGTTTGGTTGGGATTACCCATCGACTGGGCTCAATTGAGCCAATGGCTTGAACCGGCTCGGTTGGATAAGCTGTTGGCTCGGCTCACTTCTCGTTTCGGCTCGATAAGTGAATGAGCTGTGAGCGAGCCGCTTGAGTCGTTGACAACCCTAAACCCGGGTCGAGCAGTTTTAAACATGTTTGGCTGGAGTCCCATAACTTCTAACAATTTTTGGCTCGAGCGCGAATACTTGCTCCTCCTGAACTCAAACCAAGAACCTCGTGACCGATGTCCTTGCCTCCTGAAGATTTCTTGACTACCGAGATCGATAGTTAACTAATTTTTAGTATTCCGATACAAACCGCCTATATTCCATGTTTATACAGGTACACGGTGTTATAATAATAATTAGTTATAATAGTAGTAGTAGTATCATTGATAATTATATTGTCTATGTAGGATACTTGAAGATAGTAGTACTTGCAACTACACAAAGGACTTAGCTCGAATTGGCTCGACTCGACTGGAAACTTGATCCGAATTCGAGTCGAGTTGGGGGAAATTTTTCGAGCCGAGATCTCGAGTCGAACTCAAAGATGTCTGCTTCGAGTCGAGTCGAGTTTTAAAGAAAACTCGCTCGAACTCGCTCGTGCTCATTCCTATTGTATGCATGACGGGCATATAGAGTTCTTTCGAGGGGGATAATAAACCATAAACATAATATATTTAAAAAATACTTAGTTTCACGGTTTTCTTCCCAAGGGGGAAAGGGATGGTAGGTATTCAGCATTTCTTATAAGTACCTTATTTGAAATATGTAAAACAGTAACAAGTGGACAATACAATATGCACATATCTTCTTATCTTCAGTTTTAATTGCTGATTTCAATTGCAATTAACAATTACAATTAACAATTACAAGTTTCAATTGTCAATTGCAATTAACAATTGAATGTTTCAATTGCACCCTTTGCAATTGACAATTAACAATTAAAAGTTTCAATTGCCTGGTGACCAATTAACAATTAACAATTGACGAAAATTTAATTGCAAATTTTATGATTGATTCAATTGCAATTGAAATTAATTGTCAATTACAAATTGAAATCAATTGCAATTGAAATCAATTGCAATTGATTTTCAGAGCAATTACTTTCAATTGATTGATCAATTGCAATTGATTTCAATTGATTTTGCCCAACACTGTTCCAGGTAGAAGTTGTGATATAATTCTCTTTTTCTTAATCTGAAAAAGAATTAGCGGACCGAAACGTTCTTTGGTTGTTGGTGGATTTTCACGTTGTCCCGTTCCTATTATTATTGTATGTCCATGTTGAATAGGGCGATCAGTGAATATTTATTTTGCCAATGGCCGTAGACTAAATGAATCGACCGTGTTTCCTCTAAATTAAATATAGTACTGTGCTGAGTTATTTCAACACTGCTATGCTATTCGACATTTTTTCCTCCTACAGTAATAATTTTTTCTTCATTATTTCTACAATTGCAAAGTAACATATTTCACTTATCTTTTCAGCTCTCAAATTCTTTTTAGAGTAATACTAGCTGAACCTGCGCTCTCTACACAGCGCATCATTCACATATGAGCATGAATCTTCTTGTCATTCCTCATAACATGTACATGTCCCTTTAATAATAATAATAGATCCTCCAAAGGTACCACCATAAAGGGGAGATTTTTTCGATTATTTTTTTCAATGTCTCACATTGTTTGCAAAATTTGAGCCTACTTTCGGTTGGAATTTCTAATTCATGTATGACTAGTGTTTTCTTTCTTATTGCATGCTGTATGTAATAAGCAAATACATTATACACACAAATTAATTATAATGTCAGCGATATATGGTGTTCATTGAGCAAAACACTTCAGAAAATAAAAATTGAACTTAGAGTGGAGAAAAGGTTATCCATCGTTTTTCATTATCATTTGGCCATGAAACAAACACCTGAGAGGTATGCAACCTCCGTATATAATTATGTGATGTTGGAATGTATAGTGCGTAGGATATGATACTCTAGTTTTTTTTTTCTAATTTCAACAATTCTAGTGTACCGCTAAAAATGTAATAAAGAAATAATTCCATGTTCTTTTTAAAATATTCAATTAGAACTGGACAATCTACATACAATTTGCAATCGATCGGTGAAAACGTCTTTTTTCTAGAGCCTGTAGCTTTCGAGATCTCATTGTCGAAAGGATTGGCCACAAACGTATAAACGTCCACAAGGTTATAGTTTAAAAGAATTTCAAAGATGGCAACACAATTCATTGGCATTGATTTTGAAAAAGGCTTATTAAAATACAAAGACTTTGAACAATAATTTAAAAAGCATTAACTTTATGAAAAAGGTCTGTTTAAGGTTGGTGTAAAGGGACAAGTTTTGCCAATAGATGTCACTACAGTCTTCGTATCTCTCTCATGTATTTTTTACGTTTCACGAAAATTTACAATTTCTATTACAAATTTCAACTTAGTGACTTCACATTTTTGGAGAAGGAAGTTCATAAAATATCGAAGGCAACAATCCGTGCCGATTTCTTATTTAGAATTTTCTTCATTGTTGAAAGTTATATTGTTAAAGGTTTGGATATCCCTTTCAACAATTAAGACATTTCAACAATGAAGAAAATTCTAAATAAAAAAATCGGCACGGATTGTTGTCTTCGATAGGTTATCGAGTTCCTTCTCTAAGAATTTGAAATCTCTAGGTTAAAATTTGTAAGAGAAATCGTGAAAGGTAAAAATTACATGAGAGAGATACGAAGATTGTAGTGACATCTATCGGCAAAACTTGTCCTTTAAACTAACCTCTTTTTTTTTTTTTAAGTAAACATACTTTAAAAATATTTCTCTCGCTTAAACGTGAAATCACAAAGAACCGTATACCAAAAGTTTGAAATCCAAAGTTATAGGTTGGAGCTCAGGCGCTTTAGTTGCTATTGTAGCATTTTAATAGATAGATTGTTATCAAGTAAAAATAACTATTGCAGACAACTAAGCAAAATGTATAGTTGTGTATCAAATAAATCAGTGATAGTTTCCTCATCATTTTGTAAAATTACATCCTTAAGATTAGATACTTTGTTTTTTTAATTACATATTTATTGTAACCTCAATTCTTAAATTGTTTTACTTGTAAAACAAAAAGTACTTTGAGTGTTGCCTCGTATTATAAACATCTGTCAGGTTTGTTTTCGTATTGACACACAATTTATAATTAAGTATTAACCCTGTCCTTACAATTGGATAAAGGTCTTTTCTTCATATCTCTATACCGCTGAGACTTAGTCATCAGATGAACGGACAGTGAACTTTAGCTCCAGGAACATTTCCTTCGAAAACCACATGATTCATTGTCAGCTGCCTTGTTTAATTTGCTTTTAACTTTTCTCTCTCTCTCTCTCTCTCTCTCTCTCTCTCTCTCTCTCTCTCTCTCTCTCTCTGTCTCTGTCTCTCTTGTTTTCTTTTTTCCTTATCCTTGACCGTGTCTTCAAATGGCTTGTTGAGAAGTCTTAAGTCGGTCAGTTGATCACATCGCACGAAGGAAGATGCATTTGATATGGCTCTCGCTTCTACAAATACCGTAATTAGGTTTAATACTTTTTATGTGCGATTTTAATCGACAAAATAATAAATTATAAGTTGTTGCCAAAGATCTTTTTGAATCTCAGGCAAACTAAGAAAACTTAGACGTTAAATTATTATCTATAGCTCCCAATGTAATTAAGTACGAAGGTAATTAACGCCTCCTTTTGTAGTAAAATAAAGTGTTGAAATGATACAGGTGTACTCTTATAGAATGAATAGCTGTTGAGATATTGGGGAGTATTCGGGCAAACTTTGTCTTTTCAGGGAAGCGCGATTTCCTGTCGTTACCGTGGTTGATGGAACAACTATTATATCTAATGTCATGATTCATATTTTTCTTCATTTCACAGAAATGGGTGAAACTTTCTTTTTTTTTTCTATTTTGTCTATTAACTGATTTATTGTCAGTACCGTTTTCCAAAAATCACTTTCTGTCTTTCACAGTAGTAGTCACGATAAGCTAGGTTGCCATGCTACAAGAATCTTGTAGCTGTCATTAAAAAAAATCTTGCAACCCTACAACATTTCTGCATGTAAACACAGTCTTGAAAGGGACATGCAACAATGTTTTTCATCTTGCAAGAAGTGAAACCATGTGCAACTTTCTGGGTTGTCTTGCTTGCTATCTGCTATTCCCCTCCCGCTGACATAAAGAAAAAACAGTTTCGCCGCTTCCGAAACAACGGAATCTTTTGGACAGGGAGGGGAAGCGCGCCAAAATAAACGTTTTTAATGAGAAGGTTCACTGTTTGTCCACTAGAGTGCAGTGCTGCATGGGTGGAGGTATCTTTCTTGCTTTCAGAAAGTTGTAATGTGTAAACAGTAAATAGAAAGATCGGGTTACAAGTTTTTTTTAATGAGAGCTGCAAGATTCTTGCAGTATGGCAGCATAAGGATAAGATCGCGAAAAGGGAAATTTCTTGACATTTTTCCATCTAGACTCGCTGTGAAATTACAACGACATTCTTTTATATTGTTTAGTACATTACTTAGAAATTCTCTTAACAAAGGATCCAGTGATGAGCTGTTGCAGACAATACGTATAGTCATGTTAAAGACTGGATCTCGGTAATTTTGTCAATTTCTGAATTCTTTTATCAGTATGAGTACAGTCTTAAATAAATTACAAAACGTAACGTATAAGTTACAAAAATGTGCTTAATATCAGTGGCGCTTGAAGAAAATTTTGTAGGGGGTGGCATCTCCGTGGTTGCTATATTATGTCTTGTATTGCTGGTACTTAATATACGTGGTTTGCTATATTACGTATACATTTTCGTGAGCCAGGGTGCCCGGGCCCCACCCTGACCACCTTTTCGGGCGCCCATGCGTAGTATTCATTCTTTAGTTTACGGAATCAAATTATAGATAGAATGTGTGGTTCCCTTCGTTCGTCAAATATTTTGATCGGCCCTTTTCTTTAGCTTTCCTTCGAGGGAATTATGCCATAGAGGCAAGATGGTAAAAGTAACAAAATGTGATTTTGTTGTACGTCCTTATGTAACACAGAGGTTATAAAGATTGAGATTTACTATTAAAGTCTATGCGAATTACTAGCCATATTATCCGAAGTGCTGTGTTCGCTACAAGTGGTAGTTATGAGGCTACGAGGCAGCCCTAAAGTGAAATTCGTGTATCCGAACTAGTTTATGATCATGTAATTCATGTCCATTGCTTTATTCAGATATTAAGGAATATTCAGTACATAAGGCGGTTTAGAAATGAATGCTATGGGCCTATATCCCTTACCTTCTCATTCACTCCCTTTCGTTCGAGATTGAGCGAAGGAATTAGACTTATTAGTTTTAAGAATGCTTTTCGTGTTGGTTTCACCACTTGCTAAAAATAACTATGTTCTCCTTTCAGCCGCTCTTGTCTTAGATGGGATCTTTGTATGAGAATTCACTCGAACTTCATGGTATTTTGTCAATTCAAAACCAGAACCCAGCGACTATTTGCTATCATGCTTAGAAGCAGTTTTACAAAATTCATGGATGCGTGTATCATTTTAATCTTCATGTCCTCGCTGCTGGCTTATATTGCCCTCATAAAGGAGAAAAAATAAAAAAGCTTTAAAATAATGTAACATTTAAACTGACTGTCAAACTCCTACACTCGCCCACGAAGGATGAACCCAGCTGTCTACTAAATTTATTCTGTAACGCTATTCTTAAGCTTGGGTGGATGACAAAATAGTTGACTGATTAAATGAAGTCAATAACTCGGTAGCAGGTGAATTAGTTTATTACAATTTTGTAACTCCTCCAGAAAATGTTGAAAAATTGTTTTAGACGATATCCCACTTCTGCTGCTCAATGCGCAAAGAGAAGAGCTGTTTGTACATATCGTGTAGGTGTGGATAAACTTTTCCTGGACGATATATCTCATGAGGAAAGTTACCACTACATAAAACGAGCACCTTCCAACTTCTTTCTGTATAATCAATCAGATGTGTTTCAGCAAGAGAGCAGATGGCAGTTTCCCTTTTTAATGCTAACAGTTGTATTGAATACCAGTCGAAAGAAATACGTAACGGTGGAAAAGCAATGAAATAATTATTTTAATTTACTTTATTTATTTTTTATTTATTGGTGCAGATAGTGACTGATCGTGGCCAATTCAGGACATAACTCGCAAGTAGACGGGCGTTAGCAACCTGTTCGCATCCAGCCAAATATGGCTCCGCTGTCGACCGTGTGACGTCATAAGCAAGGCCGCCTTCCAACTCGTTTTCGAACCGTTATTTTTCCCTGTGAGATAGTGGCTGCCACTCCTCTGCAACAGCATCAGCATCACCTCTCCACCGGTGGACGAACTGAAACCACTTCGTTTCCTGATGCTTTCTCTGATTGGAAACTATTTCTTTCTAAATGAGACACCCACTGTTCCCAACAAATGCAGAGTCACCAGGTGAAGTGGCCGCCTATAATGCTCACCTACAAAATATGGCTCGGACAGCAGGAGTTAGTAAAAAGGTGATTAAGGGAAAATACGAAGTCATCTCGTTTGTATCACACTCCAGTGGATGTTGATAAGAATCGCTCTGTTTTTAATTACCATTCAGTGTTACGTACACTAATACTAATACATTTAAATTATACAATACTCCACCAACCAGAGACTGTATTGGCTCTTTCGTAGAATATCAACAGCACACTAATAGCTATGGAGTTAATTAGCATTTTTAGATTTACCAAGTTTATATTTACTACTTCGTACCATTTTATGTTTTAACGAAATTGCACCTGTCACTGTTCAGTAAACAGAAAAAGGCCATGAAGATGTTAAATTCCGTAAAGGTCTTCCTACCGTACCCATGGTTATCTTATTTTTGTAAATAACTTTATAGCAAGAAACAGGAGTGTGGTTTTGAAAATAGGATTTTAATCGTAATAAAATTAATGAAATGGAAACCTTTCATGTTTACTAAAAGTTGAGTGGTTTCAAACATATCATAAACTGCGCATACAAATTTCCGACCTTACAAAAGACACAAAATTGTTATTTGCTTTGTGTACTACTGTTTTGTACATTTATCTTACTTAAACTTTCGTTGTGTATTGCCTTTAAGTTATTCACGAAAATTCAAAAAGTGAATAATTATTCCAGTGAGTGCCTATAGTAAGGCAAGTACAGAGCAATTCGTTAGGAGAATTCCAAGTATAAATAATATACACATATTAACGTGACCCTTATTTCTGTACTTGCGAAGTTTTTGTCAAGTTTCATCCACCCTAAAGTGGTTCCATATCATACCAAAGTAACCCATCGGAAAATTAGCTCAATTGAATATTAAAAAATAGTACCCCAAGCGACCTCAGGTTCAAAATGCAAAATGAGGCAAAGGTTCCGTATATGCTTAGAATGGCGAGAGGGAGTATCATCATATTTTCGATAGGGGTAATGAGGTAGAACTGCATCTATTACTGCATAGTACCATCATGGTGACCGTCTTGAAGTGCGCCATCTTGGATTCAGGTCCAAAATTTTTCATAGGAAGGAATCACGTAATACGTTTTTGAGTGCTTTTTCACCACAAACATAAGTGTTACTTTATTTCTATCTTTAACAATTACTATCTTCATAATATGTTTATTAACGTTGTCACAATTGCCTTTCCAAACTTATGTACGGACCTTTGTCTCACATTATGTATTGTAAATGTATTGAAGACTTGAGGGTCGATTGTGACACTATTCAATATTAGTAAATTTAACTATTTTTTTTTCGTCATGTTTTACTTTGGGCTAATATAGAACCATTTTAAGGGGGGTGAGACTAAAATGAATCCGGAAGTCAAAAAATAAGGACCATCCTAATATAGCCTTTGGCGTAGATTAGTGTTCGATTCACGTGATTGTGGTTCGGATTCCACGTTACGCTGTAAGTCCACGTCTCATACAAATTCGCTGCTAAAAGGGACGCTAAACTAAGCTAAAATCAAATTAAATATATGTATGTAGATATAACTTACATAATAATATCTATTTTGAAGCTCCTCTTTTATATCTGATCATTTTTCGTCCAAATGGCAGGCCAGATGACACACCGTAACTGAGTGATATTTGTGAGTGCATCGACGACATACATTATTTCTGGTTTTCTAGACTAGAGTTTGCTGTCTCTTAATGCATGAGATTCCCAACTGGTTCATGAACGATCCTAGGTCAGCACCCAAAAATCTGGTAATCATCGGGTATAGAGATCGTCTGAGCCCTAACTGGTCGGATACAAGGAGTGATAACAGATATATTGTGCAATCTACCTTAATTAATTTCGAGATTTATTTACTTATTTATTGGAACTCGTTATGCAAATAAATATCAGAGATGAAGCCGGAATAGTCAAATAAAGGAAGATCAAAGTATTTGTGCATATTTTATTCAATGTAGCATCTAATTAAAACCGCTATCAACATCCCCTGGGCTTTATATCACAAAAAGCAAAATTAATCCTTATTACAAAATAGTGGATTAATAGTTACTGTTATTGATTGATTGTAGAATGAAAGTTATGCACGTATTTATTGTGAAGGGATAATTTGGAGTAAATTATTGCATAATAAAAGAAAATTTGAAAGTATTGTTACTTATTTTAATGAAGTGCATACTAAGATGTAATCAATCGTAATTCGTATGTTTTCTTTTGCAGGTGTTACAAAACCTCGGTAAAGTAGATCGAACCGTTGACGATATCTTCGAAGAGCACCTGCAGAACTTCACAAGACAACAGAATGCAGCCAACAGATTGCAAAAAGAATTTAATAATTACATTAGGTGTATAAGAGGTTAGTTTAAACCATTTATTGAGTATATAAATTCACACCCACAGACGCTCAACAACATAAGTAGAATTAGTTAAGATAAACTATTCAGATTTATTTTACTTTCTAGTGTTTACAGGAGCCAAAATCCACGTAGAATAGTTACAATGAATGTATTCATATTATTTTACGTTGATTTGTTCCTATATCTATGTAAAGAATGACTGAAGCAGTAGCTTTGCTTGTAGTGTAGTACGTATGAGTTTTTCCAGTCATAGATGTTAACTTAATTTTTTCACTATAGCGAGTCACTAGCAGAATGCTTGTTCTTCGTATGGGGAGAATACGTTTAATTTTGTACATAAGTACTAATGAGGGCTGAATTTGGGTTTAAACGGCATCGGAATTGGCATTGTTCATCTCAGCGACCTCAAAAACTAGTATCGGTCATTTTCGATCATTTGTATATATATATATATATATATATATATAATATATCTTCCTCCCTTTCCCATAAGTTGCCACCTTCAAAATGCAATGATAAAAACCATCGCAGGTCCGAACCTCATCTATGTTGAAAATTTGATCGAGATCAATTGGGTGATTTAAGAATTGTTAAGTTACAAATATAATCACTTTCAATTTTATCTATTAGATTAATTAAATTTTTAATACTGACGGACAGCGGCTGGAGTATTAGTATTTATTTATTTATTTATTTATTTATTTTTTTATTATTTTTTTTTTACAGAAATGATCGTTAACTTCCTAAAATTTTATCCAATAAAAAATATACACGTTCGCTCTTCGTTCTGGATTTTTTTTTTTTTAATAGATTTCCAGAGCTTATTTTAGATCTGACAACGATAGTTTTCCGTTTCAGCGAAGCACTAGCCACTTTATACGACTATTCATTTGTCTCCGAGAAATCCAAAAAAGATACTTAATCTACGTCATAGTTGAGTGATACTAGTAGAAAGTACATTTTTAATTATGAGAAAGTTAGTTTCAATAGGATTAACCTTTTACAATAGGAAGTTATGATCTTTTAGGCAATATTAGAAATTGCCAACCAAACTTAACTCACCTTAAGGAGTGCTCATCTGTTGATCGAAGATTTGACTGTTTCGAAGGCTTCTGTTTTTATCAAATCAAAGAATGTATCGAGGTACCTTGTGAAAAAGCACTACTCGGTTTCTCCTATGCACACAAAGCCTATTGTCAGGAGGTACAGCTGCAGTTTCATTGTTTACCATAACATTAAGAACGTAAACATTGTACATGTGTTCTCACACACACACACAAAAATCCTGTAACTTTAGAACTATGAAACAATATAAAATTTAAATAGAAAAATTGGAAGCATTAAAAAAAAAATGCATAATACATATGAGGCGTATAGTTTCTAAATCCGCCATCTCCAATTTTCAAAAAAAAAAAAAAAAAAAAAAAAAAAAAAAAGAGGTAAGTAGATTTACTGGTATTCCTTTCCATGCCCTACATGATTTTGAAATGTCGCCACCTCCACCCTCAATTACTGCTTTAAAGTTCAGGGTATTTTTCAAAAGCCGCCATCTCCACTCAGCAGTGTGTTTGTAAACCCGCCATCTCATTCTATTCTATGCTATGCTATGAATTGAAGATCGACGTTAATGAAAAAAAGTTGCAAGATGTTGTTCAACTCCTAACGAAACACTTCGGGGAGAACTGACGTGCTAATTCAAACTTAGCCATTTATGTTGATGCTGAAAAGAGATGCGTCAACAGAAGAAAGTATAGATGAGGATTAGGCTGAATGCCAGTGTTCCGAACATGATTTTGATGAGAACTATATCTGAAAACCGTGTAAAGATCACTTTCAATCCTTTTCTTGTTGGTAAAGGTGGCATTTATTCCGAAGTTCCCATCCTGTTAGGTCAGGTTAGGTTAGGTCCCAATAGGTTAGATTAGGTTAGTGAGGTGAGGTTAAGTTAACTTATGTTATGCTAGGAGACGACATTTCTAAACGGGCTGGGAACTTCAGAACTTGACCCGTAAATGTAGCTAACATACTATGATTAGAGCTTCATTTTTTTCCTTGTTTGTGCACATTATAATGTCACCCAACGAGTTAATATCGTTGTTTAGATTCAGTTTATCTCCATCTACTGTTCTGTTCTGAAATAGTTATCCGAAAGTATAATAGTAATGATTTGGAAGCAAATAAACCCCCCCCCAAAAAAAATAAATAAATAAATAAACTTAGGTACGTTTGTTTCAAAGTCCTCCATCTCCAAAAGTTGTTTACAAAATCCGCCATCTCCAAACTGCTTTCTGCAATAACCGAGAAATGGGATGAGAGAGATTTTTGTCATTTGGTAGTTATAATGAATGTCCAGAAAGCAGTAAATTATTTCTAAAAAGAAAATGTTATCTCACATAATCTCTGAGTTATCAGTTTTTCCTGTTTTTCTCGAAACCGTTTATGAAGGAGATGGCGGATTTAGAAAATATACGCCTCATATAATAATAAGATAATCAGGTTACACATCTACATACACTACCGCTCAAAAATTTTTTGAAAACCCCGGATTTTTGTAAACATCTACTGTGATCATATTAATTTGACAAGAGAACTTTACCACCCTGTGACAAAGGTACTCCTGCCTAAAACATAGAATTTAACAACAGTTGAATCGAAGTCTGAGAGGTACTGCAGATGATAAGTCAAATTATAATTTTTAAAACTAAAGCCAGAAAAGGACATCTTATATAGATATTACGCAGAATAAACAAAATTGTGGAAGGTGAGCCAACATATTTTATTTGGAAGGTGTAGACTTAGAGGATGAAAGCAGTGGCAGAAATTTTAAAGAAAAGATAGGTTTCCAAATTTTGTAGTTCTTTTAGCTTGTTGATATGCTGACGCTTAAAAGGCTAAAAATATACCATACTTTGAAAAGTGTTTACGACGGTCAATATACATCCTTTTCTGATCAACTGTTGCTCAGTGAATGCGTATATGTAATACCCGTTACTGTTTCAACGAGCAACAGTAGATCATATAAAACCATCGTAAACACTTTTCAAAGCATGGCATTTTCGGCGTCTTAAACGTTAGCATATCAACAAGCTATAACGAACTGCAAAATTTGAAAAACTACCTTTTCTTTAAAATTGTCTACACTTTCCAAACAAAACTATTATGTTGCCTCATCTTCTACAATTGTGTTTCTACTATCCAATCTCTGTCACATTGTCTTTTTTGGTTTCGGTTTTAAGAATTATAATTTGATATATCATCTGCAATACCTCTAATTGTCAATTTTTTTGCTATAGACAGAAGTATCTCTGATACACAGGAGCAAAGTTCTCATGCCAAAATTATATGGTCACAATAGATGCTTACAAAAACCCAGGATGTTCGAAAACTTTTGAGCGGTAGTGTATATTCTTGAGGATTTCCGTAGCTTATCTGGTCTCTTTGCCTACTTTGTTTGTTTGTTGTTGTCTGAGTTTGAATATATATATATATATATATATATATATATATATATTTTTTTTACATTTTTATTTTTTATTTGTTTATTTTTGCAATTTTGGTATTCAAACTTTACAGTGGTGCATAAAGAAAAATAATTTGCGTTTGATATCATGAGTACTGGACATTTTGAGGGACGCTAGTTTTTAATGTTTCATGTAAATTATTATATATATTGTTCCTTGATGATCCTAAAGAATATTAATTTTGGTTCCTATATGGTTCTAAAGGCTATTAATTTGTGTAAAACTGTTGCGGATTATCGGATGTCCCCCTCTTGCCGGGAGCAATTAGGTCATTTGTCCGTTCCGGTTAACTGTAGCAGCATAGGCAGCGCCACAATGGGTGCAGTGGGTGCAGCTGCATCCATATTAACTTCGATCTTCAGATTTCTTACAATAATGCTTTCTATTTTGTATATTTATTCTTTCCTATGTTTGGAAATAGTTTAGTGACTTCTTGTGTGTCATAGTGTTTTTCTATTTTTATAAGTAAAACATAGGAATTATTTTTAAGATCTTAAGGCTCAATAGTGCAGAGCGTTCTGGCAACAATGTTAGGATGTATTGTCCCTTCCCTGCTTGGACCCACATTACCAAATTCCTGGCGCCGCCTATGTGGAGCAGTGTTTGTGAAATCTCTCTCCTGAAAAAGATGTATTTTAGTTTGCGCCAGTTTTGTATCAAAGGAGCGATATATTGTGGATTGAGTAAACCATTACTGAGTTATTTGATAGTTGGTAACATAGACAGCTACATTGCTAATGCATGTCGACACTATCCTTCTTAATTTATTTTCCACACAATCTGATCTGTTTGATTTCATTCTAATCCCATTTATAATTGTTCAAAATGCTTTATGTAAATGTATTTTTTAATCCCATTCTGCTGAACCATTCCGAAGTGCCTGGCGCTGTCTCTGTGTTAAGAGACTTGTAACGTGAAAGGCTTAACAGCTTTACAGCCTACTAATGACACGCAAATCTTGTCACGGTTTCTAAATAAAATACTTTATGTAGGCTGACAAAATAAACTGATGTCACAATTGAAGACTTAAATATTGTTCACAGTTTTACTTTACGATAATAAATAGAACCATACAAAAATTTCTTGGTTCGATAGTGTTATATATTATTTATCGTTTAACAATAACATGTACGTAATATTTACATTTGCAGCACTATTGTTATAAGATGCAAAGTTGTCGATCAAGTTGTCGTTGTGGGTCTAAAGCAAATAAAATTTTGGCGAGCGACTCCTGCTCCACTCTTTGTGAGCATATTCAATCCTCATTGGATTCCATCGTCATTTATTAACCAGAATGTGCCAATGGGAAATTAACGCGGAATCGTTTTCGCACTTATTTATTTATCTAAGTATAAAACTTGCACTCAATAATTATTTATATTATCATAAATTCGTATATTTTGCATGCAATTGACGTTATTCGAAGTTCCTCTTGTAAAACTCCAAGTAGGAGTTCTAATCCTTGATTAAACAGAAGCTGTCGGTCATTCGGACATTGAACTCCATTCGGTCTATGGCAATTGTATGGTGGGTGAGATATGACTTCCCTATTGTAGTGTGCAGCTGTGTATGTGCAATGTGAGTAATGTTCAGCCTGGCACTATGACAATTATAGTAACTATCTGTGATTTCTTTTCTCTGAAATGTTAGGGTAAGGCAGTACTTTTCGGGGGGGGGGGGGGGCACGGTGGCTGAATGGTAAAACTCTGACCTCTGGTGCGAGAGATTCCAGGTTCGGTCCTAAGCCATCTGAATTTGTAGTTGACTTAGTTTTTGTAGGTTTCCTCCTACCTTCTTATTCCACCAGCTATTTCATAATCATTCATTCTCCTCACCTGTCTCGTCTCGTTTCGTCTACAGGCCATATGCTTTGGTCGTAAAATGGAAGGATTTCATTTTATTTAATTCCATTACTTTTTCTTTGTTATTGTTGCACCACTTATCCAGGGTCAGCACTGCCACTCGATTCTGGCTCCAAAACAATCGTTAGAATATGCCAAGAGTCAGGATTGAGTTTAAAAAGAAAGAAAGGGAGAATGAAATCTGTAAGTTTTACGTCCCACAATTATACCGGCTAGGATAAAGGAAACGGTGATGATGAGAAATGAATGAAATGGTGGAATGAACGAAGTGGGAGGAAAGGGGAGAACACCAAAAAAAACCAAACACGGTGTGGCGCGAGCTGGGATCGAACCAAGGACCCCATGCACCAGAGGTAAACGCTCTACCATTGAGTCACCGCGGGCGCAGAGAAAGAGAAAGAGATGCATTATCTGATATTCCACAGATTGTTGTTTACTGTATGGATCTCAATAGAAGATTCAAAACCTATTCTTCGTAACCCCATTAAAGGACTCACTGTGTGTACACTTAACAAACGAAAACAAAAAGAAAAAAAGCTAATTATTAAGTATTAATATATCATTTCTTAACAGAGGAATTTGAAAATCAATCAACAGTTGAAAGTTCGTTACGTCCATTCAGTCAGTCGATACAGCTAGTCGATCAGTCTGATCCACGATACGTTCGTCAGAGATGGTTTTCCTTAATTGAAGAACAGAAGCAAGTGATGAATGATATAGATATCCGTACAATCAATCATCTATTACATTGTGTTTCTCAGTTTTCAAGTGCACTCCTAAGGGCCACTTATTGATTGAAAAGCCAAGGCACAACTGGATTGTTTATTGGTGGATTGTTTTCTCTTCCGAGCAAGTGATAGTCTGTTTCTGTTACGAACATCTTCTGTATGTTGTTAGTTATCACATATTCGTAAGAATGCAGCTTTGACGATTTCTTTTCGCGAGGTTATAAAAAACGCATCGTAAATTTGGATTTAGTACTTTTCATTTGCAATTCCTGTTAAGCAGATAAGTTTGTCATATAGTATGTGATGCATGTGGAAGGCAAAAATTCTGTCTAAAAATAGTGATAAAAAGTGTTGTAGGTAGGATTTAGACCTGCAAAGTTTGTTCAATTGCTAAAGTAGTGCGATGAGTCACTTTGGCCTTTCTCCAAAGGATGTCGGTGTTCCGTCTAAGACTACCTTTGTAATAACCTCTTCAACTCATGCAATTAGCATTCTTGGGTCTTATTCTGTGGACACGATACACTATATATATGTCGCTTTCGTTTGTTAGTGCCTCTTTTCAGCCTGAAGGCTATATGAGACGTAAACCTATAATTTGAAATGAATTCTGAACCACCATAGTGGGTTTAAATTTTAATTCTCTTGCATCGAGAATAGATTCCGGGACCATGTGCGTGAAATTCGCACACGCTAGTCACTAAACAAGGGGGAGGGGTATTATTATATGTACAGTAATAAGAACGTTTGTACGATAACAATAAATAATTTATGCAGTTTGGTTCGGATTGTATGTCATTGCATGTATTTATCAACCGTTTTGAACACCTGTAAGTACTTTCTGAATATTCGATGTTGGTGAGCGGTTTTTATGTATCTTTATATTAGTATTTCATAAATGTGCTGTTTTTGTTGTATAACATATTTTAATCGCACATGGTATCGCACCTCCTTCCTTCTCAATTTATGCTAGCATATGTTGGCACAAAACTAATATCTACCTTGTAAATGGTTCTGATTTCCAATGACCTCCCTCATGTTACAACGGCCTCTATTAAAAGTGCTCCGTAAATTGTGCAGTTTTAATACAAATTTTTAGTTGCGAACTGGTTTAAATGGCTTGATCCGCGTCTACAATGTCAGCGACTCACTTTACGTCATTACCCCCTCTTCTGGGCACTCCTGCACTAGAGGTCTGCACGGGCTATACTCGGGCCTACAAAGCATATGTCACTTCGGGCCCGGGCCGGGGTCGAGCCATAAATTTTTAAATATACAGCCATATTTCTCGGGACATTTCGGGTCTAACTTTGTAAATATACTGTACAACGATATTTATTGGACGTTTGGACCGTTCATTTTGGAGAACTTTTAAAGCAGAACTGCATAATTAAACCTCTAATTGCTGTAGATAAAAATACAATTTTGAGATAATTATTAAGTTTCTGTAATTCGGCTTATTTCGGGCTCATTTGATTATCACACGAGCTCGGGCCGGGCCGGGTCGGGCTAAAAATTCCGGCCCGTGCAGACCTCTAATTCTTACACATTTATGCCTTTGCTCATACCTTTCACTAAAATGTGCTGCTTAAGTATATTTGCTATGTATTTGTATAATTCACGAATAAATAAACAGTGTGTTTCAATAAATTAAAGGCTGCCAGTTATTAGTGACAACGAATGGCATGAAAATTTGTTTTTGTCTATTTTCTCCAAAACTACACATGAGAATTTTGTCTCACGTGTGGATTTTTCTATCAGTTGATGTGTATGTCGTTCTTGGGCAGATAAACAAAAATTATAATGTAACAGTTTATCTCATTAACCGTATATGTGTATTGTCATCATCGTAATCGGAGTGGTTATTGCATAGCATTATGTTCACGTTAGAAAATTGTTTTGCTCAGTTTTCTCAAACTGTGGAGGAGGGTATTAGTTTGTTTAGCTTAAGAACTTCCTTTTCATTGTACGCTAAGAATATGGTAGCACTTTCCAATCTCTTAGTCTTGTTATAAATTAATACAGGGTGTCCCACTCGTAAGGTGCCCCGGGAAAAATAGGTCATGTACAAATTTTGTTTTATATCTTCTTTATAACACTTCGCCTGGGACCCCTTAGGAGTGAAACACCTTGTATATATTTCTATATCGATGCTTCTGCTGGTCATGGTATACTATTTCATCATATATGTACAATCTTGAAAAATAGAGTACATTTTATTTGTTAGATCGATTTATATTTAAATAGAATAGTAGGATCATATTTCCAATTGTAGTGTCGGAAATGTTAATTCATTCTTCATAAACTGAAAAAAAAACTTGTATTATTTACAGAAAAAAAAAACACTTCAAATACAAATAAATTTATAAGTGATAGCCCTATCTTTGAAAATCGGGGTTGACGAAAATGAAAGTTCTTAAATCTTCTTTTACTATGTTAATCGTAGTTATCAGTTAAGACAAGAACTAACAATCATTTCTCTAAATAGAGTGTATGATTGAAAAAAAAAATAATGTTTCAGGGTTCTTACAAATCTGCAAATCTGGGAAATCCTGGTAAAGTCAGCAAATACGAAATGATACAAGATAGTCAGGGAAATGTGAGCAAAATTGGTACTTAAACTAGAAATAAGGGAAAATTGGGGATTATGTATAAGAAAGATTTTATTTATTTGTTTTCTTTATTTGTTGAGATAAGCCGTCATTCAAACGCAGAAGTCCAATGAAGTAAATAAAACGAGTGTAGAAGAGGTAGTCTAAGTAGCGTTTCTTTTAGAGTTTAATGTTTTGTGCGATATAACTTTTTTTTTTTTTTAAACATTTAACGAATTTATAAGAAAATTATTACTGTAATAATTTTAAAATGATAAAAAGATAAACATAGGTATCCTTCCTATTGACCCGCTTAGCTATTACCAGTATTTTATATCATTTATCTCTGCTTTTTACATTTTAACATTTTCTACAATATAATGCTTTTATATTTAACAAAAATTTTTAAAAAATGAGTAAAAAGTGTAGGTTTGAAAGTTAGCATGGGCAGCTGTAATATCCCTTCTCCCAAATCTTTAGTATAGCATGCATACCTTCAAATACATGATATGCAAAAATAAAACATTCTTTCAGTATCCTATTTTTATGGAATTTGAGGGAAATTTAAATGTCTCATTAAAGTAATTAATTGAATTTATCTTTATTTACTAAATTTTCTTTGAATTTGTCTGAAGCAATGTCTTTAACCTTTTCTGAAAATCCTAATGTTACAGCTGCTTGTAGGGGAGAAGGGGGACCAATTTAAATTTAAAAAAAAAAAAAAATCCATGATATACATCAACACGTCTTATAAAGTTTACTCAATAGCTTAAATAGCAAGTCTTCGGTTAGTTTACGTGTTTGCTTATCTACTGTTATTAATCAAGTCTTTATTTAGTTCCTACAGGTATTCTTCATTAACTGACCTCTACCCATATTAAATCCCGTGGGTCAGGGAAATTGGTTAGCTGGCACCTAAAAATCAGGGAAAAGAGAGAAATTATTTTGTAAGAACCCTGCAGTTTAGACTTGAGCCATTGCTTTCAATTTAAAGAGAAATACATCTAACCATCGAAGGTATTCTCCCATTCATATGTTACATTTAATTCATGTACTTGTAAAACATATCTATCACATTGAGAATTAAGTTTTACTGATTTATTGTTGCAGCTGTACAAACTGCTAGTAAGACATTAATGGACTCAATAAATGAAATCTATGAAAGCAATTGGGTAGGCCGAGAGCTATTCTATGTGCAGGCACAGAACATCGAAATGTTGTGGCAGGACTTCAGTCACAAGATGGGCGACCAGGTGTTGATACCATTGAATACATACCAGAGTCAGTTCCCAGAAATGAGGGTAAGTCGTTCGTCTAAATGTTCCATCAGTGGATGTGAATATTGATTAATATCATTTTTCTTTCCAAACTTGTTGCAAAGGTCGTGCGAATATTGTTTATAATCAAAATACGTATTTGTGAACAATAAACTTAAAAGGAACTCACTTTTGCTCGTCCAATTTTTGTAAAATTTTCGCCGACAGCTGTCGACAGTGTCAAGGTTCGGTAAAGAAATGTATTCAGTAAGGACAGCATAAACCAGAATGAAGATTTTCTGATGTACAGTACTGTATATTTTATATATTTTCAACGTAGAAAGACATTGTTAGCAATATATAATACCTTCAAAACTGAACATTGTTAAACTAAAATTGCTTGACTAAAACCATGAAATTTAATTCAGTTTTTTGTTTGGTTGTTTTAAATCAGCAATTCGATTAACCCAAAAATTTGGTTAATCGGGATTCAGTTACACGGGGTTGTACATATTCCTTTAAAAATAAATAAGTTGTTGCTTCACAGAACACATTTCAATGCTTCACTCTTTTTCAGTGGTTGGTCTAATACGTATTTGAGATTAATTGTGTGGAGCAGCAATATTTTTTATGAGTGTAAATATTTAATTTCCATATATCTTGTCCCTACTAAATACTTTTCTTTACCGAGTCGTCACAGTGTTCACAGCTGTCAGCGAAAACTTGATTTTTTTTTATTTTTATTTTTTTTAAAGTGTATAATAATTGAAGGAGCAAACTTGAGTTCCTTTTAAGTTTGTTGGTAAGTTGCGCGTGAAGAAGTTTATATTATAATGGATATCGGTAAACATTTAGAATATTATTATTATTATTATTATTATTATTATTATTATTATTTAAGCAATAATGATAAAACGAGGTATATCATTGTTTCTTATTTCACTGGAGACAGTTTTATCTATTTTCATGTGAAATAGGCTGTAAGCAATTATCAATGAAAATTGTTTAAATACATACCTGTTCCACAAGAATTTGTTCCTCAAGAAACTGAGTGGATCTTTGAATTTGTCAGTGTGGTATATCTTGTAAAACTGATGACGTCTGAAAATTCCATTGATCAAAATCATCATATATTGTACTTCATAAATGTAAATATCACTCGTTTGATACCGCTGAATTTCTTTACGAGAAGCGTTCGTAAGTTCCTGTCCCAGGCTATTTGCAAATGATGTTCAGCAATATTTTCAGTACCATTCTGTCACGTAACTTCGCTGAACGTCAATGCATTTTGTCACCTCTTCTCTAACAACTGAATACACGTCCAAAGAAAGTCTTCCTTGTTAGTCAGTAGGGTTCATGACATATTCATCCCTGTAAAATGTGTGGTGACAGACATGTTCCTTGAATTTTGAAAATGAATTATAACCATTGGGGTCAAGTCAGGTGTATGCATTTGGCACTCCAGTATTTGGAACCCTGCTTGTGTAACGCTAGGCATGTATCTTGGAGTAGTTGTTCTGAAGAAGCAAAATATCATGTTACAGTTGTCCATGTCTCGTAGTCTCACGAACATTTTCTGTAAGTTTGGTAAAATATTGCGGTACTACTTACGCAATCCCAGAACCACAAGTAGTCAATACTTTCAACATCCTAGAAGACTGAAAGACTGACATCCCTACGCAGGCTTCAGCACAACACTTATTCAGTAGTAATAAAGGGATGCTTCCATACCAGGGCCTATTGTTTCGCCCGAGACTCAAAATAATCTACTTAGGTTTTAACGATCGTAACAATTCTAGAATAGCAGTTTGTAGGAACCTGTTGGAAAAGAGATAAATTAACAGCCGCTTCTTGCGCGGTACTGCTTCTATTTCTCGGGTAATATACCTAAAGACAGTTTAACCTTGCTGAGACCCCAATTGATTAATTGAAATGGAATTATTGCTGCTATGTCATATGTCATCTGTGTCTGGAGCGCTGTAGCAATGCACTAATCATGTTGAAACTTTTTTCAGTAATAGGTGTCCAGGCGGTCTGCGTCGTTACACGAAAGTTTACGGTGCCATTTCTTAATGGTGTGTACAGAGCCTTTATACGTAGAGCATTATTATATAATGCTTTGTCGTGTTATGGTTTTGTTGCGTTTCAATATTTTCAGCCGGAAGTATTTTTTTTTTTTTTTATTACTACGTGTAGTTCTTTTTTCTCCATTTTTCTGTATTATGGCATTTTGTGCTTCAAATCCACTTACGCAAGCGAATTGGTGTTTGAATGTACTATTTATAAAGTGTTAACCTAAACGAAGTAAAACTGAACGTACGCGAACTTCGTTTTCAAGAAGTACTTTGTATATTTTACATTCACGTTAGTAAATAGTAATTCTTAATCCTTTAATTCATTATATAGAATTACGAAGTTTAAAGATAGTACTTCTGCCAAATCTGTCTGCTAATTCTTTTGCTTAGGGGATACAAAACTATTACAGGAAATTTTTCAGTATTTTTTGTACGTGAGCTGTTTGAAACTAGCAGGAAATTAAAGTGTTAACTGGGATAACATCGTATGGGAGGGAAGATCTTAGGAGGTGGGTAGTAACAATTCTCACTCTATTGTATAGGCACAGAAAAGATCGAGTAATAAGCTAGTTTCTGTAACTATGGAGTTACACTACTTAATGAGAAAGAGTTTACTCATACAATAGTTTCTTAACGATTTTTTATTTAGGTACAATGAAATGTAGTGAGTAATAATATTTGTTATTGTAGAAAAAGATTGACAAACGTGGCCGAAAGCTGGTTGACTACGACAGCCAAAGGCACAACTTCCAAGCGTTGCAGAACAACCCGAAGAAGCGGGACGAAATCAAAATCGCGAAGGCTAAGGAGCAGATGGAAGATGCCAAGAGGACGTACGAGGTGCTGAACAGTGAGTTACACGATGAGCTTCCAGCGTTGTATGATTCCAGAGTATTGTTTCTGGTCACAAACCTTCAGACGCTCTTTGCTGCTGAGCAAGTCTTCCATGCAGAAACTGCCAAGGTAAGTATCCATAATGTATTGTCAAATAAAACAACTTAATTCAATGTGGGGTCTTAATATTAAGGTGAAATTTGATTGAAGTGTATTCTGCGTTCCCGCCTCTTTTTTAAAGGTTTTTCAATCTTTTCCGGTCATTCTATCTGTGAAAGCAAGGCAGGAAAATGTGAATCATCTGCTATCTATCTGAAATACTAAACTATGCATTGTCTGTTGTAAGAATACAGTGAATAGTCTGATGTTTCTGAGCAAAATTGTATTCAATCTGTTAAGTTGGTTTGACTTGAACTTACCTTGATTACCTTCGATTCAGGTATCGCATTTTTCTCTTTGTGATCCACTTTGTTCCAGAATCACAACTGTCTTTGACTAAAAGTATTTGCCGAATGCTTTTGTGATTACATCAGAGAAAATTTTGACGTAGAATATCAGCGTCAATGAAGCCCATTTCTAGCTAATGGGTATTTATGTGGAAGAATCTGAGGGAAGGATTTGAAGGATACTTATATGTAAGGTATATTCAAATGCACTATTGTGATGTGTTGTGTGCTTTGAGATAGGTAAATATGAAGATGGAGCGCAGCAAAAGTTTCTATGTTTGTTGATGCGAATCGAAAGTAGTTTCGCCAATGTAGAAGGTTGCATTTAAGGATGTAAGTGAGGTTAGTAGGATCGCAATTACCGAAATTGTAGGGAGTTGGAAGATGAAACTGGTATCAAATATAGACAATCAACCACCTTTTTTCTTCTGCCTGCAACCCACATTGGCAGAACTAGCAGTCATTACCTAATGATGCTTTTCACGTAGAAGTCCATCCAGTATCCAGAAATTCGTCCACCTTTGTCTAACTCCTCTTCCTCTATGTTCAGGAAATTTGCATATCCTTTTATTTCCAAACACATTAGTGATCCAAATTTCCCCAATACACTCTAAGCACACATTACCATAATATTACAACTTCCAAATGCAGGCCGATAACGGCGCTGTGTTCTGTCCCAATCGTCATTATCCGACCGACAGACAAGGGCTTCATCGTAGTGGTCATGAATTTCTCAAGACTACCGGTCCGAAATCCTTTACCAACTTTATAAACACACCCACTACATATCTCTGGAGATGCAGCCCACTGATAATTCTCTCACTAAACTCCAGAGCTCCTCCGTGGCTAAGCGGTTAGCGTACGCGCCTTTGGCGTAGGAGACCCGGGTTCGATTCCTGGCGGGGGCTCATGTGGTTCGGATTTCACGTTAATCACTAGGTCCACGTTTCATATAGCCTCGCTGCTGAACGGGACGTTAAACGTTAAACCCAAACTCAACTCTCACTAAACTCCAATTGTACATATTATATATATATATATATATATATATATATATATATATATATATATATATATATATATATATATATAATTATTCTCTTGCTTTCCGTGACTACTACCTCTAACCCCACGACGTTAAAGGTCTTCATACCTCAAAGGATACAGATCACTTTGCATCTGTTGTTCGCTCCATTAACGAACCTCTGCATCCTATTATTATCCTATCTTGGTCAGCATAACCTCATTATACTCGCCAATATCCTTCTTACCCAAGGCCTCAGCGCTATTCAACAAGTCCTAAACACATGGCCCCAACCTCAAAGTCCCAGCACACAATTTCTTTCCTACTTGCCAAGTTCTTCCTACCTTAACAATTTCACATTAGAAAATAACCATTATCTTGAAATCAAATGCACTCACATGGTTGCCTCATACGAAACATATTTATGGGATGTCTGGAACAACTAGTGTGCCCCATCGTTACTTCAAGCTTTTGTTGACTTGGTGATTCATAGACATCTGCCTAATATGGACCACGGACAACTAGCACAGAAACAGTTCCTAGAGTCACTGAACAAGAAGTCAGTTTTACCGGCCTTTCTCTAACCGTACAGTCACCGCCTGGATGTAGACGTCAGACAGATGTGGGCGGATCCAGGAGTAGTAGCTTACGTTTGGGAGTTTGTTCTTTCTAGACGAGTTTCTCAGTAACGAGTCCGATGATTTTCATATTTCATTAAGAACCCTACAATATGGTTAAGCCATTTCTTATCAAAGTCCAGAAAAGGTAGTTTATTCTTGACCCTGAGTTTTTCGAAGTTTTTGTGAACACTTCGATAATTTCATTCATATTTCAAAATAAACATTTTAGTAATAACTGCAGCATCACTTCATTTAATTTAAAAAATGGTTCAACAGCTATTAAAAACATAGTCATCGTTAGATAACTTCATTTGAAGGGAGCTATATTCCCATTGGGAATATAACTCTTAAGAATGCAGTAGATCTTCAACTAAGGATCGTTGATGGGATTTTTGTTCCTTTATCCAATTTTAAGGAAATGCCAGCAGGTGAGTTCTGCGAATACATCCTGATGCTGAGGACGTCATGTTCTGAAATGAACTATAGTTCAGGTGACACACTCGTTCACCAAGCTTTTTTTTTCTTTCTTTCTTTCTTTCTTTCTTTATTCCATGTATGGAAACAAAAAAAAAAAGTAATTAGATGATAAATCAGGTGTGCGGACAAGTCATTAATTCGACATGTTTACTGCACAGGAAGTCAACAGTTTGGTCTGATGAGTGAAAATTGGCCTTGCTGTGCTGAAGATTGACGCGACGATTTGGATTTGTTGTACACAATTGATTGATGACTTCTGGCAAACAGATTGTTGTATACCATTCAGCATTTGCAATCCTTCGACTTTCTAAAGCTGTGGTCGCCATATGTCAGATATAACTGAAGGAAACAAGCAATCATCTTCTTGGCAGCATTCCTCGAATGAACAACTTTTGTTAATTTCGGTTCACTTTGAAACACCTAAAACAGTGGATTGCTGTTAAGTTTCGGGTTCGTATGAATAGATGAAAGTTTCGTCCCCTGTGACGAGGTAGTGTACCAAATTTGACTTACCTCGGTTGATTTTTTTGAGTATTTCTTTACATCAATTGACACTAGTTTGCTTTTGACCTTCAATCAAGTTGTGTGAAATGCTACAGCTAAAGTTTCCTTGTGTTCAGGCGACCATGTAAAATTGTTTATTGCTTTCGTGTCCCAATGTTCAAGGATGCCTGAATCTCACAGTATATCACATGCCGATATCTTTGTCATTTCAAGCACAGCATCAATATTACTGCTAACAACAGACGTGGATGAGTGACCTTCACGAAATTTATCACTGAAAAATGTGCGACTACATTGGAATTTAGGAGAACCAATTGCATACAGTTCTATTGGATAGTGCTTAATTTCATTAAGTATGACAAATTATTTTGTCACGTTTTCTATGCTTGTTTGAAACGCATTACTTAAAAATGATCAGATATACTATGGAGACATTATACAATAATTCTGCTACAACTGAGTTAATCTTTCTACATAATAGTGCTGCTGTATTTTCATGTAGATATAGAATTCGCTTCATAAAGACTTTCGTATCTTCTGGTTTCTTCTTCACGATTGCCAGTGGCCTGAATCACTTTAGCTTTTGCTAATTTCTAATTATATTTTATATTATTATTAAGCTGTTTTCAAACAGAAATTTTATAGAATTATTTGACATCATAGTCTCTGAATGCTAAACTTAAAAGTGAGATAGACAGTGCACGAAAAAAAAGTTACTATTTGTATCAAAATCTCTGATTGTTGAACTGAGTGTATATGTGTATTTAAAGTCTTGAGGTTTTTTTCAGTTTATAAATATTATTTTTTAGGTTTACACAGAGCTTGAAGCAATCGTAGACAAACTAGCGACCGAAAGCCAACGAGGAGCGTACACAAAGAAAGCCTCACCGAAACCTCCAAAGGGCCCATCATCACCAAATTCCAAGTTAGTACTTTTGATTTCCATTTGGTAATAATAAACTAATTAAGTGTTAAGAATAACATTATCTAGCGAATGTGGATGTATAAAGAAGTAAGGAATGGTAGACGTTAGTTTCGTGATGAGAAAATATTAAACTCTACTTAATTACGATAACTTAGAGATTTGAAGAGCTTTAAACAAGGAACTGTTGGTTATATCTTTTACTTAGATTTGAAAATGGCTGATACCTTTAGAAAATCGCTAGCCCTTGACGTGTAATTGGACACAAAATCAACAAATCATGAAACAATTATAAGCTGACTCGGAACTTTGAACACACTGTGTTCTACGTGTTGATTCTCTGTAATTTATATTTTTCAACAAGTGTCAGATGGGTTTCAGAATTGTTGTAAATTTTAAGAGTTAGATATACAGTAACTTAACACGTTGAGTGCCATGTGTATGGAATTCCGTACACACGGTTCTCTCGTGCAGCTCCGTGTGTATGATTTTCCATACACAAACAACAATATATTGCACTTTTGTCGCGTTCGTTCTATAAGTGTGTATGCAATTACATACATATGGCGTAGAAGTCAAAATTTAATGTCCACGCCGCGTATATGTAAAACCATACACACACACACACAAATATATATATATATATATATATATATATATATATATATATATATATATATATATATATATATACACACTTATGGGGAGAAACAAAGTATTACTGGCAGACTGTTGCCCGTGGCGCAGAGGTGATAAGTGGTAACGGTCAATAGATATGGAGATATGGTGGCAGTCAAGGTGTTGTAGGGAGAGGAAAAAAGGTTAAAATAAAATTTAAAATAGGATATATAGTAAATTAAAAAAGAAGTGTGATGAGAGGAAACACTTCTGAATATGACAGTGATTCTCAACCATTTGAAACTATTAAAGAGATATTAATAATTTAGTAAATTATGAATATTTTTGGATTATAACATACAAAGAGTGAAAAAGCGACTCACTGGACCGGGACTCGAACGCGATCCAGTAAGTCACATTTTCACTCTTTGTATGTTATAGAATCCACATCTACAAAGGATCTGGTGTATGTTAAAAATCGATTGTTTCCTCTTTCATTAATATATATTTTTGGATTATGTTTTTGTTTTTGAAGTACTGAATTGTTCTTTATGGTAATGTGTGAAATAAATCTAAGCACTCAGATAGATTACTTCGTCGTACTTAAAGATATTAATTTGTTTTCTTTCTTTCTTTACGTAGTGTGATAAACACGACACCGCCACCAACGAAAGGTAAGCAAAGCCTATTAACTAGTTACTGTCTTTTGTTTGAAATCTTTTCCTCTATTCTTAGAAAAAGGAAGTGTGATATAAATCACAACAGTTACAACAAAAGATTCTTATAATTATGAAATAAAACTTCTTGCAATCCGTTACCATAGTTTTATGATATTTTCCGCAGTTACAAAAATTAGTAAGGATCTAAGTTAGGTTATAAACCCTTATCTGGTATGGCCTAAATTAGGGCCCATTTAAAAGTGAATAAATAAATTAGTATTGAACACTTGTGGAATAACAGAGCAACAACGTACACTCAGGAGCTCACTTACAACTAAGATGATCATAGGAAAGAATAGTCCACTACATTGACATGCGTCGGGTTAACTCTGTCCCCCTCCCGTTGTATTTGTTAAGGGTAAAATATGACTTCTTATGCAATTACAAATCTAAATGTATGACGCTTGACTTTTCTCTAAATACAAAACAAATAAAATTGATATAATTTCAGAAGTACAGTTTATAGAATTTAATAATGAAGTAAGCAGTAGTTTGTGTTGTTAATTTTATATTTATATTTCTTGCAATCTATTTGTTTTTAGAAGATTATTATTATTTATTCATTTTAAAACTACATGTCGATCAAGTAGCGTGACACAAGCATTGGCCATCCTCGAGTGGCTCAGTGGTAGAGCGTTCACCTCTGGTGCATGGGGTCCGTGGTTCGATCCCAACTCGCGCCTAGTAAGCTTTGTGATGGACAAACGCCGTGTGCATTGGTAGTCTCGGGATTCTTCTGTTTCCTCCCAGTTTCTTCATTCCACCATTTCATTCATTTCTCATAATCACCGTCTCCTTGAGCCTAGCCGGCATAGTCGTAGGACTAAAACTTAAAGATTTCATTTCCAGTTTGATATTTTAAAAATAATCTCAGCTCATTTCATGTAGTTGTAGGAATCGATGTATTAAGAGGTGAAGGACATCTACGTAGGTATAGTATATTGTAACATCATTCTAATAATGGAGTTCTACGGTTAATTATCTTCCAAGTGTGTAAATAAAAAAATTATACTTCCTATTAGAGGCACATATGCGGAAGAACCTGGTTCGATTCTTAGGGAATGTTTATTAACTTAAATTGGTTGGAGTAGGCTGTAGATTAATTTCTCCTACATCCTCGGTGCTGAAAAGAAATTCTAGCATCAAACTTCCGTAAATCATCGTCACCACTCTTTATTTCCTGAATTAGCTATGAAAGCAGTAAATCCCCCGATTACCTAAAGCAGGGTTTCTCAACCTGGGGTTTCCATGCAGGTCGCGAACATATGTGGAAGAAATAAATATCATTAGAATATAAAACCTAAAAATATTTTTTTTATATATTATTTTCAATTTTGTTCTGATAGGAATATTTTTATTTTTGTACATACTGTTAACAACAACAAAAAATAGTTCTACTAAACATTTTCAATAGGTGCGGAGTTGTTTAGAAATAAATTTAAATGAAAGAGGTACCTATGAAACTAATGAGAACTGCATATCGAAATACCAGAAAAATACAAATGCAGCAAAACTTTCATATTGAAATACAATTAAAATAGAAAGCTAATGAGATACCTGAGCATGGTGTGATTTCACTAGTGCGGCAATATCCGGTTGAATCTTCGTGCTGAACATTATCAAGTCATTTAAAATACTCAATAACCTTTTTAAGAACTCTCCAAGTTTTTAAACCAAAATTAGAAATGACTATTTTTTATTACATGACCCAAAATTAAGGAAGTTAAAAGCTTTAAAATTTTCAAACTTCCTCTATTTTGAAACAGTATGACGAATCGAATTTGATATTTGTAATATGAATGAAGTGATCAAATTTGGTTTTAATCCTTTCGCTTTTAGGGAAGTTACTGAAACTACTATATACAAGAAATGGATTCTGCTATTATAGAAATAGATGGATATCGTGAGATCTTCACAATAGGTATATTAAAAATCCCACACAAGCTTATGTCAAACCAGAAATTATAAGAAGGTCGCTGGCAAAGGATGTGATAAAGTGGGGTCATGATAAGAACTAGGTTGAGACCCACTGGCCTATAGAATGCAACCAAGCTACAAATCGCACAGCTGATATCTTTTGGTTGAGGGAAATACTGTCATTGTCTGCAGTATAAATACGCCTCCCGCAGGAGGAGTTTGGAACAATTTCATCTCATACTATTATCCTCTTGGTTCTGTTCCTGCAGTTCGAATATCCACTGAATTCTAACTTAACTATAATAGGGAGCTTTCGAATAACTACCTATTGTAGTTAGTATACACAATAGTTCCTCTGTATGAGTAAAATGGAAACTGTAACTTTAGACCATTTACGTTTACTACTGACAATAGTTTTTGCTTCCACTAGACACGACGGCGACAATCTCTACCAATCAATGCTTAGCTGATTAGTATAAATGATCATATTGTGAAATTCCATCGTTAATTATCTTCCACGTGCGTAAATAAAAATTGTACTTTCTCGTAGATGTGTATGCGAAAGAACCTCATTCCTAGTGGATGCTCATAATCTTGAATTGGTTGGAGTAGGAATAAATAAATAAATAAATATTTCAAAACTTTGAGGAAGGCAAATGAAATGAAATGAAATCTTTAAGTTTTATGTCTTAGGATCATGCCGGTTCGGCTAAAGGAGCCGGTGTACGAGAAATGAATGAAATGGCGGAATGAAGAAAGTGGGAGGAAACAGGAAAACCACGAGAAAGCCCACGCACACGGTGTTTGTCCGCAACAAAGTTCACTTGGCGCGAGCTGAGATCCAAGCAAGGATCCCATGGACTAGAGGTGAACGCTCTACCACTGAGCCAAGTAAACTTTGTGGTGACCAAACACCGTGTGCGTGGGTTTTCTGAGGGTCCTCCAATTTCCTCTCACTTTCTTAATTCCACTATTTCATTCATTTTTTATCATCACCGTCTCCTTTAACCTAGGTGATATAACCGTGGGACGTAAAACTTAAAGATTTCATATCAGCTCTTAACTCTTAAACTTTGATTTGTGATATCTTCAGTCAACGTTTTCAGAGTTCTAGAGACTTAGATGAGAAATTGAGCAACACTGCACCAAAACATTAAGTAGATTCCTCAGAAATTTTAATATTTTATCTTGATTCGTGTAATACGTAGACAAAAGTAAAAACGCAAGCATCATGAAACATATGGAAACGAAATATATTCTTATTGATCCAGTATTTATCTCACACTTCTTTAGAAAAAACTTTTGTGCATGGAAAGCTGTATGATTTTCAAATTAGTCTTAATTAAACAATAACAATAGCCACTTGCATGGTAAAAAGTCTGTTTGTCGTAGCAAAGATTGAGACATTAAATGGAAACCTTAGTTTTGTTTGAGAGACATGAATCGTCTTTGTGCCTGGAATTATGCTCGAATGAATACCTTGTGTAGCTGTTAACCTGTAGTTGGTGCTAATACCGTGTCAAAAGTGAAATGGAGAATATCAGACACACAGGTAAAAATGCATAGTTTAGCTTAATTAAATGTTATATAGTTTGTATTTGAGATAAGATGATGGCAAAGCAATTTTTTTTTCTTTCTTGAGATTTTATTCATCACAGAAGCTAAACTCATTTTCTTGATTGTCAAAGATCACTTCCTGGAGATTGGGCTGGCATGCTGCAAAGCGCTTTGGAACTAAAGTTGGTTTTAAGTTTGCAATATTCGCAAGTGATGGATCGTGCAGTATTAATATGGAAGATGTATTTTAGAAATCTTTTAGGCTTCCAGTCATAATTTGTTTGTTATACAATTGACTTAGCTTGGTTATAATTGAATACAATAAAGTACAAGGTTAACACAAATGATTCATTCTTCTTGAAAAAGCTATATTTTCATAAATATTACACGTACACACATGAAAGATGTATGAAAAGAATGACAATCTCACAAAGTTTATACACCCTCTACAAATGTTCAATATGTACCCCTTTGGTGACACGACACACGTCCAGACGACGTCTTTTTTTCTTGCATTCTCTACATTTTCGACAGGTACTAACCTCGTAATGCCACACTGCCACACCCGATGTACGTCTATTACTTTTGAAAATATAGCCTTTTCAAAACGAATGAATTATTTATGCTAACCCTGTGTGTAGACTTTATTTTTGTAACTTAAAGGAACGGAAATATTCTGTGGTGTCTGTCACAAGTAATAATAATAAATAAATAAATAAATAACAAACATATCCTCCTCCGTCTTTGCACTTCGTAGCTGATCAGATCAAACTGTTATTTGCAGTGAGTTTTGTCTCTCCTCCTAAACAAGAAGTTTGCTTCATCTTATATTAAAATTCCTTTTCTAGAATTACTTATAGCGCTTTTCAAGTGATAAGTTACATGGTCTTGAGAGGGCTATCTGTTTTTTCCTATCACAGTTACGCGGTGGTATCAGTTTGTGGCAAGCCGTAACATACTGACTTTTCGCACCACTGCAAATGTTGTCAATACCAGACACGCTACTTAGAAATATTGTATTACTATATTAATGACTGTCTTTAGGAAATAGAAAAATGAATTATGAACACACAGCTCAACTGTTGTCATAATACAGACTTTTAAATGTTTCCATATAAAGCAATTGTGAAAAATCTTTAGAATACATTGTCCCGCATAACTGCTAGTAGATTTTGATTGAAGCTTTTCCTCAATATTTCCGTCTTTTATGAAATCGAGCAAACAAAATAACTTACTAACACCACTTGGGTTCTCTCTTTGCTTGGAGATGCATATGTTCCTGCGTATTTTTAAAAAAAACATTGTCATACGTATAATATAATACAAGTAGTTTAAATAAAGGAAGTAAAAGATTCTATTTCTTTCGAAAAACAATTTTAAAACAAATATTTCTTTATCCTTTATAGCCAGTGTTTTTTTTTCTTCCTTCCCATTTCACATTCGACTGTTTCATCATCCATTTCCTCTCTCTCTCTCTTTCCTTCTACTCAACATATGAACTCATGATTGCTGAACAAGCGCGCAGGGCATGTAAATTATTGCACCCAAAACAAACGTGACTTCTTCGAAACGCGAAGACCTGATACAATTAGGCTTCTTACCATTACTTGTATTGTTGTTCCTCGAATTCTTTCTTCGTGTTGTCCGTTTCAAAATATAGGAGCCCTGTTTCACACCACTACCAAGAGAGCAACCCAATCCTTGTTAGGATGGTGGATGTTGGTTGTTGCCAGATGTCATTAGGTAGAAGAAGAAACAAAAAAAGAAAGAAGAAAAAAAGACACGAAAATAAGTGAAAAATAAAAATGTTATTAATTTTTGAAATAAGTTAGAGATCTGGAGAAGAGGGGACGTTTGGCAAGTTTTTTTTTTCCTCTTTCTGACCGAGGGTCACCTATTGTTTTCTGCGATTCATGGCCTGTTGACAGGGGTTGTGCAATTCCAAGAACTGAAGTTCTCTTAATCTGAAACCGTCTATAAATAAAATTCGCATTGTTTTCGTGAGCTATAGAAAACGTATTTAAAAAATAGTGGTCAGCTTTTTCAGTTGTTCCAGGAAATATTTTTGAGTTTTCTTTTTTTTAAGTAAGAAAAAATCGCATTAAAGGAAGAAAAACAAACTGCGGGAGAGGGGAGTCTGCAATCCGGCAATGTTACACTAAATATCGCGTACCATTGGCCACTGCTCATGTTGTTTCTCATGTGAAAAGAGCTTTAAGTAATTCAATGCACAGGATTGCGGAGCGTCACACAAAACTTTTTTGAACGTGTCCATCAATACTGGAATATTAATTCGTTTTCACTATATTATTGTATATATCAAAATTGTATAAGTTTAAAAATAATACGATTGCAATGACTACTTATGCGAATAAAATATAGCAATAGTTGTAGCCATCCACGAAAATAATAAATTACTTAAATTCTTCAGAATAGCAGGTTTCCGTTTTTGTAGGAAATCTGGTGTTTTTCCAGCGTGTTGTAGTTTTGGGGGCCAATTATTCAGTGTAACATGACTTCATTCCGACAGCTGAATTCGAGAAGATAAATACATAAAGTCGAGATGACGATACTAATGCGAACGTGAATCAGACCTTCCCGCTGGCCTAGTGATTAGCGAACGCGCCTTCGGAGCACGGGATCCCATAGGGAGCCTTGAAATTAAAATGCATTCCAGTTGTTCGGATTTCACCTTAAACTGGGTAGCCTCGGCTAAAGTTTAACAAACGAACAGTGAATGTGAATCAGTTCTTGTTTTATAGGAACATTGTAATTTAAGGGAGAAAGCATGACAATACGTGCAGGCTTTTCATACATGGAAATGTGCTTTTGTATGTGTATAATACCAAGTTCACTAAACACATTGGAAATATATTTTTCCACTTATCCAGTAATTATAATAGTTTGTCATAGTATTTAGCTTCTGTGAGTAAGATTACTTTCCTTAAAATACAACTCCTGTGATGAGGAAGTTTTGTAATATTACTTTTCAGACTAATTGGTTCTTGCTCTTCAAAACAAAACGAAATAAAAATACTAACAAAATAATACGATGCAGTGATTGTCGTTTGTAACTTCTGTAGGCGATATGGAAATCCAATTATCTCGTTACAAGTCAAATACATGTTTATTATCTCTATTTCGGGTGGAAATTTTTTTAATATTTATCAGATAGAAATATTTATTAATGAAATTAATTGCATTATTATTGAAAAACTCTTATTACAGCGATATACATTTCATTACATTTCTTATTCCCAAGTTCTAGAAAATTGTGAAACTTACAGAACAACAGTACGGATTTATTGTAATGTTAATTTTCGTTCCGTTCTCCTCGAGTCTGTTAAATTATAGTTAACATTCAAAAAAACATTTCGTAATGTTATTTAGAAACAAATGTTTTATTTCTCTGTGGGCTTAACGTCAAACTTCGGTTTTCGTATGGACAATGTTTGTTCTTTAGAAATAAATGTGCCGTGCGCTTCTCTTCACATGCTGATAAAGAGGAAGTTTGAATTGATCATTTTTACAGTGCATTCATTACAAACGCGTGTAATCAATCTACCAGCTTGCTACTTTATATAGAATACTAAATAATTAAGAAAAAAATGTGGCACCACTACAGCGTTCTGCCAGAAAAAAAAGGAAAAATAAAAGAAAAAGCCCTCCAGGAAGAGGTTTCTTACGTTTAAAAGTCTGGGCAATTTAGAAGTTGGGACTTGATCAGTTGTTGTAGCATACACTGTAATTAGACGGTGTTGCTTTTTGTAACGACTAAATGCATTTGAAGGTCAAGGATATAAAGGTAGGTTGCATGAAATCATCGTGCATGTGTATTCACCCTGGCAAACAGAGTACACGGTGTATTTATTCCTGAATATCGTTGGCTGAAATAGTTTGATTTCTTAAATTTGTATTTCAAAGAACTGAAGATTAAATAATAACCAGGTGAAAACACATGTTTGAATTTACTCCTTAAGCTGTCAACAAATTTTTATATCTTTGTACTTCGGATTACAAAAGGTTATGCTCGTTAGTTGACATACATTAGTACTCTACAGTTTTAAGGATAAGGTTAATATGAATCAGTTTTCAGTATACTTAAGAAGTTGTTTATTTTGAAAAGATTTATCATTTGGAATACACAGAGGTAAAAATAAATTCTCGAACAAGAAAGATGAATAGTCCAATCTAAGAGAGTGTAATTCGTTGACTCGTCTTTATTGTGACATCCTGTATATTTATTTGTCCTCCATTAAAATGTGACATGTTCAGAACAGAAATGTCCTAATGTATAAAAATAAAAAAAAATATATATTTATTCTGAAAGTACTCAGCAAAACAATAGAAAAAATATCAAAGTAAGACGTAATATTTTTTTTTTAGTAAGCCATAAGTAAACATGACGATGTTTTTTCATCAGCTTATTTATTACTAGTTAAAATCAGTTACACTTGAACAATAGTCATTCACAAACTTGATAATGCCGATCATTTGAAGAGAAGTAATTCTATTCATCGGATACTTAATAGTATATTTTGAATGTTGCTGTGTGTCTCTCTAACCTCTGTTGTCACATGGTGTTCTAGTGGTTCCGGCCCAAACAGAGGTCAACAATACAAATGTTAAACAGGAGAATGTGGAAGTAAACGCTCAGGTTCAGAACACCACAACCACCACCACTACACCTAATGGTAATGCTAAACTCCCTACTACCAATAGTGATCGTAAAAACATTGAAGAGCTCTATGATATTCCTGTAGGTGAGTACACGACTGACACCCAACACTAATTGACGTAGATTCAACTAATTATTTTTATTAGCTTTTGTTTCAGTCAGTGAAATCTAGTGCATTTTTCCTATTTTTGAGTGGCTAGCATGAAACACTAATGTCTATGTTTTGAAATTAATTAATGTACACATTTACTTTTATTAACTTAATCAGTTGGAATTGTATTGTGTAGAAGTAGTGGCAGCAGTTAACAATATATAAAGTGGTTTACATACTTGTAATTGCTTCCAAAAGATACAATATACTTGAAACAGTATTATGTAGTTTTATTGTTATTATTTGTAATTAATTACTGGACTAAGTATTGCGCATTTGTGCTAACGTAAGGGCAGAATTCTTAAAATGCTATTCTACAATATTATTATGAGGTACACGAATCGATAGATGTCATTGAAGTGAACAAACTGATCCTCATGCGTAGTTTTCGAAAGAGTGAGCAAGAACTAATTTCTTTGTAAACCTAAAAATTGGTGCTGCTCAAAAGGTACGTCACATATTAAGATTACTGAAGGGTTTTCATGATGGTACTAGCAGGACAATAGTACATGATGTGGTTGATGTGACATAGCACAAAATTTATCATAGCTCTTAAATTTTAATTTCTGTTCAACTATAGTACGAGGTGCATTCAAATTATAATACCTCCAATAGTTTTTCTCAGGACTGGTAACAGATATAAACGTGCTGTTCGTTTTAAAAACAGACGAACACATGTCAATGCGTGACAGATGGTAGCACCGTACGGCACACAGAATTCTAGCGGCAGTGGTAAAAGTGATACTGTTTTGATACTTGGGATACTCGTAAAATGGCGACGTTTTCATTACAAGAACATCATGTAATCATTTGTTTTCTCCACTGATGTGACGCCGCTTGAAATTCATCGCCAGTTGCGTGAGACATGTGATGATGGTATCATGGATGTGTCGAATGTGCGTTTGTGGGTGCGACAGTTCAAAGAAGGCAGAACGTCGTATGACAAAAGACCAAGATAATCTCAGCGTCGCAGAAGCCGATCTGACGACGCGATCGAACGAGTGAAAAAAGTTGTTTTGGAAGATTGCCGAATGAGTGTGCAATACATCACCTCCAAAGGCATCGTGGTATCTCTGCATGCTGTCGTCAAATCGGATTGTACGAGACCGAGATGGTCTTGATTTGTTATCACACGACGTTCTGCCTTCTTTGAACTGTCGCACTCACAAACGCACATTCGACTCATCCATGACACCATCATCACATGTCTCACGCAACTAGCAGTGAATTTCAAACGGTGTCACACCATGCAAATGGAGAAAACGACAAGTATCGTAAATACATCAAAAATAGTCATCACTCTTATCTTCCGCTAGTGTTGTGTGTGCCATACGATGTTGCATCTCTGTCACACATTGTCCACAAGTGCTCGCGTATTCTGAAGCAAACAGCACGTTTTTATCTGTTATCAGTCCTGAGAAAAAACATTGGAGGTTTTTTAAACTTGAATGCACCTCGTATTGTCGAAAGATAATTTTTGTGACGTTAAAAAGTATGTTTTTTGTTCCCAATGTGACGCATTTATTATACATGGCGTTTCAAAATACCACAGACAACGTTTGGGAGGTGATTCCTAATACCAAGATAAGACAAAAAGTATAAACCAACCTGGGTGCACAAATGCTTCCTTTCGAAGTTATAGGCTGCCAAAAGCATGAAAAATGAAGTTTAAAGGTCCATAGCTCCAAACCTGTGAGACCTAGCGTAGTCGGATCAAGATCAACACTTCACTTAGAAACTAACATGTGCCCTATCCAAATATCCATGTTTCAGACTCCTGCGGTACTTCCACAGCAATTTTTATACAGGTAGTTGCTGAGTACTTCAAATTATATGTTCGTAGCTAAACTTCCTCTATAAAAATTGTTGCATGAATAGCTTAGGATTCTGAAACATGTATTTTTGGTTAGTGCACATGTTAGTTCCTAAGTGAAGCCTTAACCCAACTATGGTAGGTCTCATAGTTTTGGAGCTATGGGTCTTTAAAGTTCATTTTTTCATGTTTTCGGCAACCTATAACTCCGAAGGGAAGCATTTGTGCACCCAGGATGATCTATACTTTGTGTCATATCTTGGTGTCAGGAATCACCTCCGAAACATCGGTGTTGTTTTGAAACACCCTGTATAGTTTTTATTCTTATTGCATACAGAAAATATACCATGTTAAGCAGTAGATTTTGTGTGTCCTAAACTTGTAATTGCTTCATAGCTTCAGAATGTCGATAGTAGCTGTGACCAGTTACAGAATTGTTCATGGAGATCAACACTCACTGTCCGTTATTTAAAGCAGTCTATAACCCTTTACAGAGTATGAAATGATAAGCAACCCAATCCTGCTACATTAGGTGGAAATAAAAATAAATAAATAAACAAAAAGACATTTGTTCAATTGAAGGCTGCTTCTCGTTTTCATATTTAATGTTCATAGGAAGTACAATAGTGTGCGTGTTCCGAGGTTTCACTCGATGGTTTTGTAATTCTGAGATCTATAATGAGTTTTTTAAAAAATCATCCTAAAGAATATTGTTGAAATCTATTTTTACTGTTTTCGCTATTCTCTGAGAATATCTTGGAGATCCTGTGTATTAAAAATGTAACAAATTGTTTGTTGCTTCAGGTGCCACAACCGACAATCTCCCGCCTGGAGTGTTGTATCGAGTGAAGGCGACGTACAAATACAACCAGGAAGACGTGGATGAGTTGTCGTTTGACGTCGGTGAAATAATTCGGGTCGTGGAGTACGATGATCCTGAGGAACAGGTAACTATCTCACAGATTCTATTGCCTAATAAATAAGGAAATAATCAGACTCATTAATCTAGGCTAGAGTTCAAAACAATAGCTTCATATTAAAAACTAAAATGTTAATGTGGATAAAATGTCAAAAATTCAATGAATCTAATCTGTTTTGACATATTTGGTCGGAGACGTGAGCATAATTTGCAGACTACACAACGAAGCCTAGAGACAAATCATTCACAAAGATAGGAATCAGAAGGTTTATAGTAATGATATTGCAAGAGAAATGATCGATAGTCAAAAGTAATCTTTATTGGACACCAAGATACAAGAAGCGATCTCATACAAGGTGACGTGATGAAATCAAGAAGCGCTTCGGGGTAACGTGAAAAATAATTTCCCAAGATCAGATGGGTTATGTAGATTAGGATAGTCTTTATTTTTCGACTTCTGAAACTTTGAATCTCAGCCCCTCAAATGGTTTTATATCAGGGCAAAGTAACCCATGAGAAAAAATAGCTCAATTAATAAATGGTGGCCCAAACGACCTCAAGTGTTTAATGGATTTACAGTGTACAATATGAGGCAAGGATACTGATAAAATTGAAAAGACAATTGCAAGTTAATAAACAGGTGTTATGGGGGTAATAACTATTAATTATATCGAGCTCCCTCGTGGCTAAGCGGTTAGCATACGCGCCTTTGGCGTGGGAGAGCCGGGTTCGATTCCCGGCGGGAGCTCATGGGGTTCGGATTCCACGTTAATCAGTAGGTCCACGTCTCATATAGCCTCGCTGCTGAAAGGGACGCTAAACTAAAATCAACTCAACTCAACTATTAATTATAGATAAATTGAGGAAAACGTGAAATTTATGTTTATAGTGAAAAGCTACTCCGAAACGATATGTCATAAGACTCTTTTCCTACTAAAATTTTTGAACCTCAATCCAAGATGGCGGATTTTGAGATGACCGCCATGATGGTACTATGCAGTAATAGATGTGGTTCTACCTCCATTAATAATATCCAATATAATGGTGTCTCTCCAAACATATAAAGTACCTTTGCCTCATATTGTATGCTGTAAAAGAAATAAAAACTTTCAGCCGCTTGAGTACCATTTAATATTATTCAATTTAGTTATTTTTTCTCATGGATTACTTTGGTCTGATATGAAACCATTTTAAGGAGTGGGACTAAAAAAAATAGACTACTCTAATATATATACTCACAGAAAAAATGGAGGGAATGAAATGAAACTTCATGGTTTACAAGGCCACACAACTTTAGTTATTATATCAGATCAATCTGACGACGGATTTGGTTGTACGAGCGTAATACGTGTTGCATGTCAGTAAGTTGTTGCACTTGCTGGAGCACGAATACATGGCGTTGATGCGGCTTTCAAGTGAGTCGTAGGGTCGTCATGTCGTTGCCTGAAGCAAGTCAGTCCATAGCTGTTGTAACTGCGCCTCAAGATCTACGTTGGCGTTCGAGCTGGTTCCAAACGTGTTCAATTTTGCAGAAATCAGGTGTCATTGCTGACCAAGGAAGAACCTCAACATGACGTAAACAAGTCGATAGACACACATGCCGAGCGTGACCGGTCGCTGTCTTGTTGAAAGATGGTACCAGCGTCCGAGAAACAAAGTCGAAGCGCAAAACCTACAATGCGATATCGGTGAAGAGGAACAATAATAGGAAGAAAACCTTACGGGACAGATTCTGCCGAGCACTAAACCGGATCGCCAGTCAGAACCGTCGTATGACTGCAATACAAGTAAAGGAGGGACTCAAGCAGAACTTCCACTGCTTGCATCGACAATCACAGTTCGCCGCGAGTTATATGATATAGTCATACGGGGTCTTGTTGCAGGGGCGAAATCGCTGCCAAGGAAGCATAACACTTTCGCATGACGCCAGTGGTGTCGTGAACATGCAACTTGGAATGCTGCCAATTGGAAACGTGTCATCTTTCACATTATTTCAAACCACGGGCAGGCACCCAAATTGCGTATGATTCACATTTTGTCCTCCTAACCGTGAAACATGGCAGACTCTGTGATTTAGGGCACAATATTGTGGTTTTCAGTATATCCTGTGCTGACGCCTGCCGTGCATGACTGCCAGTGATTATGTCGCCATTTTAGGGGACGATGTGCATCCTATGGTTCAAATGTCGTTTCCGGGCAGTGACGTCATATTATATGATAATTGGCGAATCTACACGGCTGGAGCTTAGTTTGAGAAACATCGGAATGTAGTTGAATACTTTTATTTGGCCTCCCAAGTCCCTATCCCCCCCTCCCCCGAACAGCATATTTGAACATGTGTGGTCCGATTGGTAAACACTAATCTGGCGTAGGTTTCCACCTCTGTCGTCGCGCACGGGATTGAGCGATGCGCTCCACGCGAAATCGTGCAATATTCTACTTGCTACCCTTCACGACCTCTGTGAACCTCATTCCACTTCGCATCAGAGCTGTTCTGAGGGAGCAAACTGCTAAACAAATTTAAATTTGCGTAGAAATATAAAAGTTACGTATATCATTTCCAGCAATGAAAGGGGGGAAAATATTCTTCTTTATTTATGTATTCATTTATTATTCTGTTTACGTGCGACTTGAAATAATAAAAATAAACGATATTTTGTATATCACTCAAAAGTATGATACTTAAAAGTAATTCAAAGGAGATTAATAACTGAACTGAAATGAGTGTCATGGTTACGCTCTTTAGGCTAAATGAGACAGATGGTTAATGAAGGTGGACGATAATGGGAGAAGTGGTGAAAGGAAACGGAAGAACCCCCACGGACACACAAACTCACTTAGCCTGAGATTGGACCAAGACTTCATCTAGCACTAGAGGTGAGCGCTGTACCATTGAGCCACCAGGCCTCCATTAACAACTGAATCGTGATATACCTGAGTACGTCTTTCTCGGAATGATCAATTTGTGTTTTCAACCTAACCTAACTCAAATCGTATTATGTTGAACGAGTTAATAAATATTGGGTTGAAGATTGAAATGTGCCACAGTCTCTGACTGCAGCCACAAAGTTCATTCCATGACGAAACAAAACCGGCAAGATCTTTTCTGCCAAGAAGTGATCAAGATGCCGAAAGAAAAATGGAAAATAATCTTTGTTTAACATCACACGATTATGCTCTTCAGAGTAAGGGAGATGAATGAAGGAAGAAAATGTGGAATGAGGATGTGGGAGGAAACGGGAAAACCCACGGTCACGATGTTGTCCACCACAAATCTAGTTGGACGGGTATCGAACCAGGGACCTCCACGGATGAGAGGTAAGCGCTCTACCACTGACCCCCACCCCCCGAGGTGCCGGAAGAGGTGGTAGTCAGTGGAGATGATGCAGAAGAATACGATGGTTAAAGAAGCGTTTCGTACTGCACCATCCTTTTGAGTGATATGCAGGCGTTCATTGTAGTGTAACAGGAGGACACAGTTGCTGAATGCTTGTGAAGAAGTTGGCAGCGCTGTCAGAATTGTGGCGGGCCGGCGGTATGCGTTTGCGTAGACCGGCACCCACACAAGAGAGTTTTGTAATTTACTAAAATATTTTTATTTAGTTAATTAAAGTTTTTGTAAAACACCAACTATAACTTGAGCGGTAAAGTTATACTGGAAACAGGAACTTAGTTAATAAAATAGTTTGAAGAATCTTAGTATTATACGGTAGCGTTGGCCGTGGCCAAGACTTATTTTTTAATGGAAACAATGGAGTTGTTATCCTGATTAAGGTTTTATAATTAAACAATCCTTTGGGATATTTTTTGAAACAAAACTCGACAAATATGTTTTTTGCAGTAAGCCTGCAGTTTATTGGCTTTAAGCAAATTACAAGAACCAGAGTTGGGGCGATAGTGTAAGTATTGTGTTTATATATAAAAGAGTTTTAACTTACGTGGCGACGTTTTAATAGGTAGTTTAAAAATAACTTACTAAATGTTACTGATAAAAACAAACTTGACTGTAGTACTTTTTATAAATAAAACAAAATTGCACTAGACTGGGAGGGCACGAATCAGTCCTAGTGGGTAGGTAGGTAAGAGGTATACTATTTGATTTACCGGTTTGCGAACAGACATCAAATAGGGTAGGCTACTAGAGGTTAGGAATAGGTTACCGTTTGATTTACCGGTTTGCGAACAGACATCAAACAGGGTAGGTGTAAAGGTTACCGTTTGATTTATCGGTCTGCTAGGCAGACATTAAACAAAGTTGGTTACCAGAAGGAATTAAGGTTACCGTTTGATTTACTGGTCTGCGAACAGACATCAAACAAGGAAGGTGTAAGGGTTTACCGTTTGATCTACCGGTTTGCGAACAGACATTAAACAAGGAGTTACTATTTGATTACCGGTGCGTTTTAGGCCAGCTAAGCAATAAACTTAGAGTCTGTCAAAACACACATCAAATAGGGGTGCGACAGAACTTTAGCCGTTAACTTCCTAAGCTTGCCAGCAGTTTCTGGAGCGAGTTCGGGCTGAAGCGAAACTTGCGGAAGTAGATTGCTAAGTTCGGAAGGAAGTAACTTTAGCCGTTAGTTTTCTAAGCAGACCAGCAATTATGGGAGAACCCTGGCTGAGCCATCTTGCTTTTAGAAACAGATTGCTAAGTTACTGTGAGGATTAGGTAGGGTAGTACTTTGACCGTCAGTTTCCTAAGCCGACCAGTAATTATGGGAGAATCCTGGCTGAGCCATCGAGCTTTCAGAAACAGATTGCTAAGTACTGGGTAAACCAAGGTAGTGAGGTAGGTAACCAATAGAGTGAGTAGGCAGGCCTCCGTAGAGGCAGAGAGGTTGGAAGGCAGAGGGATGGATAACTAGAGATTTTTTTGTGATAAGTTCCTGAACTGAGACGTACCTAACGAATTGCGTACTTTTCGTAGTTTGCACGTCTCTGAGGGGTTCAGGAGGGGGACGTTGTCCGACGAGAGAGGCCAAAACATGCGTTTTTAAGGGCCTCGGTCGGAGGTGCAAGCGGCACCAATTTACGGTTTGTGTGCAAAATAGTAACGTGAGCAAACGTTGCACGAGGACCGTAAGGTCAGAGGTTGAGCATGCGTGGAGATTTAAAAAGTACCTAGGGCGGAGCCCGAGGGGGACCAGTATTTTGAAAAGAAAGATTATTGGCTTTGCACACGATTTCGGGTGCAGATGACCTCGGAAGAGTTCCACTCTGAGGGGTGGAGCGACTAACTATTGGAACGAGCCATGCCATTAATATTTAGATTGGCTAGTACAAGGTGCCTTGGGCGGAGCCAGGCAAAAGATAAGATTTTGTGTGTGCGCATGCGTGTGCGTGTGATGTGTAGTTCTTGAGTTTAGGTGTGTGAGCCCCTTTCTCTGGAAGAATGAGATTACATCGAGATATTACAGAGAATGGTACAAATAGTATCTTAAACTATAAACATATACTAAACATAAAAGATTTCAAGTAATAAACTTGAAAGGTTTTATACATAATGAACTCAAGACCCTTCAACAGTTTATCTTACTTGTTTTTTGACCAAAGACATACATATATATTTAATGTTCTGAAGAACGAAAAAGAATCTTCTTTTAGAAGCAAAAATGACATTTTAAAGATACACAAACTATATGGGTTTTTTTAACAGTATTTTACCACTAATAATAATAATCTAACTTGTTAAAAGACTACATCAATATAGAAAAAAAACTAAGCTTCTGTATCGAACCAGAAGGGGAGAATGTTTATCTTAACTGCGGTTGACCTACAGGTCAGAAAGGGGGAACTCGGTGAAGGCAGACAGGATGTCTGGTTTCCAGCGAGGAGAAAAAAAAAGAACACTCAACACGAATTTGTATTTTAAAAGAAGTAAATGAAATACGAATTCTGTTGCAGTTTTAAAAATGTAAAACAAAAGAAATAATTATTCGCAAAAAATAGTTTGCGAATTTGCGGCCCCACTACAGTCCTTCCTCCTAGGGAAAGAAAAATTTTAACTGTAAGGCAAAAATTTAAATTTTAACTGTAAGGCAAAAATTTTTCGTACTAACTACAATCAAAGTAAAAAAAATCCAAAATTAAATTTTAACGATAGTTTTTAGACTTAGTAACTTTTTGATTGAGATGAGGTGAATTATCATCTTGTGATTTCTTGTTAAAAGTTATTTTACCAGAAGCAGCTTGATAAGTAGCATTAAGAGCTGGATTATTTGATTGTACACCTGCAATGATTGTTGGCTTAAAACATATGGTTTTGATACAGTTTGAATTACACCATTTATTTTTATGTTTACAACAATTAAACTTAAAACTACAATACACATAAAGAAATATAAAAATGCTAAACATGATTATATAAGTTAAAATAGAATAAGAAAATACATGATTACTTTGTTTTATTTGCCATTCTTGTTTATTAATTAATTTTTTAACATTTTCAACACGATGGCTGGCATATTGTAAATTTGTTACTTTGTGTATGATATGATTTAATGGCAAAGTAAATTTTATATTTTTAATATTGATTTTTGAGTTTGAGAATATACAACAATCAATGCTATCATTTAGTAGTGGAAGCAAATTTTTACTTGTACTGTTACTTACATATATTTCCTGAGAACTGATTAAAGAATTTGGACCATAAGCTTTACAGTTTTTATTTAAAGTTAATTTTCTAGTTTTATGAATTAAAACAGTTTTTGACACATCATTTCCACAAACTATTGTTAATTTTTTTGGGAATGGCGAAGCAAATAACCATTTATTATTATCTAATGAAATCCATAAAATATTTCTTAATTTTACTATACGTTTGTTACAATTGGTTGGAATTGATTTAACAAAATCAATAAGTTTTACTTTACAGTTTTTATTACTATGTGTAGGTTTTAGCGGAAATGTTTGTTTGCAAACCCTTGAATATGAAGTTAATTTTTTACAAGTATTAAATATATGTTTATCAATTTTACAATATTATTGCTTTGATATTTCAATAATCAAATACGGATTTTGAGGCTGTATAAAGAAATACTTATTGTCTTTAAGCTTAGTTGGAAATGGAATTAATTTATACATATTAAATTTTAAACCATTAGTTAAAGGTAAACTAATAACATAACCAAGAATTTTTTGATTGATGAAAACAATTGATCTTGATGTTTTTATTAATGTATGACATGCAAATTTATATATGTCTGACTACAAGTATTGACTACGTTTAATAGACAACATAGTGTCATGAATAGTTTTTAAAAGACTATTTGATAATAATTAACATATGAAATGACATCTGATTTAATTATCGTAAATAATTAAATAAGAGTCATTGATAATTAACATCTGAAATACCAAAATGAGAATTTTTAGATTTTAAACAACCAAATTAAATTTATGAAGTTAATTAAATATTTCTCTTTGGTTTTTTACCATGTATATATTTTAAATTTGCTCAACCTTGTGGAGTTTTCGGGTGATTACACTTAATTAAAGTTCTCGATGAGAATACCCAGAACATATAACCAAAAAAAATTTATTTAATATAATTAAGCAAGCAGACAAGGAGAGAGGATGCCTCATGATGGCTGCGAACAAGAACGGAAACTACATTACTTACTAATAAAGTCTACTAATAATATAATTTTAACCTATTAGCATGAATTACAAATGTTTTTCTGCGATTAGCAATAGTACAATTAACACCTTTAACTTTAACTACTTTGTATGGACCGATCCACTGTGAACCCAATTTTTTGGATCGTCCTCTTCTAACAGATTTATTTTTAAGTAACACTTGATTGCCTACTTTAAACAATTGTTCTTTATGAGAGGCGGTCTTATCATATTGTTTTTTGTTTTTAACCTTAGATTGTTTTAGTTTTGATTTAGCTAATTCGTAACTGTTCTGAAGCTTCTGCTTTAGGGTTTTGATGTAATCATCATACGCGTAATTAATGTTGGTAGTTTGTTTTTGTAATATACCAGGGATGTTAGCCATCCGTCCAAACATCAACTCGTGTGGAGTATAGTTAGTTACTGAATGCGGAGTTGTATTGTAAGCAAAAGCAGCGTATGGCAACCAGACGTTCCAGTCCAGTTGGTTTTCAGACACATAATGCCTCAGATACTCAGCAAGAGATCTATGAACTTTTTTAACGAAGTTAGTTTGAGGGTGGAATGCACTAGTATGTAGTTTCCTAATCTGGAACATGCGACACATTTTCTTAAAGGTATCGCTCATAAAATTAGTTCCTTGATTGGTTAAAATGGTTTGAGGTATACCGAAAACACAAACAAATTTTGTTACAAAGGCTTCAGCTACGGTCTCTGCATTTTGTTGCTGTAGGGGAATGGTTACTAAATATTTTGATAATTCATCTTGGCATGTTAAGATGTATTTGTTTCCGAGAAAACTCTCAGGAAACGGCCCTATAAGATTTAAAGCACATTTTTTAAATACTACATCAGGAGTGGTGGTCAAAACCATAGGAAGTTTGACATTAGGTTGGGTGAGTTTGTTCTTTTGACACGACTCACATTTTTTTATGTATTTTTTGACATCGGTGTTTAGTCTTTTCCATGATTTTGGATTGATATTGTTTAATTTTAAGTACGATTTGATTTTAGCTATAGTTTGATGAATACCTTGGTGTCCACCGGTAGGAAGGTAGTGAAACTCTTTTAGAATCCTACTTTTTGTTTCTTTGTTAAGGGTAGAAGGTTGACCTGGATTGGGATCTAAATATGCAATACGACTCAATGCATCAGCATTGGTATTACGGACACCTGCTTTATAAACAATTTTATAATTATATTTTTTTAGCTTAATTTTCCATCTTAAAAGTCTACTATTAGGATCTTTTACACTAAACACCCAAAGTAAAGGTTTATGATTAGTCACAAAGGTTGTTTCCTTTCCAAAGATGTATGGGCGGAATAGTTTGGCAGCCCAAACTATCGCAAGTAATTTATGTTTGGTTGTGGAGTAATTTTTTTTGGCATTATTAAGTGTACGACTAGCGTAAGCGATTGGTTTGTCTTGGCCAATTTGGCCCTGAGACAAGATAGCTCCAATTGCGACTTCTGAGGCGTCACAGGTAATAATAAAGGGACGGCTCATGTTAGGATATTGAAGGAGAGGTGGTGATGTTAATTTTTCCTTCAAAGTTTGGAACGCTAGTTCTTGTTTGGTTTCCCACTTGAATGGAACATTTTTTTTTAACAAAAGAGTGAGAGGTTTGGCTATATTGCTATAGCCTTTAATAAATTTACGGTAATAAGAACTTAATCCTAAAAATTCACGCAATTGCTTGACATTTTTCGGATGCGGAAAATGTAACACTTTTTTAATTAAGCGAGGGTCTGGCTTTAGACCTTGATTTGTTATTTGATGTTTTAAATATGTTACTTCTTTTCTAAGAAATTTACACTTATTAGGCTGAAGTTTGAGGTTGTAGGTTTGAAACCTATCAAATACAAGTTTTAATCTTGACATATGTTTCTTTAAGTTTTTACTATAGATACAACAATCGTTTAAATACGAAAAACACTTTAATTTTTGCAATTTGGATAGAACAATATTTATCATTTTTTGAAATGTTGCGGGGGCACCGCATAATCCAAAGCTCATGCGATTATACTCGTAATGACCATATGGTGTACTGAAGGCGGTTTTATTACGGTCTTCAGGTTTAATTTTAATCTGTTGGTACGAACTGGCTAAATTCAAGGTTGTAAAGTATTTTGATTGCCCTAACTGATTTAGTATTTTTGTAATATTTGGTAAAGGAAAGCTATCTCCAATAGTAATTTGATTAAGCCTACGAAAATTTAAACATATACGAATCTTAGGTTTGCCTGATGCATTTATTTTTTTTGGCACTATTAATATTGGAAAATTCCAAGGACTCTTGCTTGGGGAAATTATACCTTCATCTAACATTTTGTTGATTTGATTTTGTACTTTTGCCTTATGTACCTCGGGAATACGGTACGGTTTCTGAGTCACGACTGTACCTCGTTTGTCGGGATGAATGGGGATGTTATGTTTAATCACATTAGTATAGGAGAGTTTGTTTCCCTCTAAATAAAATAAATCATGATATTTTTCACAATGCGACAGTATTAACGCTTTTTCTTTTGGATTTAAATGGTCTAATCGCAAGTTTTGCCTAAGTACTTCTAAACGCGATTTTAACCCTTTAGTTTGACTTGCATTGTCAGATTTGCTCAATGCATAAACACTATGAGATTTTGTCATATCAAGAAGTGGTTTAAAATCTAAGGAGATTGGAGGAATTTGTACGTTTACCTCATTTTTAGTCAAATTCAAAATGCTAGTTATACATTTGTTATCGGATGCTTTAACTATAGCGTCTGGCAGGAATACACCGTCTGCCAAAGTACGTTTGGACAAAAATCCTATTCCATTATTTTCAGTTTTAACTTCAATTAGCTTTTTAGTACGTGCTGGGATCTTTACTTTAGTTCCTACATCAATTTTCAATTCGGCTTGTCCGTCATACGAAATTACACAATGATGTTCAAGAAGAAAATTTTTGCCTATTATACCGGCTACATTAGGAGGTAATAAATCACTACGCATTACATGAAAAGTATGAGTCACTCTGTTTTTGCCTATTTTTAATCTAAGATCTAATGTACCTAAAGTATGGGCATGAAAATTATTGAATCCATGCACTGGAGTGGAGTCATATTTATGTATTTTTCTCAACATTGACTCACGTAAATGGCTATACTTAATAAGCGATAGATCTGAGCCTGAATCTAATAACATGTTGTAATTCTTATTTAAATTTATTATTTGTACTTTAATTTTACCCTTTTTATCGATTATACTCTTAGTGGAACATTCGCATAATTGGGCGTAACGTCCAATTGTATCAGACTTAACAGAATTTCGATTAGGTTTTTGAGGTGGGGACACCTTCGTACAATTATTACTCGTTTGTTCAGTGGAACAAAGGAAAATTTTCTTAACATTATCATTTTGATTTTTATTATTATTAAAACGTTTCTTTAATTTAACTCTGGAGGAGTTGTGTTTCGATAAACAACATAAAGACTTATTCTTGCTACAAGGTTTTGGCTTGGTGCTATGGTTAGCACGGCATTTCTCTTTTAATTTATAATCATGCGTGTCAACTACGGGATGACGACGCGGTAAGACATTATTCGGTTTTGGTTGCGGAGAAAGTTTGCGCGTTGTACGGCGCTGGGGACACACGTACACTGGGCGACGCGGCGAAGGACTACGCGCTGGGCGTTGCTGAGTGCGACGCGGAGAATGACTATGCGATCGGCGACGCTGAGTGCGACGCGGAGAATGAGCACACGCTGAGCGATGACATTGAGGACGGCGCGGAGAAGGATTTTGCGCTGGGCGACGCTGAATGCGACTCGGGGAACGGCCTCGCGTTTTGCGGCAACGAGAACTACGCGGAGAAGGACTGCGCGTTTGCCGGTGATGAGAACAACGCGGAGAACTTGTGTTCTTTCGGGTACAAACATGGATACGTTTTTTAGCACAAGTATGGGTACGCTTTTCACGACAATGATATGAGTGTGTACAACGTAAAGCACAACAAGAATTGGAATCCTCTAATTTGTCACTATTTTTACTACAATGTTTATCATGCGGTTTTTCATGCGAGTCTACTGAATGATCACAATTTTCTAAACAATGAACCTTTTTTTTAAAATTTTTACTATCCTTACGGGAATGAGAAGAGTTATGAGAATTTCTAGATTTACTTTCAGAATGCTTTTTCTTGGAAAATTTTTTATTTTCTTTTTTTTTTGATTTATGGTTATGATTTGAAGAATTTGCCCTATTTTCATTCTTAGAATCTAATGGCTTTCGTCTCTGAGACAATATGTGCGATTTTTTAACTAGAGCGAAATCTACTAATTGAGCGAAACTATCATCTTCTGTACTTTTACCACGAATTACTGTTTGAATGCGGGGATCGCTAATTCCCTGGACAAAAGATGCTTTTGTCAAATGATCAATAAGTGAATGAGCACCAGCTCTTTCAGTTTCACGACATATTTTCGAAGCAGCAGCTTTCAGATCAGCTCGAATTGTATCTAACTTGTTAGCCCATGAGCTAATACCCTCATTTTTGCCTTGCCTGGCAGAAAACAATAAACAAGCATAATAATCAATAGATCTATGTGTAGCATAATTCTCTTTTAAAATTGTCTTAACTGCTTCCCAAGTATCTACGTTTAATCTAACTAAAATACGATTTCTAGGTTCTCCTAAAATTTTCGACTTAATAAACTTCAATAATACAGGTTTATCACGGGGCTTAACTAACCCTTGAGCAATTTCACAACTATCAATAAATTGCCTCAACTTAGAACGATCTCCTGTAAATGGTTTTGCAATAACCTGAATTGCCTGAGAAACTTTAACATATTCTGGCTGTACGTTACTTCCGTCAGCTTCTGCCATGATTAAAAATTCAAATTACGTTTCAACGTACAAACAACAAATGAAATAAATGAATGGACCTCTTAGATTTGCGAAAACTCGAAGGTTTGAGCAATAATGGTTTTTGAGAGGAATTTCTCACTTAACCTAACTAAATCTAAATTTACGATGGGTTTATCACCTGTATGGGACTTTAAATGCCTAATTTCAACACTAAAATGCACTGCACTTATTTAAACACTAATGAACTGAAATCACTAATGTGCGTTTGGCGTCACGATACAGTGAGCAGGATGTTTTGCTGATTGATGGCCAGTCAAACAACAAAAGCGTCCTTTTCCCTTTTTCGCTTCCGCCAAGGAGGATGGAATGAAAGTTAAACAGATGGAAAAAACTTTCAGCACACAATAAATACCACACATGCAAAATGCACATGCACAAAACACAGTTCACTTAAATAACTTAAACTGGTATCAAAGTTTACGA